>NC_140077.1:42475677-43206322 GCF_964194135.1 Talpa europaea | reverse complement strand
TGAGAGTAAAACCTAACTCTGTGCCTGCCCTTTCACAGAACCTTCTAGTGACTGCTGAGAGCCCTCTGGACAGGCCAGAAAACTCCCCACGACCGTGCTGGCTTCAGAAGGGGGCCTCTCAGCACTGCTCTTCCTGCCAGTCCCTCAGCCTCTGCTTTCCATCCTGGTCTCGTTTCTGATCCTTCCACCAACCATGCAGTTCCTTGTGCCTGAGATGCCCTCCCCTTTTTCTCTCACCACACCTGTGCCTGTAAGACTTGGCTGAGAAGTCAGCTTTATTTAAACATTGCCCTGGTGTCCCTCCTAGGCACACTCACCGTGCCTGTGTCTACTCCTCACCCAGCAGGTCACCCCACCCTGTCACATCAGACCCTTTCTATGGCCCTTCAAAGCGGCAAGCTCAGAACACACAGACTGCTGTGCCATGGTTGCCTCTGGACGCCAGTGTTCAGCACACGGTGCAGAGACATGTCCAAGTGATGGTAGAACTGAACATGAGTTGGAGGTAGAGAGGGAGAATCTGTGTCTTAGGGGTGAGGGAGTCAATCCTCTGACTGGTTAGGACCAGACAGAGAAACAAGGGCTCCAGCATTTTGGAGATTTGGCCCATTTTAAAGGTTGGCATCACCCCTGGCTTCCCAGCCCCAAACCATTCACACCCCTTCTTCCTTCCTCATAGAATCGCAATATTGTTCCTCTCCTACGAGCTGCCCTGGGCTTCAAGGAGGGCCTCAGTCCTTTCGGGGACCAGCTGTAGCAGGGGATCAGTCTGAGGGTCAGTGGCTGCAAAGAAACCTTCATCTATTCTTCAAAACACCTTCCACCACATCCATTGGTCCCGCTGCAGCAGCTGGAGCTCAGAGGCTACCTCCCATAGGTTACTTCCGCCCTGGGGGCCAGGATGGGGCAGCAACCTGCCACTCCAAGCAGAGATCACCCTGAGTGATCTCCCCTCCCAACACCATCCCGCTCCTGAAACAATTCCCGGCTTTGCTGGGCAGACACGTGTTGGACTCGGGAGCTCAGGGCTGGGAGTGGGAGTGGAGAGGTTTTGGGTGGAGCAGGGGTGGGCGGAAAAGCTGCACTAACCCCCCGTGGCAGCTGGCCCGGGCCCAGGTGCGTCCTGCATGGTGGGCTGACGTTCCCTTTTCTCTCAGTGCAGTGAACCCTCCAGTGTCCATGTATCAGCCTGGTCCTGGCCACATAGCATGTCCCTCTCTGGTGGCGAAACCCAGCCTGTAAGATAACGATGAGCTGCACACCCAACCCCAGTTCTGGGTGCCTCTCCCCGGATACCCCCAGACACAGCCATGGGACCAAGTGAGGGGCTATGGTAGAGAGGGTCAGGGCTGCCTGACCTCCTGGAAGACAGCTCCAGCACAGGGCTGCGGTTCAGATTCCTGAAGGCCTTCCCTCTCATACAAAGTCCATCCTCTGGAGGGGAGACTGGGGAATTCCTGCCTTTGCCTGGCTCACCTTCCTTTCTTTGCTGCCGCTCCTACGACTGCCTCCTTGACGACCCCTTTGCACCTGCCTGGCCCCGGCCCCTGGAACTGCCTGGCACTGACTACTCTATGGATGAGCAGCACTGCTTTGACTTTGGCTCTGGGTACCACACCTGCTCGGAGGTGAGTCCCCACCACCTCTGCCAGCCTGGTGCCATGTCCTGTGACCCAGGCTGGTCCACCCAGCCCACCAGCAGGTCTGGCAATGTGCTCCCAGGCTGGGTGGTGCCACCATAAGGGAGCTAGGTGAACAGGGCTCACTCTGCTACCTTCTGCTACACCCCTTCCCTGCCCAACCCCATCTGTGTGCTCTCCAGCGAGTACAGTGGCTGGAGAACGATTTAGTGCCAGAAAAGATGGCAGAGAGCAGAGTAATGAGATCCTGGCTGGCCTGGTCTGGGAGCTGACCTGTGGGGGGTCCACGAGTCATAGCAGGTGCTGGGCTCCATCTGGGAGAAGGAAAGTTGTCACCACCTGCTCTTCAGAAGTGTGGAGGCTGGCTTCCCACTCTAGTGAAATTCTCCTGCACACACCTCTCTCCAGGGTGTCAACTCCTGCCTCCCCCTGCCCTTGTGTCTGAGGAGATAGACACAAGGCCACATAACCCTGCCCCGGCCACGGGCAGAGCAGGGCACAGCCTGGGGATCAGTGAGGGCCACCCAGAAAAGAGATGAGCAACAGAAAAGGGGAGAGGCCAGGCCAGGTGCTTGCAGAAGGGGACGGGCCCCGGTGACCCGAGTAGCTCAGCCCAAACCTGGAACTCAACACCCTGCTCGGCGCTACAGAGCCGGGAGGTGTCGAAGTTCAGGCAAGCCTGGGAGACATGGCCTCTGCTTTGGGCTAGAGAACGCAGGGGAGATGGGATTTTGATGCCATGTGCTGTATTTGTTGTCTGCCTGGGATGATAGGAGAGACTAGTAGGAAATTGGGGCTCTCCTGGAACGCAGTTTCCCACCACCTGTGCTGTGGCAGGTGAGATGGGAGGGAGATGGGAATCCTGACCTTGAATGGGTGCGCGGGTCTGGGCTGGACCAGTAACCCCTTCAATGCCCACCATGTGCACTGGACTCAGACTCCCCAGAACCTCGAACCATAGTCCCTACTCAGTGAGAGTGTGGGTCCTACAAAGGCTGGGAGGGCTTAGGGAGGGGACAGGGCAGTGTGGGCTGTGGCTGGCTCCTTCTCCTCTGTGCCCTACTGGAGAGGATGCATCCGGCAGCCACTGGCACTTGGGGTAGAGTCAATTTATCTCTGTGTGAGTGTGTGTGTGTGTGTGTGTGTGTCTGGACGGGTTCCTCATGCCTTCCTGGCAGTATTCTGTGCCCAGCATCCACCACAACACCCTCTCCCTCTGTCGCTACCCTTTGCCGCCTGGGCAATGTGTCAGAGCTGGAGCACCAGTGCAGCCCGTGAGCCCGCTCCCCCTGCCACGCAGTTCAGGACCTTTGAGCCCTGCAAGCAGCTGTGGTGCAGCCATTCCGACAACCCGTATTTCCGCAAGACCAAGAAGGGGCCCCCGCTGGACGGCACGGATGTGCACCCGGCAAGGTACCTGCAGAACGGGGGTCTGTAGCAGGCACAGCCTTCCTGGGATGTAGGTCCTAGGGGAACCCTGCTCCCCCCAACTGTGCATGAGGGGTCAGTGCTAAAGGAGAGGTGCAAGCCCCGTGTGCAGGGAAGGCTGCATGGAGGCCTCACGGGAACTTGTGCACACTCAACACTTTCTTCTCCCACAGGCCATAGTCCTTTGCTCCTGAGTTTGCAGACTTGGGTCTTCCATCAGCCCATGCAGCAGGATGCTTATTTCCACTCTGCAGATGAGGAGGATGAGCCCGGCCACGGGGAGCTCTGTGAGGTCACACAGAGAGGTAAGCAGAGAAGAGGGGCATGAGAGACTCTGGGCTCCTCCCTGCACTTCCCCCAACACCTGCCCTTTCACTTGTCACTGGGTGTTGCTCCCTCATGCGGGTGTGAGTGACAGGGCTTTGTTTCCAGGGGCACCTTGTGGCCAGGTGCGAGTGCCCTGAACTGGGATCTGAAACCCCCCTTTGCTCTATTGTTGGTCCCTGGGTCATCTCTGTGTGGTGATCTTGGGCCATTCATTGAACGTCTCCGGGCTCTGGCTCCTGGCCGAGTGTCCTTCTCTCTCTTCGGCGTTGTTCAGAAGTTACTGAGTCACGTCTCTGTCGGTGACAGAGAGTTGGCCAGAAGGCCCCTACCTTGTGGTTAGAACTGGGCATCCTGTCCAGGGCCCCTTGGACCCTCCTCAGCCCTCAGGTACGATAGAGGTTGTGTGCCTGGAGCTTTCTGCTGGCAGCCTGTCCTTGTCTGGTCTCCCTTCAGAAAGGAACAATGGTTAGAATTTCATGAGGATATAGAGGTTCAAGAGGCCGACCCCCTCCCAGGTGGGAAGTGGCTTCTTCCTGGCACCAGTACACCTAATGGCCTTTCTTGTAACCTGGTTGGGGCAGTGTCCCTCCCATTGCCATCTGAATCCACCCTTCCGTACCTGCCCTGGTGCTGAGGGCAGCAGGGGATGTGAGTGTGGGAGTAGTGAGTGTGTGTGCGTGTGTGTAGGGTGTTCATGAGTGTGCATTCAGTGTTTGTGTGCGCTGTGTGTGAATGGGGGTGCCTATGGCATGGGGTATCTGTGTGTGGGAGGCATGTGTATGTGAGTGTGTGTGTTTTACGTGTGAGAGTTTCGTGAGAGTCTGTGGCGTGTACATGCGCGATGTGTGGGGTGACCCCCCAGACTGACTCCCGTATGTCCTCCAGGCAAAGGCAGCCAAGGTGGAGCAGGAGGCCCGGAGACTGCATCTGCGGAGTCTGCAGTACCTGGAGCGCTCTGTCCACCTGGTGCTTCTCAACGCGCATCTCCACCTGGAGAAGGCGCAGTCCTGGCAGAGGCCGTTCAGCACCTGGATGCGGGAGGTGAGAGGCGGGAGGCTGAGGCGCAAGGGGCGGCTGCAGGAGGGGCCAGGTCATTCCCGTCCGCTGTTGAGACTTCCACCTGGCCCGGCGTTTCTCCTGTCTCACTTTGGGGCTCCAGCGCCGTGTCTGTGCGGGACAGGATGATCATCTCAGCTTGAAGAGTAAATGCGTGCACGGGGAGGCGCAAGGGGTCCTGGCGGTCCACCAGGTACTGTGCCTGCTGGGCTCCTGCTGTGTGCATCTGCCAGGTGCCTCTGGCTGGCTGTTGTGCCCGGCCCTCAGGGCAAGCTGGTGTGGTGGCTCAGCTCCGGCCAGCTGCCCTCTGTGACCTTCGACAAGTGCATTGGTCTAGCCTACTCTCCTCAACATTAAAATGGAAATAACGTTGATCCTGTAGCGTGACCTCACAAGATTTGGGGGGATTCGTGAGGTCAGTGTTGGGGTGGGTGAGTTAGACCTGATGGAGGGTCAGGAACACCCTTTTGAGCAGCCCAGGCTCAGCCTCCCCTTTCATCTCCTGTGCACGATTGAGGTGGTAGGGGAATGAGGATACGTTTGGGGGTTCTTGGAAAATGAAAATCTGGGGATCCATGGGTGGGGATGGGGTGCTTGATCCCCTCTTTCCTGGGGATGAGTGGAGGGCGAGGGTTGCCTGGAGACCTTAGTTCTGAGTGAAGCCTTTGTCCTCCCCACTCCCAGGATGGTGGGGAGAAGAGGCAGATTGGTGGGTGGTTTGAGTCTGGTGCCAGAGCCTGGGCTGCTGGGCAAAAGGGTGATGTGGAGAGGTTCCAGCTAACCCCTGGGCAAAGGTCCACAGTAGGCCAGCCTGGGCCACAGTTCACAGTCAAGGGGCTCTTGCTACCTCTTGCTTCCCCACTGCCCACCCTGCCCCGCCCCCTGGGCCCCTGTCGCCAGTGCTCCTGAGTGTGGAGTGAGCATCTGGCTGACACAGCCTTGCTTGGCCCCGTGCGATGCCCCACACTCCCTTACTTTGTGAGTGCATGCTGTGCTGAGCCTCCTCAGGAGCCCTGGGCTCCCCCTGCGCCTGCCTTCTCCTGGGCTGGGGTTCCCGGTGCTCTTCCGGGGGTGGTCATGAGGAGGAAATTCCTAGTCCCCCCAGAGGGACTGGGTGGTGACCTCTTCTGTGTGTGTGTGTGTGTGTGTGTGTGTGTGTGTGTGTGTGTGAGAGAGAGAGAGAGAGAGAGAGATGCCTTGCAGATGGGCTGTCTGGGCTGCCCTTAGCCCGTTAAGGAGGTCACACCCCAAATTGCCAGCCAAGCTCCGGGCTACTTCCCTCCTCCTCTGTCCCCTTTCACAGCAGCGCTGATGGCCCTGGTGCAGGGCAGGCTGGCTGCAGGTAATTTCCTTGCCTTTCTGTCCCTCCCTGCTGGGCCCCTTGGCTTCTCCTCTCTTGCTGCCTGAGCACTGCCCTTGGGCTCTGGCTCCCTGGGGAGTGGATGCAGTTTGGGGGGGGTGGTCCCTGGCAGACGAAAGAAGGCCCCATCACGGGGCCCTTCTCTGACCCCACTGGGCATCAGGTCCTGGTTGGCTCTTGCTTTGGATGTCCTGCTCCGAGTTTCCCTCCCCCTCATTCCTGCTCTGGGCTTGATGGGTGTCTCTTGGCCTCCCCTACCTTGCGGTGGGGGGAGCTTGGGATGGCCCTGTGACCATGAACTCGTCTTTTTCCGCCTTGGGCTGCAGTACCCGCTGGCTTTTGCCATCAGTTTCAGCCGCTGGCTGTGTGCCCACCCTGAGCTGTACCGTCTGCCTGTGACACTGACCTCAGTGGGGCCAGTGCCCCCAGGGGCCTCATGGCCGAGGGCTCCCTGGTGAGTGTGGCTGGCTGGCTGGGAGGATGGGAGTGGGCGTGGGCTGGTCTTTGAGCCTCAGCCTCCTCTTCTGGAGAGTGGAGGCCATTCTTCTTCTCCTTGGGGCACTGGTAAAGCTCCTAGTGTGCAAAAGGAGCCGGTCCCACCCCTTCCCTGCCCCTCTGGGACCAGGCTCTGGACCCGTGTCAGCGGGTGTGGTCCCAGGCTTGCTGCTCTCCCCGCAGAAGGTGGACGATCTCGTCTCCCCAGACGCACTCGGCACTCTGAGAGAGATGGATGTGGCGAACTTCCGGCGGGTGCCCCGCATGCCCATCTATGGCACAGCCCAGCCCAGTGCCAAGGTAACCATCCTAGAGGCCTGGGGTAGGAGCAGGAGGGTCGAGCCCTTTCACTGACCATATTCCTGTCCCCCCAGGCCCTGGGGAGTATCCTGGCCTACCTGACCGACGCCAAGAGGAAGCTGCGGCACATCGTGTGGGTGAACCTGAGGGAGGAGGCCGTGCTGGAGTGTGATGGGCACACCCGCAGCCTGTGGCAGCCTGGGCCCCCTGTAACCCCTGACCAGCTGGAGGTGAGCCCTTCTGCCTTCTGCACACCCCTTCCTTGGAGGCCGTCTGGGGCACTGGCCTGTGAGGATCTTCAGAAGGTTTGCTGCTCCTGCTGTACTGATGGAGAAGCCGAGCCCTGATGGGAGTTGTGCCAGGGAGTGGCTGACTCAGGATGTGCGTCGGGCCACCTCCCTGGTCCAAGTCTGGGTCTGACCCCCAGGCTCAGGAAGGGGAAGAGATGCTTCCAGAAGCCAGGACTGGCCCTGACCAGAGCAGGCTCCCATTTTTCAGAGCTGGCCTGCATGTTGCCTCAGTGGCCGCTGTCCTCTGTCCCACCCCCTCTAGAACCTGGAGACCCAGCTGAAGACCCACCTGAGTAAGCCTCTCCCAGGCACAGAGGGCCCCCGCACCCACAAGTTCCAGACGTGCCTCACTATGCAGGAGGTCTTCAGCCAGCACCGGGGGGCCTGTCCTGGTCTCACCTACCACTGCATCCCACTGCCAGACTTCTGTGCCCCCTGTGAAGAGGTGAGGGCCATGCCAAGGTGTCCCTCTGGGGAGGGAAAGGAGACCTTTCCCTGCTCCGCCCCCTCTGGACTGTGGGCTCCTAGGAGGGGTTGGGGGTTTCGAGTTTGACCAAGTGCTTTACTCACACTGTGTCCAAGTTTCTTGTTTGCGTGTGTATTCATGGGTGCTTGTCAGGTGTTGTAGGTGTGTCTCGGGCGAGCACGTCCATAGTGTTCATGGTGTGTGTGTATCTTTGCTGGGGATTGTGTTGGGAGCGGGTGTCATGTCATTGTGAAGTGCGTGTATCTGTGGTGCGCGTATTTTTTGTGGAGTCTGTGAGGAACACTTTGTCTTCAGTGGGGGAGAGCACGTGTGGAGAGAGTGTCTTCTGGGGAGTCGTGTGGTGTGGCGTGCATCCGGGCTCTGTGGAGGAGGGTGTGTGGAATGCTGTGTGTGCCTGAGGGGGGTTGGGTGTCCTCGTGGTATCTGCAGGTTCGTGTCTTCATGGGTGTCTGCGTCGTTTGTGTGTCTTTAGGTTGTGGATACTGTGTGTGCCTGTGTCATACATGTGGTTTGGGTGGCCTGTGTGTCTGTGCCCGGCGTGTGCAGGGCCTGTGTCATGGCTCCCTGTGGCAGGTGGAGGCTGGGGCTTGAGTTCTGGCCTCACTTTGCCAGCGGGTCTCCTTGCCCGTGGTTGCCCCCTGGTGGCCCTGCTCTGCAGCGAACGGCTGAGGCTGGGACCTGTGCTCAGCCTGGGACCTAGGTTGGGTCCAGTCTAGGTGGGCACAGATCCAGGGGATCCATGTGCAGCCTAGGGGGTGCAGCACATGGAAGTGTGCCTTACCCAGTGGACAGTGGACATCGTGATCCCCCAGTGTGTGTGCTGGCTCACATGTCCAGTCCTGGTCCCTGGGGTGGGGTTACAACTGCACACAGGGGTGCTGTATTCACACACACAGGGACTTGCGTGTGTTCAGTGAGTGGAGTGTGAGCGTACAAGGTTGTGAGCCTGGCAGTGACAGGCCCGGGGAGAGCGCTCCCAGGACAGCTGCTGGGGTTGCCATCTGGAGGGGCCGCCACCTTGGGGGGTCTGTGCAGCAGGAGCGGCTGCTGACCCATGCCTTGATCTCCTCACACAGGATTTTGACCAACTGCTGGTGGCCCTGAGGGCTGCCCTCGCCAAGGACTCAGGCACCGGCTTTGTGTTCAGCTGCCTCAGCGGCCAGGGCCAGACCACCTCCGCCATGGTGGTGGCTGTGCTCACCTTCTGACACAGCTGAGTACGGGTGACCTCTCGTGAGAGGACAGGGGTCACCCAGACAGCCTAGGCCCTTGGTCCCTGGGAACACTGGCTATGGGGAAGGTGTGGGGGCAGAGGTGGTCCATGGTGTGGTCCAGGACCCCCCTGCCACCAATCCCGGGTAGGGCAAGCAGGACTGGCAGACCATTGGCATGGGGCTCCTGACATAGGAGAGGAGTGCTCCCCACCCCAACAGCTGTCCTCCTTAGGGTTTCCCCGAGGTCGGCGAGGAGGAGCTGGTGAGCGTGCCTGATGCCAAATTCACCAAAGGCGAATTTGAGGTGAGCACTCCCTATGGGGCCCCAGGAGATGCCTGCGGGAGGGGAGAGGGTGAATCTTGCTGGCAGGTCTGGGGAATCTTCAAAGCTGTCCCCAGTGCTGTCGACCTCGTCATCCCAGTGCTTCCCTATTCCTGTTTCACGCAAGAGCAAGCCAAGGTGTGGGGCGGCTTAGCTCTGGGGCCATGGCAAATAGCCACTGGAGATGGGGCTGGACCCCCACCTCACGGGTCTTGCTGCTGGGCTGCTGTGTGGCTGGTGGGAGGCCACCCTCTGGTCTGGGTTATGTTGGCCATAACCCAGTGGCCTCCTGGAAACCTGGGATCCAGCTGTGGTTGGTGGTCATGGTGCAGGCTTCTGCCCCCATGCCTCTGTTCCATTTCAGCTCATGGTGCCGGATGGACATTTCTGATTTAGTCATGACTGGTTCATGTGCCCCAATCACATGTCATCTCCCCAGAGAGTAGGTGGCAATGTCCCCATCTTATTGGTGGGAAAAATGGAGCTCAGAGATGGGCATGTAGCTGCTGGTTGTTGGCATGGTGCTTGGCACCTGTCTGCCCAGCCAGCCATGCACCCATCACCTGCCCTCCCTGCTACCCCACCCTTTGTGTAGTTCCTCGAGTTCACCAAGCTCTTTCAGCCGCTGAGCCTTTGCCTATGCCGTTCCCTTGCCCTGGCCTCTTTTCTCTTATTGTCCTGGGTGATTCACTGATTATTTTCTGTTATTATTGTGGTAAAATGTATAGTATAAAATTTTCCATTTTAAGCATTTTTGAGGGTGCAGTTCTGTGGCACTAAGTACATTTGCTTAGTTGTGCAGCCATCACCACCATCCTTCTCCAGAACTTTCTCCATCCTCCCAAAATGACTGGACTGTTGAACACTAACTTCCCTCCTCCCCGGCCCTGGTAACTGACATTCTACTTTCAGTTCTGTCGACTTGACATCTCTGGATACCTCATATAAGTGGAATCACACTGCATTTGTCCTTCCATGACTGGCTTATACTATGTGAAATAAGCATGTCCTCAGGCTTCGTCCATGCTGTAGCATGTGTTGGCATTTCCTTTTGTAAGACTGAGTAATATTCCAATCTGTGCATAAACCCCATTTTGGATTTCCAGTCACCATGGATGGACCCTTGGGCTGTCTTCCCCTCTTGGCAGTTGTGAATAACGCTGCTGTGAACTCGAGAGTGCAGATATCTGCTTGAGTTTTTACTTTTAATTCCAGAAATCGAATTGCTGGTTCAACTGTTAATCCTGTTTAATTTTTGCGATGTGGCCATACTCTTTTTCCAAGGCAGCCGCACCATTTTTCATTGTTCCAGTATCTTCCCCTCCTTGCTGACACTTGTTTTGTGTTTTTGTGCTGGTGGTCATCCTGGTGGGTATGAGTGGGGCCGCATTGTGGGTTGGATGTGCATTTCCCTAACGACTGGTGATGCTGAGCGTCTTATTGGCCACTGTTTATCTTCTTGGAGACATGCCTCTTCAAGTCCTTTGCCCATTTTTGGTTTGGACTTTTTTGTTGTTGTTGTTGAGTTATAGGAGTTCATTTTACGTTCTGGATATAAATGCCTTGTTAGATAATGTGATTTGCAAATATTTTATCCCATTCTATGGGTTGTCTTTTCACTCGGTCAATAGTGTCCTTTCATGCAGAAGTTTTAAATGTTTTTACAATTGTATATCTTTTATTGAGGTGACATTGATTTATGACACGGTGTGCAATAATTTCACACCTTCTAGATGTATTTTACTTACCACCCCAGTCAAGAATCCACATTCTTTTACCCTCGGCCACAGAGCCCTTCACCCTTGTCCCGCTGCATCCTCTTTCCCTGCCTAAACATCCTCAATTCTGCAGTCATATTTCTAAAGTTTGTTTTGATTTCATTTTGTCAGTTCCTTTGTTTTTTTTTTAAGTTTTCAATTTTGATGAAATTCAATGTGTCTGTTTCTTTATTTCCTGTGCTTTTTTGGTGTCATATTCACAAACTCACAGGCAAATGCAGTGTCATCCCAATACGTTTTCTTTTCAGAGATTTATGGTTTTAGCTGTTCCATTTAGCTCATTGAATCCATTCTAGTGTAATATTTGCTGCTAGTATTTAGATATCCTGTTAATATTTGGATATGTGTAAATTTATTCTTTTGCATGAGGGTATCACTTTCCCAGCCCCATTTGTTGAAAAGACTGTCCTTTTCTCATTGAATGGTCTTGGCATCCTTGTTGAAAATCATTTGATTACAAGCATGAGGGTTTATTTGCAAGTTGAATTGTTAGTCTTTACGGCAGTCCTCAGATGTGATAGAACTCTCTCTACATATATCTGGCCCCATGCTAGGAGCTCATCCTTCACAGCTCCCGAGAGCTAGGTGCCTTTACGATTCCCACTTGCCAGATGAGGAAACTAAGGTATAAGGAGCCAAACTCATCTCCCTGGAGCCACATCAGAGGTCATGGGCTGGGGTAGAAGGCAGGTAATGGACATCAGAGACTATGTTCCAAAGTAACATTATGATGTTTGACGACACCCTTGTACCCATCTGCACTCAGCCCAAGAAATTCTCAGGTCTAGAAAAGCTTCCTTTGCAGTTAGTTCAGGCTTTCTGAACCCACAGTTCAATAGAGATTTACTTCATAGAGTGTGAAGAGGGTGAAATTGACATCAGTTCTGAGAGCGGAGGCTGATACTGGGGAGCCAGGAGAGCTTCATGGAGGTGGTAACATTTGAGTATGGATGAGGAGGGGGAATGTGCAGAGGGGAACAAGTGTGCAATATGGAAAGGGCAGGAGTTGTGTTAAGGTTGTGACTGGCAGAACATTAGAAGGTGGTGCTAAGGTGGGTGGGTACTGGGACTGTGAGAACTCTGGAGGGCCATACTATGTGTAACCTTGACCTTGAGGCCAGTACGGAGGTCATGATAAGACTGTTACTCTGGGAGGCCGGTTGTGTGGAGGGGGGAGTGGGGAGGAGTGACTGGTGCCTGCATGAGGAGTGGGCTATAGGGTGAGCAGGAGCAACCCAGTCCTCACTGGTAGACCTTTGGGCCAGGTAGTTGGGCCAGGAGGGTACCCAGAATGACGTGTGTGGCTGTTAGTGTAGGGTGAGCCTTTGCGGGGTCCAGATTCCCTCCTGCCTGCCTTAGTTTTCTCTCTGCTCACCCTCCTCCTCTGGCCCAGGTGGTGATGAATATGGTGCAGCTGTTGCCCAATGGACGCCGCGTGAAGAAGGAGGTGGATGTGGCACTGGACACTGTCAGAGAGAGTATGATACCCATGCACTACCACCTTCGGGAAATCATCATGTGCAACTACCGCCTGGTGAGCCTGCCCCATGAGAGCCCAGGCTGCTGCTGACAAGGGGGTGAGGTGATGGGGGAGCCTGAGGAATGGAATGAGCTCTCGGTCACTTCTCCACTTCTGGAAGTGGGGCTGATCCCTGGAAGGGAAGAGCGTCCGGCCCCGCCTCACCCCTGCTTGGTTCTGCAGTGCTTGGTGAACTGTGTGCAGGGGTGGCGTTTGGAGCATTTAAGAGCAGCTGCTGCTCTGGGGCCATGTGACCAGTCTGAATGAACACCCTGTCCTGGAACCCTGTGGTGGTAGGCGTGAACCCTCTAGTTTCTGGGTCCAGGGAGCCTCTGGGACACCTGGGTCGGAATCAGGTTGATTTGTGGGTCCCTCAGTCCAACAGGATCCTGGACTGGGCCTCTTTAATGAGCACAGGGAAACATTTAGTGTTTAACCAGTGATACTAGGAAACTGTCAGCTCAGGACCTGTGCACATCCGCCCTGCGTGAGTTTCTGCTCGGTTAAAAATTGCTTTTGAATAGCTCGTTAAATCATAAATATCGGAAGATTCCCCTACGTGTCTAGATTTCATATAAAAATCTGATTTTCAGGCTATGAGAAAAATATGCCCTCCTGCCAGTCATGGCCCCAGTATCTGTCACATGCTCCCCACGCCAGCCATTCTAGTCACTGGACTTGTAGGCTCAGTATGGAGCCACTGACTTGCCTAATTCTTGTCTTCTCTGATCTGGTGAATTTTGGCTGGCTGCTAGGGCAGAGGAGGGTGTTGGAGTGGCGGGGAGCAGCTGTGTGCAAACACCCCAAATTGAGTGAACACCTCCGTGGGTGCTGCTGACCTTGTGTTCTCTGATGCTGGCCAGCAATTCCCATGACAAGTTCTGCCATGGAGGGGCTGCCGCAAACCAGCCCATGGTCCTCCTGTGGCCAGGCACAAGTTGATGAAGTCGCTGGTCTAGGCCAGTCTGCTCAAGGTCGTGGATCAGACCTTGACTGGAGCAAAGGTTGGCGTTTGGCTGGGGGCAGGGTAATTGGGATCAGGTCAGAGGCCAGTTGGAAGGGGAGTTTGCACCCCCAGGGTGAGTTCCATTTAGGTCCTCTGCCCAGTGGTCTCCTATAGTACCAGCAGGTGACGGCAATGAGCTAAGAACTGGCGCGTCTGCTGTTCTAGAGCTTGGAGAGAGCAGAAAACTGAAGCTGGAGGTAATCTGTGCAGCTGGAAGCCCAAGGAGTTGTAAAGGTTTGCCTACCCAGGCTTCAAAACACCAGAGGTTCTCCACCTCTCACTGGGTGTGTTCTGTCAGCACCCCCTTTCCACATCCCCCTGCTTCCAGACCTGCCAGTGCCTAGCTTCCTTCCAGGCACTCACTAGGTTTTCCTTAGATTTTTACATGGTGTTTTGTAGTTTCCATAGTGTAAGTTCTGCACTTCTTTTATTATATCAATTCCCAAGTATTTTATGATTTTTATGCTCCTGTAAGTGGAGTTGATTTCTTAATTACCTTTTTTAGTTTGTTCATTGCTGCTCTAGGGAAATCCAATTGACCTTCTATCAATACATTGATATTTTTACATTGGTCTTCTATTTTGCACCCTTGCTAAACCTACTTATTATTTCTAACATATTTTTAAGTGAATTCCTTAGAATTTTCTACATATAAGTTCAAATTATCTGCAAAAAGAGAGTTTTACTTCTTCCTTTTCAATCTGGATACCTTTTATTTAAATTTCTTGTCTAGTTGCCCTGGCAAGATCATTCTGTTGAATAAAAGTAGCTGGAGCAGACATCTTTGTCTTGCTCTTGACTTTGGGGGAAAGCTTTCTGTCTCTTACCATTAAGTGTGACTGTTTCATAACAGTCAAGTTGAGGACGTTCCCGTTCATTCCTAGTTTACTGAGTTTTTCTTCATGAAAAGATGTTGAATACTGTCAAATGATTTTCCTGTGTCCATTGAGATGATTATATGGTTTTTTCCTTTTATTCTACAGGCATGGCATAGTATGTTAATTGATTTTTGGATGTTAAACCAATCTTGCATTCCTGGGATAAGTTGTTCTTGGCCACACAGTATGTCATCTTTATATATTACTGCATTTGGTTTGTTGAGGATTTTTACATCAGATTCCTAAGAGCTATTGATTTGTGGTTTTATAGTATATGGTTTTATGAGCTGTTGTTCTTATGATATCTTTATTTGACTTGGCACTAGGGTAATGCCAAGATAGAATGTTATTTACTCACTTTTACAGGTGGAGAGACGGAAGCCTATTGAGGGAAAGGGTATCACAGCTGTATTAGTCAGCTTGGGGCTGTGTTGTTAAAACACCACAGATGGTGTGGCTGAAGCAACAGAATTTTTATTTTCTCACCATTCTTCCTGGAAAGTCCAAGGTCAAGGTGCTGGCCAATTTGGTTTCTCGTGAGGGCTCTCATCCTCACTTGTATACAGTCATGGTTTTCCTTGATGTGTTTATGTGTGATGTGTGTGCGTGTGTGTGTGTGTGATGTGTTGGGGGCTGGGGGGACTCTTGTATCTTCTTACAAAGCTGCAAATTTTTAGAGGTCATCTAATTGGAAACTATTCTCAATGGAATTATAGAACAAAGAAAAAACTAAAAGGAACTATAAATATCCCAATCACATAAATTTCTCAGTTTAAATTTTTCTGTTTAAAAAAATGGGAAGGACCTTTGTTGGGTTGCCAATGTGTAACTTTTTATTAAAAGTGTCCATTTTATGGATCTACCACATGACCCAGCATTTCCATTCCTAGGAATCTACCCAAAGCACACAAAAAACATTAATTCAAAAGGAAACGTGCACCCCTATGTTTATTGCAGCACTATGTATAATAGCTCAGATATGGAAACAACTTAAATGCCCCAAAACATGATTGGATCAAGAAAATGTGAACACACACACACACAAACAAACAAAATGGAAAACTACTCTGCAATCAAAAAAGATAATCTTATGCCACTTGCAGCAACATGGATGGTGCTGGAAGGAATTATGCTCAGTGAAATAAGTCAGAAGGAAAAAGGAAAATATTGGGTGATATCACTTATAGGAGAAATACAGGGGAACCAAACAAAGGGTCAAAACAAAAAAAAGACAAAACTTTTAAGCAACTATAGATATGAGGCTTAAAGTGGGGGGGGGGAAGGGATCAAAACAGAGGTGGGAGGAGCACAAGGGATCTAATACTGTACAAAATCAACAATGTAAACAAATTAATAAAATGAAAATAGTGACCATTTTAAAGAAAGAAACACAAAAAAATTAACAACTCATCTACCACCTAACATGGTTGGCATTTCACTTAAAAGAGAATATTTTAGTGCCAGGGAAGTAGAATAGAGGTTATCTAGAATTGAGGACAGCCCTAGAAAACATTTGTGTTTCTATATTCTTGTGGACATGGATTCGGGATTTGCAGCTTTTGGCAGCCAGGCAGTGTGCCTCCTCCAAGGTCAGCCTGCACTTGCCCGGGCCTGGCCAGACCCAGAACTGATGTCCTGACTGATGTCGGGATAGTCTAAGCTGTCCCAGCTGCAGCCACATTGCAGGGCCCTGGCCAGCTTGGGGGTGTGTGTGCACTGGAGTCGACTTTATGGGGGCCCGAGCATCAGTCCCTGTGGGGATGGAAGAAAGCAGGTTTGATTGTTCTGGGCCGACAGGCGGAAGGAATGTGGATGTGGGAGTTAGAGGGAGCTGGGTTTTGACAGGGCCATCTTCATCCTCTCTGACCACCTGTGTCCCCCACCAGGGCTGGGCCAGAGCTGCTTCCTGGCAGGGCTGTGCTTGGGAAGGGCAGGGGGTGGGGCAGCACACGGCTTGGTTGGCGCGAAGTGAATGGTCAACCTGTGTGAGAACTCCGAGGATCACTGTGGGCCAGAGTGCCCTGGGATGTTCCTGTACCTTCAAAACACCCACCTTGGACCCTCAGATTTTAGTGTAAAAGGACTTCAGAGAGCATCTGACTTTCCAGTTACAGATGAATGGGAGAGTGGGTTGTCCAGGGCCCCACATAGTTGCAGGCAGCTGAGGAGATGAGGGTGGGTTTTCTTAGACCCTTTTCACTGAGGAAGCAGCTGAGGTCTAATGAAGATTTGTGACCTGCTGGAGGTAAGACGAGAGCCGGTCCCCTCCCTCCATTTTCCCTGGTCTAATAGTCTCAGCCCTCTCTGCACAGGCCTCTCTGAGGCTGCCCTGCCTCCTCACTCTCTAGCATGTCGGCCTGCTTCCCTCATGTGTGTGAAGGGACCCGAATGCTCGGGCTACTTAAAAAACTGCCATACAAACCACGTCTGCATGGGGCTGGAATCCAGGCAAACTGGCTGGCCAGGGCTGAGGAGAGGCCAAGAAGCCACCATCCCTCAGTGGCCACTCCATCTGGTGAATTAATGTTTCCTGCTGAGCTTGGAAAAGGAAAATATTTGTGATACAAATCAAGGTCAGGGCTCCTGGAGGAAGCCCCCCCTAGAACCAGTAAAGCCAGAGACACTTTTCCTTAGCCCCGGCTGGTGACATTCTTCGTGTTCTGTATTTAAAACAGTCTAATGTTTCTCCCCTCTGTTCCTCCAGAGAGAGTTGGAAAGAAAAGTCCAGGTGAAAATAGCCACACAGAGAGAAGTAAAATGTCCTTTGGTCTCAAATTGAAATGCATTTTAAGACATGTTATGTTATGTTATGTTATGTTATGTTATGTTATGTTATGTTATGTTATGTTATGAGTTTCTGAGTTTTTTTTTTTTTTAAGATTTATTTATTTATTTATAGAAGCACTGGGTACAGTAAGAAGCATGGGAGGGTGAGAGAAATCAGCAGAGCCACAGTGGGGAGCAGAGCAGGGAGACTGACGAAGTACACTGCTGAGGGGAGCAGTGGGCGCGCAGGAGAGGTCTGCGCAAAATGTGGGACCCTTGCCTGGTGGCCAGGGATCGAACCGGTGCTGAAGAGACTGCGGGCAGCTTCGCAACCCAGCGCTCAACTGCTCTGCCACTGGGGAGGCCCCGAGTTTCTGAGTTTTCTAAGAACTCCTCTGGTCCTCAGAGGAGATGAGAGTGGGTTTTATTAGCCCCTTTTACTGAGGAGGAAACCGAGGTCTGTCCCCTACCTCCTAAGCCCGTGTTCTCCTCCCTCCACAGTGACAACCATGACTCATGGGGCATGAGTTGTGGCAGAAAAGGGAAGGGTGGGCCAGGAGGCTGCCGGTCCCTGCTGTATGCACCACACAGGGCTCATGCAGTTGTCAAGAGGCCCAAGGAGACCCAGCCCGGTGTCCTGAGGAGTAAGGTGGTTTCTTAAGAAAAATAATGAGTGAGACAGCTCTGGCTCTAAGTCAGCTCGGGTGTCTCAGTCTCTCCAAGACCTTGGCTTGGCCCAAGCCATTCCTTCGAGACTTCATTCCAGTAGTTAATTGCCCAGGCTCTGCAATTAGAGAAGCTGTGAGCTGTCTCATAAAATGTGGTGGAAGGGAAGGGTTTCTTCTCAAGGCTCTCTCACACCCCTCCCAAAATAGAGCTGGTGGGTTGGTGAACAACTGCTAACCAGGAGTGTTTGTGTGGGGGAGAGGGGTGATATGTTCTCAGAAGCTGAGACCTCTCTTGCTTTTCCTTCCTTCCCATTGTCTGGCTGAATTTCTGGCCTCCAGTGGGGCCTTCCTGGCTTCTTCAACAATAAATATCCTTGGAGCACCCACAGCACACAGGCATGGCTTCTGAGTTTCAGTGCCTTGGAAGGTTCGGTGACTTGAGAGGGGTTTAAAGCTCAAACCAGCACCCACCACCCCTGCACATTCCTCACATGCTAAGATCCAGGCTCTGTGCTTCCTGCGCTCATTGTCAGGGTGTGGCTGTCACCAGAGGTGCCACTCACTCCTGTTCTGACTCCCACACCCCACTTGGAACAAGCAGGGCTCCATGAATGTCTGTCTAATGAGTGAATGGCTAGATGGATGCTTGAATAAATCATCACATGCTTACGTAGAATCTGACCCTGCCTTTGTGATACCTCTGACTTGTCTGCACTGTTGGCCTTTCAGGAGAGGGCACCCTTTTGCTGTTACTGAAAGAGCCCTGGGGCAGGGGTTTCCAAACCTAGGTTTCTCTGGGCTCTGCCAGGAACTGCCCATTCAACCTGGGGCACATGACTTTGACTTGCCTGGGCCTTGGCTTTTCCCTCTGTGCCCTGCGGTCATTACCTCTGCTCTGGCCACCTTGAATGGTGGTGGACAGGACCAGTGGGAGTGGGGTTTGGAGGGTGTGGAGGGCAGGGTGACAGGGATGCCAGGCCAACTCATGGGCTTATGTGTAGGGATAGTAGGCCCCTGAGGGAGCAACAGCCAGTTGAGTGCTGAATCGAGGGCCAGGCCTGGGGTGAGTGACGTTTGTTTAATAAATGGAATGCAGGGCCTCCCCGGTGGCGCAGCGGTTGAGTGCTGGGTTGCGAAGCTGCCCGCGGCCTCTGCAGCACCAGTTCGATCCCCTGGCCACCGGAGGAGGGTCCCACATGGCGCACAGACCTCTCCTGCCGCCCGCTGCTCCCCTCAGCAGTGTACTTCGGTCCTTCTGCCTGCTCTGCTCCCCGCTCTGGCTCTGGTGGATTCTCTCACCCTCCCGCGCTTCTGACTGTACCCAGTGCTTGTATAAACAAAACAAACAAATAAATGAATAAATAAATAAATAAATGCCTCTATAAAAAAAAATAAATAAATGGAATGCAGAGAAGCCCACATGCCAGCTTTAGCTTCATCCTTTGTCCATGCCCCACTGTCACACAGGCCTGAGGGTGGAGTTTGCAGGGACTTATGGAAAACTCTAGCAACTGTCTCTGTTTATGTGAGGGTCCAGGTCTGCCCAGGAGAGCAGTGACATTGAACTTTGATAAATGTGGAGCCTGCGTTCTGAGACCCTGCCCTCTGGAGACTGATCAGCCTTGAGGGCGGTGAGCTACCCACTCAGCCTGGACCCCGGCATAGCAGGAGGGCAGAGGCCACAAGGCCATGCAAGGTTCCAGTAACGGGATGTTGACTGGCTTATCTTGACCCTAAGCCTGGCCTGGCTTGTGCCTCTTGTTTCTCCCTCTGCTCTGGGTGCTGGACATTATGGACATTGGGGCTAGGGGGTTATAATGAAGGGTGTTGGCTCTTTTTCCCTGGTGCTTGAGCTATGTCTAGCTCACCATGTGCCCCTCGCAGGTCAGGCCACCTCTTTGACCTCTGCTTCTAGGTAACCACAGGTGGTCTGATGCAGAGCTGTGAAAATGTGAGACATACAAGGTAGTGATTCATCGATTTGACAAACATTGTGCACCTACTACTGGCACTGCACCAGGTGCTGGAGGGGCTTTTTGAACAGACCTGAAAATCCCTGCCTACACGAAGCCTGCACTCCAGTGAGGGAGACACAGGAATGGTGTGTGGGATACTGATATGTCTGTGAGGGGAGGCGCTGCAGTTCTGCATAGGGTCTGGTCAGAAAGGGGCCCTGAGAGGGTAGCATGTGAATACAGACCTGACGAAGGCGAAGGGCGCCACACTGATGTCTAGGGAAGAGTGCTCGAGGCAGTGGAAACAGCCAGTGCAAAGGTACTGAGGTAGGAGCTGCCTGGTGTATTTGAGGGGAGGGATGGGGATGCCCTGTTTGAAGAAGCAGGTGGAGTGTGTTTGTGGTTGTCCCCGTATCTTGTCCAGAATAATCTAGATTCTAGATGACATTGAAAGCGTGAGACAGGGTGAGATGACTCAGGAGCGTGTGCTCACTGACCTGACCTACCAGGTCTGCTGCACAGCAAGACAAAGGACATGCTGGGTGCTGGTTGAGACCAACATATAAGTCTGATTATAATCTGGGGCCTGCCTCTGAGCTTTTTGTGGTCTTGGGGGAACCCACCACATCTTGGGAACAATTAGAAATCCTCTGGATGGAATGCAATGTGGTATTTACTGAAATGGTTCAGCGTGAAAGCCAGGGAGGCTGAGGTCTGGCTGTGGGGCTACAGTGCTGAGATGTGGGCTTGCCTTTGACCTTGAGGGACAAACTAAACATGGCCAGCAGGCAGAGGGGAGGACATTCTAGGCAGGAGGAAGATGGGAGGACAAGCGCTTGGCAAGGGTGAGGCTGGGAGTTGAACCTGACTGATGGGAAGGGGCTAGGGAGGTGGAAGAGCTGAGAGTTTGGAGTTCGTGTCTGGACTTGGAACCTGTGACCTTGGGCAGTTACTTAACCTTGCAGAGCCTTGTCTGCAAGTGCGATATCTGTGTCCATTCACGGGCTTGTTGACAGAGTGTGCTGGTGTCTAAGCATCTGGATGTGATGTGCTCAGCCCACCGGTGGCATGCAGCGACACATCTGGGAAGCTCCCAGCCCTGGCTCAGTGGGCCTGTTCCTGGTGGCCCGGCCCTGAGCAGAGCTTTAAGAGCCACTGCCGGTGACACGGGGCCTGTGTTGGTGCAGGGTCGATCGCAGGCTTGAGAAATGCGCAGCGCCTGCCCACCTTTCCCCGGCCCCTGCTATTTCAGGGCTCAGTCCCCATGGACTAGGAAGCTTTGTCCTGCTCCACCGCAGCTAATGACAGCCTGGTCAGCCAGGCCATTTAAAAACAGCTCCACTGTTTTCATGGACCGGAGGTGGCTGACCTGTCCTCCTCCCCAGCACTGACATGGATGATTTTATTTATTTTCTTATAAGATTTATTTATTTATGCATAAAAGAGCTGGGTTACAGGCCAGATATGCAGTGGGTGAGAGGATCCACCAGAGGCAGAGTGGGGAACAGAACAGGCAGACTGACTAAATACACTGCTCAGGGGAGCAGCAAGAGAGACAGGAGAGGTCTGCTGCACCCTGTAGGTTTCTCCTTGGCTGGCTGGTGACCAAACTCATGCTGCAGAGGCTGTGGATTGCTTCACAGTGCAGTGCTTAACCCCTTGCGCCACCAGGGAGGCCCTGACATGGATGATTTTAAAGAAAACAGAGCCTTGATAGGAGATGGTTCATGTCTCATCTCAAATCACAGACTGTGAACAGGCAGGATGGGCCCATGGAACCTTTTGGGGGAGTCAGGTGTCACCTTTACAGGATCTGAATTTAGAGATAACACCACCCTGCCTTGCCAGCAGACTCGAAAGAATCACTCAACCTCGCCACCCTGAAGATTCCTGAGTTAACCCTCCCTGGAGTCTCCCACAGCAGCGGGGGCACTAGGGGACCCGGCTGGGTGGCTGTATCCAGAGGCCATACCCAGAGTTGAGGGCATTTTAAGCCCACAGGATTTTCTTCAAGCTCTTTAATTTAAAGTGGTTTAAAATGGCTTTTGTCCAGTTTGCTGAGGGTTATTTCCTTTCCTTCTTTCTAACAAAATGTCTTAAACAGACTTAAAGCCTTTGAACGGAGTTGGGGAGGCCATAGAAGGGGTTGGGGTGGGTGAATACTTAGTGCAGGGTGGCGTGTCTATCCATCCTGATTGGGGTCGTGGATTGGACACAATTTGTATTTAGGTAAAAACCTTCTTTTTGGTGATTGGCCTAATTTCTAAACAGAATTGCACTGTTTTTTGAACACTGGCTCAGTAAATTCTCCAAACAATAGGCATCTTGCCCTCTACCCCTGTATCCCGTCATCTTCCTTCACCAGCTACAGAGCCATTCCTGACCTCAGATCTACGAGAAGCCTTCACTGGCCCCTTGGTCTGTAGGGTCAGTGCTTGACTTGGCTTCACACCCCGCTGCAGGCCCAACCTCCTGCCATCACCTCCTTCCTCTGCCACAATTTCCTCTTCCTGTCTACCACCACCTGCCTCTCTCACTCTGCCTCCTCTCTCATGCTAATCCATGCCCAATATGCCCTCCATTTGATGCCCTCTCTGGCCAGCTCCCTGCCTCCTGGATCTCATGAGCCACTTTGCCCTTGTCTTTGGCCTCCTCCAGCGGACCCCGAGGTCTGTGTATGGGCCTGTGCGTGTTCATGTCGCCGTCCCTCCCTCCTGCTCCGGACGTGAAGGGGCTGATGTGGCTCTTCATGGTTCCAGGTGTTTTCTCACCTACTGTGTGGGCGTCCTACCTCCAGAAACATGGGGGCCGAGAGCTTAAATGGGAGAACTAGGACCGGAGCCCCGTTTCCTCTCCCCAGGCATCAGAGCACTGGTCTGGGTCCCTTACCCCTCCTTCCACCCAATTCCAAGGGCTCTGGGCTCCTTATGGATGATGTGGGTGGGCTGGCTGTGGAGTTACCCCGCCCTCACGGGAGCCTAGGAGCCTGAGTCCCCGGAGGCAGAAATGGGAGGCCTCCCACTCCAGCTCCCGTTCTTGGGGCTGTGGGCTGTGTCACATGCAGGGTTAGTGGTGGTCCCACCAGGAGCCTTCCCATGGTGTTCCAGACACACAGTAGCCTGACTGCCTTTGTGGGGAGGCTTCCAGCTGTGGCCCAGTTGTTGGGAGACTGCTCTGGAAGCTCCTGACTCCCAGAGACCTGACAGGCTGTGCCTTTCCACGGATGTTACTGGCAGCTGAGGGAACAGCCCCTGGGCCACTTCTTTCTGGAGATGAGAGAACTGCTGTGGGCCCTGGGTGGCCTTGGGAGGTACGAAGTGAGCTACAGTGCTCACCCTCCTGCTCCCTCCAGGTGGGCAGCACCCTGGAGGGTTAGAAGAGCGCTGTCAAGCGTGGTGTGGACATGCTGCAGGGAAGAGCCGACTCTGTGTGTGCTCGGCCTTGTCCTCTGGCCTACTCCTGACCTCTATGCTGGGGATAATTTTGAGAGGACCCCCTGAAGTACCCTTCCTCCTGAGCATTAGTCTTTCATGAGACTTATTAGGTCACTTCTACCCAAGAAACTTCAGTGGTTCCTGAGGGTTGGCCCCTGGTTAAAACTTGTTTCTCTCACTGAACCTTAACCCTGGTGGCTTTTCTGTGATCTGTCAGCCCTGGAGAGGGACTGAGGGCTGCCTGTACCCTTCTACCTCCGATCCTGAACCACCTGAGAAACAGGCGAGGGGGTCAGTCAGGGACCAGTGGGGGCAGAGGGCAGACTGGGTTTCTCCCCCTTCCCAGGCAAAGAGCAGCTGTCGGCTGCAGATCCCAGGCCGAGGGAGAAGAGAGGGTCCCTGCTGTGTCCACAAGCCAGAACCCCTATGGCCTACCCTGGCAGACCCCTGCGTGGCCCCTCCTGGCCAGGGAGCAGAGCTCTCACCACCCCCACGCCCGGAGGCCTGGGCTTTCCTCTAGTCCCGGGAGGGTTGGGGACCAGGAAGGAGATATTCGTCCTTGGGGTGACAGAAAGTTGGCCAGAAGGCCCCAACTTTGTGGTTAGAACTGGGCATCCTGTCCAGGGCCCCTCAGACCCTCCTCACCCCTCAGGTACAAGGGAGGTTGTGTGCCTGGAGCTTTCTGCTGGCAGCCTGTCCTTGTCTGGTCTCCCTTCAGAACGGAGCAGTGGTTAGAATTTCACGAGGAAATAGGGATTCAGGGAGGCTGACCACCCTCCCAGGTTGGAGGTGGCTTCTTCCTGGCACCAGTACACCTAATGGCCTTTCCTGTAACCTGGATGGGGCAGTGTCCCTCCCATTGCCATCTGAATCCACCCTTCCGTCCCTGCCCTGGTGCTGAGGGCAGCAGGGGGTGTGAGTGTGTGAGTAGTGAGTCTGTGTGTGTGTAGGGTGTACATGTGTGTGCATGCAGGGTTTGTATGCGCTGTGTGTGACTGGGGGTGCATGTGGCATGGGATATCTGTGTGTGGGGGGCATGTGTATGTGAGTGTGTTTGTTTTATGTGTGAGAGTTTCGTGAG
The DNA here is from genome assembly GCF_964194135.1 of Talpa europaea. NCBI lineage: Eukaryota > Metazoa > Chordata > Mammalia > Eulipotyphla > Talpidae > Talpa > Talpa europaea. Next base: position 43,182,318 of record NC_140077.1, on the reverse strand, counting down.
AGTCTGTGGCGTGTACATGCACGATGTGTGGGGTGACCCTCCAGACGGACTCCCATACTGTCCTCCAGGCAAAGGCAGCCAAGGTGGAGCAGGAGGCCCGAAGACTGCATCTGCGGAGTCTGCAGTACCTGGAGCGCTCTGTCCACCTGGTGCTTCTCAACGCGCATCTCCACCTGGAGAAGGCGCAGTCCTGGCAGCGGCCGTTCAGCACCTGGATGCGGGAGGTGAGAGGCGGGAGGCTGAGGCGCAAGGGGCGGCTGCCAGAGGGGCCAGGTCATTCCCGTCCGCTGTTGAGACTTCCACGTGGCCCGGCTTTTCTCCTGTCTCACTTTGGGGCTCCAGCACCGAGTCTGTGCGGGACAGGATGTTCATCTCAGCTTGAAGAGTAAATGCGTGCACGGGGAGGCGCGAGGGGTCCTGGCGGTCCACCAGGTACTGTGCCTGCTGGGCTCCTGCTGTGCGCATCTGCCAGGTGCCTCTGGCTGGTGGTTGTGCCCGGCCCTCAGGGCAAGCTGGTGTGGTGGCTCAGCTCCTGCCAACTGCCCTCTGTGACCTTCGGCAAGTGCATTGATCTAACCTACTCTCCTCAACATTAAATGGAAATAACTTTGATACCACAGCATGACCTCACGAGATTTTGGGGGGATTCCGTGAGGTCAGTGTTGGGTTGTGCTGAGCAAGACTGTCTTTGGGGCGACTGTTGCTCCTGTTCTGCAGGGTGACCAAGCGCAGAGAGGTCAGTCCTTGCTCACTGTCAGTGTGAGAGCCAGGTGATTGGTTCTAAAGCCCCCCATGTCTGTCCTGAGACACCGTCCTTAAGGTCCTCTTGATCATTTCCCTCTGCTCAGCCTCTGACTCTCCTGCTTGACCGCCACTGCTTTCGGAGGCAGAGCCACCCCCTCCACCCCTAAGCCAGAGGTCAGGAGAGAGGCCTCCTGTTCTCGACAGTGCGGCCTGTAATTACCCTCCACCAGGAAGCTGGCCCTCCTGACCTCACCACCCAGTCCTGGCAGTTCTAACCTGGACTCCAGGCTGGAATTATCTCCCCTGGGGCAGGCGGCAGGGGGTGCACACCCCAGCCAGAATGAGGATGGGAACCTGCAGGTGGGTTCAGAGCTATGAGGGAGGCCACGGCAGCGTCCAGGGGCAGGGATGGTGGCGACTGGGCAGTTGTGCTGAAGATGAGCCTTCAGGGTGATCGTTGGTGGGTGAGTGAGACCTGATGGGGGGTCAGGACCACCCTTTTGAGCAGCCCAGGCTCAGCCTCCCGTTTGATCTCCTGTGTGGTTGAGGTGGTAGGGGAATGAGGATACTTTTGGGGGGTTCTGCTTGGAGAATGAAAATCTGGGGAACCATGGGTGGGGATGGGGTGCTTGATCCCCTCTTTCCTGGGGATGAGTGGAGGGTGAGGGTTGCCTGGAGACCTTTGTTCGGAATGAAGCCTTTGTCCTACCCACTCCCAGGATGGTGGGGAGAAGAGGCAGATTGGTGGGTGGTTGGAGTCTGGTGCCAGAGCCTGGGCTGCTGGGAAAAAAGGTTGTATGGAGAGGTGCGAGCTAACCCCTGGGCGAAGGCCCACAGTAGTCCAGCCTGGGCCACAGTTCACACTAAAGGGGCTCTTGCTGCCTCTTGCTTCCCCACTGCCAGCCCTGACCCGCCCCCTGGGTCCCTGTGGCCAGTGCTCCTGAGTGTCGAGTGAGTGTCTGGCTGACACAGCCTTGCTTGGCCCCATGCGACTCCCCACTTCCTTACTGTGTGAGTGCATGCTGTGCTGAGCCTCCTCGGGAGGCCCGGGAGGAAGAGCCACATCCCTGTTAGAAGGAAAGTGAGGCTCAGTGCAGTTAACACAAGTCAGCTTAATTAGGTCGCTTAGCTGGGGGGCGGCACCGGCCCCAGTCTTGTTCAGAGCCCACCAGGAGAGGCTGCCCTGGTGAAGGGGGGAGGTCACCTGTCGTTCAGGTCACCCTGCCTCACCTGGAGCGCTGGCCCCTCTCTGCTTTCCTCCCAGGTGGCATCGAAGGCCGGAGTTTACGAGAACCTCAACCAGCTGGGCTTCCCTGAGCTGGAGCCGGTGGAGGACCCGCCCTTCTCTGGGCTGCGCTGCCAGTGGCAGGAGCAGAGCCACAGCCCCGAGGCCTGGGCCACAGGGGACTTCCTACAGGAGGGGCTTCCCCTGCCCCTGCCTCCTCCCGGGCTGGTGTTCCCGGTGCTCTTCCTGGGGTGGTCATGAGGAGGCAATTCGTAGTTCCCCCAGAGGGACTGGGGTGGGGACCGCTAAATGTAAGAGCTTTTTGTGGGACAGTTGGCACAGTCACACCTTGTAAATGACATGGCCTCCCGGGAGAGGGGCGTGTGTGTGTGTGTGTGTGTGTGTGCGTGTGTGAGTCTGCAAGAGAGAGAGAGACACTCACACACACACATGCCTTGCAGATGGGCTGTCTGGGCTGCCCTTAGCCTGTCACGGAGGTCACACCCCAAATTGCCAGCCAAGCTCCGGGCTACTTCCCTCCTCCTCTGTCCCCTTTTACAGCAGCGCTGATGGCCCTGGTGCAGGGCAGGCAGGCTGCAGTTAGTTTCCTTCCCTTTCTGTCCCTCCCTGCTGGGCCCCTTGGCTTCTCCCCTCTTGCTGCCTGAGCACTGCCCTTGGGCTCTGGCTCCCTGGGGAGTGGATGCAGTTTGGGGGAGAGGGGAGATTGTTACTTTAAAGGCAGCTTTAACCAATTTTCTTGCCTCTCGGGCTCTGGCTCCGGGTTGGAAACTTCTGTAAGGATAACAGCATGGCCTGCTGGAGGCCCCTCCCTCTCCTTTCTTTCCTCACCCCCGTCCCTGGTACTGGGAGGGCTATGGAGGTTTCCACAGAGCCAGGAACATCGAGAAATTCCTGTCAGGGGAGGAAAGAGCTTCCAGAAGGTGGGTGAAATCCTGTGGAAGAGGCCTGCTTGATTTGCGTGGGAGCCTGGCTGGAGGTGCTGAGGGAGATAGGCTCCACTGGAGAGCCTCCTCCCTGCCCACCAGCTCCAGATGGCTCTGTGCCCCCACCTTTTGCAAGCAGCACCCCCAAGGACTGACAGATGCCTCTCAAAAAACTGGGGTGTGGGCACAGGGCAGATTAGGGGTCACTTGGATTCCAGACCATGCTTGCTGAGCACCCAGGAGTTGCTTTTCATGCTGGGCAGAGGGACAGTGAGGCCATGCACCGTGAGAGTTAGGTTCGAGGCACCAGGAACAGCTCTTGTGATCAGTGGGATGCTCCCCGGAGAGGAGGGAGTGGCAAGCGTTATTGAGCTGAGCCTTGCAGCTCTTTCTCTGGGCCCTGTGCCTGTGAAAACCCAGGTCCTCAACTGTGGAGGACTGCACCCCAACTCTGGCTTGTGGGAACTAGGAAGTTGCTCTGTGGCTATCTTCTGCAGAGAAGCAAGTGGAGGTCTTACTGGTCATGATGTTTAGAAAGGGGCGAAGAGGCTGAGGTTGTTCACATCTACTGAGTCTTGGGATGAGTGTGACCATCTAGTCTGAATTCTTTTGCAGAACTACTGTGTGTCATCTGCTCACTATCTTTTCAGATTTATTGTTGGTATTGTTTTTATTTTTGCATGTGTTAAAAAGTTTTCATTTCTTTGCAGACAAGGATGAGGGGCCAGAGACCAGGGCTGACCTGGGAGGGAGCCTTCATGTTCTCATGTTTGGCCCTGCATTCCAGCTGTGCTGGGACCGCTGACCGGTCACTTTCCCTCTCTGCCTCAGTTTCCCCATCTGTAAAATGGGAGAATAATACTTGCCTGCCTACCTCACAGGGGTGTTGTGAGGATTCATTTGTGATTTTTTTTTTGTACAGAGATTTTGAGCATTAAAAATGGCAAAATGTGAAGTGTGCCTAACTTGATTTGTCTGTATTGTGGGGCAGATGGTAGAGAATGGGTGCAAACTGGGGTCGCTGCTCCTTTGGATAAGGGTGGGTGGGCAGGGTGAGTCAAGAGCACCTGCCGTTAGCACTCCTGATTCTCAGAGAAAGTTCTTTTTCAGACCTCCCTTGCCACCCTTGCCTCCCTTCACATCCCCAATCTGCCTTACTGTTTCATTCGGGCTGCCCAGGGGTGTCATGCAAAGCCCCTCTTTGAAGAAAGTAACCTAACAAGTCAATTCATACCAAAGTGTGAAGGACTGTTGTATCTAGGGAAATGGAACAGAGTGGAATTTGAGACAACTAAGGAAGGTAGACCTCTGCCTCCACTTCCTCCTCTTATACCCTCATGCTGCTCTTCGCTCCTTCAGGTCCGGGGTGCTTGAGCACACTTGCATTGAGAGAGCTGTGTGTAAAGAAACTGTAAAGAGAGGAAGGTAAGGCGAGTACTGACCCCAGACTGCTCTCCAAGCTCTTTCATTCAGGATTTGGTTTGTAGTGCTAAGGTCAGCTGGGGATGGACAGAACGGAACATCCTGGTGATCTCACGAGTCTGGGAAGGAAGGCCGCCTGGGTTATTTCCCAGCATAGCAGGGTCCAAGGATATTTTCTTTGGCTTCTGAATGAGAGCCTAGAGGAGTGTGCCCTGGTGTGTGTGTGAGAGTGTGTGGGTGTGCGGGGGGCAGTCTGCACTTTTCTGTCTGGGATAAGTGGTCTGGGTACAAACACACAGGTGTGCCTGGTGTGTTCAGATCGTTCTGTAGGGTACGTTCAGCGTCAGCACAGGTGTAGTGCCTGTGTGTGCCTAGCACGCAGTAAATAGTCTTGCAGAAATCGTCTTTGGCTCCATAGAGTTGGTTATTTGAGTTATTTGTTCCTGCATCTAAGGAGGCCAGAGAGGTGTCCCCAAATTAGCCACCTGGAGACCAGAGGTTCCTTAGAAGTCAGGGTAGGCTGGGCCTGAGGGGATTGGAGCTGGGGGTGGAGAATCAGGGACATCTTGGGGAAGGGCTAACTTGACAGTTTGCCAGAGGAAGCCAGCAGGGAGGGGGGTGAACCAACTCTCCTGCCTTTGTGTAGCTGAGAAGAGCAGGATTGGTTCTTGAAGCTTCAGGGTAATTGGAGGTCTAGAGTTTGCTGGGGTTCTGGGTAAATCACTTCCTTCCCCAGCGCTCATTCTTGTGAAATGGCTGACTGATCCTTGCCTTGGCCATGTGATTTGTAGGAAAATGAGAAACGCGTGTTTTCCTTCTGCCCCTTGACCTAAGGGGGTGGACAGGACAGACGCTGAGGTTTACATCTGCTGTTCTGGGCCCCCGTGCTAGTTTTTTATGTGTACCATCGGATTTACAATAGAGAGGAAACTGGAGTTTGGACATTTACAGAGGAGGAAACAAAAGATCGAATAGAAGGCAGAGACCCATTCAAACTAGAGGAGTTTGGAAGAAAGAAGAAAATAAAAATCACGTGTAGTCTCACAAACCAGATGCCCAACATTTTGTTCTGTTTCCTTCTCTCTACGTGCCATACTGTGTTTTGTATGTGAACATGTAATGCATTCACATCTGCTCTATGAAATTAGGATCCAGAAGTTTGATTACCCTATCTTTTCATTTACTGCTGGGGACTAGCCTCTGGCAAAATGTTGTGTCAGGGGTTCCTGAAAGGATGAGACAGCCTAGGCGACACGTTAGGGGCTAAAGGGAAGGGGATTGAGGAGACACTGATACTGGATGGGGTGCAAATCTCTTCTGCCAAGAGACTCAGCAGGTCTTTATTTATTCATTTTTAGTAATCTGAAAAATTACATCATCATGTGCAAAGTAGAAACAATTAGTGTATTTTATTCCCATGGACTACTGGCTCCTACGGGTCTCAGCTAGACGGTAGCCTTCAAGATTAATAGATTAAAAAATCAAACCTAACACTAAAACTTATTCAGCTAGACAATTACCTAAGACAGTGGATCGCCGCCAGTACATCCCTATCAGCTAAAGACTAAGCATCAAAAGACTCTTCTATTCATATGGCCTTCAGCCAGAGACCAGCTGCTACTCAGCTATCAGAACTTTTTTTACCTAGAAACTCCTTAACACAGTTAACTTCATTTTAAAACTTTCCTAAGAAACTTTTTTAAAAAAAAGAAACTTCTAAAAAAGCCAAAGGACTACTATAATTGTGCTGGATTGCTTGTCAGATAAGTACAATAAATTGTCTCCATTGTCAAGTGGGTCAAATTGTTTAATAACTAATTTCTAAACAGATAATTTTCCATGCTGTTTATTTGCAGTATACTGATGCATACAGTTTATTGCCTAATGTACTTTTCCGGAAATTTTTATCTTTTTATGACCAAGAACAAAAAATAAAGGGATGTTAGATCTTCAGCCCCACCGTGTGAGGCCCTTTAACTTCGGCCCCATGGTGTGAGGCCCTTTTTCTTAGCTGCTTGCCAGTGTCTTATCTGGCTGGGGTATCAGGTCCCCTGCAGCAATTTACCATGTTGTGACGGTCAATTTTATGTGTCAAATTGACTGGGCCATGGGGCACCCAGATGCGTGGTTCAACATTAAGCTGGTATTTCTGTGAGGGGAGTTTAGAATGAGATTAGCATTTAAATCACTAGACTCAGTAGAGCACATTGCCCTACCTCAGAATGCAATCTAAGCCAATCAGCTGAAGGCCCAAGTAGAACAAAAAGGCTGACCCTTCCCTGAACAAGAGACACTTCTCCCTGATGGCCTCTAGCTTGGGCTAGGACATTGACTCTACAGATTTTGAACTTGCCAGCTGCCATAATTGCATGGTCAATTTCTTCTAATAAACAATCAAAGCAACAAATATCTCCTATTGCTTCTGTTTCTCTGGAAAACCCTAATTCACATTTTAAAAATATGTATTTCCCTATGCCTTTTAGCCTTTGAAGTATTTCCGTGACTACATAACATTTAATTGTGTGAACACTTAATAATTTTTAAAAACCAATTCCTTCATTCTAGGCCACTCGGGTTACTTTGTTGTCGTTTAGGTCTTTCATTTTTCTTTTGCGATTAAATTTACCTACCCCAAATGCACAAATCTGAAGTGTACTGCTTGGTGAGTTTTTACAGATGCATACACCTATGTAACCCAGATCTCTATCATCAAGATACGCATCCTTACATTTGGGATAGTTTTTAATGTTAACATTTATGAAGAATGTTTCAAGGAACATTTTCTTTCTTTTTTAAAATATTTTATTTTATATAATTCTTACATCTTTTTTCATCTTTGCACAATGTATGCATTTCATTTTGGTTATATTCCCCATACAATTGCACCTCCCCCCTTATTTTGACTCTAGTCCTTCCTTTCCCTGCCCTCCCTCCCCCCACCCCAAAGTGTGTCTCTGGTTTAGAGTTGCTTGTTGATTTTGATTTTTACTTTGTATTGATTAGTCTTTCTTCTGGTCCCTTATTTAGGTTTTCTAAATTCCTGCTATGAGTGAGACCATCCAGTATTTTTCTTTCTCTTTTTGACTTATTTCGCTGAGCATGATCCCTTCTAGCTCCATCCATGTTGCTGCAAACTGCATGTGTTTATCTTTTTTGATTGCTGAGTAATATTCCATTGTGTATATGTACCACATCTTCTTGATCCAGTCATCTATTTTGGGGCATTTGGGTTGCTTCCATAGCTTAGCTATTATAAATAGTGCTGCTATAAACATAGGGGTGCAGGTGCCCTTTGGAATTACTGTTTCTGTGTCATTTGGGTAAATACCTAGGAGTGGAATTGCTGGATCCTACGGAAGCTCTATGTTTAGTAGTTCAAGAAATCTCCCCTTAGCTCTCCATTTAGTTGCACCAGTTGCAGTCCCACCAGCAATGTAGGAGGGTTCCTTTTTCTCCACATCCTCACCAACATTTGTTGTTGCTAGTTTTTTTTTAATATGTGCCATTATCACTGGTGTAAGATGGTATCTCATGGTAGTTTTGATTTGCATTTCCCTGATTACAAGTGATGTTGGACATTTTTTCATATGCCTGTTGGCCATTTGCATTTCTTCTTCAGAGAAGTTTCTTTTTAGCTCTTCTGCCCATTTTTTGACTGGATTGTTTTCTTTGTTTTTGTTGAGTCTCATCAGCTCTTTGTAGATTTTTGTGATCAACACTTTATCGTTAGTGTTGGGTGCAAAAATTTTCTCCCAGTCAGTGGGATTTCTCTTTGTTTTTGTTATTGTCTCATTTGCTGTGCAGAAGCTCTTTAATTTGATGTACTCCCAGCTGTTTATCTTTGCCTTCACTATCACTGCTTTGGGTGATGTGTCTGTAAAGATGTCTTTGAGGTGCATGTCAGGTAGTGTTTCACCTATATTTCCTTCTATGTATTTTATAGTTTCAGGTCTTATGTCTAGTTCTTTAATCCATTTTGAGTTGGTTTTTGTGTGTGCTGTGAGGTAGTGGTCAAGCTTCATTCTTTTGCATGTAGCGACTCAGTTTTCCCAGCACCATTTATTGAACAAACTTTCTTTGCTCCAGTGCATATTCTTTGCTCCTTTGTCAAATATTAGTTGACCATAGATCTGTGGGTTTATTTCTGGATTTTCTATACGATTCCATTGGTCTGTGTGTCTGTTTCAAGAAACATTTTAAAGCACAAATCTTTGGGCAGGTAATACAACTCCTGGAATAGCATAATCCTGAGAATGGCCCCCATTTACTTATCAAAATGGGAATTGTGAAAAATAAGGCCAGTAGAAATAGCTCAGGCATTGGGAATTGGGTTTGGGGGAACTGTCCAGGGAACCCTAGAAGCCCTCTTTGGCATCCACAGTGTTGTGCAGACCTCCTCTCTGGAGAACTGGCAACTTTAGATCCAACAAGTGTGACTGCTAAGGCCAGGCTCCCCTCTCCAGTGCTCAGTCCCTTGGGCTGCTCCCAGCCAACAGCCAACAGTGAGCACCGCAGGGGTCCTAGAGCCTTGGCTTGGATTATGTCTGCCCACTGCGGTGTGCCTACATCTGCCAGCTTTGCTTGGGCCTCCCCACGGTCTGGCCAGGAGCTCCTCAGAGCTGCCCAGCAGGGTGGGCTCTTCTCCATCTCTTCTTTGGGTATCAGACCCAAATTGTGGTCTGAAGGCCCTTCCTACCTTCTGCCTCCTCCTTTATGCTCCACAGTGTCTTCTCCACATCAATCTCATACAGCTAATCCCACCCCAGACCCTGCTGCCTGAGGACCTGGCTGAGGCCCCCTCACTCTTGTCTTGGCCTCTCTGGTCGCTTTCTGGGAAGGTCAGCCTTCTTTCTGGGAAGGTCAGCCTTCTCTGACTGCACTTGAAGAAAGTAAACACCTTGGTTTCCTGTTGTCTGTGTGCTGTTCCAGGCAGATGAAGTTGCCTTCCCCATGCCCTGCCCTGACCTCTGATCTCAAGTGAGGAGCTGTGGTTCCTGTGGGCTGTGGCCCGAGGGGCAAGACATTGTAGCTCAGTCTTCCTGTGATGGCGGGTTGGGGAGGGTGATAGAGGATTGAGAGGTTGGCAGTGATCTGGATCGATGTCTCTAAATCTGCTCAGGCAATGCCAACCTCTGGTACTTCCTAGGTAAAGGGAAAGCCCATTGAAAAGGTTTTCAATGTATACTTTCAATTTGTCACCAGAAAGGTCCTATTTTATGTTTCAAACAGCACTGTATGAAGATGCTGGGTCACAACTCTTTCCAGCTCTGTGTATTACATTTATTTTTTTTTAATTTTTTTATAGAGGCATGTTTATTTATTTATTTGTTTGTTTGTTTTGTTTATACATGCACTGGGTACAGTCAGAAGCGCGGGAGGGTGAGAGAATTCACCAGAACCAGAGCGGGGAGCAGAGCAGGCAGAAGGACCGAAGCACACTGCTGAGGGGAGCAGCGGGCGGCAGGAGAGGTCTGCGCGCCATGTGCGACCCTCCTCTGGTGGCCGGGGAGCAGCCGGGGATTGAACCGGCGCTGCAGAGGCGGTGGGCAGCCTCGCAACCCAGCGTTCAACCGCTGCGCCAAAAAAAGTTCTTGCCAGTTAATGGCTCAAAATAGTATCTCATAGTTATTTAATTTTATAATTTTTTGTAAATGAGCAGGGAATTTGAACTCTTTTTTCACGTGTATTGGATATTTATATTTTCTTTTTTATGACTTGTCTATCCTTGGCTGATTTTTTATTTTTGGGTCTTTTTCATTATTGATTTGTAGGATAGTCACACTGGATTTCTCATAGCTCATTTCTCATTTCTCATATCTCAGCCTCCACTGCAGCCCATCTGTTCTCAGATCAACCCTTTGTTTTATGATATTCACTAGCAGAACTCTTACTTTACCTATGACATTTGGCTTCGTGTACAGCCTTCATCTCATTCAGAACTCCAACAATTCCACCAGGGAAGTACTAGGATGCACATTTTATTTTTTTATTTTTATTTTCTTTATAAGAAGAGCTGTTTTATTTTTATTTTTTTAAGATTTATTTATTATGATTTATGCATACAAGAGCTGGTGTACAGGCCAGAGGGGTGGGAGGGTGAGAGGATTCACCAGACAGAGTAGGGAACAGAACAGGCAGACTGACTGAAATACACTGCTGAGGGGAGCAGTGGGCGAGACAGGAGTGGTCTGCTGCACCATGTGGGTAGCTCCCTGGCTGTCCTGGGATCGAACCTGTGCTGCAGTGGCTGCAAACAGCTTCATAGGTTGCATCTTAACCCCTTGTGCCACCAGGGAGGCCCCAGGATGCCCATTTTACAGGGAGTGACAGAAAAGCCGAGAATGTCTGATTCCAAGACCCAGCTCTGGAGTCCTGGAGTCCTCTGCCATTTTCAGCGATGGTAGAAAAAATGTCAGTCCTTTATCAGGGCACCTAGCTGGGTGGTATGAGGAGGGGGTTGAGTAGAAAGCTGACTACTTGAAAAACCCATGCTCACGGTCTTGTGTTTCTTGGACTTGTTGCTTGCTGTTCCTTTAAGAGGTTCCCCTCAACACCCACAAGAAATCCTCGCCTCTGATGATTCACACTGATAAATGATGTGAGGTGCACCTTTTAAGTTTGACTGTGTATCCTCTTAGCTTACTTTTTCCTTGCCCACCTCCACCCACCCCACCCATGGACAAAACTTACATGACAGTGCCCGCTCTATCCAAAGTGATGTTTATTCTTTCTTTGAACTAAACAAGGCTGTCTTCCGGGCTGAATTAAATGCCAGCAGTTTATGAAAACACCCATTTCCCCAGTCCCACCTCATTATTTGAGGTCACCAGTCTTTTCAATTTTGGCCAAATAGCTAAGGAAAAAAAGTCTTTAATTTTTTATCTTAATACGATTTTCCCAGATTACTAATGAAGTAGAACATCTTTTCATATGCTTATTGGCCATTTGGATTTACTCTTGTCTGCGTTTTTCTGTTATGCTGGGTTGCCCTTTTTAAATTGATAGGCATGAATTTTTAATAAAATCTGCTTTATTCATCAGTGGATGGATAGATGGATAAATTGATAGATAGATAGTTACTGTTTACAATCAGTTCTTTCTTCCAGTTTATTTGCTCTTGTAACTTTTTTGGAGTGTATTTTGTCATAGAGAAGTAATTGTTAGGGGGAAAGGATGTCTTGAGCTAATCCCATACAGGCTTGGGGACTCCACCCCCACTCCAGACCAAAGCCATCAAGACATTGAGAAAGACAAATCCCATCACCACCAAGGGGAAGGTTGCTGGGACCTGAGGGAGAAGTTAAGCAGCCAGGTTGGGTATAAAACCAGACACATGGGCCTTGGAGTCTCTCTCTCGGGCTCTCTCTCTCTCTCTCTCTCTCTCTCTCTCTCTCTCTCTCACCTCCTGGTTTCACGGCTTGTGGCTCATGGCCAGCTCTCAGAGTGCCATTTGGGATTCCAGATCGGAGGATTGGATAGGAAGCATTTAAGACTTTATCTCCCACTTTTCTCCCTGAGTTGTACATTTCCTCACATCCCCTTCCCTTGTGAATAAATCTTTTATTAACCTTATGTGTGTGCCTGCAGCGGAGTATTAAGTCCCTTTTAAGTGTGCGGGTGAGAACCCACAGTCAGGAAACCCGTTTTATATCGGGGCTGCCCTGTAACATTGTAAGTTATGATGTAGTCAAATGCTGCATTTGGTTTTATCATGTGTAAGCAACCTTCCCTCTCCACAGGTCTATGTTTATTTCCTATGTTTTCTTTGAATTTTTGCACAATGTTGTTTTCTAAATTTAGTTCTTTAATTCATTTGGAATACATTTTGGTGAATGCCATAAAGCAGAGAATATAATGGATATTTTTTCAAATGAGTATTTGTCTAGTAGCCCATTTTCTCTCCTTCTTGACGTACAACCTGCACCATGCATTTTTCTTCCCATCATTGAAAATGGCCGGGATTCCAGTGCCCAGAGCTGACTCCAGCAGCCTCTGAAATGAGCACTCGGTCCCCATGTATTCCTGGGGCCACAGAGCGGACATGTGGTTGTCTTCTCCCCAGTCCCTACTCATCTTCTAGTGACCATCTCTGAGTTTCCATCTCAGGCGCAACAGGGACCGAGAGCCACCCTGTCCACCCCGTGGTCCCGACGCTGGGATTGGCTGGGGGCTAGGCATGGACTCAAGCGGCCACTGAGGCCAAGCAGAGCTTATCCTGAGCATTTGCCTGTGTGACCAGAAGGGTCTTAATGATCTGGTTAAGGGATAGCAGAGAGAGATTTCTCCCAAAAGACACCCCTCCCCATCCTCAGAGCTGGCAGTGTGGCTTCCGTTGGATACCCGGATGGCCTTTCCACCGTTGGGTGTTGGTGGCTGTTTCCTGGGCTTGTGAGATGACAGCGTGTTTATTTGCTTCACAAGGGGAGGTGACGTCATTGTCACAAGGGTTTTGGGAGAGACTCTCCATAATCTAGGCTCTGAGGGGTCAAGCATCCTGAAGTTTCCAACCCCCTGGGAAGGGAAGCCCTGGTGGTGGGGGCTGTGGAAGCACTTGGTGGTAGGGGTGTGATGGGGGCCCTGTGGGAGTGGCCCCCATCCCTGGGCTTCTCTGCCCCTCTCTTCTGCATTAGGCTGTTGTACTGGGGACAGGCTTGTCCCTTCTGCCTTGGCTCCCCACCCCTGCCCAGTGCTCTAGCCCTACTCACTCCTTGGCTGCGGACAATCAGGATCGAGATGTCTTACTGAGATTTTCCAAGGAAGATTTGTGGAGGAGGAAAGTTGGCTCCAGCCAGAGCAGGTCTCCTGGCAGGGAGGTGACAGCAGCAGACCGGAGAAGCAGGCTACAGACTAGGTCCTTGTGTCCCTGAGGCTCCCCACGCAGTGCAGTCTGTGTGTTTCTTGAGTGAGTAGATTGTATAGAGCATTTCATGTTGTAAATCTTTTTCAAAAGTACGCTCTTCCTCTCTCTCTCTCTCTCTCTCTCTCTCTCTCTCTCATGCTATATATTTCATTTCTTAAAGTTACAAAATTTTCATATGCCTCATCATGAGGTTTTATTTTGCCTGTTTATTCATCCTTGAATGATTACTATTTTAGTTGGTATATACACCTGAAAAATTGTTTCAGTCCACTCTGCTCCCTCTCTACCTGCCCCCCTTTGATAAGAGGTAGCCCTCAGCCATCTGAAGGACCTGGGGCAGGAGAGGCGTCAGCCCACAGCAGGGGCCCTTTCCAGTGCTGGGTGCCCTGCACACTGGCTGCTGCTTCTGCATCCCATCCTGCCGCACACATGGGTATATGTGTGATCTGAAACTGCCTTAACTGCCTGGGTGTCTGGGCGACACAAGACGAACTGGGGGTTCGGAGGGGGAGCCACTGGCGCCAGGTCACTTAGTAAGTGGGGTATAGCCCACCACACACATCTGTCTGGGAAGGCTTGGTGCTGATCCCTCCAGATGGAATCAATAAGGGCCTTTATGTACACTTTTGTGCAAAATGAGTATTTATTTAGTAGCCAGTCTTTGTCCCTGTTGCACAAAGACAATAAACAAAGGCATGCTTTTTGGAAATAGTTGGGAGACATAATTAGGGAAGAACTGACCAGAACGTCAAAATCATGGAAACTTCTCAAGGAAAACCCTAGTATTATTTTCAGATACACGACAGATGAAAACTAAGAAAAGCTACCGTATGACCCAGCTGGGGTCCCCACAGCACCTGCTTCATGTCGCAGATACTGATCGCCAAGGATTACTCAGGGTTTATAAGCTAATTTGCATGGTTTGCTGAATAAGCACATTTGTATGGTTTTAATGACGTCCAAAGGACTTGAAAGCAATTTGGGTTCCTAACAAAGCTCTATCTTTCCCTGCTGTCTCCTTTGCCTACGAATTAGCTCAGCAAACCAACTTTTTGTTTTGTGTTTTGAATTATAAACAGATGTTTACACGTGGACAGCCTGCTCCAGCTTCAGCACCGCCTCCTCTTTCGCCTCCACCCAGCTCTCTCTGTAAGGGGTGAGGAGGGGGTTCTAGCCAGGCTGGAGTCCTGTACTCTGGGTGCCCCCTCCCCCGCAGCTGCCTCCAGCAAAAGCTTCTCCCTTGGGTGAGGAGGGCCCTTGGAATGAGAAGGCAGTGGTTGCTTTTTAGAATTAGGAGGAGTGGGCCTCTCTGGCCCCGGGTGTATGACCGTGAGCAGGCCCCCATCTGTCCTGCTCGCAATTGGAGCAGGTCAGGGTAACAGAAGGAGGTTGGCGTGCCCAGTCCAGCGTCCCACACAGAGGGATGCCCGGTAGATGCTGCCCCCTGCTTGTCCTTCTGGCTCGGGCATTCCCAAATCTGGCCTTCCCAGTGCTCTTCTGGTCTAGAGGTGGGCATGGGAGCTGGGGGGCTGGTTCTGTGGGGGCCCCGGGAAGGGAACCACTTGTGCCCTAACTTCTAGCCCCTGGAGAGCTCTGTGCAGCCTGTGGGGAGTCCAGAAGACCCCGGCCATGGTGGGCAAGGACCCTTCCATGTAAGACGGGCCAGAATGGAGGGAGTGAGGAGCCAGAGAGAAGGAAGAGACCCCGGGAGACCCTCTGTGCCGGCTGGGGGGAGGGAGGGGGAGCTTAGGGCAGTGACTATTGTGGGGTCTGCAGCAGCCCAGGGCAGACAGGCTGGGGTGTCAATGGGAAGCAGGAGCAGGGCGCAAACCCAGAGCCATTGGCAGCAGCTTTCCCAGCACTAGGCCGCCAGGGGGCGTTAGGAAGCCTTCCTCAGCTTCAGTTTCCTCAGCGGTAAGGTGGGGCTCTCAGGACAAGTAAATGAAATAATGCCCGTGGGGGCCTGTCCCACAGCAGGTACTTAAGAAATGGAAAAGTAGAAGGTAAAAGCAAAGCAGCCCTTGAAGCCCATCCTCGCCTTACTCCCATGTGCCAGAGCAGGGCCCCCTGGCTTCCCTCTGGATCAAGGCCCCCTTTTCCAAACATAGCAGCTCTCCGGGCTGAGGGTCTCACATAGTTTCAAAGTAAAAGGGGAGAATTGGTCTTTCTGGGGAGGGGGAGGGGCAGTGGGGGGAAGTTGCCCTCAAGGAGAGCCCAGGGGGAGGAGGGATTCCCTCTAGCCGCACCCCCCACCCCCAGCCTCCTCACTCCTCATTCTCAGGACCAGGGCTCCAGGCTCCCTTTTTCTCACCCTCCCCATCTTGCTTCCCCCCTGCCCCCTCCACAAACCATCTGTCCTCAGTTCTCAGCCATGTTCATTCACTATGGCCCGACAGTGCTTTCTTGTTGGGGATTTCCCTTTCACACCAGGCTTGGTGGAAATACTGAGATAGAGGCGCCGTGGCCCCTACCCTCAATGAGCCCATGGTCCTGTATGGGGAAGCACGTCAGCATCATTCATTCAATCAACAGTGTTTATTGAGCACCTACTATGTCGGGCCTGTGGTAAGGGCTATGGAAATAGTGGGATAAGGCAGAATGAGAGAGCGTACAGGGAGGCGTCCATTGTTCAAGGGGAGAACTCTAAGGGGTGGGCAGAGAGGTGGGGAGGCCTGGGCCATTAGTGCACGGGAAGACTTGGAAATGCCATGGCCAGGTCATCAGCACGAGGGTGGTGTCTCCCATGCTGGAGAGCTGAGCTCGATGTGGGGTTGTGTCTGTTTGGTGGGTGGTAAGGTGGGTACTGGAAGGTCAAGGCAGTGGCTAGCTGAGAAGCCAGCGGCAGGTTATGGGAAACAGTGTGGTGCTCCTCAGAGGGTTCGACATAACCTGACAAAGTCTAGCCATTCCTCCCTTGAATAGATGTCTAAAAGAAGCGAAAGCAGTGACTTAAACAGATACTTGTACCCCAGTGGTCATAACAGCATAATTCACGGTAGCCCAAGGGTGGAAACACCCTGAGTGCCCACTGTGGTGAGGCACGGAGTGCTGTGTCCCTGCCCTGGGACGTGTTCAGCCATCGTAGGGCCGAAGTCCTGCCACCCGCACACGCGTGGACCTCGGGACAGTGTGCTAAGTGAAAGAGGCCATATTCCCCGGCTCCACTCAAGGCAGGGGCCTTGAACAGGCCAATTCACAGAGCCGGACGGTAGAATAGAGGTGACCAGGGGCGGAGGGTGGAGAGAAGGGGAAGGTACTGTTTCTTGGGGACAAAGTGTGCATGAGAGACCATGACCATCTTCAGGCAGAGATGGAGGTGATGCTCATGCAACCTTGTGACTGCACTTAAGCCACGAATGGCAAATGCTGAATGAGAAATGCTCGTAGCATCGGAAAGAACAGAAGTGGCAGGGTCTTGCCAGCTACCTCAGGGTCTGGCGGTGAGGAAGGTTTGGAGGACAATGCGGGAGAGAGGGAGGCAGCGTGAGATTCACGACCAGCATTTCAGGAGTCGGGCGCCGGGGCTGGTGGAGGAGGTTTGGAGCCCGTGTGAGAGGAAGCCCCCAGCTTTCTAAGAAGGGGTTGAGTCCAGTCACCTCAGAAAGTTGTTGGCAAGAGCAAATGGACTCACGCAAGTACAGTCCTTGAAACAGGCCAAGAACTGTCATTTATTATTTCATTTGGGTGTGAGTGAGAGAAAAATCATGGACTGGAGCGGCGAGGAGCGGCAGCGAGGTCTTTCTCCACTGCGCCGACTGGAGAAATGCTCTATAAAATGATCAGGGTCCTCGCTTCGTTAGGGCCTCCCGCGTGGCAGGACCTTGGGCGGAGCTCCCAGACCTAAAGCTGCTGATGGAGCAGGAGGAAAGGGAGACGGAGGGGCAACCTCATGTCATGACCGCTGAGTCTCACAGGAGTTTGGGCTCCCAGGGGCAAGCCGCGTCCTGCCAGCAGGTGACGTGTCACTGCTCCTTTAAGGGAAACCGGAACCAGCTGTGGTGGAGGGTCATTGTGAGTCCAGATGTGAGTGGGAGGCCCAGAGTAAACAAATTCCCATATACCCGTCAAAACAATAGCAGCTCTTTCGAGTCTGGCCAGCTGGGTTGCCTGTTGGGCCCTTTGGGAAGAGAAAGGCTAAGCAGCAGAGCTTCTTCCAATCCTGGAAAAGTGGTGTCTTGGAGGATGTCCACTGAGCAGATTTGGGGTGATGGGGCTATGGGGTCCATTCGGCCATGCCCACTGAGAGTCAGGGTCTAGATGACGGGTTCAATCAGGGCCCGGCCCCCAACTCAAGCTGGAAAGTGGTACAACAATCATTGTTCTAGCCCCTCATTTTACATGGCGGACCCTGGGGCCTGCAGCTGCGTTTTCCGAGATTGCGGTGTACTAAAGAGAGCTGATTGAGGTTGGGGCTCAAAGTCACATCAGAATCAAAGTTCTGGGCTAGATCACTATGATTAGCGTGTGGTGAATGTGTGGATGGGTCATTTCATTTTCCTGCACCTCCCTCCCCGCCATCACAGCTGCAGTGGTGCAAGAACCCTGTCCATGTCCCTCAGGCCCTATACCCAGCTAGCCCTGCAACTCTGGGTTGGATGTCAGTCCTTGGCTGCTCTCAAGGGTCCTGTTTGTGAGGGCGATTGATCTCTTTCTGCATGACACAAACCTAAGCACCCCGTGAGCACGTCATCTGTGACCCAGCTCAGACAGTGTTAAGTCAGGAGGATGCTTTTTGCTCCACTTATGTGTGTGGGATCCTGGGATGTGGACAGTTTGGCTGGAAAGAACCTTACGGTCAGGTGTGAGCAAGGAGAGAGGTGTAGAGGGAGAGGAATCCCATGAGCAGGTTAAGGAGGTGAGCCTGGCCCTTCTACAACCTACCTAGGCCAAGGGGGCACTAGCGGTACCCTGAGCAAGAACTGCCCCATTGGACCCAACTCAGTTGGTGATGGGGCTCATTGAGAAACAAGAGGGCTGGTTAGGTAACAATTAAGAACTGCTCTTCACCTGCCACAAGAGGGGCCTCACTTCTGTTGTCAGTAGCAGAAAGGAGGGCAGCTGGCTCAGACGCCACCTTGGCAGTGAGTGGCCCTTCTGTGGCTCTTTCACAGGGGAGGAGTGAGGCACGGCTGCTTGGACAGGAGTCAGCCTAGTGGTCTTTCTGCCCAACCAAGCCACCACTGGGCCAGGAGGGTTTAGAAAGCAGGCTTCTGTGTTACATGACAGCTCATGGTTAGAACATGACAGCTCATGGTTAGAACCTTCCACAAGTATAATATCTACCTCCAGAGGTAACGATCCTGGAGAGTTCAGGTAGAGGCTAGAAGATTCTTTGGTGGATTTTATTCATTCACCCATCTAATCATCTATCCAACATTTTTTTAAGCATAAATTTATGTCAGGTGCTGGACTAGATGATTCAATTATGAATAAGATAGGAGTGGCCCTGGGTCTCACAGTGCTATGATGGGCAAACATGGGAGAAATATACTGGGGGCCATGACCTAGACTTAGCAGTCAGGGAAGTCTTCCTGGAGGAAGCCACCTTTGATGTTGAAACCTGAAGGCTAAGTAGACTTATTGGTTCTTTTCTCCCGAGGAGAAAAGTTCCAGAAAAAGGGGCAGCATGTGTGAAGGGTGAGAGAGAAGCATGGCCAACAGAGCAACCAATCAGCTCAGTGAGGCAGAGCTTAGCGGGGGTACAGAATTGAGAGCAAAGCTAGCATGCCAGGCCTATGGGTGATTTTGGGAGGATTGTGCTTTATCTCAAGGGCACAAGGAGTCAATGAAGGTTTTAAGCAAGGCAATGATGTGGCCAGAAGTGTGTCTTAGCTGATGTACTGTCAGCTGAGGCTGACTTTGAGATGGGGATTCACAGGTAGGTTGTTAATATGGGAGGTGATTCCAGAAACAACCAATAGAGTGGGAAATTGAGACAGGGAGGGAGACAGCAAATAGAGCATGTGCAGTCAAGCAAGTTACCGCTGTGGTAACTGGAGTTTGATCTTGTGGGCATCTCTGGGAGCCAGCACAGACTACTCCCCTCAGCATTATTCTTTCCGAGGGGGAGAGAGCTGGGGTGTTCATACACCACCTCCCACTGGCCATTGGTTGAAGGCTGCTCTGGGCTGTACTGGGCATGTTCACTATCCCCTAGCACTTTAACCTTCCAATGGGGCAGGCAGAATTGCAGGGTTTCCTCAGGCAGAGTTGCAGGGTTTGCCTTGGAGTGGGGCCTGTGGGGCTATGGGTTGGGTGCTGCCACTATGGTGTTTGTGGAATTTTGGGACAGGGAGGGGTAGATGGGAGTCTAGAGATCAGTGAGGGGACTGGAGGAAGACTATTCCACACTTGATCTTAGCCAAAAGGCTGAGGAGTGATTAGGAAGACTATTCCAGGCAAGCAGTATTAATGGCCCGAGCTGCAGAGGCAGAAGCTGGCAATATGAGACGGCAGGAATGTGATAGGTGACAGATGTGGGGGAATGAAGAACACTGGAGAGTGTCTACAGCTTCTCAAAGAAGCACCCCCTCACTGGGGGACACTGAAAGTGTTAAGGGGAAAGAATGTCCTGAGCGAATTCCATACAGGCTTTGTGGATGCCACCTCCACTCCATCAAGACCCTGGGAACTACAAATCCCATGATCCCCAAAGGGAAGTTGCGAGGACCTAAGAGTCTAGTTAAGCAGCCATTTTCTCAAGCCTCGGTTTATAACCAGCCATATCAGTGGGGTCTAGGGTTCATTTGACTCGTGCTCTTGGCCAGGCAGGTTTGGTCTCTGCAGGTGATTTGGGATTCCAGGTCGGCGGAATGGGTAGGACACATTTAAGAATTTATCTCCCTCTTTACTCTCTGAGTTGTACATTTTCTCATTTCCCCTTCCCTTGTAAATAAATCTTTATTAACTTTTTGTGTGTGTCTGCCCTGTAAGTTCCTTTGAGTGCGTGGGTAGGATCCACAGTCAGGTAACCCATTTTAGAGCGGGGTTGCCCTGTAACAAGAGGAGTAGTTGCCCTAATCTCTGCAGACCCCCATCTCCTGCCCACTGACCAGCTCAGGCAGGTCAGCCTCCTGTGCCCTGTGGGGCCAGCAAAAGGAAGAGAGCTGGCATAGTGGAGGGTTACCCAAGGGGCCTCAGGTGGGGCCTTAAGTGGGGAGAAACAAAGATATCATGGGGGTGGCCTTGAGTTAGGGCTGAGGGTGCCACTGCTGCCTCCCCTCGACAGGGGCCATTCCTTCTCCTCGGTCTCACCACACCTTCCCCCCAAGAGTCCTCCTTCCCAGATTCTATTGGCCTCCCTCAAGTTTTATTCAGACTGTAGTCCCCAGGACTCAAGACCTGGCCCTGCCTCGAACTTCTGTGGCCACAGTTAAATCCTTTCTTCAGGGTCTCACTTTCCCTACATGTAAAACCAGCAAGGCTAACCAGATGACCTTTCAGGACCCCTTTTGTAGAACTCACCTTCCAGAAAGGCTCAAGGCCTCCTCCCTCTAAACAGTCCCAAGAAGGGAATAGAAAGGGAGTGTCCTTTGGGGCAGCCCAGGCAGCGGAGAGACTTGCCTGAGTCACTGACCACCAGGGCACATGAACGACTCCCATCCTTGTTGGAGCTGTCCCAGACCCAGGCCCGCCCTGCCCCTGCTTCCTTAACCCCAAAGATACGGTCCACACCCATGTTTATTTTCAATGAGCACAGCAGCCAGTGTGAAGTTTCAAGATTACTCTTGTGCCCCAGGTGTGTGTTGGGTTGTGAATGGAAACGTGTGAGAACGGTGGATGCAATTGGGTTTATCCAGCTAACCATACCTCCCTCCCCACTTGGGGATTCAGGGCTGGGCATTTGAGCTGCTGGATCACATAAAAACCAAAGGAATTAAAGTATAGGGAGTTTGTAAATAGTGAGGAGGGTTGTGCAGTAGTTCTGAGCCCTCTGACAATGGTCTGGCAAAGCCACATCCTCTCATGTCTTGGAGGCCACCCTGAGTTTTGCCGCCCACCCCATAGGGCTGTGTTCTGAGATTTGTGTCTGAGGTGCATGAAACAAAGTCCATTTACTGATAGATCAGAACCGGAGGCTCTGGGGTTGATTGCCTGCCAAAGCCAGGAGACCCTCAGATACCATCCTATTGGAACTGATGTTTCTTTCCCTCAAATGGTGGGTCAGGAGGAGCTTTTCAAACTGTCAAATGGGTTCTATTAAAACTGGAGTTTTCAAATTGATTGCTCTGGATCAGTTATGGCCCATTTCCATGTTCTCTTTGTTTTGTACCAGATTTGCCTACATTGGGTTGTTTTTAAAGAGTGAAGTGAATTGCCAATAATCAGAAATCAAAATGGCATTTTGGGGTATTGTAAGAAGCCGGAAGGCTGCAAATCATGGGCTCATACTCTGCAAGGGACCGTTGTGCTGATGCAGAGGTGCAGGCCAAACTTTAGAGATGTTCTTCCCTTCACCATAGTCTGCATAGTCCCTTTTGTCACCAGCTGGGACATGAATGTCCACTGCCATTTATCACCAAGTGTATGTTGTTGTTTCTCAAATCATAGAGTTATGGGCACAAAGTATTTTGGGTTCCCACAAAAGAAAAAAGGCAATTTATTTATATTATCTGCCTGCCCTTGGGGTGAATTGCTAGTCATGTTGTATAGGGTTGCTAACAGAAGGTTATCTCAGCGCCCTGTTTGTTGCTCCAGTCGTCACTATCACATCATTTTAAACACTTATTTATTTACCATTTTAATTTTTTTTATTTTTTAAAAGATTTTATTTATTTATTTATCGAAGCACTAGGTATAGTCAGAAGCACGAGAGGGTGAGATAATTCACCAGAGCCAGAGCTGGGAACAGAACAGACAGACTGACGAAATACACTGCTAAGGGGAGCACGGGTGGCAGGAGAGGTCTGTGAGCCATGTGGGATCCTCGCCGGTGGCCAGGGATCTAACCGGTGTTGCAGAGGCTGCAGGTAGCTTCACAGCCCAGGGCTCAACCGCTGCGCCACCAGGGGAGGCCCTATTTTCCATTTTAAAAGGGCAAGTTTATTAGGAAAAGGAGACAGAAAAATAGAGGCACCTGCATAGTCACAGGTAGGCAAGAGAGTTGCCACCATCACATCATTTTATGTATCAGGTTATGTGGAGGAGACAGGTCAAGGCAACTTATGATTCCTTTGAGAGGCAAAACTTGGTGGGCAAAGAAGATAGAGCAAACAGAACAGCTGGGGCAGAGGGGGTTGGATTTAATATGATAAGGCATTCACCACACTAGAAAGGGTTGCAGAAAGGTCTGAAATGACAGCAAGAAGCTGGGCGGGAATGGCTGCCGTGTCTGTGCAGCTGTGAATGTAGGGTGTGGCCCAGCCAGCTCATTTCCAGGGCCCAAGAATATGGAGGAGCTAAGCCAGTTTGGACAAGGAGATTCAGGGCAGACCTGTAAGTTCATATATACACAATGGAATAATGTTCAGCAATCAAAAAATTAATGGCATTGGCAGCAATGTGGATGGAACTAGAAGGCATTATGCTCAGTGAAATAAGTCAGAAGGAAAAAGAAAAATATTGGAAGGTTTCACTTATAGCAGGAATATAGGGGAACCAAATAAAGCATCAGTGTAAAAAAATAATAACAGTACAAAAGACAACAAAGCAAAAACAGACAATTATAAATCAGAGACATATGGCAGGGGAGGAGGAAGGAGAGGGATCCGAGGTAGGGAGGGAGGAGCACAGGTGCATTGGCGAAGGAAACTCTATGGGAACGACACCTGAGGGGGTGGGGGGAAGCAAATCTTTTCAAAAAATGAACAATGATGTGAAAAATAAAAAAAATTAATTTAAAAAAAAGAACCCTGTTAGGCCAAATATTCCGGTCCCCTCAGGCCTGCTGTTCTCACCACACTGCACCACTCCTGTTTCCTGGAGGCTCCCCCAGACGCCCTTGGGGGCCATAGTCCATGCAGAAATCCCCTGTCAGGTGGTGCAGGCACTTGGCTTGGTAGGAGAATTTCAGGTGACCATGGTTTAGGTTGCAGTTCACCTCGTGTGACCCAGATTTTGGTTCTGTGTCACATGTGCCAAGAAGGTCATCATCCCAGCCATTGTCTTCGTCCCAGACCTGCACCCTCAGGGGCCTCCCTGTGGGCAGGACCACATCCTGAAAGTCCAGCGTTGTTTGCCATGTGGGATTGTTGTTGTTCCACACTGTGCTTGTCCTCAGCTCCTTCCTTGCGAAGAAAACCTTCAAATAGGCGTCTGTGGCAGTGATCCAGTTTCCCCACAGGCCTGTCGCCTGGAAGTTCTTAACCTCCAGGCGGGCCAAACCCCTCTCTCGAGGACAGCAGCCGTGGTTGGTGAGTTCCATGCCATGGCACAGGCACTGGCACGGGTCTTGTTGGCTCTTCTGCTGCCCCTCAGGGCAGGGCCGGCTGCAGTCCCTCCAGCGAGCCCTGTGCAACACGTACTTGCTCACGGCCTGCCTCAGGGCCTCTCGGTGGGGGTCCTGTCTCTTTAGCAGCACGTGCAGAGGCTCCAAGGTGTAGTCCAAAAGGCCTGGGGTATCCTTCAGCGAGTCTACCCATTGTGAGAACTGCTTGGGCTTGGCATGGTTCCCAAACAGCAGGTCATGCGAGGAAGTGTGGTGGCCACCAACTATGTCAATATAACGTTCCCGGAAGGTCTGGTGAAAGGAGTTTGTTATCTTGCTGTTCTTCCTCTTCTCCTCACAGGCCTTGAATTCCGCTGAAGACCTGACCTGGATGCCTATGCTGACCTCAGCCTCGACAGCCAGGCAATCCTCCACCTCCTTGGCTGTCAATCCCTGTAAGGCCAGTTCACAGGTGCGCAGCGCTGTGAGGGTCGAGATCCGGCCACCCAAGTTCATGGACCGGATAAAATGGGTGCCATAGTCGGAGATGAGCCTGAAGTACTCAGTCTCTGTGGATTTCCTGAATTCGGGCGGTAGGGCCCTGAGGTCCTTTTTGAATTCAGGGTGGAGTGGGGGGTTGTGCACTAGTTTAAAACTGAGGGAAAGAAAAACATCAGGTCCATGGTGGGCAGTATTTTCCCCATTCAATAACTCCCTCAACATGGCCCAAGGTCACAGGGAAGTGGCTGAACTAGGACTTGAGCCCAGGTGGTCTGGCTCCAAAGCCTAAACAACTGAATTACTGAGCCTGCAGAGAAACCCTTTCTGCCTGTTTTCCTGCAGTGATAAGGACTTGGTATGTAAGTTTGCACTTTCCTTTTCAAAATATAGTTTTTTCTTTCCTCTTTCTTTTCTAATTATAAAAAGGGTTGCTACTATACTGATGGTGTGTTCTGGTTTTGGAAGGTAGTCCTGTTGCTGCGGTCTATCTGTCCACTCAATTGGGACCTGCATGCGTGGACCCCTGACAGCTCTGGCCACATAGGTGCCCAGTCTCACCATGGGGGAAAGTTGGGGTCCAGGTATAAGAAATCAGAGTGGTTACTCTGGAGACATGCATTTCTCAGGTTGGGATCTGGGTCCCAAGGGCTGGTGGTGATTGCAACTGTTCAGCACTAGAGTCCTCATGCCCAGCACAGAGCCTAAAACCTTAATGCCGAACACAGAGTCGGACTTAAATAGTGGATCAAAGTCATTGTGGATCACTGATGAATGAGGTCAGTGTGGAAGGGATCCAGCCAGGTCTCCTGTCTCTGTCCCATCCGGGAAATACCCCACAGAACTGCCAGTGCTCATAGAAGAGGGGGTTATTGAGATGACCTCAACAGCATCATGTTCTCAGGCACAGCCTGAAGGCATCCCTCTACCTGTTCTCTGCCTGGGCGCTTCCAGATCTGGACTACAGGGGGGAAGGCCATAGGGCACTCTACCTGCAGTTTCCTCCTGGTGGAGGCAGTCTCTGTGTTCCCATCCTGCCATTCCTGGGCTTTTAGACCACCCTAAATTTCCCACCTTTTTTTTATGACCCCTCCACCCCCACTCCCAAGCTCACCTGTAAAATTGACACTCCACCTCATCCTTGGTGAAGCTGTACTCATCCTGGAGGGTTTTCTTGGCTGCAAAGTTAGCTGCCTCGGAGTGCGAACCGGCAATGGACATGCGTGCATTGACTGTGGGCTTGGGAGTCACGTCTAGCTCCCCCCTCCAGTCATTGCGGATGTTGCTAGCTGCATCCTGGGCCACACCCTCGACGGAGCTGACCTTGGCTCTGACTACCTTGCGCTGGCAGACTGAGGACTGGGCATGCCAGTGTGCAAGGGCTAGGGGCAGGCGCTGGAGGGTGTTGTTCTGCAGAACATTCTTGCAGAGGGTGCAGGTGCTGTCTGGCCGCAGGTAGTGGGTTGTGTCCACTGGGAAGGAGCCTGAGTGCCGGAGACTGGTCACATCCACTCCCTCCCCTGCCAGCCATGAGCCAGGCACGAAAGTCTCATGTTCATTGCATTCAGACTGTGTGAAGGTGTTGCAGAGAGCAGGGGTGGGTGTGGGCAGCAGAAGGAGGAGGATCCCCTGGAGAAGCATACAGGTGGCCATGGAGCTTCAGAGACAGGAGGCACAGGGCTTCAGGAGGCTCTTCCCCCAGCTGAGGATTATTGGGACCTATGGAATCCAGAGGGAATGCCATCTCTTTTGAGTCACTGAAGGTCAGAGCTGGAATTACCCTTATAAACCTGGACCACCCTCAACATTGTCCAGATGGGCCCACAGAGGAGAAGTGACTTGGCCAAGGACATATAAGCAGAGGATGCCCTGATTTCATTATTTCAGCCTAGTGGAGATCCAAATTGATGACTTCATCCTTTGCATCACAGCTGCTGCTGGTGGGAGGGTGCTCTGGGTAGAGAGGAGGGGCAGGCAGTAGCTGTAGCAGATTTTGGGAGGGACCAGGTGAGTCTAGAGATGTCTAGGTTCTGGAATATGTTACTTTAACACCAGAACACTCACTTCTCCTACCCTTATCTCTCTTACTCTCCATCTCCACCCTATAGGCACCTTAGGTTTGACATAACTGGGAAGGCAGGGAGGTTGTGATTCATCCTTATTCTCTCCATTTCACCTTTGCGGACCTCTTTCTGAGCCTCATGTTGGAAAATCAGTCTGAATTCTAGAATGAAAGCTCCCATATGCGGTGAGTAAACGCTGTGAGTAAGATCTCCCATTTAAAAAAAGTTAATAGGGAGGAAAAGCGGCAGGTCCCAGTGAGAACTGGGACAAGGAAGATAAATGGATGACTCCAGCAAACTACCTGAAGAAGAAAGTTGCCATAAAAGAGGACTAGATGGGAGGAAAGCTTAGAACCCTGCTACCCTCCCCAACCCCCAAAGTTGGCACTCTCCAACCAACAGGAAGGAGGAAAAAACAAAAAAACTAAAATAACCAACAAGAACAAACTACACATCAAGCGGGATGGTGAGTGGAAAGGAACTATTTCAGCCACCACACCCTGTGAACTGGAGCTGTGGAGAACCCTGTAGGATTCTCTGCCGAGGTGAGCGAACAGCTCCAGGAACCATTAAAGAAAAACAAAGACTCCCGAGACCTACACACAGCCCCAGGCCAGCCTGTAAGCTTGTGTGGAAAAGCGGTGTGCTTGAAAAGGATAAACAGATCGCAGCTGCCCAGGTCCCCATGCCTGCAACCTAGGCTTGTGGGGATATGCACGGGGGCCCTCACTGAGGTGAATGTCCCTCCCTGAGTAATCAGAAGCCAGGTGCCCGGACATGGGAGCGGGGTGCAAAAGGCACCATTTCTGTGGACACTGAACTGGGCTACAGCCCGCGTCCTGGACCTGAGGGCTTTGGAACTGAGACCTGGGGCACGAAATTTGGGTTGTGGGCTCCCCACGATGGTGGGGCACAAGGCAGACACAGCACCCCAAAGCCATTGAGGTTTTCCCCACCACTCCCACTCTGTTCCCCTGTCCCACGGGGTAAAAAAAAACAGCTCCCCAAGGACACTAGGAGAGATCTCTGGCGCCACCTAGCAACCAGGAAAAAAATCACCAACACCCCATAGAATAGGGACCTTTCTTCAGTAAAGACTACTTGAAACTGGCATAAGGCTCCCCCCAGAGGAGACAGTGGTGAGCTGGGAAGTTTGCCCATGCCAGGCCCCTTCTGGCCAGCAGTCCGAACCCAGAGGGGGAGTGAGCACCCAGGGCCGGGGCGGACCAGGCGTGCAGGAGAGTGTGCCTGTCTCCAAATCACCATTTTAGAATAGGGAACTTTCTTCAGTAAAGACTGCTTGAAACCGGTAGAAGGCTCCCAGAGGAGCCAGAGGTGAGCTGGGAAGTTTGCCCACGCCAGGCCCCTGCAGGCCAGCAGTCCAAACCCAGAGGGGAGCAGGCACCACGGCCGGGGCAGACCCGGCGTGCAGGAGAGTGTGCCTGTCTCCGAATCACCATTTTAGAATAGGGACCTTTCTTCAATAAAGACTGCTTGAAACTGGCAGAAGGCTCCCAGAGGAGCCAGAGGTGAGCTGAAAAGTTTGCCCATGCCAGGCCCCTTCAGGCCAGCAGTCCAAACCCAGAGGGGAGCGGGCACCCACGGCCGGGGCAGACTGGGTGTGTGGAAGAGTGTGCCTGTCTCCACAGCGCCATTTTAGAACAGGGACCTTTCTTCAATAAAGACTGCTTGAATCTGGCAGAATGCTCCCTGTGGAACCAGAGGGAGAAGGTTCCCTGCACCATCAGAGTTGAGCTGAAGGCCCCCACAAGCCCGGTTCCACCTGGCAGGAAGTCAGAGCCCAGAAGAGGATCCAGAGATTTGGAACCCAGAGTGCAATCCAGCTGCCCCACCTGCAGGGAAGTCTGTGGGACTTCAAGACTCACATTTGTAACTAAACACAGAAGGAGGAGAGATTCTGTGACAGTGACCATTAACATACTCAAAGTAACACTGCCTCACTAGACTTCTGGCATAACAGTTTTTGACTTGTTTGGATTGCCAGTTTCTGAAACTCCTGAAAGAACACACCAAAAAGATGCCAGCAGTACCAGCAGCACAGTGTCCCAACGCATAAAGCAAATTGGAAGACAGGCAGCAGGGAAAAGAAAAACTACAAGCAAAGTAGCAACACCTCAGAAAAAAAACATACCACAAAAAAAAAAAAAAAAAAAAAAAAACACCCACCAGCTTGCAACTACAGTGACTTGGAAGAACTTCTGAGCCTTCCAGAGAAAGAACTTAAAATTGCCGTGATGGAAAAACTGATAGAAGTCATTAAGGAAAACAACGCTCAGAAGAATGAAATTGAGTCCCTAAAGAGGGAAGCCATTAAGGAAAACAATGCTCAGAAGAATGAGTCCCTAAAGAGGGAAGTAAAAGAAATGCAGGAGATCAAAAAATTAATGGAGACACTAAAGAACTCTGGGAAAAGCAATGAAAGCAGAATAGATGAAATGGTAGAATGAATAATTACTCTTGAAGACACAGAAATAAAAAGAACCAAAACAGAAAAGGAAAGAGAAGTACAAAGGAAAAAGATGGAAGAAAGACTTTGGAAACTATCTGATTCCATTAGGAAAGGAAATATAAGAGTTATAGGAATCCCAGAAGGAGAGGACAGAGATGTAGGAACAGAGAAAATATTCAAGGAAATAATTGAAGAGAACTTCCCAAACGTGAAGAAGGAGCTGAAAATTGATATACAAGAAGCAAGAAGAATACCAAACTTCCATGACGAAAGGAAAAATACAGCAAGACACATAATTGTAAAGCTCCAAAGAATCCAAGACAAGGAAAAAATACTGAAGCTGACAAGAGGGAAGAAACAGATAATATTCAAAAGAAAACCAATCAGACTGACATCAGACTTCTCCGAAGAAACACTAAGGGCAAAGAGAGAGTGGAGGGACATAGTCAACAGACTCCAAGAAAACAGATGCGAACCAAGAATACTCTATCCCGCAAAGCTCTCCTTCCTCTATGAAGAACGAATAAGGACATTCCCAGACAAACAGAAACTCTGGAATTTCATTACGACTAAACCCCCACTCCAAAAAATACAAGGAGTCCTAAAGCCAGAAACTCAGAGGGATAAATAACAACGAAAGAAGGCCAAAAAAAAAAAAGTTATTAAAAGAATAAATAAATAAAATCAAAGGAAAGACAAACACACTGGCAAATACAGATGCTAACATATCAGTATCAACTTTAAATGTAAATGGACTAAACTCTTCAATAAAGACACAGAGTCGAAAGCTGGATCAAGAAACAAAACCCAACCTTTTGCTGTCTCCAGGAAACACATTTAGCTACAAAAGATAAAAATAGACTCAAAGTTAAAGGATGGAAAACAATCCTACAAGCAAATGGACCAAAAAAGAAAGCAGGAACAGCTATACTTATATCAGATAAAACAGATTTCAAACCCAAAAAGGTAAAAAGAGACCCCAACAGTAACTACATTATGATCAAGGGGACAATTCGTCAAGAAGAAATAACACTCATTAACATATATTCAACAAACGAAGGAGCACCAAAATATATCAGACAACTATTATCATCTTTGAAAAAAGACATTAGAGAAAACACATACGTAGTGGGAGACTTCAACACACCACTATCAACAATGGATAGATCAACGAGACAAAAAATAAGTAAAGACACTAAAGCTCTAAATAAGGATCTAGAGCACTTACTTGGGCTTAACAGACATCTGTAGAACACTAAACCCCAAAAAATCTGAGTACACATTTTTCTCAAGCGCACATGGATTATTCTCCAGGATCGATCACATACTGGGACCCAAGACAAACATCAACAGATTCACCAAGATTGAAATCATACCAACCATCTTTTCTGACCATGAAGGCACCAAACTAGAAATAAACCATAAAAAGAAGGCAAGGAAATCTCCTACCTCGTAGAGATTGAAAACCAAACTACTGGAAGACAACTGGACTAATGAGGAGATCAAAGAAGAAATTTAAAAATTCTTTGAATTGAATGACAAGGAGGACACCAATTTCCTAAATGTATGCAATGCAGCAAAAGCAGTAATAAGAGGAAAATATATAGCAATAGAGGCTCACATCAAGAAACAAGAAAGAACTCAAAGAAACAACCTAATCTCGAAGCTCAAAGATCTAGAAAAAGAACAACAACAGAAAAACCCAAAACCAGTAGGAGAAAAGAAATAATAAAAACCAAAGCAGAAATAAATGAAATTGAAACTAAAAAAAAAAACAATCCAAAAGATCAATGAAACCAAGAGCTGGTTCTTTGAAAAAATAAATAAAATAGACAAACCCCTAGCCAGGCTCACAAAGGAAAAAGGGAGAAAGCACAAATAAACAGGATCATAAATGAAAGAGGTGAAATCACAACGGACACAGCAGAAATCAAAAGAATAATCAGTAACTACTATGAACAGTTATATGGAAAAAAGTTCAACAATCTAGAGGAGATGAACAAAGTCCTACAACTTTACAATCACCCAAAGCTAGATAAAAAAGAAATAGAACACCTAAACAGACCAATTACAAGCAGCGAAATTGAAATGGTAATCAAAAACCTCCCCAAAAACAAAAGCCCAGGACCTGATGGATTTACAAATGATTTCTACCAAACATTCAGAAACGAATTAGTGCTATCCTTCACAAACTCTTCCAAAAAATTGAGAAGGAAGGGATAATACCAAACACGTTCTATGAAGCCAACATTACCCTTATACCAAAACCAAACAAGGACAACACAAAAAAGAAAACTACAAGCCAATCTCCCTAATGAACACTGATGCAAAAATCCTCAATAAAATTTTAGCTATCAGAATCCAACAATGTATCCATAAGATAATTCACCACGACCAAGTAGGATTCATTCCAGGGACACAAGGATGGTTCAACATCCGAAAATTAATCAACATTATCCAACACATCAACAAAAGGAAATATAAAAACCGTACGATAATATCAATAGATACCGAGAAAGCTTTTGACAAAGTGCAACACCCATTCATGATAAAAGCCCTTGATATTCTTGGGATACAAGGAACATACCTCAACATCATAAAGACCATATATGACAAGCCAACAGCCAGTATCATTCTCAATGGCGAAAAGCTGAAAGCATTTCCATTAAGAACTGGGAGAAGACAAGGAAGTCCACTCTCACCACAGTCTTTAAATATAATAATTGAAGTCCTAGCCAGAGCAATAAGACAAGAGAAAGACATACAAGGAATCCAAATAGGAAAAGAAGAAGTCAAACTATCACTATTTGCAGATGATATGATAATATACATAGAGAACCCCAAAAACTCCACAGAAAAACTAATTCAACTAATCAATCAGTTCAGTAAAGTGGCAGGATACAAAATCAACATGCAAAAATCAGTATCCTTCCTATACACCAACAATAAATCTGAAGAAGAAGAAATAAAAAAACAACATCCCTTTTACTATTGAAACAAAAAAAAAATCAAATACTTGGGAATAAATCTAACAAAACAGGTAAAGGACCTATACAAAGAAAACTATAAAACACTATTAAAAGAAATAGAAGAAGACACAAAGAAATGGAAAGACATCCCCTGCTCATGGATTGGAAGAATAAACATTATTAAAATGGCCATCCTACCAAAGCAATATACAGATTCAATGCTATTCCAATCACAATTTCAATGAAATTCTTCAAAGAAATAGAACAATTATTGATGAAATTCATATGGAACCACAACAAACCCCGAATAGCCAAAGCTCTCCTGAAAAAAAAAAAGAAGGGAATGGAGGCATCACACTCCCAGACTTCAAACTTTACTACAAAGCCATAATCATCAAAACTGCATGGTATTGGAACAAGAACAGACACACAGACCAATGGAGTTGAATAGAAAAGCCAGAAATAAACCCACAGATTTATGGTCAACTAATCTTCGACAAAGGAGCAAAGAATATGCATTGGCGCAAAGAAAGTTTGTTCAATAAATGGTGCTGGCAAAACTAGGTCGCTACATGCAAAAGAATGAAGCTTGACTACTACCTAATACCATGCACAAAAACTAACTCAAAATGGATTATAGAACTAGACATAAGACCTGAAACCATAAAATATATAGAAGGAAATATAGGCAAAACACTCCATGATATGCACCTCAAAGATATCGTTACAGAAACATCACCCAAAGCAGTGATAGTGCAGGCAAAGATCAACAGCTGGGACTACATCAAATTAAAGAGCTTTTGCACGCAAATGAGACAATAACAAAAACAAAGAGAAACCCCACCGACTGGGAGAACATTTTTGCATCCAACACTAATGATAAAGGACTGATCACAAAAATCTACAAAGGGCTGATGAGACTCAACAAAAACAAAGAAAATAATCCAGTCAAAAAATGGTCAGAAGAGCTAAAAAGAAACTTCCCCAAAGAGGAAATGCAAATGGGCAACTGGCATATGAAAAAATGTTCAACATCACTTGTAATCAGGGAAATACAAATCAAAACTACCATGAGATACCATCTTACACCAGTGAGAATGGCACATATTAAAAAAAATAGCAACAACAAATGTTGGCGAGGGTGTGGAGAAAAAGGAACCCTCCTGCACTGTTGGTGGGAGTGCAAACTGGTCCAACCACTGTGAAGAGCTGTGTGGAGATTTCTTGACCTACTAACATAGAGCTTCCATATGATCCAGCAATTCCACTCCTAGGTATTTACCCAAAGGACACAGAAACATCAATTCCAAAGAGCACCTGCACCCCTATGTTTATAGCAGCACTGTTTACAATAGCTAAGCTTTGGAAACAGCCCAAATGCCCAAAAATAGATGACTGGATCAAGAAGATGTGGTACATATATACCATGGAATATTACTCAGCATTCAAAAAAGATAAACACATGCAATTTGCAGCAACATGGATGGTGCTGGAAGGGCTCATGCTCAGCAAAATAAGCCAGAAAGAAAAAGAAAAATACTGGATGGTCTCACTCACAGCAGGAATCTAGAAAACTTAAATAAGGGACCAGGAAAAAGAATAACTATAAGAAAGAAAATATCAAAATCAACAAAAACTATGAACAAGAGACACTCTATGGGGAGTGGGGGGTGGGGAAAAGAAGGCTTGGGGTAAAAATAATGGGGTTGTAATTGTATGGGGAATATAAAAATAAAATTTAAATTAAAAAAAAAAAAAGAAAGCTCCATATGCCTATACCCTAAGGTCCTGCATGGGAAAGGCTTGAAGTTTGCTCTCCAGGTCTCCTACTGATGCTCGAGTCTCCTGTTGTTTAGTCCCTGCCACACTGGGATCCTAGCAATAACTGCGAGCTACCTATTGCTTACAATTGGACAACAATTACCTAGAAGTTTCTTCCCCAGTTTGAGGTGGCCTCAGCTGGGTTTGTTCATAATCTGTAATCTCCTCTCTCTACCCTTATCCAAACTGAGTTCCTTGGAGGCCTTTCCTCTCTGGCACCTGGCAGAGGCAGCTGCCTCTGTGAGCCCTGGGTTTATGTTGGGCGTGAACTCCCCCTGCACTCTACCTGGAGCCTCTGGGCCTTGCTCAAAGCAGTACTTGAATGATGGAATTCCTGGTAATATGGCAGCCCCACGGAGGTAAATAGCAGAAGAGGAGGCTTTCTATGGCCCTGGAATCCACCTGCACCCCTATGTTTATTGCAGCACTATTTACTATAGGTAAGCTATGGAAACAACCCACTGCCCAAAAATAGATGACTGCATCAAGAAGATATGTTACATATACACAATGGAATATTACTCAGCAATAAAAGAGTTAAACTCATGCCATCTGCAGCAACGTGGGTGGAGTTGGAAGGGATCATGCTCAGTGAAATAAGCCAGAAAGAAAAAGAAAAATATCGGATGGTCTCATTCATAGCAGGAATTTAGAAAACCTAGATAATGGATCAAGAAAAAGGCTAATCATAATAAAGTAAAAATCAAAATCAAAATCAAGAAGCAGCTATAAACCAGAGACACACTATGGGGGGGGGCAGGGGGAGAAGGGAGTAGGATCAAAATAAGGGTGGTGGGAATTGTACGGGGACTATAATCATGATGAAAATGCATACGTTGTACAAAAAAGACAAAAAGATATAAAAATATATATAAA
Source organism: Talpa europaea (assembly GCF_964194135.1). NCBI lineage: Eukaryota > Metazoa > Chordata > Mammalia > Eulipotyphla > Talpidae > Talpa > Talpa europaea. The sequence continues at coordinate 43,148,060 of NC_140077.1, read as the reverse complement.
AAAGAAAAAAAAAGCTATAAAGAATTTAGGGGAAAAAAACAAAAAACAAGGGCCCTGGGATCATCCTCCTTGGGAAGCCAGCACAGTTCATAACCTTAATCCCAGGAGTTTGGTCTCCATACTGACCCTACTCACTTATCTCCCAGGGCACTTGTTTTCAGCTTTCTTAGTGACTCACTCAGCTTAAGGGCCCAAGAGACTGTGTACTCTACCCTCTTTGCTTGCTATATGAGGAAACCGAAGCACAGAGTGGGCTCAAATCTGCCCAAATTGTTAGCACCGAAGCACAGTCTGGAATCCAAGTCTCTTTCTTACAGAAAACAGCACTTCCTGCCCCATCAGGCTCTTCTCTCAAAGGAGTGGTTTCCTGCCCATGCTCCTCTGTCCCACACAGGGGCTCCCAGTCACCCCAAACCCCTCCTGCTTTCCTACCTGGAGTCCTGTGTCGAGCTGCTCCTAAACAGACCTTCTTGCTCTTCACAGGAGGCTTCTGAAATGGTGTCAGCCTCCCCACACAACTCATCACTTCACTTCTGCTTCCTGCCCCGCCCCCAGCACACCCACCCTGTCTTCACCTCATAGGGCCCTGCTGACAGCCCTTGGGAAGCAAACTGAGAGGACCACAGGCTCATCTGCCAAGGACAGGCCACAGTGCAGGTTTTCTGATCCCATGCAGACTGGGTAAAGGAGAAGTCCTGGAGCCCTCAGTGGTTTTTTGCAGGTTTTTATTGGGGTTCAGCGGGTACGTGGCAGGCAGGGGTGCTGGGTGGCTGGGAGGCTGGCAGTCCTCCCAGCCCCCAGCAAATCCTCACTCTATCTGGGCTCTCTGGCGTTCTCTGCTTCTCCTTCTTTGCTTCTCTTCAGCTTCTTTCTTAGCTTCTGCTGCTGCTTTCTCGGCTTCTGGCGTCCCTGTGACGCCGCCCTTAAAAGTACAGCCTTAGCGCAGGTGTACCCACTTCAGGTGCCCGCCATCAGGCATGCATTCAGGATCACAGGGTTCCCTCATCTATCCTGATGGCGGGAGGACAGAAAAGCCTGATACCTTTTACCTTACCCTACAGGCGAATAGATGAGGTTTAGGCTAGAGGAGCACACGGGACCGAGGACTTCAAGATTCATCCCATAGTTGCTGAATTCTGGATTGCTCTTTCTGCCTAGACTCTGAGTTGTGAGAAACACTGTAGTACCAGAAGGCACAGAGCTGGTTCTCTATGATCCGAGCAGATGGGTAAAGGAGAGTCCTGGAGCCCTCGTTGGATTTCTCAGGCTTTTATTGAGCTTCTATAAGGCAGACAAGTGTGCCAGGGGGCTGGGAGGCTCCCAGTTCCCATAGTCTGTGTAGGGTAGGTAAAAGGTATCAGGCTTTTCTGCCCTCCCGCCATTAGGATAGATGAGGGAACCCTGTGGTCCTGAATGCATGCCTGATGATGGGCACCTGAAGTAGGTACACCTGGGCTGAGAGACTGGACTTTTAAGGGCGGTGTCACAGGGATGCCAGCAGCAGAAGAAGCTGAAAGAGAAGCAAGAGCAGCAGAAGCCGAGAGAGAGAAAACGCCGGAGAGCCCAGATGGAGTGAGGATTTGCTGGGGGCTGGGAGGACTGCCAGCCTTGCCCCCCAGCACCCCTGCCTGCTGTGTACCAGGTAAATCCCAATAACAGACCTGCAAAAGCCACTGAGGACTCTATTCCTCCTTTACCCGGTGTAGGGTAAGGAAAAATGTCAGGCTTTTCTGCCCTCCCGCCATCAGGACAGATGATGGATCCTTGCGGTCCTGAATGCATGCCTGATGGCGGGCACCTGGAGTAGGGTGTGGGCATAGGTAGATGGGATTCACCTGGGCTAAGACTGGGATTTTTTAAGGGCGGCATCACGGGGACGCTAGCAGAAGCCAAAAGAGAAGCAACAGAAGCCGAGAGAGAAGCAGAGAAGGCCGGAGAGCCCAGATAGAATGAAGACTTGCTGGGGGCTGGGAGGACCCCTGCCTGCTGTGTACCTGGTAATCCCAATAAAAGCCTGCAAACATTGAGGACTCTGACTCCTCCTTTACCCGGTCTGCATGGGATCAGAAAACCTGCCCTGTGTCCAGTCCTGCCTTTACAATTGGCGTAAGTCAGCAAGATGATCCATGCAGACGGGTATGGAGCCCTCCGAAGACCTGGAGGGACTGGTGGACAAGGTCCGGGAGCTACGGAATAAGACCACGCCTGGAGGAGGAGACACCCAAGAGGACCAGCCAACGACACTGGAAAGGACCAGCCAATGACCCCTGAGGCAGCAGAATCGTCGGCGAAGAGAGGACCACGATTCGGAGCTTGCCATTGCTGATTCAGGGAGAGGCCAACGAACTTGGCCTAATGGACTTGGACTGATGAACTCGGACTATGAACTTGGACTGACAATCCCGCTAGAAGGTGGAGGACCTTGGCAGGTTATTTATTTATTTTTTTTTTGAGAATCTGGGGGTGGCCAGTGGGCCTTGATGGCCAAAAGCAGCCTGTGCATGCCCAGCAGCCAGGAAGAGGAGAAAAGCCAATTGAGAAGGCAAAAGCTGGTGCTGATGCTAAGTTTGGGAGGCCCTGAGCAGCTGTTAAGCAGCCTGAGTATGCTGAAGGCCAGTGTGTCTCTTAAAAGCACCTGTGGGTGATGCCCTGCTCATTCTTGAGTGAGGGTGAGGAGCTGAGGAACCCGTCCTTGGCGGACAGGTGGGGAATGTGGCTTGGGGTGGAGCCCAAGCCGCATGTAGAGTTGGGATCCCTGACCCATGTGCTTGTGCAGTGGGTTGGCCTGAGTGCAGGGGTCTGCGAGTCGCATTGGTGGCTATGAAGGCCGAGTGTTGGAGCGACTGCAGACAGAAACCCTGAGGGTTGGCAATTACCCCCAACAGTATAGAATTGCCAATCCCAGAGCTAGTGCATCCTGGGGGTGGATGCGGTGTGTGGCTTGTAGCCGAGACTACAGCCAGAGAAGGCCAGGAAGCCTGACAGCTCCTGGAGTGTTACAGCAGATGCCGTGAGTGGTTCCCCTCCCTCGTATGAGCAGTGCCTTTGGCAGCAGATTTGGTGGCTCATCTGCTGGTACCAATAATTGTCTTTTGCACTAGGCTGGTGCCCTGCCTGGACTTATTTGCGTTCTGTTGTATTTTGTTATATTGTGATGTGTTTGCTTTTGTGGGCCATGGCTGCATTGTTTATGTTTGCTAAGAAAATTGTATATATGTAGATTGTATGGGAGAAAACCCTGAGGGGGTGGACTGTAGGGTAAGTAAAAGGTATCAGGCTTTTCTGCCCTCCCCCCATTAGGATAGATGAGGGAACCCTGTGGCCCTGAATGCAGGCCTGATGGCGGGCACCTGAAGTAGGTACACCTGGTCTGAGAGACTGGACTTTTAAGGGCGGTGTCACAGGGATGCCAGCAGCAGAAGAAGCCAAGAGAGAGAGAGAATGCCAGAGAGGCCAGATAGAGTGAGGATTTGCTGGGGGCTGGGAGGACTGCCAGCCTCCCGGCCCCCCAGCACCCCTGACTGCTGTGTACCGGGTAAATCCTAATAAAAGACCTGCAAAAGCCACTGAGGACCCTGATTCCTCCTTTACCTGGTCTGCTGGATCACAGAAAACCTGCACTGTGGTCCCTCCTGCCCCTCTACAGTCTGCCTTTTGGGCTTTCTTAGGTGTTCCCTCTCTGTAGGATAAATGGTTTTCAGGCTTTTCTGCCCTCAGCATTAGGATTGCCCTGCCTGATGGGGCACCTGAATTTTGTTACATTGTTATAAGTTGTGTTATTTACTTCTGTGGGCCATGGGAGCTGTATTGAGATACTGCCAAGAGAAGCAGAGGCAGGAGAGAAGCAGGACAGAGAAGGGGAGAAAGAAGGCCTGCGAAGCTCAGAGTGAAGACTTGCTGGGGACTTGGATACCTCATGGCCACCTGGCCCCCTGGTACCCCTGCCTGCCATGTTCCTGGTTGCTGCTCTATATGTAATAGCTCAATAAAATCCTGAGAAACCCAAAGAGGACTCCAGGACGCTCCTTTACCTGGTCTGCTTGGATCATAGAGAAAACCTGCACTGTGGCCTTCCTGACACTACAATTGGCGTGGTCGGCAGGGTGGATTCAATGCAGACAGGTGTGGAGCCCTCTGAAGATCTCAGGAGGGACTGAAGAGTAGGAGACTGTCTTTGCCTGTGACAACGCTGGACGAGCCATGGCAGCACAGGTAGCGACCAGAGTCCAGGAGCTGCTGGAAGAGCTAGAGATGCTACACCACAGGGAGTGGACAAGGTCCGGGAGCTGTGGAATGAGACCTCACCTGGAGGAGGAGACAGCCCAAGAGGACCAGCCAATGACCCTGGAGGCAGCAGAATCGTCGGGGAAGAGGATCCATGATTTGGAGCTCGCCCAGTGCTGATGCAGGAAGAGACTGATGGACTTAGACTTACAGTCCCGCCAGAAGATGGAAAACTTTGCAGGGTAATGTTCTGTTTTGGGGACTGTAGGGTAAGGTAAAAGGTATCAGGCTTTTCTGCCCTCCCGCTATTAGGATAGATGACGGAACCCTGCAGTCCTGAATGCATGCCTGATGGTGGGCACCTGGAGTAGGGTGTGGGCATGGGTAGATGGGATTCGACTGGGCTTTTAAGGGCGGCATCACAGGGATGCCAGCAGAAGCCGAGAGAGAAGCAAGAGCAGCAGAAGCCAAGAGAAGGCCGGAGAGCCCAGAGTGAAGACCTGCTGGGGGCTGGGAGGCCTGCCAGCCCACCGGCCCCCCAGCACCCCTGCCTGCCGTGTAGCTGGTAATCCCAATAAAAACCTGCAAAACCACTGAGGACTCTGACTCTCCTTTACGCAGTCTGCTGGATCATAACAAAACTTGCACTGTGGTCTTCCTGACCCTAAAGGGACCCTGGGGGAGGATGGTATTGTTTGCACACCCCAGGAGATGGGACTCTGTGGGTAGCCAGTTGGCCTTCATGGCCAAAAGCAGCCTGTGTACTGCCCAGCAGCTAGGCAGAGGAAAAGCCAACTTAGAAAGGCAAAAGCTGGTGCTGAGATTGGGAAACCCTGAACGGCTGTTAAGTAGCCTAAGTATGTTGAAGAAGGCCAGTGAGTCTCTTAAAATCACCTGAGGGTTCATAGTTTTTTGTTGATTTTGATTTTCACTTTCTTATAGTTATTCTTTTTCCTGATCCCTTATTTAAGTTTTCTAGATTCCTGCTATGAGTGAGACCATCCGGTATTTTTCTTTTTGTTTTTGGCTTATTTCGCTGAGCATGATCCCTTCCAGCGCCATCCATGTTGCTGCAAATTGCAACTTTTTGGGGGGTGGGGGCCGGGAGGGGAGGGATTGGGGTCAGAATGGGGCATGTGCAGTTGTATGGGGAAATATAAAAATAAAATTTATTATTTAATAAAAAAAAATCTCCAACCAATAAAAAGCTTTTCTAACTGAAAAAAAAAAAAAAAATCACCTGAGGGTGATGCTCTGCTCATTGTTGAGTAAGGGTGAGGAGCTGAGAAATCCGTCCTCAGGGGACAGGTGGGGAACGTGGCTTGTGGTGGAGCTGACAGCCAAAGAGGGGACCCAAGAGAGGCTGCATGTGGAGCTTGAATCCACAGATCCCCGACGCATGTGCATGTGCAAAGGGTTGGCCTGAGTGCAGGGGTCTGTGTGTTGCATTGGTGGCTATGAAAGCTGATTGTTGGAGTGACCACAGACAGAAAACCATGAGGATTGGGTGTAGGGGGAAAGGATGTCCTGAGCTAATTCCATACAGGCTTTGTGGATGCCACCCTGTAGTGCCAGGAAGAGCACGGAGCAGGTTTTCTAAGATTCGAGCAGACTGGGTAAAGGCGAGTCCTGGAGCCCTCGGTGGCTTTCTCAGGCTTTTATTGAGCTTTTACAAGTAGAGCAGCAACCAGGTAGATGGCAGGCAGGGATGCTGGGGGCCAGGAGGCCAGTAGGCCTCCAACCACCCTGGCAAGTCTTCACTCTGGGCTTCTTTGGCTTCTTTATCCCCTTCTCTCTCCTGCCTCTCTCCTGCTTCTTTCTCTTGCATCTGCTTCTCTTGGTGACTGTCTCAAAACTCCCTCCATGCCTCTCCCCCCCAACAGAAGTAAATAAGACAGCTTGCAACAACGTAACAACTGCAGGTGCCCCATCAGGCAGGGCAGTCCTAAGGATGGGAGGGCAGAAAAGCCTGAAAACCATTTACCCTACACAATCTAACTCCATTAAGGCACGGGGAACTACAAATCCCATGATCCCCAAAGGAAAGTTGCAAGGAACTAAGGGCAGAGTTAAGCAGCCATTTACTCTGGGCTCATGTTTATAACCAGCCATGTTAGTGGGGTCGGGGGGCACTTGGCTCCTGCTCTTGGCCAGGCAGGTTTGGTCTTGGCGGGTCACTTGGGATTCCAGGTTGGCAGAATGGGTAGGACTCATTTAAGAATTTATCTCCCTCTTTTCTCCCTGAGTTGTACATTTCCTCATTTCCTCCTCCCTTGTAAATAAACTTTTAACTTTTTGTGTGTGCCTGCAGTGTAAGTCCCTTTTAAGTGTGCAGGTGAGGACCCACAGTCAGGCAACCCGTTTCAGAGCGGGGTTGTCCTGTAACAAGTTCAGGGGTCTGCGTGTTGCATTGGTGGCTGTGAAAGCCGAGTGCTGGAGTGACTGCAGACAGAAAACCCTGAGGACTTGGTGATTACCCCCAAAGACAGAATTGCCAATCAGGCAGAGAAGGCCAGGAAGCCTGAAGGCTCCTGGTGTGTGATGGCAGTTGCCTGAGTGGTTATGAGCAGTGCCTTCGGCAGCAGAAGTGGTAGATCATCTGCTGGTGCCAATAATCGTCTTTTGCCACTAGGTTGGTGCCCTGTCTGGACTCACTTGTGTTGTTGTGTTGTGTCATTGCTATTTTCTTTTGTGGGTCATGGCTGCAGTGTTTGTGTTTGTTAAGGGAAAATTGTATATATGTAGACTTTATGCCAGAAAACCCTGAAGGGGTGGATTGTAGGTAAATGGTTTTCAGGCTTTTCTGCCCTCCTGCCATTAGCATTGCCCTGCCTGATAGGGCAGTCCTAATGCCATGTTGTTACATTTGTTACAAGTTGTGTTGTTTACTTCTGTGGGCCATGGCAGCAGTATTGAGAGAGTCGCCAAGAGAAGCAGAGGCAGGAGATTGAAGGGGAGAAAGAATGCCAGAGAACCCAGAGTGAAGACCTGCCGGGGGCTTGGGTACCTGCCTGCCTCCTGGTCCCCCACCCCCGGTCACCCCTGCCTGCAGTGTACCTGGTTGCTGCACTACATGTAAAAGCTCAACAAAAGCCTGAGAAAGCCACCAAAGGCTCCAGGACTCCTTTACCTGTCTGCATGGGATCTTAGAAAACCTGCTCAGTGCCCTTCCTGGCGCTACATTACCCCACAGGGAGGTGCTTGCACAGAGCTGGGCTTTCATGGGTGTTAGTACATTTGACCATTACCTCCATTCTGAGCAGTGGGGAGAAAATTCACATATTCAGACCTCTTTGCCAACTTCCTGCCCACACCTACATCCCGGCCCAGCCCAGGTTCTGAGCCCCAGACACGGGGTCTCCTGCTCCCATTTTATGAAGGGAACCAGATTCTGCGCTGGTTCCCAGCCTTGACCAGCCTTGACCAGCATTTGTAGCCACTGGTGGGTGAGCTGTATTGGGACCCTGCCGGGGAGAGCTGTGGGTGAGACCCAGGGTCTTCATTCCTTATTTTACCTGAGGTCTGGGCAGGTAAAATTTCCATGGGTTGATTGACTCACAGGAAAATTCTGGGGGGCAAAATTACACAGGTTCCAGGTGGGTAAGTGGGGTTAATTGGGGGAACCGTTCTCATATATTTACCCTCCCATTGCACATGTGACAGGAACAAATAGCCACACCCCAGACCACGTGTGATACCATGGATTGCTCATCCCCTGCGGTTATGGCCCCTCTTGTGTCCCCCACCCTTGTGGCAAAAGGAGCTAATGCTGCCTTCTGGGAACCCACCCCATTTCTTCCGTGAAATGTGCCCCTCCTCTTCTAGCATCTACAAATTCTTTTTTTTTTTTAAGATTTATTTCCCTCTTCAAGCATTGCAAATTTTTTTTTTAAAAAAAAGATTTATTAATTCATTCAAGAACCGGGGTACATATGTGGGAGGGTGAGAGGATTCACCAGAAACAGAGCAGGAACAGGCAGACTGACTGAAATCACTGCTGAGGGGAGCAGCGGGCGAGACAGGAGAGGTCTGCTGCACCATATGGGTATCGCATGCTGCAGAGACTACGGACAGCTTCACGGTGCTGCACTTAACCTGCTGAGCCACCAGGGAGGCCCAGCAACTAAAACTCTTAATCCCCTTCTAGATTCTATCCTGGCCTGACACTGATCTGAGGCTGTGAGGAGTTGAGTTCTGACTGTGCTCAGAGGACAGATTTAAATTTAAATTCTCTTCTGCAGGAAGAGAAAAGTGAGGCAGAGGAACAGGTTCTAATCCCAGCTTCCTGGAGACTTGCTGTGTGGCTCTTGCCAATAGAGTATTAACCCCTTCCTAGGTTGGTGTCCTCATGTATAAGGGCAGACTTTGAGATTTCTAAGAATCCTTAGATGCTTAGTGATGAAATGTGCATTTAGCAGGTTTCCAATGGCTTATGAAGTGGCCAGTGGCCAAGAAATGCTGGTGTGGGCGATATGAAGGGGCAATGAGGCGAGGAGGTTTACAACTACTGTTTCGGGCCTATGTGACTGATGACAGCTGTTTTCTCCAGCTGAAACCTAGCACTTGAAATGTGCTTTAAGCGCAGTTCTTCCTCAGAGGCAGGTATTCTAAGAAGAGGACAATTTGTTCCATTGCCAGACACCATCTGCATGGTTTATTATTAATAGTTTTTTGAGGTACCGTTCACACATCATGCCATTCATCCATTTAAAGTGCACAGTTCAGTTGTATATTTACAGAGTGGTGCAACAACACGTTTCAGCATGTGTTCACTCCCCAAAAGACACCAGACCCCAATTGCCAGCCACTGCTCATTTGCACCCCACACTATATCTATACTTTTTGTCTCAATGGATTTTCTGCTTTCGGATAGTTTGTGTTAACGAAATCATACAAGATGTGACCTTTGGCAGCTGGCTCCTTTCCTGTGGCAATACTGTCAAAGTTCACCTAAGTCGTAGCATCTGTCAGCATTTCGTATCTTTTCAGGACTGATTAATATTCAGTTGTAGGGACATACGACATTTTGTTTCTCTTTCATCACTCCAGAGACATTTAGGTGGTTTCCAGTTGTGACTGGAAGATTCAGGCACATGATTTTGGGTGGACGCAGGTTTTCATTCTGGATACATACTAAGAGTGGGGGTGTTGGGCCATGTGGTAGCTCTAGGTTAACCTCTTAGGAACTACTTTCTAACATGACTGCACCATTTTACACTCTTGCCGGCAATGTAGAAGAGTCCCAAATTCTCGACATCATTGTTATTACCTGACTCTCTGATTAAAATCCTTCTTGTGTGTATGAAGCGGCACCTCACTGTAGCATTTATTTGGATTTCCCTAGTGGCTGATGATGTTGAACATATACATTTAAAATTATTGCCTTTATCATGTGACTTTTCTCCTCTACAACCTTTTTTTTTTAAAGATTTATTTATGCATACAAGAACTGGGGTACAGGCCAGAGGTGTGGGGTGAGAGCATTCACCAGAGACAGAGTGGGGAACAGAACAGGCAGATTGACTGAAATGCACTGCCCAGGGGAGCAGCAGGCGAGTCAGGTGAGGTCTGCTCTACCATATGGGTATCTCCCTGGCCGGGGATCGAACTCATGCTGTAGTGGCTGTGGACAACCCTATAGGTTGCGCCTTAACCCCCTGCGCCACCAGGGTGCCCCTACAAACTTTTTTTAAAATATTTATTTTTTGCTTAGAAGAACTGGGGTGTAGGCCAGAGTTGTGGGGGGGTGAGAGGATTCACCAGAGACAGAGTGAGGAGCAGAACAGGCAGATCCACTGAAATACGCTGCTGAGGGGAGCAGAAGGCGAGTCAGGAGAGGTCTGCTGTGCCATGTGGGTGACTTCTGACAGTACACTTGTCAATTTCTGCTTGCGGGAAACGACTTTATTTGTTTGTGAATCATAGTTTTGGCTGGCAGACACTTTGAAGTTACTGCTGGTTGACACCTCTCAGCACCTTGAAGTTATTTCATTGTGTCTGGCTTCTATTATTGTTATTGTTTAATGGTCATTTCTCTGTAGAGAATTTGAAGTTTATTTAGTGGTGGTAGGGGGAGGAATTATTGTTAAGATCTTTTCATTTCTGAAAATTTACTACCAGTTTGTACATAGATCTTAATTTCTTTTAATTCTTCCTGTTTGGGATTTGTTATTCCTGAATAGAAGGTTCACATCTTTTCTCATGCTGGAAAACATCTTGGTCATTATCCCTTCACTTACTCCATCTCCACCATTCTCTCTAATTTTGCCTTTTCAAATGCCAGTTGGAAATCTATTCTTTTTCTTATTTTCTACTTTTTGTCTCTTCAGATGGTGTTCTTTTTGGGTTTAGTGTATGTCTACATCTCTGTGTATGTATATTTACACACACACACACTAGTGCCTTAACAGAATGCACGAATAAGCCTGTTTCCCTTTCTCTTATCTACAGATTGTGGGGTCCAGCTTACAGATCTTTGTTCAGGTAATTTTTACTTTCATGTTTTATTTCTTATAAACATTTTATTTCATTCTGTTCAAATGTCATGACTGTTTTCTACTCCTTTGAACTTTTTTAAAAGCATTCAAACATAGTCATTTACATTTTTATACATAGTCATGCCAGTATCTAAATCTTTGGTGTAGCTCATTCTTTATGCTATTTTATCAGCTGAATATCCCCTCCTGGTGGCTTCTATCCTTAAGTGTTTTGCTTATAAGTTTAGATTGTGATCTTACACTGCCTGCTCTTTATCTGTGGGAATCCTGCAAAGCCCTGGTAGAGAATATTCCTTCAAAGCAGGTTTGCATTTGCTTTGGTGAGGTACCTCCCAGTTTTACCAACCTACCTATTTATGTTAATTTTTTGGCTTGTCATATATTCTGACCCATAAAAGTAGCAGAAATTTGAACTTCAAATGCAGGGAAGGTAGGTCAGTGGCTGTAATGTTTTAGGAGAAACTCTGTCCTTCCCCTCAGATTTGAGACTGAGATAAGCAAGTGTCTTTCCTGAGTCCCTTTTCCAGTAAATAAATCTGTTTCTAGTTTACCCTTCACTGATGTTATTGGTACTTTGAGAATTTATTTAGGCTTTATGTGAGATGATCACAGCTTCAATATTCCCCTACCCACCCCTTCAAGTCCTATTGCTTGTTACTTCCGTGGTCACGATAACCTGAGGCTCTGGGTTTTCTGGATACCAAGTGCCCTCTGGGCAGCCAAAGGTCTACCTGTTCTTTGGCTTCTGCTTCTTGGAATTTCCCTTACTCATTTCCAATTTTATACATGTTTTCTGATACATGCCATAGATTTAATCTAGTCTTTCCAGGTGTTTTATAGCAAGGGAGATTTTAAGTATATGTATTCTATAATATTTTATGTCCCAAATTTTATTTACTCAACATGTGTTTATTCAATAAATATGGAAGGAAATAAATGTTTATTGATTGTCAACACTCTGCTATTCTATTCTTTCCTATTTTATTCCACAATATTCAAAACACTGATAATTTTGTTTATTTTATTTTTAAATTTTTTTATTTTTTACCTAATTATACATTTTTTTTGAAACAGAATAATTTTATTTTATTTTTTTATTTTTATTTTTTTTCTAGAAATTAGTACTCATGACCAAGGTTATTTTATTTTTTTTGAAGTTGCATATTATTTATTTTTAAAAATATTTCAATTTTTAAAAAAAGATTTTTATTTTTATATTACCCATACAATTGCACCCCCCTTATTTGGACCTCAATCCCTCCTTTCCCCACCGCAACCCATAGTGTGTCTCTGGTTCATAGTGGTTTGTTATTTTTGATTTTTTTCTTTCTTATAGTTATTCTTTTTCCTGGTCCCTTATTTAGGTTTTCTAGATTCCTGCTATGAATGAGACCATCAGTATTTTTCTTTTTCTTTCTGCCTTATTTTGCTGAGCATGATCCCTTCCAGCTCCCTCCATGTTGCTGCAAATTGCATGAGTTCATTTTTTTGATTGCTGAGTAATATTCCATTGTGTATATGTACCACATCTTCTTGATCCAGTCATCTATTTTTGGGTATTTGGGTTGTTTCCAAAGCTTAGCTATTGTAAATAGTGCTGCTATAAACATAGGTGTGCAGGTGCTCTTTGGAATTAACATTTCTGTGTCCTTTGGGTAAATACCTAGGAGTGGAATTGTTGGATCATATGGAAGCTCTATCTTCAGTAGTGTGAGGAATCTCCACCCAGCTTTCCATAATGTTTGGACCAGTTTGCACTCCCAGCAGTGCAGGAGAGTTCCTTTTTCTCCACATCCTCGCCAACATTTGTTGTTGCTAGTTTTTTTAATATGTGCCATTCGCACTGGTGTAAGATGGTATCTCATGGTAGTTTTGATTTGCATTTCCCTGATTACAAGTGATGTTGACCCATTGTTCAAAACAATATTTGTTTCCCCCCAACCCCCTCAGGCATAGTCCCCATAGAATTTTCTTCCCCAATGCACCTGTGCACCATCACCACAGTCCTCTGTGCCCCTCCCTCCCTCCCACTGATCCCTCTCCCTCCTCTTCCCCTGCAGTATGTCTCTGATTTAAAATTGTCTGTTTTTGCTTTGTTGTGTTTTGTATTGTTATTTTTTTACACCGATGTCTTATTTGGTCCCCCTATATTCCTGCCATAAGTGAAATCATACGACACTTTTTGTTTTTCTTCGGGCTTATTTCGCTGAACTAATTCCTTCTAGCTCTATCCACATTGCTGCGAATGGCATGTGTTTATCTTTTTGTCTTTTTTTATTCCACTGTGTGTGTGTATATGTGTGTATATATATCAACACACACACACACAAATACATACGTATATACTCATACCACATCATTGATCCAGTCATCTCTTTTTGGGCATTTGGGTTGTTTCCAGGTTTTACCTCTTGTAAATAGTGCTGCAATAAACATAGGTGTGCAGGTGTTCTTTGGATTCAATATTTTTGTGTCCTTTGGGTGATCCCTAGGAGTGGAATTCTGGGTCATATGGTAGCTCCATTTTTAGTAGACTGAGGAAACTCCAGACAGCTTTCCATAGTGATTGGACCGGTTTGCACTCCCACCAGAAATGTAGGAGAGTTCCTTTTTCACCATATCCTCACCAACATTTGTGGTTGCTGTTTTTTTTGATATGTACCATTCTTACTTGTGTAAGGGGCTATCTCCATGTGGTTTTGATTTGCATTTCCCTGATGATAAATGATGTTGAACATTTTTTTAAATGCCTGTTGGCCATTTGTATTTCCTCTTTGGAAAAATGTCTTTTAAGTTGTTCTGCCATTTCTTGACTGGATCATTGACTTTGTTTTTGTTGAAGACTCTGATAATTTAAGAACCACACTCTGGTGTTAATTCACACACCATGACATGAAGGGGAAATCTTATCCTGTTTTTACAGAGATATCTAAACCCCTGGTAGATGACAGTGACAAGTTCATGTGAGATAGACTCAGCTTAGATCCACAAGGAAGGCATTTGTGATACCCTACCACATTCATCTCTATTGATCAATAAAATCAGAATCTAGATTATTAATATGCATGTCCTAGAAATGAGTAATAGAAGTTGATTCTCCTGCCTTTTTTTAATCAATGAAAATAATGAGGCTTATAAAGATACCCCACTTTTGGAATATTCCAGAATGCTGGTACTTATGGGAACTAGAAAGACATCAGGCTCTAACTCTCTCCTGTCCTTCTTGTATTTTTCTTTGAGACTTGTTACTCTTTTGTCTCTTCTTTCCCTGCTTCCTTTTTCACTTTCACCAGAATGCTATTTATGCTATTTTCAGCTCACTCATCTGTAGATAGTCCCATTGTGGCTATTTAGAAATGGCAGCCATACCCTTCCCATTGGGCTCCATGGCTCACTCTCTTGATTTTGAACAGCATAGAATTTATAGTTTACAGGACCTTCACATACATCATTTCATCTCCTCCTAAGAATGCTGTGGCAGGGCCTCCCCCGTGGTGCAGCGGTTGAGCGCTGGGTTGCGAAGCTGCTCGCAGCCTCCACAGCGCCAGTTCGATCCCCGGCTGCTCCCCGGCCACCAGAGGAGGGTCCCACATGGCGTGCAGACCTCTCCTGCCACCCACTCCTGCTCCCCTCAGCAGTTTACTTTGGTCCTTCTGCCTGCTCTGCTCCCCGTTCCTGCTCTGGTGAATTCTCTCACCCTCCCGCACTTCTGACTATACCCAGTTCTTGTATAAATAAACAAACAAACAAACAAACAAATAAATAAATAAATCGTTAAAAAAAATGCTGTGGCATAAGCAGAACACTGTTATTCTTAATAATTGCATCTAATGAAAAAAGTGGAGACCCAGCAAGGATCACTTGTTTAACATGATACACCCAACAAGTGGCAGAGCTGTGACCAAACCCAGGTTTTGTGGCTTGAGGCCAATGCTTTCTTAGGAGTCCAGCTCACATCTAGCTGTCTAGTAAATACACTTCCAAGTAGAATTCCAAAGTCTGGAGAAATTAGATTTCTAACTCATCAGTGAGCTCTCAATTTTCCAATATTTCTATTAAAGAACAGCAGGTCTGGGATTTCCCTGAGAGAGTGGTGGCCTCAGATTATAGAGTTTAGAAAATTTGTGTGGGTTTTGTGAATGTTCCGAGGGCCATGCTTGGCCATGCTTGGGAGGTTGTTGACCGGTTACTAGTAGCCAAAGGGCTGTGAAAACATGAATGTCTCACTGAGTTCAAATCTGAATGGAAAAAAGTTCTGAGTAAGTCTGAGGAATGACTCTTTGGAAGAAATTGAGCAGTGTCTGAGATGTTTCCATCTGCCTTTCAGCTAGAAAAGTTTATTCCTAACACCCTGTTGCCCTGGCACAATGCTCTGCACACATTTATCTACATGAGACTCTACTGAATAATAATTATCATTATAAATCTCCCACAATTAACCTTCACTATCACCTTGGAAGTACTTAATAATTATGATATAAATGAATCCTCCTAATGAAATCATTCCCAGAAATCTTGAAACTCACCAGCCAAAAAGCCCTTCTTGGTCAAAACTTGACACCTCGGAGTAGTGGTTGGTAACAGAATCTAAACAGAGCAGGACAGTAAGGAACTAAGTAAAGAGCAGATACAGATAAAAGTAGGGGAGAGAAACAGAAAGCGGTTTAAGCACCTCTGAAGTCACATTTTCAAAACATTCTGCAGTGCTACAGAAGAGGGAGCCCTAGAGTTACCAATCTTGGTAGAGAAATCTTTGCCTGTTCTCCGCAAATCAAAACTACCATGAGATACCATCTTACACCAGTGAGAATGGCACATATTAAAAAAACTAGCAACAACAAATGTTGGCGAGGTTGTGGAGAAAAAGGAACTCTCCTGCACTGTTGGTGGGAATGCAAACTGGTCCAACCACTGTGGAGAGCTGTGTGGAGATTTCTTGACCTACTAAACATAGATCTTCCATATGATCCAGCAATTCCACTCCTAGGTATTTACCCAAAGGACACAGAAACATCCATTCCAAAGAGCACCTGCACCCCTATGTTTATAGCAGCACGGTTTACAATTGCTAAGCTTTGGAAACAGCCCAAATGCCCAAAAATAGATGACTGGATCAAGAAGATGTGGTACATATATACCATGGAATATTACTCAGCATTCAAAAAAGATAAACACATGCAATTTGCAGCAACATGGATGGCGCTGGAAGGGATCATGCTCAGTGAAATAAGCCAAAAAGAAAAAGAAAAATACCGGATGGTCTCACTCATAGCAGGAATCTAGAAAACTTAAATAAGGGACCAGGAAAATGAATAACTATAAGAAAGTGAAAATCAAAATCAACAAAAAACTGTGAACCAGAGACACTTTTTGGGGGGTGGGGGGCGGGAGGGGAGGGATTGGGGTCAGAATGGGGGGGTTGCAATTGTATGGGGAATATAAAAATAAAATTTATTATTAAAAAAAAAAAAGAAGTACAGGGAGCATGATCCCTTCCAGCACCATCCATGTTGCTGCAAATTGCATGTGTTTATCATTTTTGAATGCTGAGTAATATTCCATGGTGTATATGTACCACATCTTGATCCAGTCATCTGTTTTTGGGCATTTGGGTCATGCTCAGCGAAATAAGCCAGAAAGAAAAAGAAAAATACCGGATGGTCTCACTCATAGCAGGAATCTAGAAAACTTAAATAAGGGATCAGGGAAATGAATAACTAACTATAAGAAAGTGAAAATCAAAATCAACAAAAAACTATGAACCAGAGATACCCTGTGGGAGGTGGGGTGCAGGGAGGGGAGGGATTAGGGTCAAAATAAGGGGGTTGCAATTGTATGGGGAATATAAAAATAAAATTTATATGAAAAAAAAAGAAGTACAGGGAAACCTGTCTCTATCACACAGCAAAAGGTCACCGAGAAGGAATTTGGCCTCATTGAGGGTTCCTATAAGAAAATTAGACACTAGTGAGCATAATAACAGGTGATCAGATAATAAAGGTCTCTAGAAAGACACGGCCATTAAAATAAAAGAAAAAAAATTAATATAACATTTCAAGATGAATTAGAGGAATTTTTTTAAAGTGACCCAATCTATGAAAATATAACTCTGAATTATAATAATTCACAAGTGAGATGATTGGAGAAAAGGAAAACTTGAATGGAGCTCATATAAAATTAGGTAGTTTATTTTCTGGAAAGAAAAATAATTTCAGAAATTAAAATAAATGAGAGTGAATACAAGGTCAGTAAATAACTCAAATAATATCATAGGAGAAATAAAAGATGCAAAGAAGAAAATTAAAAAGAAATAAAAATAATCTGGAGAAGGGGAAAAATGTGAAGAATGCAACTGATATGGAAGACAGAGAAGATCCAACTTGTGTATCAAAGAGAGCCTCAAGGAAAAAAACTCAAGAAACTCTCATCTATAAGAAATAGGATCTAGACCCTGCAGACATGCCTGACTGAGCACCGTCTTTTGTCTGTGAATCTCTGGGACCTTGGGTGCTATATTGAATGCGTATCTTTTTTGGCTGTATGGCCATGGGCTAAAGCTTCAGTTTCCACATCTAGGAGTCTTAGTCGCTACCTGCCCAGCAGTCATACCTGGTCACTGAATGTGAAAGGGCCTCATAGGGCCCTTTGACAGGTAACTGCTAGCTATGTTCATCTTCACCCACTGCTCTCGCTCTGGTGAGATGATTTAGGGAGCTGAGCCTGTGATCACCACGTCCTGATCCTGCGGCAGTTCAATTCATGTGGTCTACTTCCAGGCTTTTCTGACAAGAGTATGTTTTAGGCTGTTTAGTTATGGGCAGCATCAGCTTTCTCCCCTGACTAGTGTTACAAAGGACTTTCAAACCCACCCAGGTTCTCATTTGGTAATTTCTTATTAATAGAGCAGAATCTGCACTAAATGCCGTCAAAATAACAGTTGAAATGTGCCAGTCACACTGCTAAGCATTTTGCATATAGTCACCTTCACCACATTTTCATAAACCAGCTCTGTGATTTTCTTATTTTGCAAATGGGGAAACCGAAGCTGGTGGTGGAGCTTAAGAAATAGATGGAAAGTCTCAGAGCTGGTAAGTGGCAAGCCAACATTGCTACCTTTTCTTAAGCCCTTCCAGATCCTGCATCTGACAGGGACAAACCAGGGGCAGTGCTTGGAATCCCCTCCAAAAATAGCTCATGTCTGAGTGGGGGTATAGACTACTGAGGCTGATGAAAAAGAGGTGGAGTTGGGCTCTAGGGCACCCCCAGTTGGTATGGGTGTTTTGGACAGGAAGCTGGGGAATTTGGATTGCAAATCAAAGCTTATGTGTCTATGCACTGTGACCTTGGTCGAGTCCTGTCCTCTTTCTGTTTTCAGTTTCCCCACCAGAAAAACTGTTGGAATACTAGTGGTCCTCATTACACAGCTGTTTGAAAAAGCTTAACACTTCCCTGGAATCATCAGTTTAACCTTTGTAGGATCCCTCATGGTTAGGTACCTTTATTCTCATTTTACAGAGAAGGAAGGTAAGATAAGAGGTGAAGTAACTTGTACTAAGTCACCTAGATGTTCAGTGGTGGTGCTGGGCTTGAAACTGGCCCAGTGTGATTCTGGGCTTCTCTGGGGTCTACTGTTCTATCTGGGGCAGGGGAATAATTCAGATTAAGCAGGGCAGGAAGTCCCAAGGACAGGCGTCCTCTGTGGGCAATCACAAATCATGAGTCAGAGATTGTATCCCAGTGGCCTCCTCTTTCCAGGTGTTCTAGTCCTAGGCAGGGCTGAGCAGAGGGAAAAAGATGGAGCTCAGGGCCTGCCCTTGCACTCATGGACGCGAGTCCTCTCCTGTGCCGGCATGCTTTCAGCCCTGGTATCTGTTGGGGGATAATCCTATGGATGTTTTCCTGTCCTGTTGCAGTTTCTGTTCTCAACTGTCTTTTCTGAGGATTTTCGCATGGCAAGTGGCCCTGGAAGAACAAGATCTTATTTCTCTCCAGACAGAAGGCGGATTTTCTTGCTGTTTCCCTGGGTGATGATTGGGCAGTTTCCTCACAGACTCCTTCTAAGATTGGACTTTCCTAAACTGGGGTTCCTCGACTGTGATACCAACCTGTGTGGGCACAACACCCACCTGGTCAGGCCTCCAACCTGGCCCAGTGGGACTTGGGGGGCTCGGGAACATGCAGCTCATGCTGCCTGCTATGACATGAGCAGCCAGTCCTCGGTCCTTGGAGTCTGGAGCCTTCTGCCAGGAAACTATGGATTATCCTACTGGAGTGACCGCCAGACCCTTCATAGCCCCTTAGTGTCAGGCCACATGGATGGTGCTGATAGAGAACACATTCTGGGAGAGGAGGGCACAAGAGTCTGATGGATGCTGCAGTGAAGGGAGAATATAAGAGGACCCATGGGCCTGGTCACAAATATTATCTCCCTGGTGGTGCGAGAAGGGGTTGGGTGGGCAGCAGAAGGGAGACAAGTGTCCCTAATGTCAACTGGGCTGCTACCTCCTACATACAGTCAGAGGAAGGGCCAAGGTCCCCAGAGCTGCTGCACAGGCCTGGGAGCACGGGTTGGATGGCAACTTTCTCTCCTCAGGCCCCCGCGTGACTGACAGCCCACATGACCCTTGGCACTAATCTGTGTCTTGTGTTTGGCTTTCTGGACCATTTGCACTCTGACAGTGGTGCACCAAAGTCACTCCCCAGGTCCAGGTGTCCCCCCCCAGTGCTCATACCTCAGTCAGGCTCTTAGGTCACTGGATGTGGCTGCTTCAGGCCTGAGGTCCTTTCTCAGCTGCTCTCTGGAGCCTGAGGCTGGAGAGGTATGTGGGCCTATTTGAACATTCAGGGGAGGACAATCACTTCCAAATGGGAGGACACTTCCTCTTGCCCAACTGCAGTGGACTCAGGAACTCACATAGCTCGGGATTCCTGGTTTTGCAACCTGCAATCTAGAGTTTATTCCAGTTTTGGTTCTTTTTAGTGTGTTCTTCAGCACTTTGCTCTCTCTGTGACCTTCCCATGGCAATCTGTAGCCCTCTGCCCAAGTCTCAGCTCCACTGTTCTAAGTAGCCATGCAGGGTCTGATTCAAGGGCCTTTTTAGGTTTTTCTGACCCTCTTCCCATCCCAGAAACCTCCCAGCTTCCTAGTGCTGACTATGGCTCATTGGATGGAGGCCTTGCCAAAAATCATATCCGGAACTGTGGAGGGTAAATGTAGGGTAATACAGGGCCTGGCTGGCCTCAGCTGCTTGGAGTTATACAAAGAACAGAAGTGGCTGTGGTAGGCGGGTGACTAATGGTGACCCCTCAGGGTGTCACCTTCAGCTGTTGGGTGAGATGATGTGTATCAATCCTCAAGCAGATCCCAAGCCTGGGCATCCCTGGAGGCTGGTATCCTATCCCCTCTAGTTGGGCCTGCAGGGGTGATTTTTACTAAGATCCCAGGCCTTAAGCAGAAACATGCAGTCTCCCGAAAGCTGGCAATGGGTTCCAGGCACCTTGGGGAGCTATTATGTGCTACGAGGAACTATTATGAAGCTAATAATTTGGTGAGAATTGATGGGCTTTCAGAACCCGTAGGAGCTTGGAGAACATGGATTTTAGTATCTGAAGAGCTGACTCTGAGACCCAGCTCTGCCAGTCACTGTGTGAGCTTGAGCTGGTTACTGAACTTCTCTGAACCTCAGTTTAAGTCTCATCTATAAATGGGACTATTATCTACCCGCAGTGATTACACGAAAAGTGAGTAAAATAAATTTTAACCTGACTTTGGGCCCTACGGTAGGGAGAAGTTATCCCTGGCCAGGTCATGCTCAGAATATCTAGCTCTGTGAAGGCTGAGCTGAAGGAACCGGCCCTTAACAGCAGCCTGCCACACTTCACTTGCTTCACAAACATCATCGTTGTTTTGTTGACAGGAGGAGCTCTGTCCTTGGGGGCCTTTTCTCTCAAGTCTGGGTCCATCAGCCATGATAGTATCAGTCCTCTTGGGCACTCTGTTGGAGCTGCGGGGTTTGCTTTGCCAGCACCACGCAGTCAAGCCAAGTCTGCCTTGCAGCTCCCTACACTAGTGCCAGATAGATATTTTCTTATGTGATCCCTAATCCATACACCCTTCCTGGGGATGGAGCCAAACTCTTAGAGGAACCATTTTGCCCCCTGGAGAGAACTGCTCACTCAGTGTGGAGGCACAGGGAGGGGAGTTCCATGCCGTTCAATGCAATACACACCCAATGGGTGCCAAGCTCTGGTGTGACAAAACCTGAGCAAAGCAGCACCCCTGCCCGTAAGGAATTTGTAAGAAATGCTTCAACAAGTATTATGTGACTTTCTCTAGATCGTGATAGTGTTAGGGGAAAAAGGATGTCCTAAAGCTAATTCCATACAGGCTTTGTGGACTCCACCCCCACTCCAGACCACAGCCATCAGGGCATTGGGAAAGACAAATCCCATCACCACCAAAGGTGAAGTTGCTGGAAACTGAGGGTGAAGTTAAGCAGCCAGGTTGGGTATAAAAGCAGACACGTGGGCCTTGGGGGGCTCCTTTTTGGCTCTCCACCTGCTCTCAGCTCTTCGCCAGCTGTCAGAGTGCCATTGGGTTTCCAGGTCGGCAGATCGGGTAGGATGCATTTGAGACTTTATTTCCCTATTTTCTCCCTGAGTTGTACATTTCCTCATTTCCCCTTCCCTTGTAAATAAACCTTTTATTAGCCTTTTGTGTGTGCCTGCAGCGGAGTATTAATAAGTCCCTTTTAAGCACGTGGGAGAGGACACACAGCCAGACAACCCTTTTTATATGGTGGCTGCCCTGTAACAATAGGGGATCCCCTAGCACTACAGCAGATTAAGACCCCATAATGCATACAGGCATTCATTGATCCCACAAACATTTATAAAACTTCTATGTTGCAGATTATATGTTAGATGGCTCCAAAAGGTAAACTAGAGCTTTCTTCATGAGTGTTAGTCTAATTTTGTTCAGCAATAATTCATTCCAATGCACGGGGCCCACAGACATTTGCCCACGGCACAGATGTGGACCTATGAGGGATGAATTGTTTAGGCGTGGGAAAGTAGCAGCATTTCACAGGGCGGTGACTGCTGAGAAAGGAGTGAAAGGAAGCACCAAGTCTTTCTGCAGGGTTGCGGGGGCGGAGTGGGGAAAAGTCTCGCAGACTGAGAAGTTGGCCTGTGCAAAGGCCTGGGGGCTGAGTATTTGACTTGTAGCGGCTCTGAGGCACCACAGAAGTGACCTCATCCACCGTTCACAGTGCAGAGTGTGCGAGTGGAAGGGATCGCCCAGAGCCATCTTGCCACATAGCTGCCAAGGTTTGACCTGATCTCCTAACCTCTCTGCTGGGGATTTTTGCTTGCTAGGAAAAAACTAGACATTAGACAAAACATCCTCACCACTTGAATCACAAGAGGTTCACATCCAGGCCATGTGACTTTATTTCACAGTTTAAAGGAAAAGCAGAGCTGGAAGGCTGAAGCTTACTGGGTTCTGTGCCAGGTACACAGCTGGTGCTCCACAAATGCTCGTAGCCTTCTCCATGGCCAGATGGTGGGTAGAGTCCTTTCCCTCTTTTGGAGGACATGCGAATGGCAGCTTAACTGACAATGAGTTAAGCTGAGGCTTTCACAAAGCTGAGGCTTGTGAAAGCTCTGTGCAAATGGAAGGTGGGAACTTCACAGGGAAGGTTGGGGTACCCATGTTGCCCCCCATTTGAAAGGGGGTGGATTAAGTGGTCAAATGGAGATTTATCTCTAACGGGTGTGTCCTTTGAGTGGGGGCAACAAAGGAGCCTTCTCCATCCCTCAGGGCATTCAGGTTTAGGGGCTGAGCAGGACACAGAGCTGCCCAAGGTGCTATATGTTGCCTGGTCTGCTCCTGGCTCTCAGTTTCCATGTATGGCTGGCGTCGTGGGTGCCCATCAGAGGTGGTCGATAGGTATTTCTAGTCTCATTTTCCAAATTTAGAAAGAGAGGGATCACAAAAGGACCATAGCCTTGGAGGGTGTTGGCCTTGGGTGAGGGGAGAGAATTCTCCACCCCCATGTGCCGTTTTACTCAATTCCACAACAGACTGTTCCCTCATTACAATGAAAATACTTAGAAATAGAATAACAGTCTCGGTTGTAGAAACCTATCATATTAAGATGTACATGTTTATATTATGTATTTTATATACAGATAAAGTTTTATTCCCATATAATTATGAATTATGATTATGAGTTGTATGTTATATGGTATAGATTTTATACATCATAGCATATAATTTATTATACATTTCAAAGTATATAATATATAAGTATATTGAAATGTAGATTGCAAATATGAAAGATGTAAAAATATACCTTAGTAGGTATATTTGATGCATTTCAAAAAGACAAGGAATACTTTTATAAGCTCCTCCTATATCCTCAAGCTTTCACCCTTTTGGGCGCTACATATCCTACTACACAACCATGATTGACTCACACCTCAGTGTGAGTGAGGAATTTAAAACCAGGTTTTACTCTCACCAGCCCTGTAAATCCTAACTCTGTGCCTGCCCTTTCACAGAACCTTCTAGTGACTGCCGAGAGCCCTCTGGGCAGGCCAGAAAACTCCCCACGACCGTGCTGCCTTCAGAAGGGGGCCTCTCAGCACTGCTCTTCCTGCCAGTCCCTCAGCCTCTGCTTTCCATCCTGGTCTCGTTTCTGATCCTTCCACCAACCATGCAGTTCCTTGTGCCTGAGATGCCCTCCCCTTTTTCTCTCACCACACCTGTGCCTGTAAGACTTGGCTGAGAAGTCACCTCTATTCAAATGTAGGCCTGGTGTCCCTCCTAGGCACCCTCACCGTGCCTGTGTCTACTCCTCACCCAGCAGGTCACCCCACCCTGTCACATCAGACCCTTTCTATGGCCCTTCAAAGCGGCGAGCTCAGAACACACACATGCTGTGTCATGGTTGCCTCTTGACGCCAGTGTTCAGCACACGGTGCAGAGACATGTCCAAGTGATGGTAGAACTGAATGTGAGTTGGAGGTAGAGAGGGAGAATCTGTGTCTTAGGCGTGAGGGAGTCAATCCTCTGACTGGTTAGGACCAGATGGAGAAACACGGGCTCCAGCATTTTGGAGATTTGGGCCATTTTAAAGGTTGGCATCACCCCTGGCTTCCCAGCCCCAAACCATTTACTTCCCTTCCTCCTTCCTCATAGAATCGCAATATTGTTCCTCTCCTACGAGCTGCCCTGGGCTTCGAGGAGGGCCTCAGTCCTTACCGGGGACCAGCTGCAGCAGGGGATCAGTCTGAGGGTCATTGGCTGCAAAGAAACATTTATCTGTTCTTCAGAAGCACCTTCCACTGCTTCCATTGGTCCAGCTGCAGCAGCTGGAGCTCAGAGGCTACCTCCCATAGGTTACTTCCGCCCTGGGAGCCAGGATGGGGCAGCAACCTGACCTTCCAAGCAGAGATCACCCTGAGTGATCTCCCCTCCAACACCGTCCCGCTCCTGAAACAATTCCCGGCTTTGCTGGGCGGACACGTGTTAGACTCGGGAGCTCAGGGCTGAGAATGGGAGTGGAGAGGTTTGGGGTGGGGCGGGGGGGGGGGTTGAGAAAAGCTACACTAAGCCCCCGTGGCAGCTGGCCCAGGCCCAGTTGCGTCCTGCATGGTGGGCTGACGTTCCCTTCTCTCTCAGTGCAGTGAACCCTCCAGTTGTCCATGTATCAGCCTGGTCCTGGCCACATAGCATGTCCCTCTCTGGTGGGGAAACCCAGCTTGTAAGATAACGAGGAGCTGCACACCCAACCCCAGTTCTGGGTGCCTCTCCTTGGATTCCCCCAGACACAGCCATGGGACCAAGTGAGGGCCTATGCCAAAAAGGGTCAGGGCTGCCTGACCTCCTGGAAGACAGCT
Organism: Talpa europaea; assembly: GCF_964194135.1. Classification (NCBI taxonomy): domain Eukaryota; kingdom Metazoa; phylum Chordata; class Mammalia; order Eulipotyphla; family Talpidae; genus Talpa; species Talpa europaea. The sequence goes on along the minus strand of NC_140077.1, from coordinate 43,123,434 downwards.
CCAGCACAAGGCACTGGGTCAGATTCCTGAAGGCCTTCCCTCTCATTCAAAGTCCATCCTCTGTGGATGGGAGACTGGGAATTCCTGCCTTTGCCTGGCTCACCTTCCTTTCTTTGCCGCCTCCTATGACTGCCTCCTTGACGACCCCTTTACACCTGCCTGGCCCCGGCCCCCGGAACTGCCTGGCACTGACTACTCTATGGATGAGCAGCACTGCTTTGGCTTCGGCTCTGTGTACCACACCTGCTCAGAGGTGAGTCCCCACCACCTCTGCCAGCCGGGTGCCATGTCCCGTGAACCAGGCTGGTCCACCCAGCCCACCAGTAGGTCTGGCGATGTGCTCCCAGGGTGGGTGTTGCCACCATAAGGGAGCTAGGTGAACAGGGCTCACTCTACTACCTTCTGCTACACCCCTGCCCTGCCCTGCTCAGCCCCATCCGTGTGCTCTCCAGCGAGTGCAGTGGCTGGAGAACACTTTAGTGACAGGAAAGATGGCAGAGAGCAGAGTAATGAGATCCTGGCTGGACTGGTCTGGGAGCTGACCTGTGGGGGTCCATGAGTCACAGCAGGTGCTGAGCTCCATTTGGGAGAAGGAAAGTTGTCACCCCTGCTCTTCAGGGGTATGGAGGAAGGTTTGGGGCTGGCTTCCCACCCTACTGAAATTCTCCTGCATGCACCTCCCTCTAGGGGCTCAACTTCTGCCTCCCCATGCCCTGTGTCTGAGGAGATAGACACAAGGCTGCATAGCCCTGACCCAGCCACAGGGCAGAGCAGGGCACAGCCTGGGGATCAGTGAGGGCCACCCAGAAAAGAGATGAGCAACAGAAAAGGGGACAGCCCAGGCCAGGTGCTTGCAGAAGGGGTGAGGCCTCGGTGACCCAAGTAGCTCAGCCCCCACCCGGAACGCAACACTCTGCTCGGCTCTACAGAGCCAGGAGGTGTCGAAGTTCAGGCAAGCCTGGGAGACATGGCCTCTGCTTTGGGCTGGAGAATGCGGGGGAGATGGGATTTTGATGCCATGTGCTGTATTTGTTGTCTGCCTGGGATGATAGGAGAGACTAGTAGGAAATTGGGGCTCTCCTGGAACGCAGTTTTCCACCACCTGTGCTGTGGCAGGTGAGATGGGAGGGAGATGGGAACCCTGACCTTGTGTGGGTGCCGGGGTCTGGGCTGGACCAGTAACCCCTTCAATGCCCGCCATGTGCACGGGACTCAGACTCCCCAGAACCTCGAACCATGGTCCCTGCTCAGAAAACGTGTCTCCTACAAAGGCCGGGAGGACTTAGGGAGGGGACAGTGCAGTATGGGCTGTGGCTGGGTCCTTCCCCTCTGTGCCCTACTGGAGAGGAGGCATCTGGCAGCCACTGGCACTTGGGGTAGAGTCAAGTTATCTCTCTCTCTCTCTCTCTCTCTCTCTGTCTCTCTCTCTCTCTCTCTCTCTGTGTGTGTGTGTGTGTGTGTGTGTGTCTGTGTGTGTTGTGTGTGTGTGTATGGACGGGCTCCTCCTGCCTTCCTGGCAGTATTCTGGGCCCAGCATCCATCACACCCCCCTCTCCCTCTGTCGCTACCCTTTGCCCCCTGGGCAATGTGTCAGAGCTGGAGCACCAGTGCAGCCTGTGAGCCCGCTCCCCCTGCCACACAGTTCAGGACCTTTGAGCCCTGCAAGCAGCTGTGGTGCAGCCACCCCGACAACCCGTACTTCTGCAAGACCAAGAAGGGGCCCCCGCTGGATGGCACGGAGTGTGCACCCGGCAAGGTACCTTCAGGATGGGGGTCTGTAGCAGCCACAGCCTTCGTGATGTGTGGGTCCCAGGGGATGCCCTGCCCCCCACCAACTGTGCATGTTGGGTTAGTGCTAAGGACAGGTGCAGGCCCCGTGTGCAAGTGAAGCTGCATGGAGGCCTCACGGGAACTTGCACACACTCAACCCTTTCTTCTCCCACAGGCCACAGTCCTTTGCTCCTGAGTTTGCAGACTTGGGTCTTCCATCAGCCCATGTAGCAGGATGCTTATTTCCACTCTGCAGATGAGGAGGATGAGCCCGGCCACGGGGAGCTCCGTGAGGTCACCCAGAGAGGTAAGCAGAGAAGAGAGGCATGAGAGACTCCGGGCTCCTCCCTGCGCTCCCCCTAACATCTGCCCTTTCACTTGTCAGTGGGTGTTGCCCCCCACATGCACGTGTGAGTACAGGGCTTTGTTTCCTGGGGCGCCTTGTGGCCAGGTGCGAGAGCCCTGAACTGGGGTCTGAAACCCCCCTTTGTTCTATTGCTGGTCCCGGGTCATCTCTGTGTGGTGACCTTGGGCCATTCATTGAACATCTCTGGGCTCCGGCCCCTGGCCGAGTGTCCTTCTCTCTCTTCGGCGTTGTTCAGAAGTTACTGAGTCACGTCTCAGTCGGTGAGGGAGCACGTGTGCAGCGGGGTGCTAGGGGGTATGATTACTCAGCACCAGCTGTTAGTCCTGACATGGACCCACACCCACCAGCCTACCCTCTGCCCTCACCAGGCTCCTTCCACTCACATGTGTCCGTGGTTGCACAGGCCCAGGAGGCTCCAGGGCTGGTGGGTGATTATCTCAAAAACTGGGGCAGCTACCCCAGGAGTTCCAAAGTCCCACCCTCTCCAGGCACAATTCATGAAGCAGTCAGGGCTCTCCATTTTGGCTACACATTAGCAGTCCCACCCCTAGGACAGGGAGTGGCTGCCCATGGGCACGAGCTCTCTCCTCGGGGTGATGGAAATGTTCTGAGGTTGGAGTGTGGTGAGGGTTGCAATACGCTGCTAATGAAAAATCGCTGTATTGCACACTTGAAATGGGTGAATTTTATGGCCTGTAAAGTCTACCTCATTGCCCCTTCTTTAAACAACCGCTACCTCTAGGGATTCTGACTCAGTGGGTGTGGGTGAAGCCAAGGCATCTGGAGTTTTAAAGTTCCCCAGGTGATTCCGAGGCTGCGTACCGCTGAGTCATCTCTCGAGAAAGCTTTGCTGTGTTTCTGTCCAGTCATCCTATAGAATCAAGGACGGGAGCTAAGTTTGGCTGAGTCTTCCTTTGCATCTGACCCTGCGCTAGGGCCTTTGTAGGTGTTACTGCTGCTGCTTCTTACAACAGTCCCATTTCACAGGTAAGTAATCTGAGGTTTAGCAAGGTGGAGTGACAACAAACCACACAGAGCTAGAAAAGGCTGAGCTGGGACTTGGACCCAGGCCTTTGACTCATGCATGTGCTCCTCCACTGCATGCATGAACCTCCCTGTGCGGCTGGCTTGCTTCCGGGAACACTACTACTTGTGACCCCCAGGTGTGATTTTGAGGCACAGTGCTGCAAGTTCAAAGCTTGGTGGCATGGGAACATTGTCTTTCCTCCACTATCAGCCCTTTATTCCTCCCAGGGCACAGTTGTTATCATCACTGGTAATACGCTCTGCTGTTTGCCAGGGCTGCTTGTGCCAGGCTTTCTCCTTGGCACAGCAGCCCTGTGGGTGGTGTCCACATCGGGCAGTTGAGGAGTGACTTAGCAAGGGGAGCCCTTTGCTCAAGGCTACTTAGCCCAGGGGGAGGTGTGGGATTCTGTGTAGCCCCCCTGCGTGGCTCACACTCTTAATATCCCTGTCTCTGGGCTCATCCCTGGTGTTACTACCTGTGTCTGCGCCAGACTGGCTACCTCTGTGGCAGCCTAGGATGACCTCACCCCCTCTGATCCATCCAGTGGTGCTTCAAAGGTCACTGCATCTGGAAGTCGCTGGAGCAGACTTATGGGCAGCATGGAGGCTGGAGCTCCTGGACCAAGTTTGGTCATGTTCGTGGTCAAGTGGGGCAGGCTGCAATCTCGCAGCTGGAGCTGTGATAATCCCTGTGAGTGTGCTTGGCTGGGGTGGGCAGGACAGGGCAGGGGTGGCTCATCTAAATGCTCATTAGCCAGGTCTTCAGAGAACAAATACCACATGAAGCATAACTTCCTTTAATCTTTCTTCACTTACCTGTTTCTAGCATCCAACCTCCACTCCCACACCACCACCCAAATGTCAGCATTCTGGGGAACAGCCCATTTTCCCTTTGTATGAACTCTATGGAAATTCCCTCTCCTCCCCAATTCTCACTGCCTTCGGGCCTGTGAGTGCAGCTGACCATGGCTCAGCAGCCTGCTTGGCGCAGCTGCAAGAGAGGTGGGGCAGCGCTCCAGGAACACAGAGATGGAAGCGCAGGGCGGGGGCAGCCAGGCCAGGCCCTCCTGGCTCCAGATAGCGTGATGAGAAGGAATGGCAGAGTCCAAGGATGGCAGCGGCTCTGGCACCCTCAGGCCCTGCGTGTTCTGCTGCTTCCCTCCATGGCCGGGGCTCACTGTCTCCGGGGCAGCCTGCTCCCGAGCGAGATGCTGTGTTCCCCCCTAGGCCACGGGCCCACGGGAGCTACCCTGTGACTCCCCCCCCGCGGGTGAGAAAGCCGGGCTTAGAGGGAAGCCTCGTGGTGCCCACTCTGAGTGAACCACCTTCTGGCCCTAATGGACTTTCATACCCTCAATCAAGTGCCCATTTATTGAACTCCTCTGTAATAATAACTACTTTTATTTCATGCAGCTTAAGTGAAACAACGTGTGTGCTCTCAGCACCATGTCCAGCACAGATGAAGACTTAATAAAGGACAGCTGCTTGTAATACATGACACAGTTTTACTAATATCAGTATATCAAGTGCTCGCTCTGGGCCAGATGGATGCTAAGCACTTAGGTGCATCCACCCGTGTAATTCTCCCAGCGCCTCTGAGCAGGGGCCGGTAACCTCGTGCCCTTGACATTTTGCGTTAGTAACCTTGCCTCATCCTCTTCCGTTAGTGGAGAAGAGGCTCTAGATGGCTTTACAATGGCATTTCTTACTGAGTCTTCACAGAATGGTGGGAGGGGGTAGAACAGGAGAGGTATTATGGTGCCCCCATTTTTTAATTAATTTATTTTTTATTTTCTTTAAAAATTTTTTACATCATTGTTCATTTTTTTAAATTTTCAAACAATGTTTGCTTCCCGCCACCTTCTCAGATTGATTCCCACAGAATTTCCTTCCCCAAGGCACCTCCTTTAAGGGAAACAAAGGCACATGGGACTAAGCACCTTGCCCAAGTCCGCACGCCCAGGACTCGGAAGCCAGACCTTCTGAGTGCAAACCCAAATGTCCTACTACCCCCTAGTTTATGATATCAAGTGGAAGTGTGTGCAGATAGGAGTGGTTTACTCATTATTGAGTACCTATTGTATGCCAGGCCTTTTGTTAGGGTGAAGCGATGTAAGAAGATGACAGACTGATTTTTCTAGCAGTCCAGTTGGGGAAGGTTGTCGTCCCTGCTTTCCGTCCCACCCCACTACCCCCTCTCAATCTGCTTCCCCTTCCCTCTCTACTCTTCTCTCTCCCACCTCTTACTCCTTTCTTCTTCCCCCCAATAGACAGACAGAGAGACACACACGCACATGAAGAGGTGGTATGTATGTTGGGTCTAGAGGGGTCAGGAAGCCTCATCTCAGCAGTCCCCACAATGGTCACTCTAGTTTATAGGTTAGTGGAGCCCCTCTTTAGGCTGCTCTAAAGGCTTGACTGTCCTGGTGGCAATGCAGGAGCCTGATCCTGCCAGCCTTCCCTGCCAGCAAGGTGACTGGCCTCTCTGTGCCTGCCACAGCCCAGCCTACCAAGCCCCTGTGCCCAGGGCCCATGTTCGAGTACCAGATCTGCAACAATGAGGGGTGTCCAGGGCCCTACCAGGACTTCCGGGCTCAGCAGTGAGCCAAACACAACTCCTACTACCTCCATCAGAATGCCAAGCATAGCTGGGACCCCCCCTCACCTGCGTGTCCTTGGGCATCTGCTGGGTCCACATTCTTATGGATGCCACTCCTGGGCCCACTGGTGAAGGTGGAGGGACAGTGGGCAGGTGGCCACATCACTTTGTGAAGGCCTTTCATTGCGTACCTCGGGGGACTGCTGTTTTCATCAAAGCTGTTCCTGATTTGTATATTGATGATCACATTTTTCTGGCTGATGCAGGAGAATGTCACAAGCCAAGGCCACGTCCCCCAAGTGTAGGCCGTCAACAGAGTTGGCCGTTGGGTTGGTGCCTTGCAGACCTGGATTTACGGTACAGGAAGTCATCTGCCTATGCAGGTATCCCTCGTTTGCACAACTGCTATCCCAGGAAGCTTGGTGCTGTTCTATGCCATGGTTTTAGGATCTACCCAGCCAGCGCCAGTCTCTCTCTTCTGGAACATTTCTCTGAGGGCTGTTATAGCAACAGAGAGAAGCCAGCAAAGGGCTGGGATTCATGGCATGTTAGAGTGCTGCATCTCCCCCTGCGGTGACCTTTAGGGCTAACTGTCCCTAGGTCCCGCTGGGCAACCAGCCACAGAGGGAGAACAGCATAACACCCTGAAGCAGAGGAAGTACAGAGGGAAGTTCCCTGAAAAGACAGAAGCTTATCAAAAGATAAGGACCACCAGGAACCACTACAAGAATTCTAGAAATCTTATCCCGTCTTTTTAGAACTACAAACTTTAATCCCTTATTGTCTTTCTAAACTTCCTTCTTTCTTCTATAAAGGTCATTGCTTGTTATGTAGATCACCTCCCTGATGGTGATAGACTGAGCCCATGAGCAAGCTGATTTCATTGATATTCATTGTCCCTGTGCTTTTGGAAAACATATATATATTGGTCACAAACTCAAAGAAAATTACACTCAGATTTTCACTCTTGAAGTGTGTCTGTTTGTCATTTCTTTCACCGAAGCCCTGACCACCCTGCACGCTTCTCTCAACCCTGAGGTGGCCTCATCGTCTACTGCTGTGCTGGTCCACAGCATTAGAGCCTTCAGGCTGGAAGGACCCTTCACAGTCCTCTAGCCCCCATCCCTGCCAGCCTCTCGGTGGTCCTTTCACAGACCCATGCTCATCCCCTACCACACAGCTCTTGGGCTCTGGCAGCAGTTCTGGTGAGAAATGCCTTTTCACTCCTGATCCCAGGCCATTTCTTTGTGGCCCTCATCCCAGGATGTCCTGGAAGGACCCTCATCTCTTCCTCTTTAGAACGACAATCAGCAAGTTGGAGGGGACTCAGAGGCCTATCCATTCCTGCTGGTGTAAAGACTTCTCTGGAACATCCTTTCAGGAGTGTCTACCCTCTGCCTGGATTCCTCCCGCTCTGGGGAACTCACCACTTGCTTGCCACTGTCCCTGGCTCCGTGACTGCCCAGAGACTCCAGCAAAGAGTTCCGGGCCCTGCCTCTCTTCAGTGGGGTTGGTCCCCGGGTCCCACCAAGAGCCTGGTTCCTGGGCATGAAATCCAAAGTGGTCCTGGGAGTTGTGGCTCCAGACCTGAGTCCTGAGTGTAGGGCAATTTGGGAGCCCATGGACCAGGAGCAGGAGCAGAGAGTTTCCTTAAAAATTTGGCTGGGGAAGTGACTTGCTTTGAAAGTCTTGTAAATCCATTCACAGCCCAAGCAAGCACCTCAGCATGGGGTGGGGAGGGGTTGCAAGCTGATGGAGCAGACTAGTTTTGGGCTTTCCCAAGACCTTTAGACAAATTCCAGGAAGTCAGCTAAGCCCCAACCTCCCTTTTTCTAAGAAACGCAGCAAGTGTTTATTATGTTCTCTGGAAACAAACCTCCTTTGTAGGACATCAGTAATGCAGGGAGAGAAGGGAACACTTAATTGTTAGAACAAGAAAGGCTACTGGATCCCTGGCTGCTGTTCTGTTTTACAAACCCAAACAGGTCACTCTTCTGCTTGCCTTTCACAGCCTTCTGGTGTTTGCATCTTTGTCAAGATTCACCACCGTCTGTGTGTCTGGTGAAGTGTGTGGAGAGTCACAGTAGGCTCAAGTCAGACTGGCTGCCTCTCCCATGTGCTGTTACCTGAGCAGATTCCTTAATGCCTCTGGTCTTTGGTTTCTTCCTTAGTGATGCTAGAATCTCCTTTGGGGATATTGCAAGGTTTAAAAGAGTTAACTTATAAAAGCCATTTCAGTTTGTACATCAAGAGTGGGCAAAGGTGTCTCAGACTAATGGCTTATTGTTGTGATTATTATTTTAACACTTGCTACTGATGTAGCGTTTCACTGGCCAGAGATAATAAATGAGGAACTGAAGGTGGGAGAGCTCAGATATTTCACCCAAGTCACATGGCTAATAAATAAGTGACACAGCAGAGGGTGTAAGCCCCAGGCCATACCTGGTGCAAGAGAGCTGCTACCATCACATCATTTTATGTGTCAGGTTATGTGTATGACTCAGGTCAAGGCACTTATGATTCATCTGAGAGGCAAAATTTAGTGGGCATAGAAGACAGAGCAAAAAGAACTGCTGGGCCTGAAGGGTGGATTTAATATGAAAAGGCATTCACCACACTAGAAAGGGTTCAGAAAGGTCTTAAATGACAGCAAGAAGCTGGGTGGGAATGGCTGCTGTGTCTGTGCATCTGTGAATGTAGGGTGTGGCCCAGTCGGGCTCATTTCCAGGGCCCAGAATTTGGTGGAGCTAAGCCAGTTTGGACAAGGAGATTCAGGTCAGACCTGTAAGTTCAGCCACTTGAATGAAAAAAAAAAAAAAAGAAAAAAGAAGACTGTTTTCCATTGGACTAAATGGGCACTGTCTGTGAGAACCTTGTTAGGCCAGACATTCTGGTCCCCTCAGGCCTGCTGTTCTCACCACACTGCCCCACTCCTGTTCCCAGGGGGCTCCCCAGGATGCCCTTGGGATGTATACTCCATGCAGGAATCCCCTGTCAGGTGTTGCAGGCACTTGGCTTGGTAGGAGAATTTCAGGTGACCGTGGTTTAAGTTGCAGTTCACCTTGTGTGACCCAGATTTTGGTTTTGTGTCACATGAGCCAAGAAGGTCATCATCCCAGCCATTGTCTTCGTCCCAGACCTGCACCCTCAGGGTCCTCCCTGTGGACAGGACCACATCCTGAAAGTCCAGTGTTGTGCGCCACGTGGGATTGTTGTTGTTCGACACTGTGCTTGTCCTCAGCTCCTGGTCGCCGAAGAAGGCCTTTACATAGGCGTCTGTGGCAGTGGTCCAGTCTCCCCACAGACCTGTCGCCTGGAAGTTCTTAACCTCCAGGTGGGCCAGGCCTCTCTTGCGAGGACAGCAGCCATGGTTAGTGAGGTCCATGCCATGGCACAGGCACTGGCACGGGTCTTTGTGGCTCTTGTGCTGCCCCTCAGGGCAGGGCCGGCTGCAGTCCCTCCAACGAGCCCTGTGCAACACGTACTTGCTCACGGCCTGCCTCAGGGCCTCTCGGTGGGGGTCCTGTCTCTTCAGCAGCACATGCAGAGGCTCCACGGTGTAGTCCACAAGGCCTGGGGTGTCCTTCAATGATTCTACCCATTGTGAGAACTGCTCGGGCTTGGCATGGTTCCCAAACAGCAGGTCATGCGAGGAAGTGTGGTGCCCACCAACTATGTCAATATAACGTTCCCGGAAGGTCTGGTGGAAGGAGGTTGATATATTGTGGTTTTTCTTCTTCTCCTCACAGGCCTTGAATTCTGATGAAAAATTTACCTTGCTGCCTATGCTGACCTCAGCCTCGACCTTCAGGCAATCCTCTACCTCGTTGTCTGTCAATCCCTGTAAGACCAGTTCACAGGTACGCAGGGCCGTGAGGGTCGAGATCCGGCCACCCAGCTTCATGGACCGGATAAAGTGGGTGCCGTAGCTGGAGATGAGCCTGAAGTACTCAGTCTCTGTGTAGTGGTTGAATTTGGGGAGTAGGGCCCTGAGGGCCTTTTTGAATTCTGGGTGTAGTGGGGGGTTGTGTACTAGTTGAAAACTGAGAGAAGAGAAAAACATGAGGCACAGTGGTGGGTAGCATTTCCCCCATTCGATAAGTCCCTCACTATGGCCCAAGGTCACAGGGAAGTGGCCAAACTAGGACTTAAGCCCAGGTAGTCTGGCTCCAAAGCCTAAACAACTGAATCACTGAGCCCGCAGGGAAACCATTTTGTCTGTTTTCCTTCAGTAATAAGGACGTGGCATAGAAATTTGCACTTTCCTTTTCAAAATAAAAAGTTTTTTCTTTCCTTTTTATTTTCTAATCATAAAAAGTGAAGATACTATACTGATGGTATCTAATAGTTTTGGAAGCTAGTCCTGTTGCTGCGGCCTATTTGTCTGCCACTCAGTTGGGCCCTGCATGTGTGGACCCCTGACAGCTCAGGCCACATAGGTGCCCTGGTCTCACATGGGGAAAAGTTTGCATCCAGGTAGAAGAAATCAGAGTGGGTGAATCTGGAGTCCATACATTTCCTGGGCTGGGATCTGGGTCCTGAGGGCTGGGGGTGATTGCAGTTGCTTAGCACTAGAGTCCTAATGCCCAGCACAGAGCCTGATAAGTCAGACTTAAATAGTTGATGAAAGGGCAAATGAGGTCAGTGATAGGAGGGACCCAACCAGCTCTCCTGTCTCTGCCCCACACAGGAAGGATCCCACAGAACTGCCAGTGCTCATAGAAGAGGGGGTTATTGGGACGACCTCAACAGTATCATGTCCTCAGGCACAGCCTGCTGGCTTCCCTCTACCTGTTCTCTGCCTGGGCGCTTCCAGATCTGGACTACAGGAGGTGAGGCCATAGGGCACTGTACCACTCATGTGTGAGAACCAGGATTGCAGTTTCCTCCTGGTGGAGGCAGTCTCTGTGTTCCCATCCTGCCATTCCTGGGCTTTTAGATCACCCTAAATTTCCCAACTTTTTTTTCATGCCTCCTCCACCCCCACTCCCAAGCTCACCTGTAAAATCGACACTCCACCTCATCCTTGCTGAATTTGTACTCGTCCTGGTGGGTTTTGTCTGCTGCAAATGCAGCTGCATCTGAGTGTGAACCGGCCATAGTCATGCGTGCCTTGCTGCTGGGCTTGGGATTCACGTCTAGCCCCACCCGCCAGTCATTTTCAATGTTGCTAGCTGCATCCTGGGCCACACCCTCGACAGATTTGATCTCGGCTCTGACTACCTTGCGCTGGCAGACTGAGGACTGGGCACGCCAGTGCGCAAGGGCCAGGGGCAGGCGCTGGAGGGTGTTGTCCTGCAGGACGTTCTTGCAGAGGGTGCAGGTGCCGTCTGGTCGCAGGTAGTGGGTTGTGTCCACCGGGAAGGCGCCTGAGCGGCGGAGACTGGTCACGTCTACTCCCTCCCCTGCCAGCCACGAGCCAGGCACGAAAGTCTCGTGTTCATTGCACTCAGAGTGTGTGAAAGTTTGGCAGGGGGCAGGGGTGGGTGTGGGCAGCAGAAGGAGGAGAATCCCCTGGAGAAGCACAGAGGTGGCCATAGAGCTGCAGAGACAGGAGGTACAGCACTTCAGGAGGCTGTGGACAGAGGTGCAGAGGACATTCGACTCCTCCCCCAGCTGTGACCTATGGAATACAGAGGGAATGCAATCTTTTATTTCACTGAATGCCAGAACTGGAATGACCCTTATAAACCTAGGCTGCACCCCATATTGTACCAATGGACCCACAGAGAAGTGACTTGTCCAAGGACACACAGCCAGAAGGATGCCCCAATTTCATTTAAGCATCCTGGAGATCCAAATTGATGACTTTGTCCTTTGCATCACAGCTGCTGCTTCTGGGAAGGTGCTCTGTGTACAGAGGAGGAGGCAGACAGTAGCTGTAGCAGATTTTGGGGAGGGACCTGGTAATTCTAGAGATGTCTGGATTCTGGAAAATGTTATTTTGTTGACCCCTGAACACTCACTTCTCCTACCCTCATCTCTCTCTCTCTCTCTCTCTCTCTTTCTCAGATTTATTTATTTATGAACACAGGAAATGGAGTACAGGCCAGAGGAGCAGGGTGTGAGAAGATTCACCAGAGACAGAGTGGGGAGCAGAACAGGCAGACTGACTGAAGTACACCGCTGAGGGGAGTAGCAGACAAGTCAGGAGAGGTCTGCTGTGCCATGTGTGTAGCTCCCTGGCCTGGGATCAAACCCATAGCTGCGGACAGCTTCATGGTACTGAGACTGAACCCCTGCACCACAGGGAGGCCCCTTAACCTCATCTCTCTTACTCTCCATCCCAACCCTATATGCACTTTAGGTTCTTGACATAACTGGGAAAGATGGGAGGTTGTGATTCATCCTTATTCTCTCCATTTCCCTTTGGGGATCTCTCTCTGAGCCTCATGGAAGAAAATCAGCCTGAATTCTAAAATGAAAGCTCCCATATGCCTACACCCTAAGATCCTTCATGGGAGAGGCCTTTAAGTTTGCTCTGCAGGTCTTCTACTGATGCTCGAGTCTCCTATTGATTAGTCCCTGCCACACTGTGATCCCGGCAGTAACTGTGAGCTACCTGTTGTTGCCTACAATTGGGCAACAATTACCTGGAAGTTTCTTCCCCAGTTTGAGGTGGCTCTGGAGCCTCAGCTGGGTTTGTTTATAATCTGTAATCTCCTCTCTCTACCCTTATGCAAACTGAGTTCCTTGGAGTCCTTTCTTCTCTGGCACCTGGCAGAGGCAGCTGCCTCCTGAGCCCCTGGGTTTATGGAGGGTGTGAACTCCCCCTGCACTCTACCTGGAGCCTCTGGGCCTTCAAATCAAAGCAGGGACTTCAATGATGGAATTCCAGACAATATGGCAGCCCCACAGAGGTAAATAGCAGAAGAGGAGGCTTTCAAAGGCCCTGGGATTATCCTCCTTGGGAAGCCAGCAGTTTATGGCATTAATCCAAGGAACTTGGTCTCCATACTGACCCTTATCATATTATCTCCAGGGCACTTGTTTTCAGCTTTCTTAGTGACTCAGTCAGCATCTGAAGGGCCAAAGAGACTGTGTACTCTACCCTTTTTGCTTGGTATATGAGGAAACTGAGGCACAGAGTGGGCTAAAATCTGCCCAATGAGTTAGCACTGAAGCACAGTCTGGAATCCAAGTCTCTTTCTTACATGAAGCAGCACTTCCTGCCCCATCAGGCTCTTCCCTCAAAGGAGTGGTTTCACGCCCATGCTCCTCTGTCCCTACCCAGTGGCTCCCAGTCACCCCAAACCCCTCCTGCCTTCCTACCTGAAGTCTTGAAATGAGCTACTCCTAAGAGACATCCTCGCTTCTCACGGGAGGCTTCTGAAATAGTGGTGTCAGCCCCCCAGGCAGGCTCACAACTCATCACCAGGCCTAGTGCACATCACTTCTGCTTCCTGCACCGCCCCCAGCGTCGTTATGGGTTCCCTTAGCTCTCCCCACTCACAGCACCGCCCATCCTGTCTTCACCTCATCCGGCCCTGCTGACAGCCCTCGGGAAGCAAACTGAGAGGGCCAGAGGCTCATCTGCCAAGCAGAAGTGTTGGGGTGTGGGATGGGGCGAATAGATGAGGTTTAGGCTAGAGGAGCACACGGGACCGAGGACTTCAAGATTCAGCTCTGGGATGGAAGAAGAGGCCCGCGGGGGTGATCTCCCTGCACTTGAGCCAGGGCGCTGTGGTGTGAGATGCAAGGGAAGGTGGTCACTGAGTGAGCTCGGGCTGAACAGCCTGGGCTGGGGCCAGCTTTGGTATCCACTAGCTGTGCGGCCTGGTAACTTCTTTGGCCTCTCTGTCCCAGTTTCCTTATGTAAAAATGGGGATAAAAATAGCTAGACCCACAGGCTATGAATATTAAGGGAGTTACTACACGAAGCGCTCAGAACAGAGCCTGGCCCTCAGTGGGTGTTAGTACATGTGACCATTCCCTCCTTCCTGAGCAGTGGGGAGAAAATCCATGTTGTTCAGACCTCTTTGTCCACTTCCTGCCAACACCTACATTTGGCCCAGCCCAGGTTCTGAGACCCAGACACGGGGTCTCCTGCTCCCCTTTTTGAAGAGAACCAGAGTCAGTGCTGATTCCCAGGCTCTTCCCAGCCTTGGTCAGCATTTGCAGCCACTGGTGTTTGAGCTGTAGTGGGACCCCGCCTAGGAGAGCTGTGGGTGAGACCCAGGGTCTCATTCCTTATTTTTCCTGCAGTCTGGGTGGGTAAAGTTTCCATGGGTTGATTGACACACACACACACACACACATATATATATTTATATACACACACACACAGATGTGTATATATATATATACACACACTATATATATATATATATATATGTGTGTGTATACACACACGCACACACACACAATAAACCCAAAGAGAACACCGTCTGAAGAGTCAAAAAGTAGAAAATAAGAAAAAGAATAGATTTCTAACTGGCATTCAAAAAGGCAAAATTAGAGAGAATGGTGGAGATGGAGTAAGTGAAGGGATAATGACCAAGATGTTTTCCAGCATGAGAAAAGATGTGAACCTTCCATTCAGGAATAACAAATCCCACACAGGAAGAATTAAAAGAAATTAATATCTATGTACAAACTGGTAGTAAAATTTCAGAAATGAAAAGATCTTCACAATAATTCCCCCCCCCAATAAACTTTGAAATTCTCTATAGAGAAATGACCATTAAACAGTAACAATAATGGAAGCCAGACCCAATGAAATAACTTCAGGTGCTGAGAGGTGTCAACCAGCAATAACGTCAAAGTGTCTACCAGCTAAAAGTGCGATTCAAAAACAAGGGTGAGGGCCTCCCAGGTAGCGCAGCGGTTGAGGGCTGGGTTGGGAAGCTGCCCGCAGCCTCTGCAGCGCCGGTTCTATCCCCGGCTGCTCCCCGGCCACCGGAGGAGGGTCCCGCATGGCGCGCAGACCTCTCCTGCCGCCCGCTGCTCCCCTCAGCAGTGTACTTTGGTCCTTCTGCCTGCTCTGCTCCCCGCTCTGGCTCTGGTGGATTCTCTCACCCTCCCGCACTTCTGACTGTACCCAGTGCTTGTATAAACAAATCTTTAAATAAATAAATAAATAAATAAAATAAAAAAAAAAAAAAAAACAAGGGTGAAATAAAGACGTTTCTAGCAAACAGAAACTGATAGCTGTACTGTCAGAGGTCACACACGGCGCAGCAGACCTCTCTTGCCTCGCTCGCTGCTCCCCTCAGCAGTGTATTTCAGTCAGCCTGCCTGTTCTGTTCCCTACTCTGTCTCTGGTGAATCCTCTCATTCTCCCATGCCTCTGGCCTGTTCCCCGGTTCTTGTATGCATAAATAAATAAATCTTTATAACAAAAAAAACCAAGCTGTGAGCAAGAATGATGGTCATCATATAAAATGTTATCAACAGGCTGGGCCTCCCTGGTGGTGCAAAGGGTTAAGCACCACACTATGAAGCAATCCGCAGCCTCTGCAGCACATGTTTGATCCCCGGCCGGCCAGGGAGCAACCCACATGGCCCAGCAGACCTCTCCTGTCTTGCTTGCTGCTCCCCTCAGCAGTGTATTTCAGTCAATCCGCCTGTTCTGTTCCCCACTCTGTCTCTGGTGGATCCTCTCACACACCCCCCAACACCTCTTGCCTGCACCCCAGTTCTTCTACGCAAAAAACAAATGTGAAAAAAAAGTTTGTAGAGAAGATAAGTCACATTATAAAGACAATAATTAAAAAAAATTATACACACACACACACACACACACACTAGTGCCTTAACAGTAAAGCACGAATAAACCTGTTTCCCCTTTCTCTTATCTACAGATTGTGTGGTCCAACTTACAGATCTTTGTTCAGTTAGTATTTACTTTCATGTTTTATTTATTATAAACTCTTTATTTCTTATAAACTCTTTATTTTATTCTGTTTCATGCCTATGTTTTCTATTTCTTTAAATTTTTTTAAAAGCATTCAAACATAGTGATTTACATTTTTATGTATAGTCATGCCAATATCTAAATCTTTGGTGTAGCTCATTCTTTATGCTATTATATCAGCTGAATATGCCCTCCTGGTGGCTTGTATCCTTAAGTGTTTTTCTTTTTTTTTAAACAGGTAGACCAATTTTTATTTTTATTTTTTTAATATTTTATTTTATATAATTCTTACAGTATTTTTCATTTTTGCACAATGCATGCATTTTCATTTTGGTTATATTCCCCATACAATTGCAACCCCCTTACCCCCTTATTTTGACCCTTATCCTTCCTCTCCCTCCCACCCCCACCATAGTGTGTCCCTGGTTTATAGTTGCTTGTTGATTTTGATCTTTACTTTGTATTAATTAGTCTTTTTCCTGGTCCCTTACTTAGGTTTTCTAAATTCCTGCTATGAGTGAGACCATATGGTATTTTCCTTTTTCTTTCTGACTTATTTTGTTGAGCATAATCCATTCTAGCTCCATCCATGCTGCTGCAAACTCCATGTGTTTATCTTTTTGATTGCTAAGTAGTACTCCCTTGTGTATATGTGCCACATCTTCTTGATCCAGTCATCCTCTTTTGGGCATTTGGGTTGTTTCCATAGCTTAGCTATTGTAAATAGTGCTGCTATAAACATAGGGGTGCAGGTGTTCTTTGGAATTAATGTTTCTGTGTCCTTTGGGTAAATACCTAGGAGTGGAATTGCTGGATCATATGGAAGCTCTATGTTTAGTAGGTCCAGAAATCTCCACACAGCTCTCCATAGTGGTTGGGCCAGTTTGCACTCCCACCAGCAGTGCAGGAGAGTTCCTTTTTCTCCACAACTTCGCCAACTTTTGTTGTTGCTTGTTTTTTTAATGTATGCCATTCTCACTGGTGTAAGATGGCATCTCATTGTAGTTTTGATTTACAATTCCCTGATTACAAGTAATGTTGAACATTTTTTCATATGCCAGTTGCCCATTTGCATTTCCTCTTTGGAGTAGTTTCTTTTTAGCTCTTCTGCCCATTTTTTGAGTGGATTATTTTCTTTGTTTTTGTTGAGTCTCATCAGCTCTTTGTAGATTTTTGTGATCAGTCCCTTATCATTAGTGTTGTGTGCAAAAATTTTTCCCAGTCGGTGGGGTTTCTCTCTGTTTTGGTTATTGTCTCTTTTGCTGTGCAGAAGCTCTTTAATTTGATGTAGTCCCAGCTATTGATCTTTGCCTTCACTATCACTGCTTTGGGTGATGTGTCTGTAAAGATGTTTTTGAGGTGCATGTCATGTAGTGTTTCACCTCCATTTCCTTCTTTATATTTTATGGTTTCAGGTTTTATGTCTAGTTTTTTATCCATTTTGAGTTGGTTTTTGTGCATGGTGTGAGGTAGTAGTCAAGCTTCATTCTTTTGCATGTAGCGACCCAGTTTTTCCAGCACCATTTATTGAACAAATTTTCTTTGCTCCAGTGCATATTCTTTGCTCCTTTGTCAAAGGTTAGTTGACCATAAATCTGGGGATTTATTTTTGGATTTTCTATTCAGTTCCATTGGTCAGTGTGTCTGTTCTGGTGCCAATACCATGCAGTTTTGATGATTATGGCTTTGTAGTATAGTTTGAAGTCTGGGAGTGTGATGCCTCCATTCCCTTCTTTTTTTTCAGGAAAGCTTTGGCTATTCAGGGTTTTTGGTTATTCCATATGAATTTCATCAATAATTGTCTATTTCTTTGAAGAATGTCACTGAAATTTTTATCAGAATAGCATTGAATTTGTAAATTGCTTTTCGTAGGATGACCATTTTGATAATGTTAATTCTTCCAATCCATGAGCAGGGGATGTTTTTCCATTTCTTTGTGTCTTCTTCTATTTTTTTTAACAGTGTTTTATAGTTTTCTTTGTATAGGTCCTTTACCTCTTTTGTTAGGTTTATTCCCAAGTATTTGATTTTTTTTGTTTCAATAATAAAAGGGATTTTTTTATTTCCTCTTCTTCAGATTTATTATTTGTGTATAGGAAGGCTACTGATTTTTGCATGTTGATTTTGTATCCTGCCACTTTACTAAACTGATTGATTAGTTTAATTAGTTTTTCTGTGGAGTTTTTGGGGTTCTCTATATATATTATCATATCATCTGCGAATCATGATAGTTTACCTTCCTTCTTCCCTATTTGGAATCCTTGTATGTCTTTCTCTTGTCTTATTGCTCTGGCTAGGACTTCCAGTATTATATTGAAAGGCAGTGGTGAGAGTGGACATCCTTGTCTTGTTCCAGATCTTAATGGAAATGCTTTCAGCTTTTTGCCATTGAGATTGATACTGGCTATGGGCTTGTCATATATGGCCTTTATGATGTTGAGGTATGTTACTTGTATTGCGAGAATTTCAAGGGCCTTTATCATAAATGAGTGTTGCACTTTGTCGAAACCTTTCTCAGCATCTATTGATACTATCATATGGTTTTTCTATTTCTTTTTGTTGATGTGTTGGATAACATTGATTGATTTTTGAAAGTTGAACCATCCTTGTGTCCCTGGAATAAATCCTACTTGGTCGTGGTGAATTAACTTATGGATACATTGTTGGATTTGGATAGCTAAAATTTTATTGAGGATTTCTGCATCCGTGTTCATTAGAGAGATTGGCCTGTAGTTTTCTTTTTTTGTGTTGTCCTTGTTCGGTTTTAGTATTAGAGTAATGTTGGTTTTATAGAAAGTTTTTTATATTATCCCTTCCTTCTCAATTTTTTGAAGAGTTTGTGAAGGGTAGGCACTAATTTGTTTCTGAATGTTTGGTAGAATTCATTTGTAAATCCATCAGGTCCTGGGCTTTTGTTTTTGGGGAGGTTTTTGATTACCATTTCAATTTCTCTGCTTGTAATTGGTCTAAGTGTTCTGTTTCTTCTTTATTTAGCTTTGGGTGATTGTAGAGTTGTAGGAATTTGTCTGTCACTTCTAGATTGTTGAACTTGTTTGCATGTAACTGTTCATAGTAGTTTCTGATTATTCTTTTGATTTCTGCTGTGTCTGTTGTGATTTCTCCTCTTTCATTTGTGATCCTATTTATTTGTGCTTTCTCCCTTTTTTCCTTTGTGAACCTGGCTAGGAGTTTGTCTATTTTATTTATTTTTTCGAAGAACCAGCTTTTGGTTTCATTGCTCTTTTGTATTATTTTTTTTAGTTTTGATTTCATTTATTTCTGCTTTGATTTTTATTATTTCTTTTCTACTACTGGTTTTAGGGTTTTTTTGTTCTTTTTCTAGCTCTTTGAGCTTTGAGGTTAGGTTGTTTCTTTGAGTTCTTTCTTGTTTCTTGATGTGAGCCTCTATTGCTATATATTTTTCTCTTATTATTGCTTTTGCTGCATCCTATATGTTTAGGAAATTGGTGTCCTCCTTGTCTTTCAACTCGAAGTATTTTTTAATTTTTTCTTTGATCTCCTCATTAGTCCAGTGGTCTTCCAGTAGTGTGGGTTTCAATCTCCATGAGGTAGGAGAGTTCCTTGCCTTCTTTTTATGGTTTATTTCTAGTTTGATGCCTTCATGTTCAGAGAAGATGGTTGGTATGACTTCAATCTTGGTGTATTCGTTGATGTTTGTCTTGTGTACCAGTACGTGATTGATCCTGGAGAATGATCTGTGTGCGCTTGAGAAAAATGTGTACTCAGATTTTTTTTGGGGTTAGTGTTCTATAGATGTCTGTTAAGCCCATAAGCTTTAGATCCTTATTTAGAGCTTTAGTGTCCTTACCTATCTTTTTGTCTCATTGATCTATGCATTGTTGATAGTGGTGTGTTGAAGTCTCCTACTACATATGTGTTTTCTCTGATGTCTGTTCTCAGAGATGATAATAGTTGACTGATATATTTTGGTGCTCCTTCATTTGGTGAGTATATGTTAATGAGTGCTATTTCTTCTTGAACTATTGTCCCCTTGATCATAATGTAGTGACTGTTGGGATCTTTTTTTATCTTATTGTGTTTGAAATCTGTTTTATCTGATATAAGTATAGCTGTTCCTGCCTTCTTTTTTGGTCTATTTGCTTGTAGCATTGTTTTCCATCCTTTTACTTTGAGTATATTTTTTTACTTTTGTAGGTTTTTTTTTTTTAAAAAAAGATGTATTTATTTATTTATTTATTTATTTATTTATACAAGCACTGGGTACAGCCAGAAGCACTGGAGGGTGAGAGAATTCACCAGAGTCAGAGCGGAGAGCAGAGCAGGCAGACTGATGAAGTACACTGCTAAGGGGAGCAGCGGGCGGCAGGAGAGGTCTGCACACCATGTGGGACCCTTGCCCAGCAGCTAGGGACCTAACCGGCACTGCAGAGGCTGTGGGCAGTTTTGCAGCCCAGTGCTCAACTGCTGCGCCACCAGGGGGCCCTATCTTTTGTAGTTAAATGTGTTTCCTAAAGACAGCAAAAGGTTGGGTTTTGTTTCTTAATACAGCCTGTGACTCTGTGTCTTTTTATTGAAGAGTTTAGTGCATTTACATTTAGAGTTAATATTGATATTTTAGCATCTGTATTTGCCATTTTGTCTTTCCTCTGATTTTATTTATTTATTTTATTATTAATTATTATTCATTTATTATTTATTTTATTTATTTATTCTTTCAATAACTTTTTTTTAATAACAACTCGTTTCATTGTTATTCATCCCTCTGTTGGTTCTGGCTTTAGCACTCCTTGTAGTATTTTTTGGAGTGGGGGCTTAGTCGTAATGAAATTCCAGAGTTTCTGTTTGTCTGGGAAGGTCCTTATTCTTTCTTCATAGAGGAAGGAAAGCTTTGCAGGATAGAGAATTCTTGGTTAGCATGTTGTCTTGGGGTCTGTTGACTATGTCCTTCCCCTCTCTCCTGGCCCATAGTGTTTCTTCAGAGAAGTCTGATGTTAGTCTGATTGGTTTTTAAAATATGAAATGCTTCACGAATTTGTGTGTCATCCTTGTGCAGGGGCCATGCTAATCTTCTCTGTAGCATTCCAATTTTAGTATATGTGCTGCTGAAGCAAACACATATCCTTAAGTGTTTTGCTTATAAGTTTAGATTGTGATCTTACGCTGCCTGCTCTTTATCTGTGGGAATCCTGCAAAGCCCTGGTAGAGAATATTCCTTCAAAGCAGGTTTGCATTTGCTTTGGTGAGGCACCTCCCAGTTTTACCAACCTACCTATTTATGTTAATTTTTTGGCTTGTCATATATTCTGACCCATAAAAGTAGCAGAAATTTGAACTTCAAATGCAGGGAAGGTAGGTCAGTGGCTGTAATGTTTTAGGAGAAACTCTGTCCTTCCCCTCAGATTTGAGACTGAGATAAGCAAGTGTCTTTCCTGAGTCCCTTTTCCAGTAAATAAATCTGTTTCTAGTTTACCCTTCACTGATGTTATTGGTACTTTGAGAATTTATTTAGGCTTTATGTGAGATGATCACAGCTTCAATATTCCCCTACCCACCCCCTCAAGTCCTATTGCTTGTTACTCCTGTGGTTGTGATAACCTGAGGCTCTGGGTTTTCTGGATACCAATTGCCCTCTGGGCATCCTGAGGTCTACTTATTCTTTGGTTTCTGACTTCTTGGAATTTCCCTTACTCATTTCTAATTTTATACATGTTTTCTGATACATGCCATATATTTGATCTAGTCTTTCCAGGTGTTTTGTAGCAAGGGAGATTTTAAGCATGTTTATTCTATAATATTTGATGTCCCAAATATTATTTACTCAACACATGTTTATTCAATAAATATGGAAGGAAATAAATGTTTATCAATGGGTAACTATCTGCTATTCTATTCTTTCTATTTTATTTCAAAATATTCAAAAGGCCAATAATTTTTTAATTTATTTTAAAATTTTTTTATTTTTTACATCATTGTTCATTTTTAAACAATATTTGCTTGCACCCAACCTCCTCAGGTGTAGTCCCCATAAAAATTCCTTCACCAATGCACCCATGCACCATCACCACAGTCCCCTGTGCACCTCCCTACTTCCCTCTGATCCCTCTCCCTCCTCCTCCCCTACAGTATGTCTCTGATTTATAATTGTCTGTTTTTGCTTTGTTGTGTTTTGTATTGTTGTTATTTCATAACACTGATGTCTTATTTGGTTCCCCTATATTCCTTCTGTAAGTGAAACCATGTGATATTCTTCTTTGTCCTTATGGCTTATTTCACTGAGCATAATTCCTTCAAGCTCCATCCATGTTGCTGTGAATGGCATGTGTTTATCTTTTTTGATTGCTGAGTAATTTTCATATATATATACATACTACATCTTCTTGATCCAGTCATCTATTTTTGGGCATTTGGGTTGTTTCCAGGTTTTACCTATTGTAAATAGTGCTGCAATAAACATAGGGGTACAGGTGTCCTTTTGAATCAATGTTTTTGTGTCCTTTGGGTAGATCCCTAGGAGTGAAATTGCTGGGTCATATGGTAGCTCTATTTTTAGTAAACTGAGGAACCTCCAGACAGCTTTCCAAAGTGGCTGGACCAGTTTGCAGTCCCACTAGCAATGTAGGAGAGTTCCTTTTTCACCACATCCTTGCCAACATTTGTTGTTGCCAGTTTTTTGATATGTGCCATCCTTGCTGGTGTAAGGTGGTATCTCAGTGTAGTTTTGATTTGCATTTCCCGGATGATAAGTGATGTTGAACATTTTTTCATATGCCTATTTGTCATTTGCATTTCCTCTTTGGAGAAATGTCTTTTAAGTTCTGCCCATTTCTTGACTGGATTGTTTACTTTGTTGTTGTTGAAGACTCTGGTAATTTAAAAACCACACTCCAGTGTTAATTCACGCACCATTACATGAAGGAGAAATCTTTTCCAGTTTTAACAAAGAGATCTAAGCCCCTGGTAGATGACAGTGACAAGTTCATGTGAGATAGGCTCAGCTTAGATCACACGAGGAAGGCATTTGTGACACCCTACCACATTCATCTCTATTAATCAATAAAATAGCAATCTAGATTATTGATATGCATGTCATGGAAATGAGTAATAGAAGTAGATTCTTCTGCCTTTTTTTAATCAATGAAAATAATGAGGCTTATAACGATACCCTACTTTTGCAATATTCCAGAATGCTGATATTTATAGGAACTAGAAAGACATCAGACTCTAACTCCTGTCCTTCCTGTATTTTTTTTTTTTTGAGACTTGTTACTTTTTCATCTCTTCTTTCCCTACTTCTTTTTTCACTTTCACCAGACTGCCTGGTGTAGCTCATTCTTTATGCAATTTTCAGCTCACTCACCTGCTTCAAATGGTCCCATTGTGGCTATTTAGAAATGGCAGCCACACCCTTCCCATTGGGCTCCATGGCTCACATTCTTGATTCTTTTTTAAAGATTTATTTATACAAGCACTGGGTACAGTCAGAAGCACGGGAGGGTGAGAGAATTCACCAGAGCCAGAGCAGGAAGCAGATAGGCAGATTGATGAAGTACACTGCTGAGGGGAGTAGCGGGCGGCAGGAGAGGTCTGTCGTGCCATGTGGGACCCTTGCTGGTGGCCGAGGATCGAACTGGCTCTGCAGAGGCTGTGGGCAGCTTTGCAGCCCAGTGCTCAACTGCTGCACCACCGGCGAGGCCCTTCTTGATTTTGAATAGCATAGAATTTACAGTTTACAAGACCTTCACATACATCATTTCATCTCCATCTAAGAATGCTGTGGCACAAGCAGAACACTGTTATTCTTAATTATTGCATCTAATGAAAAAATGGAGACCCAGCAAGGATCACTTGTTTAACATGATACACCCAACAAGGGGCAGAGCAGTGACCAGACCCAGGTTTTGTGGCTTGAGGCCAATGCTTTCTTCAGAGTCCAGCTCACATACAGCTGCCTAGTAAATACACTTCCAAGTGGAATTCCAAAGTCTGGAGAACTTGGATTTCTAACTCATCAGTGAGCTCTCAATTTTCCAATATTTCTATTAAAGAACAGTAGGTCTGGGATTTCCCTGAGAGAGTGGTGGCCTCAGATTATAGAGTTCAGAAAATTGGTGTGGGTTTTGTGAATGTTCTGAGGGCCGGCTTGGCCATGCTTGGAGGTTTTTGACCGGTTACTGGTAGCCAAAGGGCTGTGAAAACATGAATGTCTCACTGAGTTCAAATCTGAATGGAAAAAAGTTCTGAGTAAATCTGAGGAATGACTCTTTGGAAGAAATCGAGCAGTGTCTGAGATGTTTCCATCTGCCTTTCAGCTAGAAAAATTTATTCCTAACACCCTGTTGCCCTGGCACAATGCTCTGCACACATTTATCTACATGAGACTCTACTAAATAATAATTATCATTATAAATCTCCCACAATTAACCTTCACTATCACCTTGGAAGTACTTAATAATTATGATGTAAATGAATCCTCCCAATGAAATCACTCACAGAAATCTTGAAACTCACCAGCCAAAAAGCCCTTCTTGGTCAAAGCTTGACACCTAGGAGTATGGTTGGGAACAGAATCTAAACAGAACAGGACAGTAAGGAGCCCAGTAAAGACAAGATACTGATAAAAGTAGGGAAGAGAAACAGAAAGCAGTTCAAGCACCTCTGAAGTCACATTTTCAAAACATTCTGCAGTGCTACAGAAGAGGGAGCCCTAGAATTATGAATCTTGGTCAAGAACTGCTTGTCTGTTCTCCCCATTAAGAAGTACAGGGAAACCTGTCTCTATCTCACAGCATAATGTCACCGAGAAGGAACCTGGCCTCATTGAGGGTTCCTATAAGACAATTAGACCAGGGAGCATAATAACATGTCATCAGATTAAAAAGGTCTCTAGAAAGACACGCCCATGAAAATAAAAGAAAAAAAATTTAACTTTTCTTTTTTTTTTTTTCCTGTCTGTATGATTTTATTTTTTTATTTTTTTTAAATAATAAAATTTTTTTTTATATTCCCCATACAATTGCAGCCCCCCCATTCTGACCCCAATCCCTCCCCTCCCGCCCCCGCCCCCCTAAAAGTGTCTCTGGTTCATAGTTATTTGTTGATTTTGATTTTCACTTTCTTATAGTTATTCAAAAAAATTTAACATTTCAAAATGAATTAAAGGAATCTTTTAAAAAGTGACGCAATCTATGAAATTAAAATATAACTCTGAATTATTCTTTTCTTTTTATAAAGAAGGAAGGTAAAAGGAGAGTTGAAGTAACTTGTATTAAGTCACCTAGATGTTTAGTGGTGGTACTGGACTCAAACCAGGCCCAATCTGATTCTGTGGTACTCTGGGGTGTACTATTCTGTCTAGGGTCAGGGGAATAATTCAGATTAAGCAAGGCAGGACATCCCAAGGACAGGCATCCCCTGTGGGCAATCACAAATCATCTCAGCCAGAGACAGCAGCCCAGATGCCCCCTCTTACTTGCGAAAGGATGCCTCCACTTTCTTGGTTGCTTTCCCTCTTCTGGACCCCAGGCACTACCAAATCCCCCCCAGGCCTCACATGGATTGTCTCCGATCCTGCCTCCAGGTGCTCTAGTCCTAGGCAGGGCTGAGCAGAGGGAAAAAGATGGAGCTCAAGGCCTGCCCTTGCACTCATGGATGCGGGTCCTCTCCTACGCAGGCATGCTTTCAGCCCTGGTATCTGTTGGGGGATAATCCTATGGATGTTTTCCTGTCCTGTTGCAGCTTTTGTTCTCAACTGTCTTTTCTGAGGATTTTCTCATGGCAGGTGGCTCTGGAACAACAAGATCTTATTTCTCTCCAGACAGAAGGCAGATTTTCTTGCCGTTTCCCTGTGTGATGATTGGGTGGTTTGCTCACGACCCCTTCTAAGATTGGACTTTCCTAAACTGGGATTCCTCAACTGTGATACCAACCTGTGTGGGCACAACACCCACCTGGTCTGACCTCCAACCTGGCCCAGTGGGACTTGGGGGGCTCGGGAACATGCAGCTCATGCTGCCTGCTATGACATGAGCAGCCAGTCTTCGGTCCTTGGAGTCTGGAGCCTTCTGCCAGGAAACTATGGATTATCCTACTGGGGTGACCGCCAGACCCTTCATAGCCCCTTAGTGTCAGGCCACATGGATGGTGCTGATAGAGAACACATTCTGGGAGAGGAGGGCACAAGAGTCTGATGGACGCTGCAGTGAAGGGAGAATATAAGAGGACCCACGGGCCTGGTCACAATGCTCTCTCCCAGGTGGTACGAGAGGGATTGGGGAGGGCAGCAGGAGGGAGACAGGTGGCCCTAATGTCACCTGGGCTGCTCACGCTCCTGCATACAGTCAGAGGCAGGGTCAAGGGTCCCCAGAGCTGCTGTACAGGCCTGGGAGCACGGGTTGCATGGCAACTTTCTCTCCTCTGGCTCCCGCGTGACTGACAGCCCACATGACCCTTGGCACTAATCTGTGTCTTGTGTTTGGCTTTCTGGACCATTTTCACTCTGACAGTGGTGCACCAAAGTCACTCCCAGGGGCAGGTGTCCCCCCCCCTCCCCCCCAGCGCTCATACCTCAGTCAGGCTCTTAGGTCACTGGGTGTGGCTGCCTCAGGCCAGCTGCTTTCTGGGGCCTGTAGTTGGATAGGTATGTGGGCCTATTTTGAACATTCAGGGGAGGACAATCACTTCCAAGTGGGAGGACGCTTCCTCTTGTCCAACTGCAGTGGACTCAGGGACTCACATAGCTCGGGATTCCTGGTTTTGCAACCTGTAATCTGAAATCTAGTGTCCTTTTTTAGCTCATTCCGGTTTTGGTTCTTCACAGTGTACTTTAATTCTTCAGCACTTTGCTCTATGACCTTTTTTTCTTTCAAATTTTATTTTTATATTCCCCATACAATTGCAACCCCCTTATTTTGACCCCAATCCCGCCTTTCCCCGCCCCACCACCCCCGTGACCTTCTTTTGGCAATCTGTACCCCTCTGCCCAAGGCTCAGCTCCACTGTCCTAAGTAGCCATGCAGGGTCTAAGTCAAGGGCCCTCAGAGGGTTGTCTGACCCTGTTCCCATCCCAGAAACCTCCTGGCTTCCCAGTGCTGACTTGGCACATTGGTCCGGAGGCCTTGCCAAAAGTCATATCCAGGAGGCCTGTGGAGGGTCAATGTAGGGTGGTACAGGGCCTGGCTGGCCTCAGCTCCTCAGAGTTATAAAACGAACCCTGAGGGTGTCATCTTCAGCTGTTGGGTGAGATGATGTGTATCAAGCCTCACACAGAACCCAAGCCTGGACATTCTTGAAGGCTGGTATCCTTCGCACCATCAATTTGGGCCTGCAGGAGCCATTTTTACCGAGATCCTGTCCTTAAGCAGAGACAGGCAGTCCCCTGAAAGTTGGCAATGGATTCCAGGCACCTTGGGGAGCCATGTGTTACAAGGAACCAATGTGATGCTAATAATTTGGTGAGAACTGATGGGCTTGCAGAACCCATAAGAGCTTGGAGACCATGGATATTAGTATCTGAAGAGCTGACTCTGAGACCCAGCTCTGCCACTTACTATGTGAACTTGAGCTGGTTACTTAACTTCTCTGAACCTCAGTCTACCCACAGTGATTACATGAAAAAACTTAGTAAAATAAGTATTAACCTGACTTTGGGTCCTAGGTAGGGAGAAGTTATCCCTGGCTGGGTCATGCTCAGAATATCTAGCCCCGTGAAGGCTGAGCTGAAGCAACCGGCCCTTAATAGCAGCCTGCCACACTTCACTTGCTTCACAAGCATCATTGTTGTTTTGTTGACAGGAGGAGCTCTGTCCTTGGGGACCTTTTCTCTCAAGTCTGGGTCCATCAGCCATGGTGGTGTCGGTCCTCTTGGGCACTCTGTTGGAGCTGGCGGGGTTTGCTTTGCCAGCACCACGCTGCCAAGCCAAGTCTGGCCTGTAGCTCCCCACACTGGTGCCAGGTAGATATTTTCTTATGTGATCCCTAATCCATACACACTTCCTGGGGATGGAGCCAAACTCTTAGAGGAACCATTTTGCCCCCTGGAGAAAACTGCTCACTCAGTGTGGAGGCTCAGGGAGGGGAGTTCAATGCCGTTCAATGCAATACACACCCAATGGGTGCCAAGCTCTGGTGTGACAAAACCTGAGCAAAGCAGCACCCCTGACCGTAAGGTATTTGTAAGAAATGCTTCAACAAGTAGTATGTGTCTTTCTCTAGATCGTGATAGGGGATCCCCTAACACTACAGCAGATTAGGAACCCATAGGGCATACAGGCATTCAGTGAACATTTATAAAACTTCTATGTTGCAAATTATTTGTTAGATGTTTCATAAAGGTAAAATGAGAGCTTTCTTCATGAGTATTAGTCTAATTTTACTCACCAATAAATTATTTCAGTCCAGGGGGCACACAGACTCTTGCCCAAGGCAAGGATGTGGACAAAAGAGGGATGAATGGTTTGGGGATGACACAGTGGGAGCATTTCACAGAGGGGTGACTGCTGAGAAAGGACTGAAAGGAACCACCAAGGCTTTCCGGGGGTGGCGTGGAAAAAGGCTCGCAGACTGAGGAGTTGACCTGTGCAAAGGCCTGGGGGCTGAGTCATGGACTTGTAGGGGCTCTGAGGAACCACAGAGGTGACCTCAGCCTCCGTTCACGGTGCAGTGTGAGCGTGAAAGGGACCGCCTAAAGCCATCTTGCCATTTAGCGGCCAAGTTTTGACCTGATCAACTAACCTCTCAACTGGGGTTATTTTCTTGCTATGAAAAAACTAGGCATTAGACAAAACATCCTCACCACTTGAATCACAAGAGGTTTACATCCAGGCCATGTGAGTTTAGTTCAAAGTTTACAGGAAAAGCAGAGCTGGAAGGCTGAAGCTTACTGGGTTCTGCGCCAGGTACACAGCTGGTGCTCTATAAATGCTCGTAGCCTTCTCCATGGCCAGATGGTGTGTAGAGGTCTTTCCCTTTTTTTGGAGGACATGTGAATGTCAGCTTTTAACTCACAATGAGTTAGAGCTGGGGCTTGTGAAAGCTCTGTGCAAATGGAAGGCAGGAACTTCACAGGCAAGGCTGGGGTACCCATGTTGTCCCCCATTTGAAAGGGTGTGGATTAACTGATCAAATGGAGATTCATCTCTAACAGGTGTGTTCTTTGAGTGGGGTCAACAAAGGAGCCTTGTCTGTCCCTCAGGGCATTCAGTTTTAGGGGCTGAGCAGGAAGCAGAGCTGCCCACAGTGCTATACGTTGCCTGGTCTGCTCCTGGCTCTAAAGTTTCCGGATGTATGTCTGGTGTCGTGGGTGCCCATCAGAGGTGGTCGATAGGTATTTCTAGTCTCATTTTCCAAATTTAGAAAGAGAGGGATCACAAAAGGACCATAGCCTTGGAGGGTGTTGGCCTTGGGTGAGGGGAGAGAAGTCTCCACCCCCATGTGCCGTTTTACTCAATTCCACAACAGACTGTTCCCTCATTCCACTGAAAATACATAGAAATAAAATAACAGTCTCAGTTGTTAGAAACCTATCATATTAAGATGTATATGTTCATATTATGTATTTTATAAAGAGATAAAGTTTTATTCCTATATAATTATGACTTATAATTGTGTTATATGTTATGTATGGTATAGCTTTTATACATCATAGTATATAATTTATTATACATTTCACAGTATATAATATATAAACACATTGAAATGTAGATTATAAATATAAAAGATGTAAAAACATACCTTAATAGGTATATTTGATGTATTTTAAAAGACAAAGAATACCTTTTTAAGCTCTTCCTATTCCATATCCTCAACTTTCACCCTTTTGGGCACTAAATATCCTACTACACAACTATGATTGACTCACACCTCAGTGTGAGTGAGGAATTTAAAACCTGGTTTTACTCTCACCAGCTTTCTATATCCTAACTCTGTGCCTGCCCTTTCACAGAACCTTCCAGCGACTGCCGAGAGCCCTCTGGACAGGCCAGACGCCTCCCCACGACCGTGCTGGCTTCAGAAGGGGGCCTCTCAGCACTGCTCTTCCTGCCAGTCCTTCAGCCTCTGCTTTCCATCCTGGTCTCGTTTCTGATCCTTCCACCAACCATGCAGTTCCTTGTGCCTGAGATGCCCTCCCCTTTTCCTCTCACCACACCTGTGCCTGTAAGACTTGGCTGAGAAGTCACCTCTATTCAAATGTAGGCCTGGTGTCCTCCTAGGCACCCTCACCGTGCCTGTGTCTACTCCACCCAGCAGGTCACCCCACCCTGGCACTCCAGACCCCTTGCCTATGGCCCTTCCTAGGTAGCAAGCTCAGAACACACAGACTGCTGTGCCATGGTCGCCTCTGGACGCCAGTGTTCAGCACACGGTGCAGAGACATGTCCAAGTGATGGTAGAACTGAACATGAGTTGGAGGTAGAGAGGGAGAATCTGTATCTTAGGGGTGAGGGAGTCAGTCCTCTGCCTGGTTAGGACCAGATGGAGAAGTACCGGCTCCAGCATTTTGGAGATTTGGCCCATTTTAAAGGTTGGCATCACTCCTGGCTTCCCAGCCCCAAACCATTCACTTCCCTTCCTCCTTCCTCATAGAAACTCAATTTTGTTCCTCTCCTATGAGCTGCCCTGGGCTTTGAAGAGGGCCTCAGCCCTCACTGGGGACCAGCTGTAGCAGGGGCACTGAGTCTTGAGGGTCAGTTGCTGTGAAGAAACCTTTCTCTGTTCTTCAAAAGCACATTCCACTGCTTCCATTGGTCCTGCTGCAGCAGCTGGAGCTCAGCTGCTACCTCCTGTAGATACTTCACCCTGGGGGCCAGGATCGGGCAGCAACCTGCCACTCCAAGCAGAGATCACCCCGAGCAATCTCCCCTCCAACACCGTCCTGCTCCTGAAACAATTCCCGGCTTCGCTGGGTGGACACGTGTTAGACTCAGGAGCTCAGGGCTGGGAATGGGAGTGGAGAGGTTTTGGGTGGGGCAGGGGTGGGCAGAAAAGCTGCGCTAACCCCCCGTGGCAGCTGGCCCGGGCCCAGGTGCGTCCTGCATGGTGGGCTGACGTTACCTTTTCTCTCAGTGCAGTGAACCCTCCAGTTGTCCATGTATCAGCCTGGTCCTGGCCACATAGCATGTCCCTCTCTGGTGGGCGAAACCCAGCCTGTAAGATAACGAGGAGCTGCACACCCAACCCCAGTTCTGGGTGCCTCTTCTGCAGTCCCCTCATGCGGGTGTGAGTGACAGGACTTTGTGTCCAGGGGCACCTTGTGGCCAGGTGCGAGAGCTCTGAACTGGGGTCTGAAACCCCCCTTTGCTCTATTGCTGGTCCCCGGCTCATCTCTGTGTGGTGACCTTGGGCCATTCATTGAACGTCTCTGGGCTCCGGCCCCTGGCAGAGTGTCCTTCTCTCTCTTCGGCGTTGTTCAGAAGTTACTGAGTCACGTCTCAGTCGGTGAGGGAACGCGGGGGTGCTAAGGGGTGTTAAGGGATACAATTACTCAGCATCAGTTGTTAGTCCTGACACGGACACACACCTACCAGCTTGCGCTCTGCCCTCACCAGGCTCCTTCCACTCATCGTGCCTGTAGTTGCACAGGCCCAGGAGGCTCCAAGCCTAGTGGGTGATTATCTCAAGAACTGGGGCAGCTACTCCAGGAGTTCCAAAGTCCCACCCTCTCCAGGCACATTTTGTGCAGCAGTTAGTCAGGGGCTCTCCATTTTGGCTACATGTTAGAAGTCCCCACCCCTAGGACAGGGAGTGGCTGCCCATGGGCACGAGCTATCTCCTCGGGGTGATGGAATTGTTCTGAGGTTGGAGTGTGGTGATGGTTGCACAATGCTGCTAGGAAAAATCATTGAATTGCACACTTGAAATGGGTGAATTTTATGGCCTGTAAAGTCTACCTCATTACCCCTTCTTTAAACAACCGCTACCCCTAGGGATTCTGACTCAGTGGGTGTGGGTGAAGCCAAGGCATCTGGAGTTTTAAAGTTCCCCAGGTGATTCCAAGGCTGCGTACCGGTGAGTCATCTCTCGAGAAAGCTTTGCTGGTTTTCTCTCCTGTCACCCTAGAGGATAAAGGACGGGAGCTAAGTTTGGCTGAGTCTTCCTTTGTGTCTGACCCTGCGCTAGGGCCTTTGTAGGTGTTACTGCTTCCAGTTCTTACAACAGTCTCATTTTACGGGTGAGTAAACGGAGGTTCAGCAAGGTGGAGTGACAACAAACCACACAGAGCTAGAAAAGGCTGAGCTGGGACTTGGACCCAGGCCTTTGACTCACGCATGTGCTCCTCCACTGCATGCATGAACCTCCCTGTGTGGCTGGCTTGCCTCCGGGAACACCACTACTTGTGACCCCTAGGTGTGATTTTGAGGCACAGTGCTGCAAGTTCAATGCTTTGTGGCATGGGAACATTGTCTTCTCTCCACTATCAGCCCTTTATTCCTCCAGGGCACAGTTGTTATCATCACTAGTAATACCCTCTGCTGTTTGCCAGGGCTGCTTGTGCCAGGCATTCTCCTTGTCACAGCAACCCTTGTGTCCACATCGGGCAGTTGAGGAGTGACTTAGCAAGGGGAGCCCTTTGTGGAAGGCTACTCAGCCTAGGGGGAGGGCTGGGATTCAGTGTAGCCCCTCTGAGTGGCTCACACTCTTAATATCCCTGTCTCTGGGCTCATCCCTGGTGCCACTAGCTGTCTGCGCCTGGCTGGGTACCTCTGTGGCAAGCTTGGTGGTCTAGAATGACCTCACCCCCTCTGATTCATCCAGTGGTGCTTCAAAGGTCACTGCATCTGGAAGTTGCTGGAGCAGACTTATGACCAGGATGGAGACTGGGGCTCCTGGACCAAGTTTGGGTCATGTGGGGACGGGGTGCGATCCCGCAGCCAGAGCTATGATAATCCTCTGTGAGTGTGCTTGGCTGGGGTGGGCAGGGCAGGGCAGGGGATCCTTCTCCTTAGGCTTGGGGAGATTGGAAGGGAATGCACTGAGGGGACTGGACAAGAGAAGAAACACCATACAGGTTGGGTGTTTTAAGGCTCAAGGCCCCCCAATCATTATTGGTTAATGACCCATCAGGTCTCACATCCAAGACTGGTCCTAACCAGCAATGCTCAAACTCTTGTGTGTGGAAGAGGCTTGGAAAGTCCGGGTGGGTCCAAGACTCCTCCCTCCTGAGCCCCCACAGCCCAGTTAAACTTGGAACAAACACTCATCTAAATGTTCAGTAGCCAGGTCTTCAGAGAACAAATACCACATGAAGCAAAACTTCCTTTAATCTTTCTTCACTTACCTGTTTCTAGCATCCAACCTCCACTCCCACGCCACCACCCGAATGTCAGCATTCTGGAGAACAGCCCATCTTCCCTTTGTATGTCCTCTGTGGCAATCCCCTCCCCTCCCCAATTCTTCGGGCCTGTGAGTGCAGCTGACCGTGGCTCAGCAGCCTGCTTGGCGCAGCTGCAAGAGAGATGGAGCCGACAGGCGCGGGCGTGCAGGGCAGCGCTCCAGGAACAGAGATGGAAGCGCTGGGCGGGGGCAGCCAGGCCAGGCCCTCCTGTCTCCGGGTAGCGTGATGAGGAGAAGGAATGGCAGAGTCCAAGGATGGCAGCGGCTCTGGCACCCTCAGGCCCTGCGTGTTCTGCTACTTCCCTCCATGGCTGGGGCTCAAGCCTCCGGGGCAGCCTGCTCCTGAGCGAGATGCTGTGTTCCCCCCTGGGCCACGGGCCCACGGGAGCTACCCTGTGACTCCCCCCCGCGGGTGAGAAAGCCGGGCTTAGAGGGAAGCCTCGTGGTGCCCACTCTGAGTGAACCACCTTCGGACCCCGAGGGACTTTCATACCCTTGATCAAGCGCCCATTTATTGAACTCCTGTGGAATAATAACTACTTTTATTTCATGCGGCTTAAGTGAAATAACGTGTGTGCTCTCAGCACCATGTCCAGCACAGATGAAGCACTTAATAAAGGACAGCTGCTTGTAATACATGACACTGTTTTACTAATAACAGTATATCAAGTGCTCACCCTGGGCCAGATGGGGTGTTAAACACTTAGGTGCATCCACCCGTGTAATTCTCCCAGCGCCTCTGAGCAGGGGCCGGTAACCTCGTGCCCTTGACACTCTGCGTTAGTAACCTTGCCTCATCCTATTCCGTTAGTGGAGAAGAGGCTCTAGATGGCTTTACAATGGCATTTCTTATTGATTCTTCACAGAACGGTGGGAGGGGGGTAGAACAGGAGAGGTGTTATGGTGCCTCCTTTAAGGGGAAACAGCGAGACTAAGCACTTTGCCCAAGCGCATATGCCCAGGACCCGGGAGCCTGATCCTGCCAGCCTTCCCTGCCAGCAAGGTGACTGGCCTCTCTGTGCCTGCCAAGGCCCAGCCTATGGAGGCTGCCTGTGCCCAGGGCCCTTGTTCCAGTACCAGATCTGCAACAGTGAGGAGTGTCCGGGGCTCTTGGAGGACTTCGGGACCCAGCAGTGAGCCAAACGTAACTCCTACTACCTCCATCAGAACACCAAGTACACTGGGTCCCCTATGAGCCTGTGAAGGTGAGTGCCCCCCACTCCCCCTCCCACCAGCGTGTCCTTGGGCATCTGCTGGGTCCACATTCTTATGGATGCCACTCCTGGGACCACCTGTGAAGGTGGAGGGACAGTGGGCAGGTGGCCACATCACTTTGTGCAGGCCTTTTTACTGCATACCTTGGGGGACCTCTGTTCTCATCAAAGCTCTTCCTGATTTGTATGTTTATGATAACATTTCTCTGGCCGATGCAGGAGAATGTTGCGAGCTCAGGCCATGTCACCCATGTGGAGGCCGTCAACAGAGTTGGCCCTTGGGTTGGTGCCTTGCAGACTTGGATTTACTGTACAGGAAGTCATCTGCCTATGCAGGCATCCCTCATTAGCACAACCTCTGTCCCAAGAAGCTTGGTGCTGTTCTATGCCATGGTTTTAGGATCTACCCAGCCAGTGCCAGTCTGTCTCTTCTGGAACATTTCTGTGGCGGCTGTCATAGAAGCAGAGAGAAGACAGCAAAGGGCTGGGAATCATGGCATGTTAGAGCCTTCAGGCTGGAAGGACCCTTCACAGTCCCCTGAGCCCCCAACCCTGCCAGCCTCTCGGTGGTCCTTCCACAGACCCATGCTCATCCTCTACCACACAGCTCTTGGGCTCTGACAGCAGTGCCGATTAGAAAAGACTTTCCACTCCTGACTGCAGGCAGTTTCTTTGTGGCCCTCATCCCAGGATGTCCATGGAAATACCCTCAGCTCTTCCTCTTTAGAACGACAATCAGCAGGTTAGAGAGGCCTCAGAGGCCTATCCATTCCTGCTGGTGTAAAGACTTCTCTGGGACATCCTTGCAGGAGTGTCTACACTCTGCCTGGATTCCTCCCATTCTGGAGAACTCACCACTTCCTTGCCACTGCCCTGGCTCCGTGACTGCCCAGAGACCCATCTGCCCGGAACAAACGTGTCAGGACTGTTCTGCCTCTCTTCAGTGGGTTTGGACCCCCATCATCTACCCTGGGCATAAAGCCTGGTTCCTGGGCATGAAATCCAAAGTGGTCCTGGGAATTGTGGCTCCAGACCTGAGTCCTCAGTGTAGGGCAATTTGGGAGTCCATGGACCAGGAGCAGGAGCAGGAGCAGAGAGTTTCCTTAGAAATTTGGCTAAAGAAGTGACTTGCTGTGAAAGTCTTGTAAATCCATTCAGAACCCAAACATGCAACGTCAGCTTGGGGTGTGAAGGGGTGTGAATGGAGTTGGGGAGGCCGTCAAAGGGGTTGGGGTGGGTGAATACTTAGTGTGGGGTGGCGTGTCTATCCTGATAGCTGTCCTGATAGGACTCCTGATAGGAGTCGTGGATTGGTCATAATTTGCATTTAGGTAAAAAACTTCTTTTTGGTGATTTGCCTAATTTCTAAACAGAATTGCACTGTTTTTGAACACTGGCTCGGTAAATTCTCCAAACAATAGGCATCTTGCCCCCTACCCCTATATCCCAGTCATCTTCCTTCCCAGCTACAGAGCCATTCCTGACCTCAGATCTACGAGAAGCCTTCACTGGCCCCTTGGTCTGTAGGATCAGTCCTTGACTTGGCTTCACACCCCGCTGCAGGCCCAGCTTCCTGCCATCACTTCCTTCCATTGCCACAATTTCCTCTTCCTGTCTACCACCACCTGCCTCTCTCGCTCTGCCTCCTCTCTCATGCTAATCCATGCCCAATATGCCCTCCATTTGATGCCCTCTCTGGCCAGCTCCCTGCCTCCTGGATCTCATAAACCGCTTTGCCCTTGTCTTTGGCCTCCTCCCGCGGACCCCGAGGTCTGTGTGTGGGCCTGTGCGTGTTCATGTCGCCGTCCCTCCCTCCTGCTCTGGACGTGAAGGAGCTGATGTGGCTCTTCATGGTTCCAGGTGCATTCTCTCCTACTGTGTGGGCGTCCTACCTCCAGAAACATGGAGGCCGAGAGCTTAAATGGGAGAACTAGTACCAGAGCCCAGTTTCCTCTCCACAGGCATCAGAGCACTGGGCTGGGTCCCGCACCCCTCCTTCCACCCAATCCCAAGGCCTCCGGGCTCCTTATGGATGATGTGGGTGGGCTGGCTGTGGAGTTACCCCGCCCTCATGGGAGCCTAGGAGCCTGAGTCCCCAGAGGCAGAAATGGGAGGCCTCCCACTCCAGCTCCCGTTCTTGGGGCTGTGTGCTGTGTCGCATCCAGGGTTGGTGGTGGTCCCCCCAGAAGCCTTCCCATGGTGTTCCAGACAAACATAGCCTGACTGCCTTTGTGAGGAGGCTTCCAGCTGTGGCGCAGCTATGGGAGACTGCTCTTCCTGGCTCCCAGAGGCCAGACAGGCTGTGCCTTCCCATGGATATTCCTGGCTACTGAGGAAACAGCCCCTGGGCCACTTCTTTCTGGAGAAGAGAGAACTGATGTGGGCCCTGGGTGGCCTTGGGGGGGGTAAAAAGTGAGGTACAGTGCTCACCCTTCTGCTCCCTCAAGGCGGGCAGCACCCTGGAGGGTTAGAAGAGCGCTGTCAAGCGTGATGTGGACATGCTTCAGGGAAGAGCTGGCCGTGTGTGTGCTCGGCCTTGTCTTCTGGCCTACTCCTGACCTCTATGCTGGGGAGAATTTTGAGAGGACCCCCTGAAGTTCCCTTCCTCCTCAGCATTAGTCTTTCATGAGTCTTATTAAGTCACTTGTACCCACAAACCTTCAGTGGTTCCTGAGGGTTAGCCCCTGGTCAAAACTTGTATCTCTCACTGAATCTTAACCCTAGTGGATTTTCTGTGATCTGTCAGCTGTGGAGAGCCAGCTGAGGGTTGCCTACCCTTCTTCCTTAGATCCTGAACCACCTGAGAAACAGGTGAGGGAGTCAGTCAGGGACCAGTGGGAGCAGAGGGCAGGCTGGGTTTCTCCTCCTTCCCAGACAGAGAGCAGCTGGTGGCCGCAGATCCCAGGCAGAGGGAGACAAGAGGGTCCCTGCTGGTCCACAAGCCAGAACCCCTATGTCCTACCCTGGCAGACCCCTGCGTGGCCCCTCCTGGCCAGGGAGCAGAGCTCTCACCACCCCTACGCCTGGAGGCCTGGGCTTTCCTCTAGTCCCGGGAGGGTTGGGGACGAGGAAGGAGATATTCGTCCTTGGGGTGACAGAAAGTTGGCCAGAAGGCCCCTACCTTGTGGTTAGAACTGGATATCCTGTCCAGGGCCCCTCGGACCCTCCTCAACCCTCAGGTCCAAAGGAGGTTGTGTGCCTGGAGCTTTCTGCTGGCAGCCTGTTCTTGTCTGATCTCCCTTTAGAACAGAATAGTGGTTAAAATTTCACGAGGAAATAGGGGTTCAGGGAGGCCGACCACCTTTCCAGGTAGGAAGTGGCTTCTTCCTGGCATCAGTACACCTAATGGCCTTTCCTGTAACCTGGATGGGGCAGTGTCCCTCCCATTGCCATCTGAATCCACCCTTCCGTACCTGCCCTGGTGCTGAGGGCAGCAGGGCGTGTGAGTGTGTGAGGTGTGTGTGTGTGTGGGGGGTTTACATGAGTGTGCATGCGGGTTTTGTGTGCACTGTGTGTGTATGGGGGTGCATGTGACATGGAGTATCTGTGTGTTGGGGGTAGGTGTATGTGAGTGTGTGTGTTTTACTCATGAGAGTTCGTGAGAGTATGTGGCGTGTACATGCGCAATGTGTGGGGTGACCCCCCAGACTGACTCCCTTATGTTCTCCAGGCAAAGGCAGCCAAGGTGGAGCAGGAGGCCCGGAGACTGCATCTGCGGAGTCTGCAGTACCTGGAGCGCTCTGTCCACCTGGTGCTTCTCAACGCGCATCTCCACCTGGAGAAGGCGCAGTCCTGGCAGAGGCCGTTCAGCACCTGGATGCGGGAGGTGAGAGGCGGGAGGCTGAGGCGCAAGGGGCGGCTGCAGGAGGGGCCAGGTCATTCCCGTCCGCTGTTGAGACTTCCATGTGGCCCGGCGTTTCTCCTGTCTCACTTTGGGGCTCCAGCGCCGTGTCTGTGCGGGACAGGATGTTCATCTCAGCTTGAAGAGTAAATGCGTGCACGGGGAAGCGCTAGGGGTCCTGGCGGTCCACCAGGTACTGTGCCTGCTGGGCTCCTGCTGTGCGCATCTGCCAGGTGCCTCTGGCTGGTGGTTGTGCCCAGCCCTCAGGGCAAGCTGGTGTGGTGGCTCAGCTCCTGCCAACTGCCCTCTGTGACCTTCGACAAGTGCATTGGTCTAGCCTACTCTCCTCAACATTAAAATGGAAATAACGTTGATCCTGTAGCGTGACCTCACAAGATTTTGGGGGGATTCTGTGAGGTCAGTGTTGGGCTGTGGTGAGCAGGACTGTCTTCAGGGTGACTGTTGCTCCTGTTCTTCAGGGTGACCGGCACAGGGAGGTCAGTCCTTGCTCACCGTCAGTGAGAGCCAGGTGATTGGTTCTAAAGTCCCCCATGTCTGTCCTGAGACACCGTCCTTAAGGTCCTCTTGATCATCGCCCTATGCTCAGCCTCTGACTCTCCTTGGCCGCCACTGCTTTTGGAGGCAGAGCCGCCGCCTCCACCCCTAGGCCAGAGGTCAGGAGCGAGGCCTCCTGTTCTTGCAGTGCGGCCTGTAATTACCCTCCACCAGGAAGCTGGCCCTCCTGACCTCACCACCCAGTCCTGGCAGTTCTAACCTGGACTCCAGGCTGGAATTAGCTCCCCTGGGGCAGGTGGGCAGGGGGTGCACACCCCAGCCAGACTGAGGATGGGAGCCTGTAGGGGCCTTAGGCACGTCTGCCAGTGGGTTCAGAGCCGCGAGGGAGGCCACGGCAGTGTCCAGGGACAGGGATGGTGGTGACTGGGCAGTTGTGCTAAGATGAGCCTTCAGGGTGGTCGTTGGTGGGTAAGTGAGACCTGAGTGGGTGCTCAGGACCACCCTTTTGAGCAGCCCGGGCTCATCCTCCCCTTTGATCTCCTGTGTGGGTTGAGGTGGTAGTGGAATAAGGATACTTTTGGGGGGTTCTTCTTGGAGAATGAAAATCTGGGGAACCATGGGTGGGGATGGGGTGCTTGATCCCCTCTTTCCTGGTGCTGAGTGGAAGGTGAGGGTTGCCTGGAGACCTTTGTTCTGAGTGAAGCCTTTCCTACCCACTCCCAGGGTGGTGGGGAGAAGAGGCAGATTGGTGGGTGGTTGAAGTCTGGTGTCAGAGCCTGGGCTGCTGGGCAAAGGGCTGGTGAGGTGAGGAGCCAGCTAACCCCTGGGCAAAGGCCCACTGTGGGCCAGCCTGGGCCACAGTTCACAGTCAAGGGGCTCTTGCTGCCTCTTGCTTCCCCACTGCCAGCCCTGCCCCGCCCCCTGGGCCCCTGTCGCCAGTGCTCCTGAGTGTCCAGTGAGTGTCTGGCTGACACAGCCTTGATTGGCCCCCGTGCGACTCCCCACTTCCTTACTGTGTGAGTGCATGCTGTGCTGAGCCTCCTCAGGAGGCCGGGGAGGAAGAGCCACATCCCTGTTAGAAGGAACCTGAGGCTCAGCGCAGTTAACACAAGTCAGCTCAATTAGGTCGCTTAACTGGGGGGCGGCACCCGCCCCAGTCTTGCTCAGAGCTGGCGAGGAGAGGCTGCCCTGGTGAAGGGGGGAGGGTGACCTGTTGTTCAGGTCACCCTGCCTCACCTGGAGCGCTGCCCCTTCTCTGCTTTCCTCCCAGGTGGCATCCAAGGCCGGAGTTTACGAGAACCTCCACCAGTTGGGCTTCCCTGAGCTGGAGCGCGTGGAGGACCCGCCCTTGTCTGGGCTAGGCTGCTGGTGGCAGGAGCAGAGCCATAGCCCCAGGCCTGGGCCGCAGGGACTTCCTATAGGAGGGGCTCCCCCTGCTCCTGCCTCCTCCTGGGCTGGGGTGCCAGTGCTCTAGTCCCCCCAGAGGGTGGGGACCACTTCTATGTAAGAGCTTTTTGTGGGACAGTTGGCACGAAGTCACACCTTGTAAATGACATGGCCTCCCGGAAGAGGGGCGTGTGTGTGTGTGTGTGTGTGTGTGTGTGTGTGTGTGAGAGAGAGAGAGAGAGAGAGAGAGAGAGAAATGCCTTGCAGGTGGGCTGTCTGGGCTGCCTTTAGCCCGTTAAGAAGGTCACACCCCAAATTGCCAGCCAAGCTCCAGGCTACTTCCATCCTCCTCCATCCGCTTTTACAGCAGCGCTGACAGCAGGGCAGGCAGGCTGCAGGTAGTTTCCTTCCCTTTCTGTCCCTCCCTGCTGGGCCCCTTGGCTTCTCCCCTCTTGCTGCCTGAGCACTGCTCTTGGTCTCTGGCACCTGGAGAGTGGATGCAGTTTGGGGGAGAGGAGAGATTGTTACTTTAAAAGCAACTTTATCCAATTTTCTTGCCTCTCGGGCTCTGGCTCCGGGTTGGAAACTTCTGCAAGGATAACAGCATGGCCTGCTGGAGGCCCCTCCCTCTCCTTTCTTTTCCTCACCCCCTTCCCTGCTACTGGGAGGGCTATGGAGGTTTCCACAGAGCCAGGAACATCAAGAAATTCCTTTCAGAGCAGGAAAGAGCTTCCAGAAGGTGGGTGAAATCCTGTGGAAGAGGCCTGCTTGATTTGCGTGGGATTCTGTCTGGAGGTGCTGAGAGAGACAGGCTCCACTGGAGAGCCTCCTCCCTGTCCACCATCTCGAGAGGCTCTGCGCCCCCACCTTCTGCAAGCAGCACCCCCAAGGACTGACAGATGCCTCTCAACAAACTGGGGTGAGGGCACAGGGCAGAATAGGGATCACTTGGATTCCAGACCATGCTTGCGGAGCACCCAGGAGTTGCCCTCCATGTCGGGACAGGGAGACAGTGGGGCCCGCACCTTGAAGTTGGAGGCACAAGGACCAGCTCTTGTGGACAGTGGGAGGCTCCCCAGAGAGGCGGGAGAGAAAGGCGGTGTTGAGCTGAGCCTTGTATCTCTTTCTCTGTGCCCTTTGCCTGTGAAAACCCAGGTCCTGGATTGTGGGGGACTGCACCCCAAGTCTGGCTTGTGGGGACCAGGAGGTTGCTCTGTGCCTAACTTCTGCAGAGAAGCACGTGGAGGTGTTACTGGTGATGATGTTTAGAAAGGGGCGAAGAGGCTGAGGTTGTTCACATCTACCGAGTCTTGGAACGAGTTTGACCATCTTGTCTGAATTCTTTTGCAGAACTACTGTGTGTCATCTGCTCACTACCTTTTCAGATTTGTTGTTGGAATTGTTTTTATTTTTGCATGTATTAAAAAGTTTTCATTTTTTTGCCCACAAGGATGAGGGGCCAGAGACCAGGGCTGACCTGGGAGGGAGCCTTCATGTTCTCATGGTTGGCCCTGCATTCCAGCTGTGCTGGGACCACTGACTGTTCACGTCACCTCTCTGCCTCAGTTTCCCCATCTGTAAAATAGGAGAATAATACTTACTCACCTACCTCACAGGGGTGTTGTGAGGATTCATTTGTGATTTTTTTTTGTACAGAGCTTTTGAGCATTGAAAATGGCAAAATGTGAATTGTGCCTAACTTGATTTGTATGTATTGTGGGGCAGATGGTAGAGAATGGGTGCAAACTGGGGTCCCTGCTCCTTTGGATAAGGGTGGGTGGGCAGGGTGAGTCAAGAGCACCTGCCCTCCGCACTCCTGACTCTCAGAGAAAGTTCTTTTTCAGACCTCCCTTGCCACCCTTGCCTCCCGTTACATCCCCAATTTGCCTTACTGTTTCATTTGGGCTGCCCAGGGATGTCATCTAAGCCCCCCCCCCTTTTTTTAAAGATTTATTTATTT
Source organism: Talpa europaea (assembly GCF_964194135.1). Lineage (NCBI taxonomy): Eukaryota > Metazoa > Chordata > Mammalia > Eulipotyphla > Talpidae > Talpa > Talpa europaea. Next base: position 43,081,589 of record NC_140077.1, on the reverse strand, counting down.
ATTTGTTTGTTTGTTTATTTATTTATTTATTTATGTATACAAGCAGTGGTACGGTCAGAAGGGCGGGAGAGTGACGGAATTCACCAGAGTCAGAGCAGAGAACAGAACAGGCAGACTGATGAAATACACTGCTGAGGGGAGCAGCAGGCGCTGCAAGAGAGGTCTGTCACGCCATATGGGATCTCGCCCTGTGGCCCGGGATCGAACCGGTGCTGCAGAGGCTGCGGGCAGCTTTGTAACTCAGCGCTCAACCGCTGTGCCACCGGGTAGGCCCTAAGCCCCTCTTTGAAGAAAGCAACCTAACAAGTCAATTTACACCAAAGTGTGAAGGACTGTTGTATCTAGGAAAATGGAACAGAGTAGAATTCAGACAACTAAGGAAGGTAGACCTCTGCCTCCACTTCCTCCTCTTATACCCTCATGCTGCTCTTGGCTTCTTCAGGTCTGGGGTGCTTGAGCACACTTGCATTGAGAGAGCTGTGTGTAAAGAAACTGTAAAGAGAGAAGAAGGTAAGGCGAGTACTGAGCCCAGACTGCTCTCCAAGCTCTTTCATTCAGGATTTGGGTTGTAGTGCTAAGGTCAGCTGGGGATGGTCAGAACGGAACATCCTGGTGATCTCATGAGTCTGGGAAGGAAGGCCTCCTGGGTTATTTCCCAGCATAGCAGGGTCCAAGGATGTTCCCGTTGGCTTCTGAATGAGAGCCTAGAGGCGTGTGCCCTGGTGTGTGTGTGTGAGTGTGTGTGTGTGCAGGTGGCAGTTTGCACTTTTCTGTCTGGGATAAGGGGTCTGGGTACAAACACAGGTGTGCCTGGTGTGTTCAGATCATTCTGTAGGGTATGTTCAGCACCAGTGCAGGTGAAGTGCCTGTGTGTGCCTAGCACGCAGCAGGTAGTCTTGCAGAAATCGTTTTTTGGCTCCATAGAGTTGGTTATTTGAGTTATTTGTTCCTGCATCTAAGGAGGCCAGAGAGGTATCCCCAAAGTAGCCACCTGGAGACCAGAGGTTCCTTAGAAGTCAGGGAAGCCTGGCAGGAGTGGATTGGAGCTGGGTGTGGAGAATCAGGGTGATCTTGGGAAGGTCTGACTTGACAGTTTGCCAGAGGAAGTCAGCAGGGAGGGGGTGAACCAACCCTCCTACCTTTGTGTGACTGAGAAGAACAGGATTGGTTCTTGAAGCTTCAGGGTAATTGGAGGTCTAGAGTTTGCTGGGGATCTTGGTAAATTACTTCCTTCCCCAGGGGTCATTGTAAATTGGCCAACTGATCCTTGCCTTGGCCATGTGATTTGTGGGAAAATGAGAAACGCGTATTTTCCCTCTGCCCCTTGACCTAAGGAGGGTGGACAGGAGAGATGCTGAGGTTTGCTGGCATCTGCTGTTCTGGGCCCCGTGCTACATTTTTACATGTACCATCATATTTACAATAGAGAGAAATCTGGAGGTAGCACATTTGCAGAGGAGGAAACAAAAGATCAAATAGAAGGCAGAGACCCATTCAAACTAGAGGAGTTTGGAAGAAAGAAGAAAATAAAAATCGTGTAGTCTCACAACCAGATGCCCAACATTTTGTTCTGTTTCCTTCTCTCTACGTGCCATACTGTGTTTTATATGTGAGCATGTAACGCATTCACATCTGCTCTATGAAATTAGGATCCAGAAGTTTGATTACCCCATCTCTTCATTCACCATGTTGTGACAGTCAATTTTATGTGTCAAATTGACTGTGCCATGGGGCACCCAGGTGGGATGTTCAACATTATTCTGGGTATTTCTGTGAGGGGAGTTTTGAATGAGATCAGCATTTAAATCACTAGACTCAGTAGAGCACATTGCCCTACCTCAGAGTGGAATCTAAGCCAATCAGCTGAACGCCCAAGTAGAACAAAAAGGCTGACCCTTCCCTGAACAAGAGAAAGGCCAGGCTCCCTCTCCAGTGCTCAGTCCCTTGGGCTGCTCCCAGCCAACAGCCAACAGTGAGCACCACAGGGGCCCTAGGGCCTCGACTCGGGCTATGTCTGCCCACTGCGGTGTGCCTGCATCTGCCAGCCTTGCTTGGGCCTCCCCGTGTTCTGGCCAGGAGCTCCTCAGAGCTGCCCAGCAGGGTGGGCTCTTCTCCATCTCTTCTTCGGGTGTCAGACCCAAATTGTGGTCTGAAGGCCCTTCCTGCCTTCTGCCTCCTCTTTTATGCTCCACAGTGTCTTCTCCACATCAGTCTCACACAGCTAATCCCACCCCAGACCCTGCTGCCTGAGACTTGGCTGAGGCCTCCTCACTCTTGTCTTGGCCTCTCTGGTCGCTTTCTGGGAAGGTCAGCCTTCTCTGACTGCACTTCAAGAAAGTAACCACCTTGGTTTCCTGTTGTCTATGAGCCGTTCCAGGCAGATGAAGTTGCCTTCCCCATGCACTACCCTGCCCTCTGATCTCAAGTGAGGGGCTGTGGGTCTTGTGGGCTGTGGCCAGAGGGACAAGACATTGTAGCTCAGTCTTCCCGTGAATGTGGGGTGGGGGGTGGGCAGGGAGGGTGGGAGAGGACTGAGAGGTTGGCAGTGATCTGGGTTGATGTCTCTAACTCTGCTAGGGCAATATCAACTTCTGATACTTCCTAGGTTACGGGAAAGCCCATTGTAAAGGTTTTCAATGTATACTTTCTATTTGTCACCAGAAAGGTCCTATTTTATGTTTCAAACAGCACTGTATGAGGATGCTGGGTCACAACTCTTCCCAGCTCTGTGTATTACATTTCTAAAAAGTTCTTGCCAGTTAATGGTTCAAAATAGCATCTTGTAGGTATTTAATTTTATAATTTTTTGTAAATGAACAGAGAATTTGAACAGTTTTTTCACGTGTATTGGCCATTTATATTTTCTTTTTTATGACTTGTCTATCCTTGGCTGATTTTTTTCTTTGGGTCTTTTTCATTATTGACTTGTAGGATAGTCACACTGGATTTCTCATAGCTCATTTCTCATTTCTCATATCTCAGCCTCCACTGCAGCCCACCTGTTCTCAGATCAACACTTTGTTTTATGACATTCTCTAGCAGAACCCTTCCTTTACCTATGACATTTGGCTTCGTGTGCAGCCTTCATCTCATTCAGAACTCCAACAATACCACCAGGGAAGTACTAGGATGCCCATTTTATTTTATTTTTATTTTGTTTATAAGAAGAGTTATTTTATTTTTATTTCTTAAAAGATTTATTTATTATTATTTATGCATACAGGAGCTGGGGTTCAGGCCAGAGGGGTGTGTGTATGGGGGAGGTGCCATGGGAGAATTCACCAGAGACAGAGCAGGGAAAAGAATAGGCAGACTGAAGAAATACACTGTGGAGAGGTGCAGCAGGAGCGACAGGAGAGATCTCCCGCGCCATGTGGGTTGCTCCCTGGCTGGCCAGGGGTCGAACTTGTGCTGCAGAGACTTCATAGCTTGCATCTTAACCCCTTGTGCCACCAGGGAGGCCCCAGAATGCCCATTTTACAGGGAGTGACAGAGAACCCGAGGAAATGTCTTGATTCCAAGACTCAGCTCTGGTGTCCTAGAGTCCTCTGCCATTTTCAGCAATGGGAGAGAGAGATGTCAATCCTTTATCGGGGTGTCCTAGGCAGGTGGCGTGAGGAGGGGGTTGAGTGGAAAGGTGATTACTTGAAAAACCCACGCTTATGGTCTGGTGCTTCTTGGACTTGCTGCTTGCTGTTCTTTTAAGAGGTTCCCCACAACACCCACAAGAAATGCTCGTTTCCGATGATTCATGATGGGAGGTGTACTTGTTAAGTTTCATTGTGTGTCCTCTTAGCTTACTTTTTCCTTGCCCACCTCCACCCACCCCACCCATGGACAAAACTTACATGACAGTGCCTGCTCTATCCAAAAGTGATGCTGCTTCTTTCTTTGAACTAAACGAGGCTGTCTTCTGGGCTCAATTAAACCAGCAATTTATGAAAACACCCATTTCCCCAGTCCCACCTCATTATTTGAGGTCAACAGTCTGATTTTTGCCAAATTGCTAAGGAAAAAAAATAGTCTTTAATTTTATCTTAATATGATTTTCCCAGATTACTGAGAAAGAGAACATCTTTTCATATGCTTATCAGCCATTTGGATTTACTCTCCTCTGTATTTGTCTATTGTTATGCTGGGTTGTTTTTTTTTTAAATTGATAGGCATGAATTTTTAATAAAATCATCTTTATTCATGGGTGGATGGATAGATGGATAAATTGATAGATAGATAGGTACTGTTTACAAGCAGTTCTTTCTCCCAGATTATTTGCTCTTGTAACTTTTATGGAGTGTATTTTGTCATAGAGAAGTTGTAAGTTATGATGTAGTCGAATGCTACATTTGGTGTCTTTTATCATGTGTAAGCAACCTTCCCTCTCCACAGGTCTATGTTTATTTCCTATATTTTCTATGAATTTTTGCACAATGTTGTTTTCTAAATTTAGTTCTTTAATTCATTTGGAATACATTTTGGTGAATGCCATAAAGCAGAGAATATAATGGATATTTTTCCAAATGAGTATTTGTCTAGTAGCCCATTTTCTCTCCTTCTTGACCTACAACCTGCACCATGCATTTTTCTTCCCATCATTGAAAATGGCCGGGATTCCAGTGCCCAGAGCTGACTCCAACAGCCTCTGAAATGAGCACTAGGTCCCCATGTATTCTGGGGCTACAGAGTGGACATGTGGTTGTCTTCTCCCCAGTCCCTACTCATCTTCTAGTGACCATCTCTGAGTTTCCATCTCAGGCACAACAGGGACCAAGAGCCACCCTGCCCACCCCGTGGTCCCGACGCTGGGATTGGCTGGGGGCTAGGCATGGACTCAAGCGGCCACTGAGGCCAAGCAGAGCTTATCCTGAGCATTTGCCTGTGTGACCAGAAGGGTCTTAACGATCTGGTTAAGGGATAGCAGAGAGAGATTTCTCCCAAAAGACACCCCTCCCCACCCTCAGAGCTGGCAGTGTGGCTTCCGTTGGATACCCAGATGGCCTTTCCACCCGTTGGGTGTTGGTGGCTGTTTCCTGGGCTTGTGAGATGACAGCGTGTTTATTTGCTTCACAAGGGGAGGTGACGTCATTGTCACAAGGGTTTTGGGAGAGACTCTCCATAATCTAGGCTCTGAGGGTCAAGCATCCTGAAGTTTCCAATCCCCTGGGAAGGGAAGCCCTGGCAGTGGGGGCTGTGGAAGCACTTGGTGGTAGGGGTGTGATGGGGGCCCTGTGGTAGTGGCCCCATCCCTGGGCTTCTCTGCCCCTCTCTCCTGCATTAGGCTGTTGTACTGGGGACAGGCTTGTCCCTCCTGCCTTGGTTCCCCTCCTCCAGTGCTCTGGCCTACTCACTCCTTGTCTGCAGACAAGCAGGATCGAGATGTCTTACTGAGATTTTCCAAGGAAGATTTGAGGAGGAGGAATGTTGGCTCCAGCCAGAGCAGGTCTCCTGGCAGGGAGGTGACAGTAGCAGACCGGAGAAGCAGGCTACAGACAGGGGTCCTTTTGTCCCTGAGGCTCCCCACGCAGAGGAGTCTGTGTGTTTCCTGAGAGAGTAGATTGTATAGAGCATCTCATGTACACCTGAAAAATTGTTTCAGTCCACTCTGCTCCCTCTCTATCTCACCTCCTTTGATTAAGAGGTAGCCCTCAGCCATCTGAAGGACCTGGGGCAGGAGAGGTGTCAGCCCACAGCAGGGGCCCTTTCTAGCGCTGGGTGCCCTGCACACTGGCCACTGCTTCTGCATCCCATCCTGCCCCACACATGGGTATATGTGTGATCTGAAACTGCCTTAACTGCCAGCGTGTCCAGGCAACACATGACGAACTGTGGACTCGGAGAGGGAACCACTGGCTCCAGGTCACTTAGTAAGTGAGAGTGTAGCCCACCACACACATCTGTCTGGGAAGGCTTGGGTATGCTGTTCCCTCCAGATGGAATCAATAAGGGCCTTTTTGCACAGTTTTGTGGATACTACGAAGACAGTAAACAAAGACATGCTTTTTGGAAATAGTTGTGAGATGTAATTAGGGAAGAAAAAAACAGAATGTCGAAATCATGGAACCTTCTCAAGCAAAACCCTAATATCATTTTCATATACACGACAGATGAAAACCAAGAAAAAGCTACTGTATGACCCAGCTGGGGTCCCCACAGCACCTGCTTCATGTCGCAGATACTGATCGCCAAGGATTACTCAGGGTTTATAAGCTAATTTGCATGGTTTGCTGAATAAGCACATTTGTATGGTTTTAATGACGTCCAAAGGACTTGAAAGCAATTTGGGTTCCTAACAAAGCTCTATCATTCCCTGCCGTCTACTTTGCCTGTGAACTAGCTCAGCAAACCATCTTTCTGTTTTGTGTTTTGAATTATAAACAGATGTTTACACGTGGACAGCCTGCTCCAGCTTCAACACAGCCTCCTCTTTCACCTCCACCCGGCTCGCTCTGTAAGGGGTGAGGAGAGGGTTCTAGCCAGCCTGAAGTCCTGTACTCTGGGTGCCCCCTCGCCCACAGCTGCCTCCAGCAAATGCTGCCCCCTTGGGTGAGGAGGGCCCTTGGAATGAGAAGGCGGTGGTGCTTTTTAGAATTAGAAGGGTGGGCCCGTCTGGCCCCGGGTGTATGACCGTGAGCAGGCCCCCATCTGTCCTGCTTGCAAGTGGAGGGGTCAGGGAGACAGAAGGAGGTCGGCGTGCCCAGTCCAGCGCACCCCACAGAGGGACGCCCGGTAGATGCTGCTCCCTGCTTGTCCTTCTGGCTCGGGCATTCCCAAGTCTGGCCTTCCCAGTGCTCTTCTGGTCTAGAGGTGGGCATGGGAGCTGGGGGGCTGGTTCTGTGGGGGCCCCGGGAAGGGAACCACCTGTGCCCTAACTTCTAGCCCCTGGAGAGCTCTGTGCAGCCTGTGGGGATTGTTTCCAAATACTGAGGAGTCCAGAAGGCCCTGGCCATGGTGGGCAAGGACCCTTCCATGTAAGATGGGCCAGAATGGAGGGAGTGAGGAGCCAGAGAGAAGGAAGAGACCCCGGGAGACCCTCTGCGCTGGCTGGGGGGAGGCAGGGGGAGCTTAGGGCAGTGAATATTGCTTGGGGTCTGCAGTGGCCGAGGGCAGCCAGGCTGGGGTGTCAATGGGAAGCAGAAGCTGGGCGCAAACCCAGAGCCATTGGCAGCAGCTTTCCCAGCACTAGGCAGCCAGGGGGCGTTAGGAAGCCTTCCTCAGCTTCAGTTTCCTCAGCGGTAAGGTGGGGCTCTCAGGACAAGTAAATGAAATAATGCGGGGGGGGGGGGGGGGGGGGGGGGGGGGGGCCTGTCCCACAGCAGGTACTTAAGAAATGGAAAAGTAAAAGGTAAAAGCAAAGCAGCCCTTGAAGCCCATCCTCCCCTCGTGTGCCTTTCAGGCTCATGTGCCAGAGCAGGGCCCCCTGGCTTCCCTCTGGGTCAAGGCCCCCTTTTCAAACATAGCAGCTCTCCGGGCTGAGGGTCTCACATTGTTTCAAGTAAAAGGGGAGAATTGGTCTTTCTTGGGGGGGAGGGGCAGTGGGGGAAAGTTGCCCTCAAAGAGAGCCCAGAGGGAGGAGGGATTCCCTCCAGCTGCACCCCTCACCCCCAGCCTCCTCACTCCTTATTCTCAGGACCAGGGCTCCAGGCTCCCTTTTTCTCACCCTCCCCATCTCACTGCAGCCCTGCCCCCTCCACAAACCATGGGTCCTCAGTTCTCAGCCATGTTCATTCACTGTGGCCCGACAGTGCTTTCTTGTTGGGGATTTCCCTTTCACACCAGGCTTGGTGGAAATACTGAGATAGAGACGCCGTGGTCCCTACCCTCAATGAGCTCATGGTCCTGTACGGGGAAGCACGTCAGCATCATTCATTCAATCAACAGTGCTTATTTTTTTTTTTTAAAGAGGGATTTTTTTTTTCATAGATTTATTATAAAAGAACTGGGGTAGAGTCAGAGGTTTGGGAGAGTGAGAGAATTCACCAGAGACAGAGCAGGGAGCAGAACAGGCAGATGCACCTAAGACAATGCTGATGGGAACAGCGGGCCATGCTGGAGCAGTCTGCTGCGCCATGTGGGTTTCTCCCTGGCTGGCTGGGATTTGACCCCACGCTGCAGGCAATTTGTACAGCTTCACAGCACAGTGCTCAACTCCCTGTACCACTGGGGAGGGCCTCAACAGTGTTTATTGAGCCCCTACTATGTCACGCCTGTGGTAAGGGCTATGGAAATGGTGATAAGACAGAATGAGAGAGCGTACAGGGAGGCGTCCATTGTTCAAGGGGAGAACTCTAAGGGGTGGGCAGAGTGGTGAGAGAGGACTAGGCCCTTAATGCCTGGGAAGGCTTGGAAATGCCATGTCCAGGTCATCAGCACAAGGGTGGTGTCTCCCATGCCGGAGAGCTGAGCTGGATGTGGGGTTGTGTCTCGTTTGGCGGGTGGGAAGGTGGGCACTGGAAGGTCAAGGCAGCAGCTAGCTGAGAAGCCAGCGGCAGGTTATGGGAAACAGTGTGGTGCTCCTCAGAGGGTTCGACATAACCTGACAAAGTCTAGCCATTCCTCCCTTGAGTAGATGTCTAAAAGAAGCGAAAGCAGCGACTTAAACAGATACTTGTACCCCAGTGGTCATAACAGCATAATTCACGGTAGCCCAAGGGTGGAAACACCCCGAGTGCCCATTGTGGGTGAGGCATGGAGTGCTGTGTCCCTGCCCTGGGACGTGTTCAGCCATCACAGGGCCGAAGTCCTGCCACCCGCACACGCGTGGACCTCGGGACAGTGTGCTAAGTGAAAGAGGCCATATTCCCCGACTCCACTCAAGGCAGGGGCCTTGAACAGGCCAATTCACAGAGCCAGACGGTAGAAGAGAGGTGACCGGGTCGGAGGGTGGAGAGAAGGGGAAGGTACTGTTTCTTGGGGAGAGAGTTTGCGTGAGAGACCATGACCATCTTCAGGCAGAGATGGAGGTGATGCTCATGCAACCTTGTGACTGCACTTAAGCCACGAATGGCAAATGCTGAATGAGAAATGCTCGTAGCATTGGAAAGAACAGAAGTGGCAGGGTCTTGCGAGCTACCTCAGGGCGAGGCGGTGAGGAGGGTTTGGAGGACAATGCGGGAGAGAGGGAGGCAGCGTGAGATTCACGACCAGCATTTCAGGAGTCGGGCGCCGGGGCTGGTGGAGGAGGTTTGGAGCCCGTGTGAGAGGAAGCCCCCAGCTTTCTAAGAAGGGGTTGAGTCCAGTCACCTCAGAAAGTTGTTGGCAAGAGCAAATGGACTCACGCAAGTACAGTCCTTGAAACAGGCCAAGAGCTGTCATTTATTATTTCATTTGGGTGTGAGTGAGAGAAAAATAATGGACCGGAGCGGCGAGGAGCGGCAGCGAGGTCTTTCTCCACTGCGCCGACTGGAGAAATGCTCTATAAAATGATCAGGGTCCTCGCTTCGTTAGGGCCTCCCGCGTGGCAGGACCTTGGGCGGAGCTCCCAGACCTAAAGCTGCTGATGGAGCAGGAGGAAAGGGAGACGGAGGGGCAACCTCATGTCATGACCGCTGAGTCTCACAGGAGTTTGGGCTCCCAGGGGCAAGCCGCGTCCTGCCAGCAGGTGACGTGTCACTGCTCCTTTAAGGGAAACCGGAACCAGCTGTGGTGGAGGGTCATTGTGAGTCCAGATGTGAGTGGGAGGCCCAGAGTAAACAAATTCCCATATACCCGTCAAAACAATAGCAGCTCTTTCGAGTCTGGCCAGCTGGGTTGCCTGTTGGGCCCTTTGGGAAGAGAAAGGCTAAGCAGCAGAGCTTCTTCCAATCCTGGAAAAGTGGTGTCATGGAGGATGTCCGCGGAGCAGGTTTGGGGTGATGGGGCTATTGGGTCCATTCGGCCATGCCCACTGAGAGTCAGGGTCTAGATGACGGGTTCAATCAGGGCCCGGCCCCCAACTCAAGCTGGAAAGTGGTACAACAATCATTGTTCTAGGCACTCATTTTACATGGCACACCCTGGGGCCTCAGCCGCGTTTTCCGAGATTGCGATGTACTAAAGAGAGCTGATTGAGTTGGGGCTCAAAGTCACATCAAAATCAAAGTTCAGGGCCTCCCCTGTGGCGCAGGTGATTGAGTGCCGCCCTGTGAGCTGTGTGCAGCCTCTGCAGTGCAGGTTCATTCCCGGCCGTCCAGCGAGAATCCCACATGGCGTGGCAGATCTCTCCTGTCCCGCCAGCTGCTCCCCTCAGCAGTGTATTTCGTCAGTCTGCCTGCTCTGTTCCCCGCTTTGTCTCTGGTGAATCCTCTCACCCTCCTGCACATCTGGCCTGTACCCCGGTTCTTGTATAAATAAATGAATCTTTAAAAAAAATCAAAGTTCATGGGCTAGATCACTATGGTTAACATGTGGTGAATGTGTGGCTGTGTCATTTCATTTTCCTGCATCTCCCTCTCCGTCATCACAGCCACAGTGGTGCGAGAACCCAGTCCATGTCCCTCAGGCCCTGTACCCAGCTGGCCCTGCTACTCTGTGTTGGATGTCAGTCCTTGGCTACTCTCGAGGGTCCTTTTTGTGACAGTGATTGATGTCTTTCTGTGTGACACAAACCCTAAGCACCCCATGAGCATGTGATCTGTGACCCAGCTCAGACAGTGTGAAGTCAGGAGGATGCTGTTTGCCCCACTTATGTCTGTGGCATCCTGGGATGTGGATGGCTGGGATGGAAAGAATCTCACGGTCAGGTGTGAGCAAGGGGAGAGGTGTAGGGGGAGAGGAATCCCACGAGCAGGTTAAGGTGGTGAGCCTGGCCCTACTACAACCTACCTAGGCCAAGGGGGCACTAGCAGTACCCTGAGCAAAAACTGCTCCGTTGGACCCAACTCAGCTGGTGGTAGGGCTCATTGAGAAACAAGAGGGCAGGGTTGGTAACAAGTAAGAAATGCTCTTCACCTGCCACAGAGGGGCCTCACTTCTGTTGTCAGTAACAGAGAGGAGGGCAGCTGGCCCAGTCCACCTGACCACCACCTTGACAGTGAGTGGCCCTTCTGTGGCTCCTTCAAAGGGGAGGTGTGAGAGGCACGGCTGCCTGGACATGAGTCAGCATAGTGGTCGTTCTGCCCAACCAAGCCACCACTGGGCCTGGAGGGTTTAGAAAGCAGGCTTTTGTGTAATATGACAGGTCATGGTTAGAACATGAAAGCTCAAGGTAGCTCAAGTAGAATAACTACCTCCAGAGGTAATGATCTGGGAGAGTTCAAGCAGAGGCTAGAAGATTCTTTGGTGGATTTCATTCATTCACCCATCTAACCATCCATCCAACATTTTTTTAAAGCATAAATTTATGTCAGGCACTGGACTAGATGATTCAATTATGACTAAGATAGGAGTGGCCCTGGGTCTCACAGTGCTATGATGGGGAAACATGGAAGCAGTGTTCTAGGGGCCATGACCTAGACTTGGCAGTCAGGGAAGTCTTCCTGGAGGAAGCTGCCTTTGAAGTTGAAATCTGAAGGCTAGTGGACTTACTCAGGGTCTTTTCTCCTGAGGAGAAAAGTTCCAGAAAGAGGAGGCAGCGTGTGTGAAGGGCAAGAGAGAGGCATGGCCAATAGAGGAACCAATCAGCTCAGTGACGCAGAGCTTAGTGGGGACCGAATTGAGAGCAAAGCTAGCAGGCCGGGCCTGTGGGTCATTTTGGGAGGATTGTGCTTTATCTCAAGAGCACAAGGAGTCAATGAAGGTTTTAAGCAAGGCAATGGTGTGGTCAGATGTGTGTCTTAGCTGATGTCCTGAGTCTGACCTTGAGATGAGGATTCACAGGTAGGTTGTTTATATGGGAGGCGATTCCAGAAACAACCAGTAGAGTGGGAAATTGAGCCTGGGAGGGAGACAGCAAATAGAGCATGTGCAGTCAAGCAAGTTACGGCTGTGGTAACTGGAGTTTGATCTTGTCGGCATCTCTGGGAGCCAGCACAGACTACTCCCCTCAGCATTATTCTTGCCAATGGGGAGAGGGCTGGGGTGTTCATATACCACCTCCCACTGGCCATTGGTTGAAGGCTGTTCTGAGCTGGACTAGGCATGTTCACTATCCCCTAGCACTTTCACCTTCCGATGGGGCAGGCAGAGTGAATTGCAGGTGTTCCTCAGGCAGAGTTGTGGGGGTTGCCTTGGAGTGGGGCCTGCGGGGCTATGGTGTTGTGGGGTGATGGGACAGGGAGGGGTAGATGGGAATCTAGAGATCATGGAGGAACTGGAGGAAGACTATTCCAGGCAAGAGTCATTGATGGCCCGAGCTACAGAGGCAGAAGGAGGCAATATGAGAAGGCAGAAATGTGACACGTGACAGATGTGGGGGAATAAAGAACACTGGTGTCCACAGCTTCTCAAAGCACCCCCTGACTGAGGGACACTGAGAGGAGTAGATGCCCTAATCTCTGCAGACCCCCATCTCCTGCCCACTGACCAGCTCAGGCAGGTCAGCCTCCTGTGCCCTCTGGGGCCAGCAAAAGGAAGAGAGCTGGCATAGTGGAGGGTTACCCAAGGGGCCTCAGGTGGGCCTCAAGTGGGGTGAAACAAAAAATGTCATGGGGGGCCTTGAGTTAGGACTTAGGGTGACACTGCTTCCTTCCCTTTACAGGGGCCATTCCTTCTCCTCGGTCTCACCACACCTTCCCCCCAAGAGTCCTCCTTCCCAGATTCTATTGGCCTCCCTAAGTTTTATTCAGACTGTAGTCCCCAGGACTCAAGACTTGGCCCTGCCACGAACTTCGGTGGCCACAGTTAAATCCCTTCTTTGGGGTCTCACTTTCCCTACATGTAAAACCAGCAGGGCCAAGCAGATGACCTTTCAGGACCCCTCTTGTAGAACTCACCTTCCAGAAAGGCTCAAGGCCTCCTCCCTCTAAACAGTCCCAAGAGGAAGTAGAAAAGTAGTGTCCTTTGGGGCAGCCCAGGCAGCGGAGAGACTTGCCTGAGTCACTGACCACCAGGGCACATGAACGACTCCCATCCTTATTGGAGCTGTCCGGGAGCCAGGCCCACCCTGCCCCTGCTTCCTTAACCCCAAAGGTATGGCCCACACCCATGTTTATTTTCAATAAGCACAGCAGCGAGTGTGAAGTTTCAAGATTTTTCTTGTGCCCCTGTTTTGGTGTGAGGCTGTGAACGGAAACGTGTGAGAACGGTGGTTGCAACTGGACTTATCAAACTCACCATACCTCCCGCCCCACTTGGTGATTCAGGGCTGGGCATTTGAGCTGCTGGATCACACAAAACCCAAAGGGATTAAAGTGTAGGGAGTTTGCAATAAGTCAGGAATGTTGTGCCTGTAGTTCTGAGCCCCTCTGCAATGGTCTGGCAAAGCCACATCCTCTCATGTCTTGGAGGCCACCCTGAGTTTTGCCGCCCACCCCACAGGGCTGTGTTCTGAGACCTGTGTCCGGGTGCATGAAACAAAGGCCATTTACTGATATATCAGAACAGGAGGCTCTGGGGTTGATTGCCTGCCAAAGCCAGGAGACCCTCAGATACCATCTTATTGGAACTACTGGTTCTCCACCTCAGATTGTGGGATAGGAGAAGCTTTTCAAACTGTCAAAAGGGTTCTATTAAAATTAGAGTTTTTCAAATCAATTGCTCTGGTACAGTTATGGCCCATTACCATGTTCTCTTTGTTTTGTACCAGATTTGCCTACATTGTGTTGTTTTTAAAGAGTGAAGTGAATTGCTAATAATCAGAAATCAAAAGGGATTTCCGGGTATTTTAAGAAGCCGGAAGGCTGGAAATCATGGGCTCCTACTCTGCAAGGGACCATTGTGCTGATGCAGAGCTGCAGGCCAACTTTAGAGATGTTCTTCCATTCACCATAGTCCGCAATGTTCCTATTGTCACCCAGCTGGGACATGAATGTCCACTGCCATTTATCACTAAGTATATGTTGTTGTTTCTCAAATCATAGAGTTACTGGGCACAAAATATTTTGGGTTCCCACATTTCCAACAAAAGAAAAAAGGCAATTTATTTGTATTATCTGCCTGCCCTTGGGGTGAATGTCAGTCCTTTTGTATAGGGTTGCTAACAGAAGTCTATCTCTGTGCCCTGTTTGTCGCTCTCTTCAGCACTATCACATCATTTTAAGAATTTATTTATTTATTTTCCATTTTGAAAGGGCAGGAGGACTAGGGAGAAGGATACGAGGGAGGGAGGGAGGAGCACAGGGGACTGAGGTGATGGTGCACGGGTGCATTGGGGAAGGAATTCTATGGGGACTACATGTGAGGTGATGGAGGAAGCAAATGCTGAAAAATGAACAAAATGTGAAAAATTAAAAAAAAAAGAACCCTGTTAGGCCAGACATTCTGGTCCTCTCTGGCCTGCTGTTCTCACCACGATGCCCCACTCCTGTTTCCTGGAGGCTCACCTAGACGCCCTTGGAGTGCATAGTACATGCAGGAATCCCCCCCCCCAAGGTGGTGCAGGCACTTGACTTGGTAGGAGAATTTCAGGTGACCTTGGCTTAGGTTGCAGTTCACCTCGTATGACCCAGATTTTGGTTCTGAGTCATATGAGATGAGAAGGTCATCACCCCAGCCATGGTCTTCGTCCCAGACCTGCACTCTCAGGGGCCTCCCCATTTCCAGGACCACATTCTGAAAGACCGGCGTTGTTCGCCAGGTGGGCTTGTTGTTGTTCCACACTGTGCTTGTCCTCAGCTCCTGGTCGCCGAAGAAGGCCTTCACATAAGCGTCTGTTTCAGTGGTCCAGTCTCCCCTCAGGCCTCTCGTCTGGAGGTTCTTAAGCTCCAGGTGTGCCAGTCCCCTCTTGCGAGGACAGCAGCCGTGGTTGGTGAGTTCCATGGCACAGGCACTGGCACGGGTCTTTGTGGCTCTTCTGCTGCCCCTCAGGGCAGGGCTTGCTGCAGTCCCTCCAGCGAGCCCTGTGCAACACGTACTTGCTCACGGCCTGCCTCAGGGCCTCTCGGTGCGGGTCCTGTCTCTTCAGCAGCACATGCAGAGGCTCCAAGGTGTAGTCCACAAGACCTGGGGTGTCCTTCAGCGAGTTTACCCATTGTGAGAACTGCTCGGGCTTGGCATGGTTCCCAAACAGCAGGTCATGCGAGGAAGCATGGTGGCCACCAACTAAGTCAACATAACGTTCCCGGAAGGTCTGGTGGAAGGAGTTTGTTATCTTGCTGTTCTTCCCCTTCTCCTCACAGGCCTTGAATTCTGCTGAAGACCTGACCTGGAAGCCTATGCTGACCTCAGCTTCGACAGCCAGGCAATCCTCCACCTCCTTGGCTGTCAATCCCTGTAAGACCAGTTCACAGGTGCGCAGGGCCGTGAGGGTCGAGATCCGGCCACCCAGCTTCATGGACCGGATAAAGTGGGTGCCGTAGTTGGAGATAAGCCCGAAGTACTCAGTCTCTGTGGAATTCAGGGAGTAGGGCCCTGAGGGCCTTTTTGAATTCAGGGTGCAGTGGGGGGTTGTGTACTAGTTTCAAACTGAGGGAGAGAAAAACAAGAGGTCCAGTAGTGGGTAGTATTTTCCCCATTCAATAACTCCCTCAACATGGCCCAAGGTCACAGGGAAGTGGCCGAACTAGGACTTGAGTCCGGGTGGTCTGGCTCCAAAGCCTAAACAACTGAATCACTGAGCCCGCAGAGAAACCCTTTCTGTCTGTTTTCCTGCAGTGATAAGGACTTGGTATATAAGTTTGCACTTTCCTTTTCAAAATAAAGATTTTTCTTTTCTCCTTATTTTCTAATTATAAAAAGGGATGCTACTATACTGATGGTGTGTTCTGGTTTTGGAAGGTAGTCCTGTTGCTGCGGCCTATCTGTCCACTTGATTGGGATCTGCATGCGTGGACCCCTGACAGCTCTGGCCACATAGGTGCCCAGTCTCACCCTGAGGGAAAGTTGGGGCCCAGGTATAAGAAATCAGACTGGGTGACTCTGGAGTCCATGCATTTCTCAGGTTGGAATCTGGGTCCCAAGGGCTGGGGGTGATTGCAATTGTTCAGCGCTAGAGTCCTCATGCCCAGCACAGAGCCTAATGCCTTAATGCCCAGCACAGTGTCAGACTTAAATAGTAGATGGAAGGACAAATGAAGTCAGTGATGGGAGGGACACAACCAGGTCTCCTGTCTCTGCCCCATGCAGGAAGGACCCCACAGGAGTGCCAATGCTCATAGATGAGGGGATTATGGGACGACCTCAACAGCCTCATGTTCTTGGGCACAGCTTGCTAGCTTCCCTCTACCTGTTCTCTGCCTGGGCGCTTCCAGATCTGGACTACAGGAGGTGAGGCCATAGGGCACTGTACCACTCATGTGTGAGAACCAGGATTGCAGTTTCCTCCTGATGGAGGGAGTCTCTCCATTCCCAACCTGCCATTCCTGGGCTTTTAGACCACTCTAAATTTCCCACCTTTTTTTCATGCCCCCTCCATGGCCCCCTGAAGCACATCTGTAAAATTGACACTCCACCTCATCCTTGCTGAAGATGTACTCGTTTTGGTCGGTTTTCTCTGCTGTAAATTTAACTGCCTCGGAGTGCAAACCAGCCATGGACATGGGTGCATTGACCGTGGGCTTAGGAGTCACATCTGGCTCCATCCGCCAGTCATTGTGGATGTTGCTAGCTGCATCCCACGCCACACCCTCGACAGAGGTGACCTTGGCTCTAACTACCTTGTGCTGGCAAACAGAGGACTGGGCACGCCAGTGCGTGAGGGCCACGGGTAAGCACTGGAGGGTGTCATCCTGCAGGATGTTCTTGCAGAGGGTGCAGGTGCTGTCTGGCTGCAGATAGTGGGTTGTGTCCACTGGGAAGGCGCCTGAGCGCTTGAGACTGGTCATGTCTACTCCCTCCCCTGCCAGCCATGTGCCGGGCACAAAATTCTTGTGTCTACTGCATGCAGAGTATTTGAAGGTGTTGCAGAGGGCAGGGGTGAGTGTGGGCAGCAGAAGGAAGAGGATCCCCTGGAAAAGCACACAGGTGGCCATGGAGCTGCAGAGACAGGAGGCACAGGGCTTCAGGAGGCTCCTCCCCCAGCTGAGGATTATTGGGACCTGTGGAATCCAGAGGGAATGCCATCTCTTTTAAGTCACTGAATGTCAGAGCTGTAATAACACTTATAAACCTGGGCCACCCTCAACATTGTCCAGATGGGCCCACAGAGGAGAAGGAAAGGACATATAAGCAGCGGATGCCCTGATTTCATTATTTAAGCCTAGTGGAGATCCAAATTGATGACTTTATCCTTTGCATCACAGCTGCTGCTGGTGGGAGGGTGCTCTGGGTAGAGAGGAGGGGGCAGGCAGTAGCTGTAGCAAATTTTGGGGAGGGACCTGGTGAGTCTAGAGAAGTCTAGGTTCTGGAAAATGTTACTTTGACCCCAGAATACTCACTTCTCCTACCCTCATCTCTCTTACTCTCCATCCCCACCCTATAGGCACCTTAGGTTCTTGATATAACTGGGAAAGAGGGGATGTTGTGATTCACCCTTATTCTCTCCATTTCCTCTTTCTGAGCCTCATGGAAGAAAATCAGTCTGAATTCTAGAATAAAAGCTCCCATATGCCTATACCCTAAGATCCTGCATGGGAGAGGCCTTATAGTTTGCTCTCCAGGTCTCCTACTGATGCTCGAGTCTCCTGTTGGTTAGTCCCTGCCACACTGGGATCCGGACAGTAACTGTGAGCTACCTATTGTCTACAGTTGGACAACAATTACCTAGAAGTTTCTTCCCCAGTTTGAGGTGGCTCTGGAGCCTCAGCTGGGTTTGTTTATAATCTGTAATCTCCTCTCTCTACCCTTATCCAAACTGAATTCCTTGGAGGCCTTTCCTCTCTGGCACCTGGCAGAGGCAGCCACCTCTCTGAGCCCCTGGGTTTATGGAGGGCTTGAACTCCCCCTGCACTCTACCTGGAGCCTCTGGGCCTTGCACAAAGCAATGGCTTGAATAATGGAATTCCAGGCAATATGGTAGGCCCAGAAGTAAATAGCAGAAGAGGAGCCTTCCAATGGCACTGGGATCCACCTGTACCTCTGTGTTTATTGCAGACCTATTTACAATAGGTAAGCTATGGAAACAACCCAAATGCCCAAAAATAGATGACTGGATCAAGGTGTTGTACTTTAAAGTCAAAATCAAAATCAACAAGCAACAATAAACCAGAGACACTACAGGGGAGGGAGGAGGGAGTAGGATCAAAACAAAGGGGAATGGACATTGTATGTGGACAATAACCAGATGAAAATGCATACATTGTACAAAAATGAAAAATGATGCAAAAAAAATATTACAAAAGGAAAAAAATATAAAGGATTTAGGGAAAACAAAACAAAGGCCCTGGGATTATCCCCCTTGGAAGCCAGCACAGTTTATAACCTTAATCCAAGGAATTTGGTCTCCGTACTGACCCTCATTATATTATCTCCAGGGCACTTGTTTTCAGCTTTCTTAGTGACTCAGTCAGCATCAGAAGGGCCTAAGAGACTGTGTACTCTACACTCTTTGCTTGGTATATGAGCAAACTGAGGCACAGAGTGGGCTCAAGGCTGCCCAATGAGTTAGCCCTGGTGCACAGCAGTCTGGAATCCAAGTCTCTTTCTTACGTGAAACAGCACTTCCTGCCCCTTCAGGCTCTTCCCTCAAGGAAGTAGTTTCATGCCCATGCTCCTCTGTCCCTACCCAGGGCCTCCCAGTCACCCCAAAACCCTCCCACTTTCCTACCTGGAGTCCTGTGTCAAACTGCTCCTAAACAAATATTCTTGCTCTTCATGGGAGGCTTCTGAATTGGTGGTATCAGCCCCCCAGGCAGGCTCACCACACAACTCATCACTTCACTTCTGCTTCTTGCCCCGCCCCAGCACCACCCACCCTGTCTTCACCTTATACTGTTACAGGGCTCTAAAACAGGTTGCCTGTCTGTGGGTACTCACCTGTGCACTTAAAAGGGACTTACACTGCAGGCACACACAAAAAGTTTAACAAAGATTTAATTACAAGGGAAAGGAAAATGAGGAAATATACAACTCAGAGAGAAAAGAGGGAGATGAATTCTTAAATGTGTCCTACCTGTTCCGCCAACTTGGAATCCCAAGTGACCTGCCAAGACCAAACCTGCCTGGCCAAGAGCAGGAGCCAAGTGAGCCCAGACCCCACTAACATGGGTGATTATAAACTGAAGTGGGGGGAAATGGCTGCTTAACTCCACCCTTAGGTCCTCGCAACCTCCCTTTGGGGATCATGGGATTTGTAGTTCCCAGTGTCTTGATGGAGTGGGGGTGGCATCCACAAAACCTGTATGGAATTTGCTCAGGACATCCTTTGGGCTCCAAGGCAAAGTTCGCTGACCCCTGCCCCCCAGAGGTCAGAAGTTGCACCCCTTGGGGGATGAGGGTAATCTTTTATAGGGCAGAGTTTGACCTTGGTCGGAGGTGGAGTGAAGTTGCTCTTCAAAGAAGTTGTTTTCTCTTGGAACTTACTGTTCTTTCATGGCTTCTTATCAGGCACTGTTGCCTCAGGCAACACCACACTGATAAAGAAACAGGAGTCCTGGAGCAGGCTACATAATGCAGGATGCTGCTGAAGAGCAAGATCCTGGCCTTTTTATTCATTCACAGCATCTGTTGTAAGGGGAAGGAGCAAAAGGAAAGGGGAAGGAGATTAAAGAAAGGGGAAGAATGTAAAAGATTAGGGATTGTGAGTCTGCCCTCCAGGCACTTCTTATCTGCTTGATGACTCGGTATTGTCATTGAGACCAAGCCCTAATCCCCCCCCCACCCTGGTTTTAATCTTATCAACAAGGTGTTCCACTGATCAGCTTCTGGGTTCCCTTGTCATACATTGGTCCTTGCCCCCCCCTCCCCCCCGCCCCCCCGCCCCGGCTTACCTGGTCATACCTTGTGATGTATGAGTCGGGAGTACGTGTTATGCATCAGTCCTCAGCCCAGCCCCAGGCGTTCCAGGTCATACCTCCTGATGCATAGCCTTCCTAGTGTGATCCAGCTTTGTGCTCTTGTTTAATTTGAAGGGCGCCTTGAAGGGTTAGGCTCTGTATCTAACTGATCAGGCCATCTTAACCTTGCTTAGAGCTATAGGTGACAAATTGGTGGCCGAACAGGCCACTTAGTGTAATAGGGTGGTCCCCAGGAAAGGGGGAGTTTCCATGTTCCCTGCCCCACCCAAATGGAGGGTGGAGCTGAGCAGAGAGAAGAAGCTGCAGAGGAGACTGAGGAAGGAAGCAGGATGGAGCCAGAAGGAGACCTGGAGGAGGCACATGGAGCCTAGAGACACGTAAAGAAACTGCGTTTGTCTTTTGATCATGGACTGGGTGACACAGATGTGGGTGAGACCCGTGGGGAGGTGACAATGGCAGCTTTTATCTTGATGTTGATTTTGCACTTTTCCTTCTGGGCTTGTCTGGTTGTTTCTGACCCTTTTCTGTGGGTCCCCACTGGAAGATGCTTTAGACTTGTGGCGGGCTTTGGGGCCTTGTTCTGGGCCGATCCCATATGGATGGACTTTTACCCACGAGGGGACGGGTAACTGGGTGCTTCATTTAGAAACTAGACTCTTTGCCTTTCCTGTATTGTTTCCTAGTTTTATTAAAGTTCCTTCCCATTAAAGTTTCATATGTTTTGTGTTGATGCGGCGGATGGCAGAACCCAGGTAGAGCAGGCAGGTTTGCGGGATCTGGGGTGCCCCTCTCCCTGTCCTGTAACATTAGGAGTAGCAGACCCACAAGGTGCGGTGCAAACTGGGTAGAGCCAGCTCCCGGGATGCAGGTGGCCACAGTTTGATGTTCCCCCCTCTGCCTCATCTCTGCCCTGGCCTCGATCTTACAGTCAGGACCACGAGTATTCACACTGAACATGCCTGCCGCATCCCCAATTCCCGAAGTACCTGCACCAGCTCGGTGTACATCTGCCATCTGCTCACTGTCTCCAGCACGTCTCCTGCATCAGCACATACTTACTGTTCGTATGGCAGCCACTATCCATTCCAGCAGGGTGTGATCGCCTTGGCCATACTGCTGGCTGTTCTGTAGCCTCTGTCTCAAGGATGGGTGTAAAGTCACAGTTTCTCCATCTCCTGTGATGTACAAATAATCCCATTCACCCCCAGGTCCCACAAACTTAGCAGCCAGGCTGCCAAGGGTTCCCCTGGTTTCTGGCAGAACTGTTTTCCCAAGTCTACCAGTTCAGCCTGGGTGTATGGACGGAATGTCGTAAATTCTGTCATTTGTGGGGGTCCAGCAGCCTCACCCACTGGGGCCATAGGCCGCTTTTGCTTCATTTTCTGAGTTACCACTGGATGGGCCCGGAGCATGGGAGTAGCCTCCTCCTCTCCAGAGGAGTCTGGCATCCCTGGAGTTGCAGGTTGGTTTGCCACCACCGGCTGAGACTCGGGCTAAGGGCAGCCTCCCTTTCCTCCCCCCCTGAGAAGGAGTCTGGCATCTTCGGAATGGTGGGTTGATTTCTCTGAACTTCTTCCTCCAAGAATCCTCAAACGTTGTTGAGTTCCCGTGTCTCATCCCATAGTTGCTGGATTCTGGATTGCTCTTTCTACTAGATTCTCTCAGAGTTGTGAGAAACACTTTAGTACCAGGAAGGCACAGAGCTGGTTCTCTATGATCCAAGAAGGTGGGTAATGGAGAGTCCTGGAGTCTCAGTGGATTTCTCAGGCTTTTATTGAGCTGTTACATGGCAGGCAAGTGTGCCAGGGGGCCAGGAGGCTGGCAGGCCTCAGCCCCCAATTGTCTTCCCTCTGGGTTCTCTTCTGTGTTCCCTTTCCCTTTCTCTCTCCTGCCTCTCCTTCTCTCTCTCCTGCCTCTTCTCTCTCTCCTGCCTGTCCTTCTCTTGGCGAATATCTCAATAATGCAACCATGGCCCACAGAAGTAAACAACACAACTTATAACAATGTAACAAATGCAGGCACCTGCATCAGGCATGCAATCCTAATGGTGGGAGGGCAGAAAAGCCTGAAAAACATTTACCCTACAACACCCATGCCACAGCCTCTGCCGCCTCGCCTTGTGGGCACTATATCTATCCAGGGTCTTTTTTACTTCGTATAGGGTCTGCTCCAACTGCAACGGGGATCCATCTACCTCTGGCCATTGTTGGGGAGGTGCCCACTAGGAGAGGAGGCTGGCCACCCCTCCGTCCCTCCCCAGGTTTCAAAGGGTTCCATACCCATCTGCATTGAACCGTTCTGCTTTGAACCGTCCTGCCGTCTATGCCAAATGTAATGCAATCATCCCATACTGGGTAGGTTCGTCACCGGTTCAAGCAGCCCTGTTGGTGTTTTCATGTTTTCCGCTGTTCGCCACCACACCCTGCTGCACTCCACACTAAGCCGCTCTACACCACGCCATCCTCTGCCCCTTGGCCGAGTGTGCATGTGCAGTGGAAGGGCAGAAAAGCCTGATTGTAGGAGCAGGATGGGCCACTGGGCAGGTTATCTATGATCCGACAGATGGGTAAAGTAGAGTCTTGGAGCCCTTGGTGGGTCTCTCAGGCTTTTATTGAGCTTTACATGTAGTGTGGTAACCAGGTACACAGCAGGCCGGGGTGCTGGGTGGCCAGGAGGCCGACAAGAGAAAGACATACAAGGAATCCAGATGGGGAAAGATGTAAAACTATCATTATTTGCAGATGATATGATAATATATATAGAGGACCCTAAAAACTCCACAGAAGAACTACTCAAAAGAATCAACCAGTTCAGTAAAGTAGCAGGATACACAATCAACACACAAAAATCAGTAGCCTTCCTATACGCAAGCAATCAATCGGAAGAAGAAGAAATGAAGAAAACCATCCCTTTTGTAATTGAAACCAGAAAAATCAAATACTTGGAAATAAACCTAACAAAAGAGGTGAAAGACCTATACAAAGAAAACTATAAAACACTGTTAAAAGAAACTGAAGAAGACACAAAGAAATGGAAAGACATCCCCTGCTCATGGATTGGAAGAATCAACATTATTAAAATGGCCATCCTCCCAAAAGCAATATACAGATTCAATGCTACTCCAATAAATATCCCAATGACATTCTTCAAAGAAATAGAACAAATGCTGATGAAATTCATATGGAACCATAAAAAACCACGAATAGCCAAAGCCCTACTGATGAAAATAAAGGAGAAAGGAGGTGTCACTCTTCCAAACTTCAAGCTATACTTACAAAGCCATAATAATTAAAACAGTTTGGTATCGGAACAAAAACAGACACACAGACCAATGGAACTGAACAGAGAACAAAGAAATAAAGCCGCACTTTATGAACAACTAATCTTTGACAAAGGAGCAAAGAATATGCAATGGAACACGGACAGTTTGTTCAATAAATGGTGCTGGGAAAACTGGACCTCCACATGCAAAAAAAATGAAACTAGACCACTACCTCTCACTGTGCACAAAAATCAACTCAAAATGGATAAAAGAACTGGACATAAGACCTGAAACCATAAAATATAGAGAAGAAAATATAGATAAAACACTACAAGACATACATCTCAGAAACATCTTTAAAGGCTCATTACCCAAAGCTGTGATAGTGAAGGCAAAGATAAAAACCTGGCATTACATCAAACTGAAAAATTTCTGCACAGCAAAGAGACATTAACCTAAATAGAGAGACACCCCACTGATTGGGAAAAAATCTTTGCACTCCATCCAACTGATAAGGGACTGATCACAATGATATACAAAGAACTCACATGGCTCAACAAAAACAAAATAAACAATCCAGGCAAGAAATGGGCAGAACAACTCAGAAGATATTTCTCCAAAGAGGAAATGCAAATGGCCAACAGGCATATGAAAAATGTTCAACATCACTTACCATCAGGGAAATGCAAATCAAAACCACACTGAGATACCACCTTACACCAGTAAGAATGGCACATATCAAAAAAAACAAGCAACGACAATTGTTGGCGAGGATCTGGTGAAAAAGGAACTCTCCTACAGTGCTGGTGGGAGTGCAGACTGGTCCAACCATTGTGGAAAGCTGTCTGGAGTTTCCTCAGTCTATTAAAAATGGAGCTACCATATGATCCAGAAATTCTACCACTAGGGACCTATCCAAAGGACACAAAAACAGTGATTCAAAAGAACACCTGTACACCTATGTTTACTGCAGCACTATTTGCAATAGGTAAAGCCTGGAAACAACCCAAATGCCCAAAAATAGATGACTGGATCAAGAAGATGTGGCATATATACACAATGGAATATTATTCAGCAATCAAAAAGATAAACTCATGCCATTCACAGCAACGTGGATGGTGCTGGAAGGAATTATGCTCAGTGAAATAAGCCAGAAGGAAAAAGAAAAATATCGCATGGTTTCACTTATAGCAGGAATATAGGGGAACGAAATGAGACATCAGTGTAAAAAAAAATAATAACAGTACAAACCACAACAAAGCAAAAACAGACAATTATAAACCAGAGACATCCTGGGGAGGAGGAGGGAGAGGGGTGAGAGGGAGGGAGGAAGGAGCACAGGGGACTGTGGTGATGGTGCATGGGTGCCGTGGGGAAGGAGATTCTAGGGGGACTCAATCTGAGGGGGTGGGAGGAAGCAAATATTATCTAAAAAATGTAAAAAAAAGATAAATGTTAAAATAAAAAAACAGCAAAATAAAAAAAAAGAAACAAAACCCAACCTTTTGCTGTCTCTAGAAAACACATTTAACTACAAAAGATAAAAATAGACTGAAAGTAAAAGGATGAAAAACAATCCTACAAGCAAATGGACCAAAAAAGAAGACAGGAACAGCTGTCTTTGTATCAGATAAAACAGATTTCAAACTCAAAAAGGTAAAAAGAGACCCTGACGGTCACTACATTATGATCAAGGGGACAATACTTCAAGAAGAAATAACACTCGTTAACATATACTCACCAAATGAACGAGCACCAGAATATATCAGACAACTATTCTCATCTCTGGAAACAGACATCAGGGAAAACACAGGTATAGTAGGAGACTTCAACACACCACTATCAACAATGGATAGCTCAACAAGACAAAAAATAAGTAAGGACACTAAAGCTCTAAAAAAGGATCTAGAGCTCTCCCTGGAGCCCCCCAGACACAGCCATGGGTCAAAATGAGGGCCTATGGCAGAGGGGGTCAGGGTTGCCTGACCTCCTGGAAGACAGCTCCAGCACAGGGCAGCGGGTCAGATTCCTGAAGGCCTTCCCTGCTCACTGGAAGTCCATCCTCCGGGGAGGGGAGGCTGTGGAATTCCTGCCTCTGCCTGGCTCACCATCCGTCTTATGCAGCTCCTACAACTGCCTCCTTGACGACCCCTTTGCACCCGCCTGGCCACAGCCTCCAGAACTGCCTGGCACTGACTATTCCATGGATGAGCAGTGCCGCTTTGACTTCGGCTCTGGGTACCACACCTGCTCAGAGGTGAGTCCCTCCTGGTCCTGCCAGCCGGGTGCCATGTCCTGTGACCCAGGCTGGTCCACCCAGCCCACCAGCAGGTCTGGCGACGTGCTCCCAGGCTGGGTGGTGCCACCATAAGGGATCTAGGTGAACAGGGCTCACTCTGCTACCTTCTGCTACACCCCTGCCCTGCCCAACCCTACCCGTGTGCTCTCCAGCGAGTACAGTGGCTGGAGAACGCTTTAGTGCCAGGAAAGATGGCAGAGAGCAGAGTAATGAGATCCTGGCTAGACTGGTCTGGGAACTGACCTGTGGGGGGTCCTCCAGTCAGAGCAGGCACTGGGCTCCAGCTGGGAGCACAGTTGTCACCACCTGCTCTTCAGGGGTGTGGAGGAAGGTTTGGGGCTGGCTTCCCACCCTGGTGAAATTCTCCTGCACACACCTCCCTCCAGGGAGGTGACCTCCCTCCAGGGAGATCAGCTCCCACCTCCCCCTAGGGAAGTCAGTTCCTACCTCCCCCTGCCCTTGTGTCTGAGGAAATATACACAAAACATATAACCCTGCCCCAGCCACAGGGCAGAGCAGGGCACAGCCTGGGGATCAGTGAGGGCCACCCAGAAAAGAGATGAGCAACAGAAAAGGGGAGAGCCCAGGCCAGGTGCTTGCAGAAGGGGTGAGGCCTCGGCGACCCGAATAGCTCAGCCCCCACCCGGAGCGCAACACCCTGCTTGGCTCTACAGAGCCGGGAGGCATCCATGTGCCAGGCAAGCCTGGGAGACAAGGCCTCTGCTTTGTGCTGGAGAACACAGGGGAGATAGCATTTTGATGCCCATGTGCTGTATTTGTTGTCTGCCTGGGATGATAGGAGAGACTATTAGGAAATTGGGGCTTTCCTTGACATTCTGTTACACAGTTACCCTCCCACCTCTGGCGTGGCAAGTGACAATGGAGGGAAATGGGAATCCTGACCTTTTCTGGGTGCTGGGGTCTGGTCATCCAGGGGCTTTGATGCCCACCATGTGCACGGGACTCAGAATTTCCAGAACCTTGAACCATAGTCCCTTCTCAGTGACAGTGTGGCCTCTACAAGGCCGGGAGGGCTTAGGGAGGGGACAGGGCAGTGTGGGCTGTGGCTGGCTCGTTCTCCTCTGTGCCCTACTGGAGAGTAGGCATCTGGCAGCCACTGACACTTGGGGTAGAGTCAAGTTGTCTCTGTGTATGCGTGTGTGCATGTGTGTGTGTGTCTGGATGGGCTCCTCCTGCCTTCCTGAAAGTATTCTGGGCCTTGCATCCATCACACCCTCCTCTCCCTCTGTTGCTACCCTTTGCCCCCTGGGCAATGTGTCAGAGCTGGAGCACCAGTGCAGCCGGTGAGCCTGCTCCCCCTGCCACGCAGTTCAGGACCTTTGAGCCCTGCAAGCAGCTGTGGTGCAGCCACCCCGACAACCCGTACTTCTGCAAGACCAAGAAGGGGCCCCCGCTGGACGGCACTGAGTGTGCATCCGCAAGGTACCTGCAGGACGGGGGTCTGTAGCAGCCACAGCCTTCGTGGCATGTGGGTCCCAGGGGATGCCCTGCCCCCCACCAACTGTGCATGGGGGGTCAGTGCTAAAGGAGAGGTGCAGGCCCCATGTGCAGGGAAGGCTGCATGGAGGCCTCACGGGAACTTGCACACACTCAACCCTTTCTTCTCCCACAGGCCACAGTCCTTTGCTCCTGAGTTTGCATACTTGGGTCTTCCATCAGCCCATGCAGCAGGATGCTTATTTCCGTTCTACAGATGAGGAGGATGAGCCCAGCCACGGGGAGCTGCATGAGGTCACACAGGCAGATTAGCAGAGAAGAGAGGCATGGGAGACTTGGGGCTCC
The DNA here is from genome assembly GCF_964194135.1 of Talpa europaea. Taxonomy (NCBI): domain Eukaryota; kingdom Metazoa; phylum Chordata; class Mammalia; order Eulipotyphla; family Talpidae; genus Talpa; species Talpa europaea. The sequence continues at coordinate 43,054,324 of NC_140077.1, read as the reverse complement.
TCCCTGCACTCCCCCCAACACCTGCCCTTTCACTTGTCAGTGGGTGTTGCCCCCTCATGCGGGTGTGAGTACAGGGCTTCGTTTCCAGGGGCGCCTTGTGGCCGGTGCGAGAGCCCTGAACTGGGGTCTGAAATCCCCCTTTGCTCTATTGCTGGTCCCTGGGTCATCTCTGTGTGGTGACCTTGAGCCATTCATTGAACGTCTCTGGGCTCTGGCCCCTGGCCGAGTGTCCTTCTCTCTCTTCGGCGTTGTTCAGAAGTTATTGAATCACTTCTCTGTTGGTGAGCGAGCGCGGGTGCAATGGGGTGCTAAGGGGTATGATTACTCAGCACCAGCTGTTAGTCCTGACAGGGACCCACACCCAACAACCTGCCCTCTGCCCTCACCAGGCTCTTTTCACTCACATGTATGCGCAGTTGCACAGGCCCTGGGGCACCAAGCCTGGTGAGTGATTATCCCAGGAACTGGGGCGGCTACTCCAGGAATTCCAGATCCCAACCCTCTCCAGACACAACTGGAGCAACAGTTAGTCAGGGGCTCTCCATTTTGGCTGCACATTAGAAGTCCCCACCCCTAGGACAGGGAGTGGCTGCCCATGGGCACGAGCTCTCTCCTCGGGGTGATGGAATTGTTCTGAGGTTGGAGTGTGGTGATGGTTGCACAATGCTGCTGGTGAAAAATCGTTGAATTGCACACTTGAAATCGGTGAATTTTATGGCCTGTAAAGTCTACCTCATTACCCCTTCTTTAAACAACCGCTACCCCTAGGGATTCTGACTTAGGGGGTGTGGGTGAAGCCAAGGCATCTGGAGTTTTAAAGTTCCCCAGGTGATTCTGAGATTGCGAACCACTGACATCTCTCAAGAAAGTTTTGCTACATTTCTCTCCTGTCACCCTAGAGAATAAAGGACGGGAGAAGTTTGGCTGAGTCTTCCTTTGTGTCTGACCCTGCGCTAGGGCCTTTGTAGGTGTTACTGCTTCCAGTTCTTACAACAGTCTCATTTTACGGGTGAGTAAACGGAGGTTCAGCAAGGTGGAGTGACAACAAACCACACAGAGCTAGAAAAGGCTGAGCTGGGACTTGGACCCAGGCCTTTGACTCACGCATGTGCTCCTCCACTGCATGCATGAACCTCCCTGTGCGGCTGGCTTGCCTCCGGGAACACCACTACTTGTGACCCCTAGGTGTGATTTTGAGGCACAGTGCTGCAAGTTCAAATGCTTGGTCGCATGGGCACGTTGTCTTCCCTCTACTATCAGTCCTTTATTTCTTCCAGGACACAGTTGTTATCATCACTAGTAATTCCCTCTGCTGTTTCCCAAGCTGCGTGTGCCAGCCTTTCTCCTTGGCACAGCAGCCCTGTGGGCAGGTGTCCACATCGGGCAGTTGAGGAGTGACTTAGCAAGGGGAGCCCTTTGCTGAAGGATACTCAGCCCAGGGGGAGGTGTGGGATTCTGTGTAGCCCCCCTGCGTGGCTCACACTCAAAATCCCTATCCCTGGGCTCATCCCTGGTGCCACTACCTGTGTCTGCGCCAGGCTGGGTACCACTGTGGCAGCCTGGGATGACCTCACCCCCTCTGATCCATCTAGTGGTGCTTCAAAGGTCACTGCATCTGGAAGTCGCTGGAGCAGACTTATGGCCAGGATGGAAACTGGTGCTCCTGAATCAAGTTCAGGTCAGGTTCAAGGTCATGTGGGGGCTGGGTGTGATACCGCAGCCAGAGCTGTGATAATCCCTATGAGTGTGCTTGGCTGGGGTGGGCAGGGCAGGGCAGGGGACCCTTCTCCTTAGACTTGGGGGGGCTGGAGGGGAAAGAACTGGGGGCCTGGGCACAAGAGAAGACCCCCTCAGGTTGGGTGTTTTAATGGCCAAGGTCCCGCATCACTATTGGTTAATGACCCATCAGGTCTGACACCCGAGACTGGTCCTAACCAGGATGCTCAAACTCTTGTGTGTGGAAGAGTCCTTGGAAAGTCCGGGTGGGTCCAAGACTCTGCCCTCCTGGGCCCCCACAGCCCAGTTAAACTTGGAGCAACACTCATGTAAATGCCCAGTAGCCAGGTCTTCAGAGAACAAATACCACATGAAGCAAAACTTCCTTTAATCTTTCTTCACTTACCTGTTTCTAGCATCCAACCTCCATTCCCACGCCACCACCCGAATGTCAGCCTTCTGGGGAACAGCCCATTTTCCCTTGTGTGCCCTCTGTGGCAATCCCTTCCCCTCCCAATTCTTCGGGCCTGTGAGTGCAGCTGACCGTGGCTCAGCAGCCTGCTTGGCGCAGCTGCAAGAGAGATGGAGCCGGCCAGTGCGGGCGTGCCGGGCAGCGCTCCAGGAACAGAGATGGAAGCGCTGGGCGGGGGCAGCCAGGCCAGGCCCTCCTGTCTCCGGGTAGCATGATGAGGAGAAGGAATGGCAGAGTCCAAGGATGGCAGCGGCTCTGGCACCCTCAGGCCCTGCGTGTTCTGCTGCTTCCCTCCATGGCCGGGGCTCACTGCCTCCGGGGCAGCCTGCTCCTGAGCGAGATGCTGTGTTCCCCCCTAGGCCACGGGCCCACGGGAGCTACCCTGTGACTCCCCCCCGCGGGTGAGAAAGCCGGGCTTAGAGGGAAGCCTCGTGGTGCCCACTCTGAGTGAACCACCTTCCGGCCCCAACGGACTTTCATACCCTAGATCCTAGCATCCATTTATTGAACTCCTCTGTAATAAAAACTACTTTTATTTCATGCGGCTTAAGTGAAATAACGTGTGTGCTCTCAGCACCATGTCCAGCACAGATGAAGCACTTAATAAAGGACAGCTGCTTGTAATACATGACACAGTTTTACTAATAACAGTATATCAAGTGCTCGCTCTGGGCCAGATGGGGTGTTAAACACTAAGGTGCATCCACCCGTGTAATTCTCCCAGCGCCTCTGAGCAGGGCCGGTAACCTCGTGCACTCGACACTTTGCATTAGTAACCTTGCCTCATCCTCTTCCGTTAGTGGAGAAGAGGCTCTAGATGGCTTTACAATGGCATTTCTTATTGATTCTTCACAGAATGGTTGGAGGGGGTAGAACAGGAGAGGTGTGATGGTGCCTCCTTTAAAGGGAAACAGTGAGACTTAGCACCTTGCCCAAGTTCGCATGGTCAGGACTCGGAAGCCACCTTCTGAGTGCAAACCCAAATGTCTTACAACCCCGTGGTTCATGATATCAAGTGGCAGTATGTGCAAATAGGAGTGGATTACTCATTTATTGAGTGCCTATTGTATGCCAGGCCTTGTTTTAGGGTGAAACAATATAAGATGACAGGCTGAGTTTTCTAGCAGTCCAGTTGGGGAAGGTTGTTGTCCCTGCCTTCCCTCCTACACCCTCCACCTCCTCTGCGCCTACCTTCCCCTTCCCTTTCTACTCTTCTCTCCCCTACCTCTTACTCCTTTCTTCTTCCCCCCCCCATAGACAGATATCTACATGCACACACATGTACGCACACACATGCATGCACACACACGAAGAGGCAGTATATATGTTTGGGTCCAGAGGGGTCAGGAAGCCTCTGATCTCAGCAGTCCCCACAATGAGTCACTCTAATTTATAGGTTAGTGGAGCCCCTCTTTAGGCTGCTCTAAAAGGCTTAACCATCCTGGTGGCAATACGGGAGTCTGATCCTGCCAGTCTTCCCTGCCAGCAAGGTGACAGGCCTCTCTGTGCCTGCCACAGCCCAGCCTACGGAGGCCACCTGTGCCCAGGGCCCATGTTCCAGTACCAGATCTACAACAGTGAGGGGTGTCCGGGGCCCTACGAGGACTTCCGGGCCCAGCAGTGTGCCAAACGCAACTCCTACTACCTCCATCAGAACACCAAGCACAGCTGGGTCACCTATGAGCTCATGGAAGCTGGGTATGTCCGCTCCGCCTCACACCTGCATGTCCTTGGGCATCTGCTGGGTCCACATTCTTAAGGATGCCACTCCTGGGCCCACCGGTGAAGGTGGAGGGACTGTGGGCAGGTTGCCACATCACTTTGTGCAGGCCTTTCACTGCGTACCTCGGGGGACCTCTGTTCTCATCAAAGCTGTTCCTGATTTGTATATTTATGATAACATTTTTCTGGCTGATGCAGAGGAATGTTGTGAGCCAAGGCCATGTCACCCATGTGGAGGCTGTCAACAGAGTTGGCCATTGGGTTGGTGCCTTGCAGACTTGGATTTACTGTACAGGAAGGCATCTGCCTATGCAGGCATGCCTCACTTTGCACAGCTGCTGTCCCAAGAACTTGGTGCTGTTCTATGCCATGGTTTTAGGATCTACCCAGCTGGTGCCAGTCTGTCTCTTCTGGAACATTTCTGTGACGGCTGTTATAGCAGCAGAGAGAAGCCAGCGAAGGGCTGGGATTCATGGCATGTTAGAGCCTTCAGGCTGGAAGGACCCTTCACAGTCCTCTGAGCACCCATCCTTGACAGCCTTTCGGTGGTCCTTCCACAAACCCATGCTCACCCCCTACCACACAGCTCTTGGGCTCTGACAGCAGTGCCAATTAGAAAAGACTTTCCACTCCTAATCCAAGACTCTTTCTTTGTGGCCCTGTTCTCAGTATGTTCAAGGAAGGACGCTCAGCTCTTCCTCTTTAGGACGACATCAGCAAGTTGGAGGGACCTCAGAGGCTTATCCATTCCTGCTGGTGTAAAGACTTCCCTGGAACATCCTTGCAGGAGTGTCTACCCTCTGCCTGGATTCCTCCCCCTCTGGAGAACTCACCACTTCCTTGGCACTGTCCCTGGCTCCATGACTGCTTGGAGACCCAGCTGCCCAGGGCAAACAGGTCTGGGCCCTGCCTCTCTTCAGTGGGGTTGGGGTCCCGTCATCTACCCTGGGACCCACCAGGAGCCCGCTTCCTGGGCATGAAATCCAAAGTGGTCCTGGGAGTTGTGGCTTCAGACCTGAGTCCTGAGTGTAGGGCAATTTGGGAGCCCATGGACCAGGAGCAGGAGCAGAGTTTCCTTAGAAATTTGGCTGAGGAAGTGACTTGCTGTGAAAGACTTGCAAATCCATTCAGAACCAAAACAAGCACCTCAGCATGGGGTGTGTAGGGGTGTGAATGGAGTTGGGGAGGCCATCAAAGGGGTTGGGGTGGGTGAATACTTAGTGTAGGGTGGCTTGTCTATCCATCCTGATAGGAGTCCTGGATTGGACACAATTTGTATTTAGGTAAAAACCTTCTTTTTGGTGATTGGCCTAATTTCTAAACAGAATTGCATTGTTTTTTGAACACTGGCTCAGTAAATTCTCCAAACAATAGGCATCTTGCCCCTTACTCCTATATCCCAGTCATCTTCCTTCACCAGCTACAGAGCCATTCCCAACCTCAGATCTTACAAGAAGCCTTCACTGGCCCCTTACTCTGTAGGGTCAGTGCTTGACTTGGCTTCACACCCCGCTGCAGGCCCAGCTTCCTGCCATCACCTCCGTCCTCTGCCACAATTTCCTCTTCCTGTCTACCACCACCTGCCTCTCTCACTCTGCCTCCTCTCTCATGCTAATCCATGCCCAATATGCCCTCCATTTGATGCCCTCTCTGGCCAGCTCCTGCCTCCTGGACCTCATGAACCGCTTTGCCCTTGTCTTTGGCCTCCTCCAGCGGACCCCGAGGTCTGTGTGTGGGCCTGTGCGTGTTCATGTCGCCGTCCCTCCCTCCTGCTCTGGACGTGAAGGAGCTGATGTGGCTCTTCATGGTTCCAGGTGCGTTCTCTCCTACTGTGTGGGCATCCTACCTCCGGAAACATGGAGGCCGAGAGCTTAAATGGGAGAACTAGTACCAGAGCCCAGTTTCCTCTCCACAGGCATCAGAGCACTGGGCTGGGTCCCTCACCCCTCCTTCCACCCAATCCCAAGGCCTCCGGGCTCCTTATGGATGATGTGGGTGGGCTGGCTGTGGAGTTACCCCGCCCTCATGGGAGCCTAGGAGCCTGAGTCCCCAGAGGCAGGAATGGGAGGCCTCCCACTCCAGCTCCCGTTCTTGGGGCTGTGGGCTGTGTCACATGCAGGGTTAGTGGTGGTCCCCCCAGGAGCCTTCCCATGGTGTTCCAGACACACGTAGCTTGACTGCCGTGCCTTCCCACGTAGTTCCTGCTGCTGAGGAAACAGCCCCTGGCCCACTTCTTTCTGGAGAAAAGAGAACTGCTGTGGGCCCTGGGTGGCCTTGGGAAGTAAAAAGTGAGGTACAGTGCTCACCCTCCTGCTCCCTCCAGGCGGGCAGCACACTGGAGGGTTAGAAGAGCGCTGTCAAGCGTGGTGTGGACATGCTTCAGGGAAGAGCCGGCCGTGTGTGTGCTCGGCCTTGTCTGCTGGCCTACTCCTGACCTCTATGCTGGGGAGAAGTTTGAGAGGACCCCCTGAAGTTCCCTTCCTCCTGAGCATTAGTCTTTCATGAGTCTTATTAGGTCACTTCTACCCACAAACCTTCAGTGGTTCCTGAGGGTTGGCCCCTGGTTAAAACTTGTTTCTCTCACTGGCCCTTAACCCTGGTGGCTGTTCTGTGATCTGTCAGCTGTGAAGAGCCACTGAGGGCTGCCTGTACCCTTCTACCTCAGATCCTGAACAACTGAGAAAAGGGCGAGGGAGTCAGTCAGGGACCAGAGGGGGCAGAGGGCAGGCTGGGTTTCTCCCCCTTCCCAGGCAGAGAGCAGCTGGCGGCAGCAGATCCCAGGCAGAGGGAGACGAGAGCGTCCCTGCTGGTCCACAAGCCAGAACCCCTATGGCCTACCCTGGCAGACCCCTGCATGGCCCCTCCTGGCCAGGGAGCAGAGCTCTCACCACCCCCACGCCCGGAGGCCTGGGCTTTCCTCTGGCCCCGGGAGGGTTGGGGACCAGGAAGGAGATATTCTTCCTTGGGGTGACAGAAAGTTGGCCAGAAGGCCCCTACCTTGTGGTTAGAACTGGGCATCCTGTCCAGGGCCCCCTGGCCCCTCCTCACCCCTCAGGTACGATGGAGGTTGTATGCCTGGAGCTTTCTGCTGGCAGCCTGTCCTTGTCTGGTCTCCCTTCAGAACGGAGCAGTGGTTAGAATTTCACGAGGAAATAGGGATTCAGGGAGGCTGACCACCCTCCCAGGTTGGAGGTGGCTTCTTCCTGGCACCAGTACACCTAATGGCCTTTCCTGTAACCTGGATGGGGCAGTGTCCCTCCCATTGCCATCTGAATCCACCCTTCCGTACCTGCCCTGGTGCTGAGGGCAGCAGAGGATGTGAGTGTGTGTGTGTGTGTGTGTGTGTGTGTGTGTGTGTGTAGGGTTTACATGAGTGTGCATGCGGGCTTTATGTGCGCTGTGTGTGAATGGGGATGCATGTGGCATGGGGTATCTATGTGTGTGGGGCATGTGTATGTGAGTGTGTGTTTTATGCGTGAGAGTTTCGTGAGAGTATGTGGCGTGTACATGCGCGACGTGTGGGGTGTCCCCCAGACTGACTCCCGTATGTCCTCCAGGCAAAGGCAGCCAAGGTGGAGCAGGAGGCCCGGAGGCTGCGTCTGCGGAGTCTGCAGTACCTGGAGCGCTCTGTCCACCTGGTGCTTCTCAACGCGCATCTCCACCTGGAGAAGGCGCAGTCCTGGCAGAGGCCGTTCAACACCTGGATGCGGGAGGTGAGAGGCGGGAGGCTGAGGCGCAAGGGGCGGCTGCAGGAGGGGCCAGGTCATTCCCGTCTGCTGTTGAGACTTCCACGTGGCCCGGCGTTTCTCCTGTCTCACTTTGGGGCTCAGCACCGAGTCTGTGCGGGACAGGATGATCATCTCAGCTTGAAGAGTAAATGCGTGCACGGGGAGGCGCGAGGGGTCCTGGCGGTCCACCAGGTACTGTGCCTGCTGGGGTCCTGCTGTGCGCATCTGCCAGGTGCCTCTGGCTGGTGGCTGTGCCTGGCCCTCAGGGCAAGCTGGTGTGGTGGCTCAGCTCCTGCCAGCTGCCCTCTGTGACCTTCGACAAGTGCATTGGTCTAGCCTACTCTCCTCAACATTAAAATGGAAATAACGTTGATCCTGTAGCGTGACCTCACAAGATTTTGGGGGGATTTCGTGAGGTTAGTGTTGGGCTGTGGTGAGCAGGACTGTCTTCGGGGCAATTGTTGCTCCTGTTCTTCAGGGTGACCGGCACAGGGAGGTCAGTACTTGCTCACTGTCAGTGTGAGAGCCAGGTGATTGGTTCTAAAGCCCCCCATGTCTGTCCTGAGACACCGTCCTCAAGGTCCTCTTGATCATTGCACTATGCTCAGCCTCTGGCTCTCCTGCTTGGCCGCCAGTGCTTTCGGAGGCAGAGCCGCCCCCTCCACACCTAGGCCAGAGGTCAGGAGAGAGGCCTCCTGTTCTTGGCAGTGCGGCCTGTAATTACTCTCCCCCAGGAAGCTGGCCCTCCTGACCTCACCACCCAGTCCTGGCAGTTCTAACCTGGACTCCAGGCTGGAATTAGCTCCCCTGGGGCAGGCGGGCAGGGGGTGCACACCCCAGCCAAACTGAGGATGCGAGCCTGTAGGGGCCTTAAGCACGTCTACCAGTGGGTTCAGAGCCACAAGGGAGGCCACGGCAGTGTCCAGGGGCATGGATGGTGGCGACTAGGCAGTTGTGCTAAGATGAGGCTCCCCACTTCCTTACTGTGTGAGTGCATGTTGTGCTGAGCCTCCTCAGGAGGCCCAGGAGGAAGAGCCACATCCCTGTTAAAAGGAACCTGAGGCTCAGTGCAGTTAACACAAGTCAGCTCAATCAGGTCGCTTAGCTGGGGGGCGGCACTGGCCCCAGTCTTGTTCAGAGCCAGAGAGGAGAGCCTGCCCTGGTGAAGGGGGGAGGGTGACCTGAACAACAGGTCACCCTCCCTCACCTGGAGCGCTGCCCCCTCTCTGCTTTCCTCCCTGGTGGCTTCAAAGGCCTGAGTTTATGAGAAACTCCACCAGTTGGGCTTCCCTGAGCTGGAGTGTATGGAGGACCCGCCCTTGTCTGGGCTGCGCTGCTGCCCGTGGGCCTGGGCCACAGGGGACTTCCTGTAGGAGGGGCTTCCCCTGCCCCTGCCTCCTCCTGGGCTGGTGTTCCCGGTGCTCTTCCCAGGGTGGTCATGAGGAGGCAATTCCTAGTCCCCCAAGAAGGACTTGGGTGGGGACTGCTTCTATGTAAGACCTTTTTGTGGGACAGTTGGCACACAGTCACACCTTGTAAATGACATGGCCTCCCGGAAGAGGGGCGTGTGTGTTTGTGTGTGTGTGTGTGTGTGTATGAAAGAGAGAGAGAGAGACACACACACACATGCCTTGCAGATGGGCTGTCTGGGCTGCCCCTAGCCCGCTAAGGAGCTCACACCCCAAATTGCCAGCCAAGCTCCAGGCTACTTCCCTCCTCCTCTGTCCCTTTTTACCGCAGCACTGGCAGCCCTGGTGCAGGGCAGGCAGGCTGCAGGTAGTTTCCTTGCCTTTCTGTTCCTCACTGCTAGGCCCCTTGGCTTCTCCCCTCTTGCTGCTTGAGCACTGCCCTTGGGCTCTGGCTCCCTGGGGAGTGGATGCAGTTTGGGGGAGAGGGGAGATTGGTACTTTAAAGGCCGCTTTATCCAATTTTCTTGCCTCTTGGGCTCTGGCTCCGGGTTGGAGACTTCTGCAAGGATAACAGCATGGCCTGCTGGAGGCCCCTCCCTCTCCTTTCTTTCCTCACCCCCTTCCCTGGTACTGAGAGGGCTATGGAGGATTCCACAGAGCCACGAACATCAAGAAATTCCATTCAGGGCAGGAAAGAGCTTCCAGAAGGTGGGTGAAATCCTGTGGAAGAGGCCTGCTTGATTTGCGTGGGAGCCCATCTAGAGGTGCTGAGGGAGACAGGCTCCACTGGAGAACCTCCACCCTGCCCATCAGCTCGAGATGGCTCTGTGCCTCCACCTTCTGCAAGCAGCACCCCCAAGGACTGACAGATGCCTCTCAACAAACTGGGGTGAGGGCACAGGGCAGAATAGGGCTCACCTGGATTCCAGACCATGCTTGCTGAGCACCCAGGAGTTGCCTTCCATTCTGGGTAGAGGGATAGAGGGGCCATGCACCTTGAAGTTCGAGGCACCAGGACCAACACTTGTGGTCAGTGGGAGGCTCCCCAGAGAGGTGGAACGGGCGGATGTATAAGCTGAGCCTTGTAGCTCTTTCTCTGGGCCCTGTGCCTGTGAAAACCCAAGTCCTGAACAGTGGGGGACTGCACCCCAAGTCTGGCTTGTGAGGTCTAGGAGGTTGCTCTGTGCCTAATTTCTGCAGAAAAGCAGGTGGAGGTGTTACTGGTCATGTTTAGAAAGGGGAGAAGAGGCTGAGGTTATTCACATCTACCTAGTCTTGGAACGAGTTTGACCATCTTGTCTGAATTATTTTGCTGAACTATTGTATGTCATCTGCTCACTACCATTTCAGATTTGTTGTTGGTATTGTTTTTATTTTTGCATGTATTTGAAAAATTTCATTTCTTTGCCCACAAGGATGAGGGGCCAGAGACCAGGGTTGACCTGGGAGGGAGCCTTCATGTTCTCATGGTTGGCCCTGCATTCCAGCTGTGCTGGGACCACTGACTGGTCAATTTCCCTCTCTGCCTCAGTTTCCCCATCTGTACAATGGGAGAATAATACTTGCCTGCCTACCTCACAGGGGTGTTGTGAGGATTCATTTGTGATTTTTTTTTTTTTTGTGCAGAGCTTTTGACCATCAAAAATCACAAAATGTGAATTGTGCCTAACTTGATTTGTCTGTATTATGGGGCAGATGGTAGAGAATGGGTGCAAACTGGGGTCCCTGCTCCTTTGGATAAGAGTGGGTGGGCAGGGCGAATGATGAGCACCTGCCCTTAGCACTCCTGATTCTCAGTGAAAGTGTGTTTTTCAGATCTCCCTTGCCACCCTTGCATCCTGTCACATCCCCAACCTGCCTTACTCTTTCATTTGTGCTGTCCAGGAATGTCATCTAAGCCCTTCTTTGAAGAAAGCAACCTAACAAGTCAATTTACACTAAAGTGTGAAGGACTGTTGTATCTAGAAAAATGGAAGAGAGTGGAATTTCAGACTACTAAGGAAGGTAGACCTCTGCCTCCACTTCTTCCTCTTATACCGTCATGCTGCTCTTGGCTCCTTCAGGTCCGGGGTGCTTGAGCACACTTGCATTGAGATTGCTGTGTGTAAAGCAACTGTAAAGAGAGAGGAAGGTAAGGCGAGTATTGACCCCAGACTGCTCTCCAAGCTCTTTCATTCAGGATTTGGGTTGTAGTGCTAAGGTCAGCTGGGGATGGTCAGAACGGAACATCCTGGTGATCTCACGAGCCTGGGAAGGAAGGCCTTCTGGGTTATTTCCCAGCATAGCAGGGTCCAAGGATGCTCCCCTTGGCTTCTGAATGAGAGCCTAGAGGCGTGTGCCCTGGTGTGAGTGTGTGTGTGTGTGTGCGGGGGGCAGTCTGCACTTTTATGTCTGGGATAAGGGGTCTGGGTAGGGACACACAGATGTGCCTGGTGTGTTCAGGTGTTTTGTAGGGTACATTCAGCATCAGTGCAGGTGAAGTGCCTTGTGTGCCTAGCACGCAGCAGGTAGTCTTGCAGAAATCGTTTTTGGCTCCATAGAGTTGGTTACTTGAGTTATTTGTTCCTGCATCTAAGGAGGCCAGAGAGGTGTCCCTAAATTAGCCACCTGGAGACCAGAGGTTCCTTTAAAGTCAGGGAAGCTTGAGCCCAAGGGGATTGAGCTGGGGCTGGAGAATCAGGGAGATCTTGGGAAGGGCTAACTTGACAGTTTGCCAGAGGAAGTCAGCAGGGAGGGGGTGAACCAACTCTCTTGTTTGTGTGACTGAGAAGAGCAGGATTGGGTCTTGAAGCTTCAGGGTAATTGGAGGTCTAGAGTTTGCTGGGGTTCTGGGTAAATCACTTCCTTCCCCAAGGATTATTCATGTGAAATGGCCAACTGATCCTTGCCTTGGTCACGTGATTTGTGGGAAAATAGGAAACATGTGTTTTCCCTCTGCCCCTTGACCTAAGGAGGGTGGACAGGACAGACGCTGGATTTTGCTGGCATCTGCTGTTCTGGGCCCCGGTGCTAGCTTTTTACATGTACCATCATATTCACAATAGAGAGAAATCTGGAGGTAGGACATTTATAGAGGAGGAAACAAAAGATCAAATAGAAGGCAGAGACCCATTCAAACTAGAGGAGTTTGGAAGAAAGAAGAAAATAAAAATCATGTATAGTCTCACAACCAATGCCCAACATTTTGTTCTATTTCCTTCTCTCTACGTGCCATACTGTGCTTTATATGTGAGCATGTAATGCATTCACATCTGCTCTATGAAATTAGGATCCGGAAGTTTGATTACCCCATCTCTTCATTTACCATGTTGTGACAGTCAATCAACATTATTCTGGTATTTCTGTGAGGGGAGTTTTGAATGAGATTAGCATTTAAATCACTAGACTCAGTAGAGCACATTGCCCTACCTCAGAGTGGAATCTAAGCCAATCAGCTGAAGGCCCAAGTAGAACAAAAAGGCTGACCCAAATGTACAAATCTGACGTGTACTGCTTGATGAGTTTTTACAGATGCATACACCTATCTAACCCAAATCTCTATCATCAAGATACACATCCTTACATTTTGGTTATTTTTTAATGTTAAAATTTATGAAGAACATTTCAAGGAACATTTTCAAACACAAATATTTGGGCAGGTGATACAACTCCTGGAATAGCGAAATACTGAAAATGCCCCCCACTGACTTATTCAAAAAAAGGGATTGTAAAAAATAAGGTCAACAGAAATAGCTCAGAGGACCCTTAGTAGCATGTAGTAGGTCATTGGGAATTGGGTATAGGGAAACTGTCCAGGGAACCCTAGAAGCCTTCTTTGGCATCCACGGGGTTGTGCAGACCTCCTCTCAGGAGAACTGGCACCTTCAGACCCAGCAAGTGGGGCTGCCAAGGCCCACCTCCCCTCTCCAGTGCTCAGTCCCTTGGGCTGCTCCCAGCCAACAGCCAACAGTGGGCACCGCAGGGGCCCTAGAGCCTCGACTCGGGCTATGTCTGCCCACTGCGGTGTGCCTGCATCTGCCAACCTTGCTTGGGCCTCCCCATGGTCTGGCCAGGAGCTCCTCAGAGCTGCCCTGCTCGGTGGGCTCTTCTCCATCTCTTCTTTGATCTGAAGGCCCTTCCTGCCTTCTGCCTCCTCCTTTATGCTCCACAGTGTCTTCTCCACATCAATCTCACACAGCCTATCCCACCCCAGTCACTGCTGCCTGAGACCTCGCTGATGCCCCCTCACTCTTGTCTTGGCCTCTCTGGTTGCTTTCTGGGAAGGTCAGTCTTCTTTCTGGGAAGGTCAGCCTTCTCTGACTCCACTTGAAGAAAGGAACCACCCTGGTTTCCTGTTGTCTATGTGCCGTTCCAGGCAGATGAAGTTGCCTATGCAGGCATGCCTCGCTTTGCACAGCTGCTGTCCCAAGAACTTGGTGCTGTTCTATGCCATGGTTTTAGGATCTACCCAGCCAGTGCCAGTCTCTCTCTTCTGGAACATTTCTGTAACAGCTATCATAGAAGCAGAGAGAAGCCAAAAGGGCTGGGATTCATGGCATGTTAGAGCCTTCAGGCTGGAAGGACCCTTCACAGTCCTCTAGCCCCCATCCCTGCCAGCTTTTCGGTGGTCCTTAAACAGAACCATGCTCATCCCCTACCACATAGCTCTTGGGCTCTGACAGCAGTTCTGATTAGAAAAGCTTTCTACTCCCGACCCCAGGCCGTTTCTTTGTGGCCCTGGTCCCAGGATGTTCATGGAAGGACCCTCAGCTCTTCCTCTTTAGAATGATAATCAGCCAGTTGGACGGACCTCAGAGGCCTATCCATTCCTGCTGGTGTAAAGACTTCTTTGGAACATCCTTGCAGGAGTGTCTACCCTCTGGATTTCTCCCCCTCTGGAGAACTCACCACTTGCTTGCCACTGTCCCAGGCTCAGTGACTGCCCTGAGACCCAGCTGCCCGGAGCAAAAGAGTCAGGGCCCTGCCTGTCTTCAGTGAGGTTGGGCCCCCAACCCCTACCCTGGGTCCCACCAGGAGCCTGGCTCCTGGGCATGAAATCCAAAGTGGTACTGGGAGTTGTGGCTCCAGACCTGAGTCCTGAGTGTAGGGCAAGTTGGGAGCCCTTGGACCAGGAGCAGTAGCTAAGGTTCTTTAAAAATTTGGCTGGGGAAGTGACTTGCTTTGAAAGTCTTGTAAATCCATTCAGCACCCAAAGAAGCACCTCAGCATGGGGTGAGGAGGGGCTGCAAGCTGATGGAGCCGACTACTTTCTGGCTTTCCCAGGACTTTTAGACAAATCCAGGAAGTCAGATAATCCCCAACCTCCCATTTTCTAAGTAACGCAGAAAGTGTTGATAATATTCTCTGGAACCTCCTTTTTAGGATATTAGCAGTACAGAGCGAGAAGGGAACACCTAATTGGTAGAACAAGAAAGGCTGCTGGCTCCCTTGCTGCTGTTCTGTTTTACAAACCCAAACAGACCACTGTTCTTTTCCCTTTCACAGCCTTCCGAGGTGTTTGCATCTTTGTCAAGATTCACCACCGTCTGTGTGTCTGGTGAAGTGTGTGAAGAGTCACAGCAGGCTCAAGTGAGACTGGCTGCCTCTTCCATGTGCTGTTACCTGAGCAAATTCCTTAATGTTTCTGGTCTTTGGTTTCTTCCTTCGTGATCTTAGACCTTCTTTGGGGATATTGCAAGGTTTGAAAGAGTTAACTTATAAAAGGCATTTCAGTTTGTACATCAAGAGTGGGTAAAGGTGTCACAGACTAAGTGTTGGCTTATTGTTGTGATTATTATTTTAACACTTGCCACTGATGTAGCGTTTTATTGGCCAGGGATAATAAATAAGGAACTGAAGGTGGGAGAGCTCAGATTATTCACCCAAGTTACGTGGCTAATAAGAAAGTGACACAGCAGAGGGTGTAAGCCCCAGGCCATACCTGGTGCAAGAGAGCTGCTACCATCACATCATTTTGTGTGTCAGGTTATGTGTATGAGTCAGGTCAAGGCACTTATGATTCATCTGAGAGGCTAAACTTGGTGGGCAAAGAAGTTAGAGAAAACAGAAGTGCTGGGGCTGTAGGGTTGGATTTAATATGAAAAGTCATTCACCACACTAGAAAGGGTTGCAGAAAGTTCTTAAATGACAGCAAGAAGCTGGGTGGGAATTGCAGCTGCGTTTGTGCAGCAAACACACTTGGTGTGGCCCAGCCCAGTTCATTTCCAGGACCCAAGAATATGGAGGAGCTAAACCAGTTTGGACAAGGAGATTTAGGGCAGACCTGTAATTTCAGCCACTTGAGTGAAGAAAAAAAAAAGAAGACTGTTTTCCATTGGGCTAATGGGCACTGTCTGTGAGAATCCTGTTAGGCCAGACATTCTGGTCCCCTCAGGCCTGCTGCTCTCACCACACTGCCCCACTCCTGTTTCCTGGAGGCTCCCCCAGACGCCCTTGGGGGGCATAGTCCCTGCAGGTAGCCCCCGTCAGGTGTTGCAGGCACTTGGCTTGGTAGGAGAATTTCAGGTGACCGTGGTTTAGGTTGCAGTTCACCTCGTGTGACCCAGATTTTGGTTCTGTGTCACATGAGCCGAGAAGGTCATCATCCCAGCCATTGTCTTCATCCCAGACCTGCACCCTCAGGGGCCTCCCCATTTCTAGGACCACATCCTGAAAGTCCAGCGTTGTTTGCCATGTGGGGTTGTTGTCGTTCCACACTGTGCTTGTCTTCAGCTCCTGGTCGCCGAAGAAGGCCTTCACATAGGCGTCTGTTTCAGTGGTCCAGTCTCCCCTCAGGCCTCTTGTCTGGAGGTTCTTAAGCTCCAGGTGTGCTAGTCCCCTCTTGCGAGGACAGCAGCCCTGATTGGTGAGTTCCATGCCATGGCACAAGCACTGGCACGGGTCTTTGTGGCTCTTCTGCTGCCCCTCAGGGCAGGGCCGGCTGCAGTCCCTCCAGCGAGCCCTGTCCAACACATACTTGCTCACGGCCTGTCTCAGGGCCTCGCGGTGCGGGTCCTGTCTCTTCAGCAGAACATGCAGAGGCTCCAAGGTGTAGTCCACAAGGCCTGGGGTGTCCTTCAGCGAGTCTACCCATTGTGAGAACTGCTCGGGCTTGGCATGGTTCCCAAACAGCAGGTCATGCGAGGAAGTGTGGTGGCCACCAACTATGTCAATATAACGTTCCCGGAAGGTCTGGTGGAAGGTGTTTGTTATCTCGTGCTTCTTCTTCTTCTCCTCACAGGCCTTGTATTCTGATGAAGAACTGACCTTGCTGCCTATGCTGACCTCAGCCTCGACAGTCAGGCAATCCTTCACTTCCTTGTCTGTCAATCCCTCTAAGACCAGCTCACAGGTGCGCAGGGCCGTGAGGGTCGAGATCCGGCCACCCAGCTTCATGGACCGGATAAAGTGGGTGCCGTAGCTGGAGATGAGCCTGAAGTATTCAGTCTGTGTGGAGTTGTTGAATTCGGGGAGTAGGGCCCTGAGGGCCTTTTTGAATTCAGGGTGCAGTGGGGGATTGTGTACCAGTTGAAAACTGAGAGAGAGAAAAACATCAGGTCCAGGGTCAGTAGTATTTTCCCCATTTGATAACTCCCTCACTATGGCCCAAGGTCACAGGGAAGTGGCCGAACTAGGACTTAAGCCCAGGTGGTCTGGCTCCAAAGCCTGAACAACTAATCTCTGAGCCCACAGAGAAACCCTTTCTATTTTCCTTCAGTAATAAGGACTTGGCTTAGAAGTTTGCCCTTTCCTTTTCAAAATAAAGTTTTTTTGTTCCTTTTTATTTTCTAATTATAAAAAGTGAAGACACTATACTGATGGTATCTTATAGTTTTGGAAGCTAGTCCTGTTGCTGCGGCCTATTTGTCTGCCACTCAATTGGGCCCTGTATGCATGGACCCCAGACAGCTCTGGCCACATAGGTGCCCTGGTCTCACCATGGGGAAAAGGTGGCATCCAGGTATAAGAAATCAGAGTGCGTGACTCTGGAGTCCATACATTTCTCGGGTTGAGATCTGGATCCCAGAGGGGTGATTGCAATTTCTCAGCACTAGGGTCCTAATGCCCAGCACAGAGACTGACAAGTCAGACTTAAATAGTGGGTGAAAGGATGTATGAGGTCAGTGATGGGAGGGACCCAACCAGGTCTCCTGTCTCTGTGCCATCCAGTAAGGACCCCACAGAACTGCCAATGCTCATAGAAGAGGGGTTATTGGGAAGACCTAAATAGCATCATGTTCTCAGGCACAGCCTGCTGGCTTCCCTCTACCGGTTCTCTGCCTCATCTGGACTACCGGGGGTTAGGGGGAAGGCCATAGGGCACTGTATCACCTGGTGTGTGAGAACCAGGATTGTGGTTTCCTCCTGGTGGAGGCAGTCTCTTAGTTCCCATCCTGCCATTCCTGGGCTTTTAGATCACCCTAAATTTCCCAGCTTTTTTTCATGCCTCCTCAACCCCCACTCCCAAGCTCACCTGTAAAATCGACACTCCACCTCATCCTTGCTGAAGGTGTACTGGTCCTCGTGGGCTTTCTTGGCTGCAAAGTTAGCTTCATCAGAGTGCGCACCTTCCATGGTCATGCGTGCGTTGCTGCTGGGCTTGGGATTCACGTCTAGCCCCACACGCCAGTCATTTTGGATGTTGCTAGCAGCATCCTTGGCCACACCCTCGACAGATTTGATCTCGGCTTTGACTACCTTGCGCTGGCAGACTGAGGACTGGGCACGCCAGTGCGCAAGGGCCAGGGGCAGGCGCTGGAGGGTGTTGTCCTGCAGGACGTTCTTGCAGAGGGTGCAGGTGCCATCTGGCCGCAGGTAGTGGGTTGTGTCCACTGGAAAGTAGCCTGAGCGGCGGAGACTGGTCACGTCTACTCCCTCCCCTGCCAGCCACGAGCCAGGCACGAAAGTCTCGTGTTCATTGCACTCAGAGTATGTGAAAGTTTGGCAGGGGGCGGGGGTGGGTGTGGGCAGCAGAAGGAGGAGAATCCCCTGGAGAAGCACAGATGTGGCCATGGAGCTGCAGAGACAGGAGTCTGTGGACAGAGCTATGGAGGACACCCAACTGCTCCCCCAGCTGTGACCTGTGGAAACCAGAGGGAATGCAATCCCTTTTAATTCACTGAATGTCAGAACTGGAATGACCCTTATAAACCTAGGCTGCCTCCCTCTTTGTAAAAATGGGCCACAGAGAAGTGATTCTACCAAGGACACACAGCCAGAAGGATGTCCCAATCTCATCATTTAAGCCTTGTGAAGATCCAAATTGATGACTTTGTCCTTTGTATCACAGCTGATGCTGCTGGGAAGGTGCTCTGTGTACAGAGAAGGAGGCAGACAGTTGCTGTAGCAGATTTGAGAGAGGGACCTGGTAATTCTAGAGAACTCTGGGTTCTGGAAAATGTTATTTTGTTGACCCCAAAACATTCATTTCTCCTACCCTCATGTCTCTCTCTCTTTTAAGATTTATTTACTTATGCACACAAGACCTGGGGTACAGGCCAGAGGTGCAGGGCATAAGAAGATTCACCAGAGACAGAGTGGGGAGCAGAACAGGCAGACTGACAGAAATACACTGCTGAGGGAAGTAGCGGGCAAGACAGGAGAGGTCTGCTGTGCTTTGTGGGTAGATCCCTGGCCAGGGATTGAACTCATGCTGCAGTAGCTGCGGACAGCTTCATGGTACTGAGACTTAACCCCTTGCACTAAAAGGGAGGCCCCTTAACTTCATCTCTCTTATTCTCTATCCCCACCCTATATGCACCTTAGGTTCTTGACATAACTGGGAAAGAGGAGTGGTTGTTATTCATCCTTATTCTCTCCATTTCCCCTTTGGGGACCTCTTTCTGAGCCTCATGGAAGAAAATCAGTCTGAATTCTAGAATGAAAGCTCCCATATGCCTATACCCTAAGATCCTGCATGGAAGAGGCCTTGAAGTTTGCTCTGCAGGTCTCCTACTGATGCTTGAGTCTCCTGTTGGTTAGTCCCTGCCACACTGGGATCCCGGCAGTAACTGTGAGCTACCTATTGCCTATAGTTGGACAACAATTACTTAGAAATGTCTCGCCCAGTTTGAGGTGGCTCTGGAGCCTCAGCTGGGTTTGTTTATAACCTGGAATCTCCTCTTCTACCCCTATCCAAACTGAGTTCCTTGGAGGCCTTTCCTCTCTGGCATCTAGCAGAGGCAGCTGCCTCTCTGAGCCCTAGGTTGATGGGGGGCATGAACTCCCCCTGCACTCTACCTGGAGCCTCTGGGCCTTCAATTCAAAGCAGGGTCTTGAATGATGGAATTCCAGGCAATACGGCAGTCCTCTGGAGGTAAACAGCAGAAGAGGAGGCTTTCAAAGGCCTTGGGATCATCCCCTTTAGAAGCCAGCACAGTTTATAACCTTAATCCAAAGAACTTGGTCTCCATACTGACCCTCATCTTATTATCTCCCAGGGCACTTGTTTTCAGCTTTCTTAGTGACTCAGTCAGCATCTGAAGGGCAAAGAGACTGTGTACTCTACCCTCTTTGCTTGGTATATGAGGAAACTGAGGCACAGAGTGGGCTCAAGGCTGCCCAATGAGTTAGCCCTGGTGCACAGCAGTCTGGAATCCAAGTCTCTTTCGTACGTGAAACAGTACCTCCTGCCCCATCAGGCTTGTAGGGGCAGGATGGCCACAGTGCAGGTTTTCTGATGCAGCAGATGGGTGAAGGACAGTCCTGTAGCCCTCAGAGGTTTTCTCAGGCTTTTATTGAGCTGTTATATATAGAGCAGCAACCAGGTACACGGCAGGCAGGGGTGCCAGGGGGCCAGGAGGCCACAAGGCCTCCAAGGTGCCGGCAAGTCTTCACTCTGGGCTTCTCTCTCTGTCTTCTGGCTTTCTTTCTCCCCTTCTCTCTCCTACCTCTCTCCTGCTGCTTCTTCTCTTGGTGACTATATCAGTACTACTCCCATGGCCCACAGAAGTAAACAAGTCAGCTTACAACAATGTAACAACTGTAGGTGCCCCATCAGGCAGGGCAATCTTAGTGGTCAGAAGGCAGAAAAGCCTGAAAAACCATTTACCCTACAAGGCTCTTCCCTCAAAGGAGTAGTTTCACACCCATGCTCCTCTGTCCCCACCCAGGGGCTTCCAATCACCCCAAACCCCTCCTGCCTTCCTACCTGGAGTCCTGTATCGAGCTGCTCCTAAACAGACAGCCTAGCTCCTCGCGGGAGGCTTCTGAAATGGTGGTGTCAGCCCCCCAGGCAGGCTCACCACACAACTCATCACCAGGCCTAGTGCACCTCACTTCTGCTTCCTGCACTGCCCCTAGTGTCGTCATGGGTTCCCTTAGCTCTCCCCACTCACACCACCAACCACCATGTCTTCACCTCATCCGGCCCTGCTGACAGCCCTCAGAGGACCAGAGGCTCATCTGCCAAACAGAAGTGTTGGGGTGTGGGATGGGGCGAATAGATGAGGTTTAGGCTAGAGGAGCACACGGGACCGAGGACTTCAAGATTCAGCTCTGGGATGGAAGAAGAGGCCCGCGGGGGTGATCTCCCTGCTCTTGAGCCAGGGCGCTGTGGTGTGAGATGCAAGAGGAGACAGAGGGAAGGCGCTCACTGAGTGGGCTCGGACTGAACAGCCCACTGAGTGGGCTCGGTATCCACTAGCTGTGCGGCCTGGTAACTTCTTTGGCCTCTCTGTCCCAGTTTCCTTATGTAAAAATGGGGATAAAAATAGCTAGACCCACAGGCTATGAATATTAGGGGAGTTACTACATGAGGCTCTCAGAACAGAGCCTGGCCCTCAGCGGGTGTTAGTACATGTGACCATTCCCTCCTTCCTGAGCAGTGGGGAGAAAATTCATGTTATTCAGACCTCTTTGTCTACTTCCTGCCAACACCTACATTTGGCCCAGCCCAGGTTCTGTGACCCAAACACGGGGTCTCCTGCTCCCCCTTTTTTTTTTTTTTTAGAGGCATGTATTTTTATTTATTTATTTATTTGTTCGTTTGTTTGTACATGCACTGGGTACAGTCAGAAGCGCAGGAGTGTGAGAGAATTCACCAGACCCAGAGCGGGAGCAGTCCTGCTCCCCTTTTTGAAGAGAACCAGAGTCGGTGCTGCTTCCCAGGCTCTTCCCAGCCTTGGCCAGGATTTGCAGCCACTGGTGTTTGAGCTGTAGTGGGACCCCGCCCGGGAGAGCTGTGGGTGAGACCCAGGGTCTTCATTAGAGAGAATGATGGAGCTGGAATAAGTGAAGGGATAATGACCAAGATGTTTTTCAGAATGAGAAAAGATGTGAACCTTCCATTCAGAAAAAACAAATCCCACACAGGAAGAATTAATAGAAACTAATATCTATGTACAAACTTGTAGTAAAATTTCAGAAATGAAAAGATCTTAACAATAATTCCTCCACCCCCCAATAAATTTCTAAATTCTCTATAGAGAAATGACCATTAAACACTAACAACAATGGAAGCCAGACAATGAAATAACTTCAAGGTGCTGAGAGGTGTCAACCAGCAATAACTTCAAAGTGTCTACCGGCTAAAAGTATGATTCAAAAACAAGGGTGGAATAAAGACGTTTCCAGCAAGCAGAAACTGACAAGTGTACTGTCAGAAGTCACACACATGGTGCAGCAGACCTCTCCTGACTCGCCCACTGCTCCCCTCAGCAGTGCATTTCAGTCATTCTGCCTGTTCTGCTCCCCACTCTGTCTCTGGGTGGAGCCTCTCACCCCCATGCCCCCACACCTCTGGCCTGCACCCTAGTTCTTCTATGCAAAAAATAAATGAATCTGAAAAAAAGTTTGTAGAGAAGATAAGTCACATTATAAAGACAATAATTTAAAAAAATTACACACACACACACACGTAGTGCCTTAACAGTAAAGCACAAATAAGCCTGTTTCCCCTTTCTCTTATCTACAGATTGTGTGGTCAAACTTACAGGTCTTTGTTCAGATAATTTTTACTTTCACGTTTTATTTCTTATAAACTCTTTATTTCATTCTGTTCAAATGTCATCACTGTTTTCTACTCTTTTGAACTTTTTTAAAAGCATTCAAACATAGTCATTTACATTTTATGTATAGTCATGCTAGTATTTAAATTTTTGTGTAGCTCATTCTTTATGCTATTTTATCAACTGAATATCCCCTCTTGGTGGCTTCTATTCTTAAGTGTTTTGCTTATAAGTTTAGATAGTGAGCTTATGCTGGGCTGCTCTTTGTCTGTGGGAATCCTGCAAAGCCCGGGTAGAGAATATTCCTTCAAAGCAGGTTTGCATTTACTTTGGTGAGGCACCTTCCAGTTTTACCAACCTACCTATTTATATTAATTTTTTGGCTTGTCATATATTCTGACCCATAAAAGTAGCATAAATTTGAACTTCAAATGCAGGGAAGGTAGGTCTGTGGCTATAATGTTTTAGGAGAAACTCTGTCCTTCCACTCAGATTTGAGACTGAGATAAGCAAGTGTCTTTCCTGAGTCCCTTTTCCAATAAGTAGATCTGTTTCTAGTTTATCCTTCATTGATGTTATTGGTGCTTTGAGAATTTATTTAGGCTCTATGTGAGATGATCACAGCTTCAAAATTCCCCTACCCATCCCCTCAAGTGCTATTGCTTGTTACTCCTGTGGTGTGATAACCTGAGGCTCTGGGTATTCTGGATACCAAGTGCCCTCTGGGCATCCAGTGGTCTACCTGTTCTTTGGCTTCTACTTCTTGGAATTTCCCTTACTCATTTCCAATTTTATACATGTTTTCTGATACATGCCATATATTTGATCTATTCTTACCAGGTGTTTTATAGCAAGGGAGATTTTAAGCATATTTATTCTATGATATTTGATGTCCCAAATATTATTTACTCAACACATGTTTATTCAATAAATATGGAAGGAAATAAATGTTTATTGATTGCCAAGACTCTGCTATTCTATTCTTTCTATTTTATTCCAAAATACTCAAAAGACTGATCATTTTTTAAAATTCATTTTTAATTTTTTTTTTTATTTTTTACATCATTGTTCACTTTTAAACAATATTTGTTGTCCCCCAACCTCCTCAGGTGTAGTCCCAACAGAGTTTCCTTCACCAATGCACCCCTGCACCATCACCACAGTCCCCTACTATTTAGAAATGGCAGCCACACACTTCCCTTTGGGCTCCATGGCTCACTCTCTTGATTTTGCACAGCACAGAATTTATAGCTTACAAGACCTTCACATACATCATTTCATCTCCATCTAAGAATGCTGTGGCACACGCAGAAAACTGTTATTCTTAATTATTGCATCTAATGAAAAAATGGAGACCCAGCAAGGATCACTTGTTTAACATGATATACCCAACAAGTGGCAGAGCTGTGACCAAACCCAGGTTTTGTGGCTTGAGGCCAATGCTTTCTTTTTTTTTTTTTTTTTTTTAATTTTTACTCAATTTTAATTTTTTTTAATTCAATGGGTTTTTTTTTATAAATTTTATTGTTATATTCCCCATACAATTGCAGCCCCCCCATTCTGAACCCAATCCCTCCCCTCCCGCCCCCGCCCCCCTAAAAGTGTCTCTGGTTCATAGTTTTTTGTTGATTTTGATTTTCACTTTCTTATAGTTATTCATTTTCCTGGTCCCTTATTTAAGTTTTCTAGATTCCTGCTGTGAGTGAGACCATCCGGTATTTTTCTTTTTCTTTTTGGCTTATTTCGCTGAGCATGATCCCTTCAAGCGCCATCCATGTTGCTGCAAATTGCATGTGTTTATCTTTTTTGAATGCTGAGTAATAGTCCATGGTATATATGTACCACATCTTCTTGATCCAGTCATCTATTTTTGGGCATTTGGGTTGTTTCCAAAGCTTAGCTATTGTAAACAGTGCTGCTATAAACATAGGGGTGCAGGTGTTCTTTGGAATTGATGTTTCTGTGTCCTTTGGGTAAAT
Organism: Talpa europaea; assembly: GCF_964194135.1. Lineage (NCBI taxonomy): Eukaryota > Metazoa > Chordata > Mammalia > Eulipotyphla > Talpidae > Talpa > Talpa europaea. The sequence goes on along the minus strand of NC_140077.1, from coordinate 43,030,372 downwards.
ACCTAGGAGTGGAATTGCTGGATCATATGGAAGCTCTATGTTTAGTAGGTCCAGAAATCTCCACACAGCTCTCCACAGTGGTTGGACCAGTTTGCACTCCCACCAACAGTGCAGAAGAGTTCCTTTTTCTCCACACCCTCGCCAGCATTTGTTGTTGCTAGTTTTTTTAATATGTGCCATTCTCACTGGTGTAAGATGGTATCTCATGGTAGTTTTGATTTGCATTTCCCTGATGGCAAGTGATGTTGAACATTTTTTCATATGCCTGTTGGCCATTTGCATTTCCTCTTCAGAGAAGTTTCTTTTTAGCTCTTCTGCCCATTTTTTGACTGGATTATTTTCTTTGTTGTTGTTGAGTCTCATCAGCTCTTTGCAGATTTTTGTGATCAGTCCTTTATCATTAGTGTTGGGTGCAAAAATGTTCTCCCAGTTGGTGGGGTTTCTCTTTGTTTTTGTTATTGTCTCTTTTGCTGTGCAGAAGCTCTTTAATTTGATGTAGTCCCAGCTGTTTATCTTTGCCTTCACTATCACTGCTTTGGGTGATGTGTCTGTAAAGATGTCTTTGATGTGCAGATCACGTAGTGTTTCGCCTATATTTCCTTCTATATATTTTATGGTTTCAGGTCTTATGTCTAGTTCTTTAATCCATTTTGAGTTGATTTTTGTGTATGGTGTTAGGTAGTGGTCAAGCTTCATTCTTTTGCATGTAGCGACCCAGTTTTCCCAGCACCATTTATTGAACAAACTTTCTTTGCTCCAATGCATAGTCTTTGCTCCTTTGTCAAAGATTAGTTGACCATAAATCTGTGGGTTTATTTCTGGATTTTCTATTCGATTCCATTGGTCTGTATGTCTGTTCTTGTTCCAATACCATGCAGTTTTGATGATTATGGCTTTGTAGTATAGTTTGAAGTCTGGGAGTGTAATGCCTCCATTCCCTTCTTTTTTTTTCAGGAGAGCTTTGGCTATTCGGGGTTTTTTGTGATTCCATATGAATTTCATCAATAATTGTTCTATTTCTTTGAAGAATGACATTGAAATTTTGATTGGAATAGCATTGAATCTGTATATTGCTTTTGGAAGGATGGCCATTTTAATAATGTTTATTCTTCCAATCCACGAGCAGGGGATGTCTCTCCATTTCTTTGTGTCTTCTTCTATTTCTTTTAACAGTGTTTTATAGTTTTCTTTGTATAGGTCCTTTACCTCTTTTGTTAGATTTATTCCCAAATATTTGATTTTTTTGTTTCAATAACAAAAGGGATGGTTTTTTTTGATTTCTTCTTCTTCAGATTTATTGTTTGTGTATAGGAAGGCTACTGACTTTTGCATGTTGATTTTGTATCCTGCCACTTTACTGAACTGATTGATGAGTTGAATTAGCTTTTCTGTGGAGTTTTTGGGGTTCTCTATGTATAATATCATATCGTCTGCAAATAGTGATAGTTTGACTTCTTCTTTTCCTATTTGGATTCCTTGGATGTCTTTCTCTTGTCTTATTGCCCTGGCTAGGACTTCCAGTATTATATTGAAAAGCAGTGGTGAGAGTGGACATTCTTGTCTTGTTCCAGATCTTAATGGAATTGCTTTCAGCTTTTCACCATTGAGAATGATACTGGCTGTTGGCTTGTCATAGATGGAGGCCAATGCTTTCTTAGGAGTCCAGCTCACATACAGCTGCCTAGAAAATACACTTCCAAGTGGAATTCCAAAGTCTGGAGAAATTGGATTTCTAACTCATCAGTGAGCTCTCAATTTTCCGATATTTCTATTAAAGAACAGTAGGTCTGGGATTTCCCTGCGAGAGTGGTGGCCTAGATTATAGAGTTTAGAAAGTTGGTGTGGGTTTTGTGAATGTTCTGAGGGCCGTGCTTGGCCATGCTTGGGAGGTTGTTGACCGGTTACTGGTAGCCACAGGGCTGTGAAAACATGAATGTCTCACTGAGTTCAAATCTGAATGGAAAAAAGTTCTGAGTAAGTCTGAGGAATGACTCTGTGGAAGAAATTGAGCAGTGTCTGAGATGTTTCCATCTGCCTTTCAGCTAGAAAAGTTTATTCCTAACACCCTGTTGCCCTGGCACAATGCTCTGCACACATTTATCTGTATGAAGTCTCTACTAAATAATAATTACCATTATAAATCTCCTGCAATTAACCTTCACTATCACCCTGGAACTACTTAATAATTATGATGTAAATGAATCCTCCCAATGAAATCACTCCCAGAAATCTTGAAACTCACCAGCCAAAAAGCCCTTCTTGGTCAAAGCTTGACACCTAGGAGTAGTGGTTGGTAACAGAATCTAAACAGAGCAGGACAGTAAGAAGCCCACTAAAGACCAGATACAGATATAAGTAGGGGAGAGAAACAGAAAGCAGTTCAAGCACCTCCCTCCCAGAAGAGGGAGCCCTAGAGTTACGAATCTTGGTGAAGAAATCCTTGTCTGTTCTCCCCATTGAGAAGTACAGTCAGGGCCTCCCTGGTGGTGCATGGGGTTAAGATACAACCTTTGAAGCTATCAGCAGCCACTGCAGCGCAAGTTTGATCCCTGGCCAGTGAGGCGACCCACATGGCACAGCAGACCTCTGCTGCCTCGCCTGCTGCTCCCCTCAGCAGTGTATTTCAGTCATTCTGCCTGTTTTGTTCCCCCTCTGTATCTTACCCTCCACTCCTCTGGCCTGTACCCCAGTTCTTGTATGCATAAATAAATAAATCTTTAAAAAAAGAAAAGAAGTACAGAGAAAACTGTTTCTATCACACAGGGAAAGGTCACTGAGAAGGAACCTGTCCTCATTGAGGGTTCCTATAAGAAAATTAGGCTAGTGAGCATAACAGGTCATCAGACATAAAGGTCTCTAGAAAGACACACACATAAAAATAAAAGAAAAAAAATTAACATTTCAAAATGAATTAAAGGATTTTTTTAAAAAGTGACCCAATCTATGAAATTAAAATATAACTCTGAATTATAAAAATTCACAAGTGAAATGATTGGAGAAAAGGAAAAATTGAAAGGAGCTCATATAAAATTCAGTAAAGTAGTTTATTTCCTGGAAAGAAAAATAATTTCAGAAATTAAAGTTAAATAAGAGTGAATACAAGGGTCAATAAATAACACAAATAATATCATAGGAGAAATAAAAGATGCAAAGAGGAAAATTAAAAAGAAATAAACTAATCTGGAGAAGGGGAAAAAGATGTGAAGAATGCAACTGATATGGAAGACAGAGAAGATCCAACTTGTATCAAAGAGAGCCTGAAGGAAAAAAAACTCACGAAATGGGGTATCTCATCTATGAGAAATAGGATCTACACCCTGCAGACATGCCTGACTGAGCACCCTCTGTAGCCCGTGCATCTCTGGGACCTTGGGTGCTCTATTGAATGCGTATCTTTTCTGGCTGCATGGCCATGGGCTAAAGCTTCTGTTTACACACCTAGGAGTCTTCGTCCCTTCCTGCCCAGCAGTCATACCTGGTCACTGAATGTGAAAGGGCCTCATAGGGCCCTTCGACAGGTAGCTGCCAGCTTTGTTCATCCTCAACCACTGCTCTTGCTTTAGTGAGATGAATTAGGAAGCTGAGCCTGTGATCACCATGTCCTGATCCTGCAGCAGGTCTAGTCATTTGGTCTGCTTCCAGGTCTTTCTGACAAAAGCATGTTTTAGGCTGTTTAGTTATGGGCAGCATCAGCTTTCTCACTTGAATAGTGTTACAAAGGATTTTCAAACCCACCCATGATCTCATTTGGTAATTTATTAATAGAGCAGAATCTGCACTAAATGCCGTCAGAATAACTGTTGACATGTGCCAGTCACTGCTAAGCATTTTGCATATAGTCACCTTCACCACATTTTGATAAACCAGCTCTGTGATTTTCTTATTTTGCAAATGGGGAAACTGAAGCTGGGGGCAGAGCTTAAGAAATGATCCCAAAGTCTCAGAGCTGGTAAATGACAAGCCAACATTGCTACCTTTCCTTTAGCCCTTCCAGATCCTGCATCTGACAGGGACAAATCAGGGGCAGTGCTTGGACACCCCCTGCCAAAATAGTTCATGTCTGAGTGGAGGTATAGACTACTGAGGTTGAAGAGAAGGGGGTGGAGTTTGGCTCTAGGGCACCCCTAGTTGGTGTGGGTGCTTTGGACAGGAAGCTGGGGAACTTGGGTTGCAAATCAAATCTTATGTACCTATCCACTGTGACCTTGGCCAAGTCCTGTCCTCTTTCTGCTTTCAGTTTCCCCACTGGAAAAACTGCTGGAATACTAGTGGTCCTCATCACACAGCTGTTCCATAGCAGCTTAACCCTTCCCAGGAATCATCAGCTTAATCTTTGTAGGATCTCTCATGGCTAGATACCTCTATTCTTCTCATTTTATAGAGAAGGAAGGTAAGATGAGAGGTGAAGTAATTGTACTAAGTCACCTAGATGTTTAGTGGTGGTGCTGACTCAATCCTGGCCCAATCTAATTCTGGGCTCCTCTGGGGTCTTCTGTTCTGTCTAGGGTCAGGGGAATAATTCAGATTAAGCAAGGCAGGACATCCCAAGGACAGGCATCCTCTGTGGGCAATCACAAATCATCTCAGCCAGAGACAACACCCCAGAAGCCCCCTCTTACTTGAGAAAGGATGCCTCCACTTTCTTGGTTGCTTTCCCGCTTCTGGACCCCAGGTACTACCGAATTCCCCCTCTCCCCCCAGGGCTCACCTGGATTGTCTCCGATCCTGCCTCCAGGTGCTCTAGTCCTAGGCAGGGCTGAGCAGAGGGAAAAAGATGGAGCTCAAGAACTGTCCTTGCACTCATGGATGCGAGTCCTCTCCTACACAGGGATGCTTTCAGCCCCAGTACCTGTTGGGGGATAATCCTATGGATGTTTTCCTGACCTGTTGCAGCTTTTGTTCTCAACTGTCTTTTCTGAGGATTTTCACATAAAAGTGGCCCTGGATAACAAGATCTTATTTCTCTCCAGACAGAAGGCGGATTTTCTTGCCATTTCCCTGGGTGATGATTGGGCAGTTTGCTCATGGACCCCTTCTAAGAATGGACTTTCCTAAACTGGGGTTCTTCAACTGTGATACCAACCTGTGTGGGCACAACACCCACCTGGTCTAACCTCCAACCTGGCCCAGTGGGACTTGGGGGGCTCGGGAACATGCAGCTCATGCTGCCTGCTATGACATGAGCAGCCAGTCCTCAGTCCTTGGAGTCTGGAGCCTTCTGCCAGGAAACTATGGATTATCCTACAGGCGTGACTGCCAGACCCTTCATAGCCCCTTAGTGTCTGGCCACATGGATGGTGCTGATAGAGAACGCATTCTGGGAGAGGAGGGCACAAGAGTCTGATGGATGCTGCAGTGAAGGGAGAATACAAGAGGACCCATGGGCCTGGTCACAATGCTCTCTCCCAGGTGGTGCGAGAGGCATTGGGGAGGGCAGCAAGAGGGAGACAGGTGGCTCTAATGTCACCTGGGCTGCTCACGCTCCTGCATACAGTCAGAGGCAGGGTCAAGGTCCCCAGAGCTGCTGCACAGGCCTGGGAGCACGGGTTAGATGGCAGCTTTCTCTCCTCTGGCCCCCGTGTGACTGACAGCCCACATGACCCTGGGCACTAATCTGCGTCTTGTGCTTGGCTGTCTGGACCATTTTCACTCTGATAGTATTGCACGGAAGTCACTCCCCAGGCCCAGGTGCAGCCCCTCCAGTGCTCATACCTCAGTCAGGCTCTTAGGTCACTGGGTGTGGCTGCCTCAGGCCAGCTGCTTTCTGGGGCCTGCGGTTGGAGAAGTATGTGGGTCTATTTTGAACATTCAGGGGAGGACAATCACTTCTGAGTGGGAGGATGCTTCCTCTTGGCCAACTGCAGTGGACTCAGGGACTCACATAGCTCAGGATTCCTGGTTTTGTAACCTGTAACCTGCAATCTAGAGTCCTTTTTTAGCTCATTCCGGTTTTGGTTCTTCACAGTGTACTTTAATTTTTCAGCACTTTGCTCTCTCTGTGACCTTCCTATGGCAGTCTGTACCCCTCTGCCCAAGGCTCAGCTCCACTGTCCTAAGTAGCCATGCAGGTTCTAAGTCAAGGGCCCTCAGAGGGTTGTCTGACCCTGTTCCCATCCCAGAAACCTCCCAGCTTCCCAGAGCTGACTTGACTCATTGGTCCAGAGGACTGGCCAAAAATCATATCCAGGAGGCCTGTGGAGGGTAAATGTAGGGTGGTACAGGGCCTGGCTGGCCTCAGCTGCTTGGAGTTATAAAAAGAATAGAAGTGGCTGTGGTTGGTGGGTGACTAATGGTGACCCCTGAGGGTGTCACCTTCAGCTGTTGGGTGAGATGATGTGTATCAAGCCTCACACAGTCCCAAGACAGGCATCCCTGGAGGCTGGTATCTTTCGCACTCTCTAGTTGGGCCTGCAGGGTCCATTTTTACCGAGATCCCGGCCTTAAGCAGAGACCTGCAGTCTCCTGAAAGCTGGCAATGAGTCCTAGGCACCTTGGGGAACCATTATTTGCTATGAGAAACCATTATGAAGCTAATAATTTGGTAAGAACTGATGGGCTTGCAGAACCCATAGAAGCTTGGAGAACATGGATTTGAGTATCTAAAGAGCTGACTCTGAGACCCAGCCCTGCCACTTATTGTGTGAGCTTTAGCTGGTTACTTAACTTCTCTGAACCTCAGTCTACCCACACTGATTACATGAAAAAAGTGAGTAAAATAAATTTTAACCTGACTTCGGGTCCTAAGGTAGGGAGAAGTTATCCCTGGCTGGGTCATGCTCAGAATATCTAACCCCGTGAAGGCTGAGCTGAAGGTACTGGCCCTTAACAGCAGCCTGCCACACTTCAAAAGCATCATTGTTGTTTTGTTGACAGGAGGTGCTCTGTCCTTGGGGACCTTTTCACTCAAGTCTGGGTCCATCAGCCATGGTGGTGTCAGTCCTCTTGGGCACTCTTTTGGAGCTGGCGGGGTTTGCTTTGCCAGCTCTATGCTGCCGAGTCTGGCCTGCAGCTCCCCACACTGTGCCAGGTAGATACTTCTTATGCGATCCCTAATCCCATACATCCTTCCTGGTGATGGAGCCAAACTCTTAGAGGAACCATTTTGCCAGCTGGAGAGAACTGCTCGTTCCGTGTGGAGGCGCAGGGAGGGGAGTTCAATGCCATTCAATGCAATACACACCCAATGGGTGCCAAGATCTGGTGGGGCAAAACCAAGTAGTATGTGTCTTTCTCTTGTTCGTAATAAGGGATACCCTTATTACGGTATCCCTTACTGGGTTTTGTGCCAGGTACACAGCTGGTGCTCCATAAATGCTCGTAGCCTTCTCCATGGCCAGATGGTGGGTAGAGACCTTTCCCTCTTTTGGAGGACATGTGAATGGCAGCTTTTAACTCACAATGAGTTAGAGCTGGGGCTTGAAATCTCTGTGCAAATGGAAGGCAGGAACTTCACAGGCAAGGCTGGGGTACCCATGTTGTCCCCCATTTGAAAGTGGGTGGATTAACTGATCAAATGGAGATTTATCTCTAACGGGTGTGCCCTCTTAGTGGGGGCAACAAAGGAGACTTCTCCATCCCTCGGGGTGTTATGGTTTAGGGGCTGAGCAGGAAGCAGAGCTGCCCACAGTTCTATACGTTGCCCAGTCTGCTCCTGGCTGTAAAGTTTCCGGCTGTATGGCTGGTGTCGTGGGTGCCCATCAGAGGTGGTTGACAGGTATTTCTAGTCTCATTTTCCAAATTTAGAAAAAGAAGGATCACAAAGGGACCATAGCCCTGGAGCAGTGTTGGCCTTGTGTGAGGGGAGAGAAGTCTCCACCCCATGTGCCCTTTTACTCAATCCCACAACAGACTGTTCCCTCATTACACTGATAATACTTAGATATAAAATAACAGTCTCGGTTGTTAGAAACCTATCATATTAAGATGTGTATGTTTATATTATATATTTTATAAAGAAATAAAGTTCTATTCCTATATAATTGTGAATTATAATTATGTGTTATATGTTATATATGGTATACATTTTATATGTCATAGTATATAATTTATTATATATTTCACAGTATATATTATATAAATATATTGAAATGTAGATTATAAATATAAAAGATGTAAAAAATATACCTTAATAGGTATATTTGATAAATTTCAAAAGACAAAAAATACTATTATAAGCTCCTCCTATTCCATATCCTCAAGTTTTCACCCTTTTGGGCACTAAATATCCTACTATACAACCATGGTTGACTCACCTCAGTGTGAGTGAGGAATTTAAAAACAGGTTTTATTCTCACCAGCTTTCTAAATCCTAATTCTGTGCCTGCCCTTTCACAGAACCTTCCAGTGACTGCCGAGAGCCCTCTGCACAGGCCACACTCTTCCCCAAGACCCTGCTGGCTTCAGAAGGGGGCCTCTCAGCACTGCTCTTTCTGCCAGCCCCTCAGCCTCTGCTTTCTATCCTGGTCTCATTTCTGATCCTTCCACCAATCATGCAGTTCCTTGTGTCTGAGATGCCCTCCCCTTTTGACTCTCACCACACCTATGCCTCTAAGACTTGGCTTAGAAGTCACCTCTATTCAAACATAGACCTGGTGTCCTCCTAGGCACACTCACAGTGCCTGTGTCTACTCCTCACCCAGCAGGTCACTCCACCCTGGCACACCAGACCTCTTGCCTATGGCCTTTCCTAGGCAGTAAACTCAGAACACACGACTGCTGTGCCATGGTCGCCTCTGGATGCCAGTGTTCAGCCCACAGAGGAGAGACATGTCCAAGTGATGGTAGAATTGAATATGAGTTGGAGGTAGAGAGGGAGAATATGTGTCTTAGGGGTGAGAGAGTCAGTCCTCTGACTGGTTAGAACCAGACGGAGAAGCACCAGCTCCAGCATTTTGGAGATTTGGCCCATTTTAAAAAGTTGGCATCACGCCTGGCTTCCCAGCCCCAAACCATTCACACCCCTTTCTCCTTCCTCCTAGAATCCCAGTTTTGTTCCTCTCCTATGAGCTACCCTGGGCTTCAAGGAGGGCCTTAGCCCTCATCAGGGACAGCTGCATCAGGGGCACTGAGTCTTGAGGGTCAGTTGCTGCAAGAAAACCTTTATCTGTTCTTCAAAAGGGGCACAGGAAAATGCAGAATTCTGTAAGATGAATGTCCTGGTTTTGTCAGAGATTGGAAGAGAGAAAAGAGAAAAAAAGAGTGGAAACTATTTAGAATAGGAGCTGGCAAACCTTTTCTGTGAAGGCTAGGTCATAGGTATTTTAGTCTCTGAGGCCATACTAGCTCTGTAAAAACTACTCGACTCTGCCTTTGTAGCAGGAACCAAAAGAACATATAAACCAGTAGAGGTGGCTGGTGTATTCATAAAAAGAGCCAGTGGGCTGGAATTGGCCCCGGGATTCCATTGGCTTACCCATCGTTAAAAGACAATTCAGAGGCATCAGTCAAATACAGTGCATGGACTTTGGACCTAGAGTCTTAAAAAACAGAGCTAAATTAACAAATTGTGACAGTTGGAGAAATCTGAATAATGATAGGATCTAAGATGGTTTTAAGGAGTGGTGGCTTATTTTGTTACATGTGACAAAGACATGGTTTTTGTTGTGGATGTTACTTTTGTTTGTTTGTTTTTTAAGATTTATTTATTTATATAAGAACTGGGGTACAGGTCAGATGTGCAGGAGGGTGAGAGGATTCACCAGAGGCAGAGTGGGGAATAGAACAGGCAGATTAATGAAATACACTGCTGAGGGGAGCAGAGAGACAGGAGAGTCTGCTGTGCCATGTGGGTTTCTCCCTGGGCGGCTGGGATTGAACCCTTGCTGCAGAGGCTGCAGACAGCTTTACAGTGCGGTGCTCAACTGCCTGTGCCACCAGTGAGGCCCTTGTTCTTGCCTTTAAAGAAGAGAGTCTTTATTAGGCTGATTCTAAATTGGACGTGATGTTTAAGACTGCTTGAAAATAATCCATAGCGTGGAGAAGAGATCAAAATAAAACAAGACTGGGGCCTCCCCTGGTGGCGCAGCAGTTGAGCACTGGGCTGCGAAGCTGCTTGCAGCCTCTGCAGCGCCATTTCGATCCCCGGCCACCAGCGAGGGTCCCACATGGCGTGCAGACCTCTCCTGCCAAGCCGCTGCTCCCCTCAGCAGTGTGTTTCGTAGGTCTGCCTGTTCTGCTCCCCACTTTGGCTCTGGTGAATTCTCTCACCCTCCCACACTTCTGACTGTACCCAGTGCTTGTATAAATAAATAAATCTTTAAAAAAATAAAACAAAACCCATAGGATGACAGTGATGAAGCTGGATTATGGTAAATGAGGGGCTAGGGGGCCTTCTTTCTATTCTTCTTTTTTGGTGCATGTTTGAAAATTTGCATAATAAAATCTTTAAAGGTTAAAAGGAGGGGACATGAAAGAACTCCCTCTTCCATCGCCTCTAGTCACTATTGCAGCTGGTAAACATATGTTGCTGGCACTAATGCAGCCATTTTGTGGCTCAGTGGGGACAAGCCTGGAATCAGACTGACCACCAAAACTGGCAGAGTGGAAAGAGGAAGGAACTGGGGCGCTGGGTGATTTTGTCAGACTGTCATATTAATCACAGCAAGCCTGGTTCAGTATTCAATATTAAGTAGGCAATACTTGAAGCCATGATTAATTAATTAACTATATATATTTATGCTTGCATGTAAGTCATCTGATTTAGACAAAGGAAAAGAATGGAGGTCTGGCTCCCCTTGCTGCAGGATGCCACCCACAGCATTGAAGAGGACATCAGGATTAGAAGAAAGGCTTGTGAGAAATGGGTTCTAGCTCGATTTCTCTGGGTCTGTCTGTCACACCCAGGGGCTCCAAAAAATGGGAGAGGTTTCTGCTTTCTCTCTCATCCCCCTTGAAACCCAAAAGGTCAACGCCAGGGGCTGCACTGGACTTTGGTTAGAAGGATGCTGATGTTGCAATCAGAGACCTACAGTTTCAGGAGACAAAACGCAGACAGAACTCCCGGAGGACAGCTGGCCTTTCTGGCACCCCTCCTTATAAGGATCAGGGGGCCTCCTCTTCCTGATCCCCTCAACACGTAGTAACCACAACCACACAAAGTCCACACAGGGCACAAACAGCATTGTTTCTAACTGATCTCATGGCTCAGCCAGTCTCAGGGGTATCAGCTGTTCTGTAATGCATGACAAATCACTGTGGTTAACTTAACCCGTCCGGGTCTGTTGGATACGTTCATTAGACACTTGCCAGAAAATGTGCAGCAGGAATGCTGGGAAAAAGGATAGAGGTCACACATGGTCTCTGGTTCTTCAGGACACTCCTGGAGCTCTTCCCAGACTTGAGTTCAGATACTGCTAGAGTGCAGGCTTTGGAGGCTGGGGTGGAGGCAAGGGTGGTAGCCTTGAACTAGGAGCAGATTACAGATCCTCAGGGAGTTTTTTTCTCAGTTGTAGTTTGGCTTGATTTCCAAGGCTTTGCTTAGAACAGTGATTTTTAAATTGGAGCATGCATTAGATTCCCTTGCAGGGCATGTTGAGACACAGATTCTTGAATTTCTACTGAGTAGGTCTGGGGTGGAGCCTGATAATTTGCATTTTTAACAAACACCCAAGTGATGATGATGATGGTGATGATGGTCTGGGGGACAAAGATTTGAGAACTTCAGGCCTTGAACTTCTTAGCAGGACTGTGGGATTGTGGTTCTCAGGTAGTGGGAGGAAGTGATCCAAACTCACCTTTTTCTTCTTTTTCTCTTTGGGTTGAGATGGAACTCAACCATGAATGGCCATTGGGCCTTTGGTCGGGGATGGGGGGGATGGAATAGGGGGTAGGGAACAAGAACGGTGATGCTCTAAGACCACCTGACTAGGAACCAGGAGACTTGGGGTGCTATCCCGAATGATCTCACTATGTGGCCTTGGGGGTGTCACTTCTGTGCTCTAGGCCTTAGTTTACCCCTTTGTAAAATGAGCAGATGGCACTTTTGGGGTATGTGTAACACAGTTTTCACAACGAAAGATTTCTATACATAAAAAAGGAAGCAGAAAACAAAATGCACTGGGTGACCTCTTAAGGGGAAGAGGGTGTTAGAATCTCCTGCAGATATGCGGTATCCTCAGAAGCCTGGGGTTGGAATTCAACTTGGGTGTGATGGGACTCCGATATTTCCTAGCTGTGAGCGCTGGGGCAAATTCACTTCATCTTGAAGAGCCAGAAAGTAGAGAAAAGGATATTACTTGCAAGGTTATTGTGGAAACTGAAGTAAATATGTGAAGTAGCTGGCCAACAAGTAGCAGCTATGAGGATTGCTTTTGTTATTTTTACAATCTTTTCAATATGTTGGGGAACAGAACAGCAACTCTTTTCTGCCATCCCTGGCCTACTGGTCACCTTCATGTTGACGGTAGTATCAGGATTTACAAGTGTGTGTCTCAGGGTTTCCCCAGAAATGATTATTCTGAGACTTGCCTAGCAAATTTCCATGAACTGTTCCTTCTCCAATGCCCATTCGTTTTATTAACTTAACTAATATTTATTGAGGTCCCACTAAGTGCCAAATACAGGACAGGCACTGGGGACATAATAAGGAAAAAAATCCAGACAAGGTTCCTGTTTCTTATGGAACTCATTGTCTCTGTGTGTGTATGGGGGTGGAGGTAGAGTGGGGGGGGGGGGGCAGCAGATATTAATCTGTGAATCACACAGAATTAATGAAAATCAACAGTGCAAAGTGCTGTGAAGGAGAAGATAGAAACAGTGTAACTAAAGACAGGGGGGTTTGACCTAGTTGGGAAGCCAGGACAGGCTTAGGAAGTCATGACTGGCAGAATGTTCAAAGGGTGAGCCAGGATTGACTGGGTAAAGAGCTCCCAAGCGTGGAACATTTTGGGAAGAGGGAATGGCCTGTGCAAAGGTCCTGCAGCAATCTGAGCTTGGTACGTATATGGAGTTAGGCTGGAAGGATGAGAAGACAGGAGGGTTGGGATCCTATATAGACCTTTGTAGACTGACTTAGGGAGTCTGGTCTTTGAAGAATAACAGAAACTTTGGAGGCTTTATAGTGGAGATTCCACATGATTACAGTTTTCAGATATCTCCTCTGGATGCAGTTGGAGAAAAGATTGTAGGGGACGGAGAAGAGGGGGCGATCTGTCAGGACAACTTATTGGCAGCGTTCCAGTGAAGGGATGCCGGCAGCCTGAATGGGGCAGGGAGTGTGTTTGCGATCCAGGGAAGTAGCTGTATTTGGGAGGCCCTTTGGAGCGGATCCACAGGACTTGGAGGTGATTGGTGTGGCTGGTGAGAGAGAAACCCAGGTGGCTTTCTGGCTTCCTAGCCGGGTGGTGGCTTTCATTGAACTGGGGTGGAGTTTCTTTCTCCTCTCCTGAGCATGCAAAGACCAGCTGACCCCTGGTCACATAGGGGCTTATAAAAAAGAGACCCTCTTTGTGTGTTTGAGGACAATCTGTAAGTGCTCAGCAAAGCAGCTGGAACTTAACAAATGACAGCCATCTGCCAGCAGCCCCCTGAACTGTGATAACTCTGTGCTCCCACTGTGTCACCTGTGACCCTCCCCCACCCAGGGGCTCCTGGCCCCTTATCCCAGACACCTGTCTCACACTGACATGCTTGCTTCCCTAGAGGGTGTCTGTGACTCTCTCTGAGATGGGAAGATTTTGTTGTCTCAATCTCAAACCACCTCCTCTTCACCCTGGAAGGTGGAGCAAGGGAGAGAGAGTGGGTGCTTGGGCTCCAGAGGTGAGGGTAAGTCACCTGGGTTCTGAAGCCGGGGTATCTGGCCCTACTTTAAACTAGCTGTGTGACCAGAGACAAAACTCTATCCCTCTCTAGATGGGGCTGGGGCACTGCATTGGAGGCTGTCTCAGGGCAGCGTGTTTCCAACTCTGGGGTTTTGTCTAAGCTCAAAGAATGTGCTTGAGTCCAGCACTGCCTTCCTCCTAAAGGGGTGCTCACTCAAGGCAGGCTGGAACCCATTTTCTTCCCTGTGCTCAAGGCAGTTTCCTTTCCAGACCCTACCCCCACCACGGCCCCACCCCCCGGGGGAATGCTCCCTTGTCTGGTCTCCATAGGTTGAGTTAATCCACCTGTCCAGCCCCTCTCCTGCCTGAATCTGCATAGCCCTCACTGGGGACCCTGATCCTTCATCCAGAATACATATCTCTTCCACTCTCTTATCTGGTTTTCAGGCTTTCTCACGTACCTGTCACATCTTCCAGTTGGTTACTCACTCTGTGCAATGCAAACATTTGTATCTCCCTCCTCTGCCAGGATCTTGGACAGAGGAGTGTTGGTTTATGGAAGACCATTAGCAAGAGTTGGTGATGGTCATTCTCCTGTGGGAAAAATTCCAAGGTGAGAGACAGGACTTGCTTCCCTGGGAGGGTCCCCACCTGATGCTTGTAGACTTCGTAGCTTTACCTCTGTTCATTCCCAGAAATGGGGCCACCCAACCATTTTCCTCTGGCCCAGACTCCTAGCTTTGCTCCCATGCCCCCTCTTTCTAACAAAGGCTTCTCAGTAGAAAAGATTTTGAACATATAATATTTGCCAACAAAAGCAACCATTGTAGCCCAGGGGAAGGGGGTGGGGTTAGGGAGCCAGAGTGAGGCTTTACTCTCTGTTGCCAAGTCAGGCTGCAGGGAAGGCCCTAGCCCACTCTGTATGAGTCAGGATGCTGGGTCCTGGCTGTAAACTGTCCCTCTTCACTTGCCATATCTAAAGCAGAAAGAATGGCATACAGTCTGTGGAAGGGGCTTGGGTCTCTGAGTCCCTGGAATGGCCCTGCAGTGGGGAGAAAAATTTGCAATCACATGCCATGACTTTGTTCTGCCTCCACATGGCCCCCACTCTGTAGCTGGGAGAAGTGAGACCCTGTGAAAAGGCCATTTTATCCTGAGCTCACTTAGTGGGTTCATGGAGAGGCAGAACAGAGACAGCCTCCTTTCAAGTTCCCACTGACATGCACATGCCCCTCACGTCTTACTTCATCAGCCTCCCGCATAGTCTGGCTCTTGACTTGACAGATCTAAAAGGACCAGTAAGAGGAGAGAGAGAAACTTCATTCTTCCCAACTTAATATAGACCAGGTTGGTGGTGCCATTTCCAGATCTGTATGCTCGGATGTTGCCTGTAATAGAATATGTCCTGCCTTTGCACAGAACCTCAAGAGTGACCATCTGTGACTCCTTCAGTCCTCATAGTTCCCCTTTGACAGATGAGGTACTGCAGCTCAAAGAGGAAAATGACTTGCCCGTGATCACAGGGACTATACTTGGCAAGATTCAGCCTAGAACAACTCCTACCTCTGGATCTTGTCTCTCTTTTCTGCTCTGCACTTAGTTCTGGGTTCTGATTCCAGCTCTGCTACTTACACGTTGTGACCTCAGACACATCACTTCAGCTATCTGAACCAGCTTCAAAAAACCACTGATCCTCAAAAACCTTGACACCATTCCAATCATTTCACAAGCACTGCCTTTTAGAAGGCCGCGGGTCAGGTCCCGGAGGCACGAGGATGGAGACTCCAGGTCCTCTACCAGGATGAATGCATTTAAAGTCCAGCACGGGTGTAGACTGGGTGACCTCATGTCGAGGGAAGAGGGCAGGAACCCAAATTCCTGCTCAGGCACCCAGAGAACCCCAAGAGAAGCCCGGTAGGAGAATTTCCAGCCACAAATTTGCTTCTTTTTAAGAAAGCCACACAACAAAATATTTGAACTCAAAAGCAGAAAGATTAGGGGTCTTTATATACTTCATACAAAGGTTTCTTTATTCCACAGTTCTTGAAAGAGAGAGAGAGGGAGAGCAGGAAAAAAAACTCTCCTTTCTCCAATTTCTACCTCTGGATTGCTTGAAATACAGTTCAGTTGAAATCACTAGGAACCCTTTTATGGAGTAAAGTGGTAGCTGGGCCACTACCCTGACTACACTATTGGCCTCAGCAACATTACAAATGCAGCACCCACTCTCATCCCTCATTCTCATTCTTCACAGGGTCTCAGTTCTCCCAGCTACAGAGTGGGGGCCAGATGGGGGCAGAACAAAGTCATGGCATGTGATTGCAAACTTTTCTCTCCCACTGCAGGGCCATCCCAAGGAAATTTACCTAGAAAACTCAGGGGCCAGAACCCGTCCATGGACTGTACCCCATTCTTTCTTGGTTTTTGCCACTTGAGCTGGGCAGGTGCTACTGGTGCCAAGGTTTTAAGTAAAGAACAGTTATTTATTGAGCAGCTACTATGTGTGGTAGTAAATGCCCACTTCACGATGAGGGAGGTTCAGAGCTAGGGCTTCAGTCAAGGCTATCTGACTCTAAAACCAGGGTTCTCCTCACCTTGCTCAGCCCTGCTCTTGATTTAGACACAGGCCAGTCATCGCACTTGGGAGCTGTTTTCTGCAAAATGGGAACAACTAGGGGCCTCCCTGGTGGTGCAAGGGGTTAAGCACCACACAATGAAGCAATGCACAGCCTCTGCAGCATGAATTCAATCCCCAGTCGGCCAGGGAGCAACCCACATGACGCAGCAGACCTCTCCTGTCTCGCCCGCTGCTCCCCTCAGCAGTGTATTTCAGTCACTCTGCCTGTTCTGTTCCCTGCTCTGTCTCTGGTGAATCCTCTCACCCCCCACACCTCTGGCCTATATCCCAGCTCTTGTATACATAAATAAAAATAAATCTTAAAAAAAAAAAGGGAACAGCCAAGAGGTCGAAGGTTCATTGGCGGCATCACTGAAAGGAGACAGGGTGAGGGGAGGGGGTGTGCAGAGAGGGGGCTGTTGCTGCTCACCGTCTCCCAACCAAATGCAGAGGGACATGCCTTGGACCCAGCGGTTCTGGAAGGCTGTCCTTGCATTAAAGCAAGCCGGGCGGAAGAGCCAAAAAGAGCCGCTCACACTCCGGGGAAACCCGTGCGGCTCTGGGGATACTCGCCCAGGGCGCCAGGAGCCCCAGCTCTGGCTCCGCGTGGCACTTCCGATCCGGCCACACGCCGCAGCTCTCCCAGCCCCGCGCCCCGCCTCCGGGCGCGCAGAGCCCCTCGCTCCGGCCCGCGCCGGCCCCGCCCCGCCAGTGTGCCCACCCCCGGCCCGCCCCGCCGCCCCCTCGGCGGCTCCCGCGGTGTCCCGGAGCTGCACGGCGCGGGCTGGACGAGCGGCCTGCAGTTGGCACGGGGGGCGCTGGCGCGTCAGCCGCTCGGCTCTCCCGCCGGCAGCCTCGGGAGCTCGGAGCCAGCGGTCCAGGCGGCGGCGCCGCGCGGGGGGCCGGGAGCAGGCGGGCGGGAGGCTGCGAGGCGGGAGGCGGAGGCCAGCCGACCCAGGCACAGGCAGCCCCGGGCGCGCCCCGACCTCGCCTGCAGCCCGGAGCTCCGGGCCCGCGTCTCAGTGCGGCCACATGGCTCCGCTCCGTGCGCTGCTGTCCTGCCTGCTGCCCCTCCACTGTGCGCTCTGCGCGGCCGGGGGCAGCCGGACCCCAGGTGCGTGCTGGTCGGGCGCGCGGGGCGTGTGGGATCCGGGGTGCACGCGGGCCAGGGTGACCCAAGGGTGCTGGAGGAGCCGGGCAGCGATTGAGCGGTTGGGAGGCAGTGTGCGCAGTGGGGCTGGACTCTCCTTCCTTTGAGTCTCCTGCTCTGTTCCAAGATTTCTCTCCCTTTCTGGCACCAGAGCTGTAGAGTGAGACCCCAGGAAAGGATTTGAGAAAAACGGACTTTCTTCTTAGGGAAAACCTCTCTGTCTCTTTTTCCTTTCTTCTTCAGCTCCAAGTTGTGCGGGTGCCCGGCTCTGTGTGTGTGTGTGTGTGTGTGTGTGCATGTATCTGACTGTCACACACAGAATCCTTGTGGCAGGTGGTTGCCCAACACCCTAGTGAACACGGGACACTCACACTCCTGCATAGGAACACACCTGTCTCCCTCTCCCCCCAGCATTCTCTCACCCTATGCACAAACCCTTTCACACACAGACCTGACACAGTCCCCTCTCATCTTGCATGAGCATGGGGGAGGGGGCTGCGGTCATTTCCAGGCAGGTTGTCTACTTGTCTGTGTCGCTGTGTCCTTGTACCAAAGCAGGATTTTCCTAGCAGAAGTCTCCGCGATCTTCTACTGGGTGAAATGAGAGGAGTTAGTGTTCTCCACCTATAACTGCCTTGAGCATGAGGGATTTCCAAGGCACATCATTTTCTAGCTTTTATTAGTGCCATGAAGAGAGCTGGGAGACAAGAGATAGAGCTTTGTGGAAATGAAAATTCTTCCTAAACTCGTATCCATGAATCACCAGTCCTGGAAGCCAGGGATCTGTCATTCCTGCCTAGCCTGGCTGGGCTCAGGGAATGCTGTGTGAGGATGGGGCTGCTGGCATGCAGCCTGGAGCATGGGGCCATGACCTCACACTTAAGTCAGTCCGAGTGGGCAGGTCACCCCGTGCGTCTCCTTTTATTTTTGAAAATCTATATTTACCCGGTTTGGGTCTCGGCCATGTAGTAATCTCAGCAGCCACTGTGCTGCTTTAAAAGGTTTTTCTTTCTAAACTTGGCAAAATATAGAACCTGAACTCCCTCCCTTCCCTTTCCAGCTCCTCCTTTCTCCTTGACACGTGCCCAGGATCCCCTGGGTTTCTAGGTGTGTTTGTTTTGCCAGCTGTGTTCTGGGAGCTTGGTGAAGAGGCCCTACCCCAGGCTGGGCCAGTGACTTCAGCACACTGAAGGCGTTTGGGCAGATCCGGCCTTCCCTCTCTGCCCTGGGGGCTTTCGGGGAATTTCAGTCCATTCCTCTCGGTGCCCTAGGTCGGAAGGCTTGTTGCTAGAGTGACAGGACTCTGTTTGGCCTCATTTGTTTTCTTTTGCTAAGTTTAACAAGGACCTGGGGACTACAGGGAGCAGTTTATGTCCCTCAAGTACTTGAACACCGTTCACCCAAGTGCAGCCATCCAGGGGCTCAGGAAGCGATGAATGGGAACTAGATGAACTTGAGCTGGGAGGTCCCTCCGAGGTGACACTCAGGTTGCAGATCCCTTCCTGGCCCCTCGGAATTTCCAGCGTTCCCTTACCTCTGCACAAACACTACTGAAGTAACTCTTTGTTTACTTCCAACAGAGCTGTCCTTCTCCCGAAAGCTCAGTGACTATGGTGTGACAGTGCCCTGCAGCACAGATTTCCAGGGACGCTTCCTTTCCCATGTGGTGTCTGGGCCAGCGGCAGCCTTCACAGGCAGCATGGCAGCGGATGGGCCACCGGCATCGCCATCACACTCCAGTCACCTCCGTGTGGCCCGCAGCCCCCTGCACCCTGAAGGAGCCACCCTGCAGCCAAGCCGTGCAGGGCGCTCCTTCCTGTACTTCAATGTTACTGTTTTTGGAGAGGAATTGCACTTGCGCCTGCAGCCCAATCGGAGGCTGGTGGTGCCCGGAGCCTCGGTGGAGTGGCAGGAGGATTTTCAGGAGCTGTTCCGGCAGCCCTTGTGGCAGGAGTGTGTCTATACCGGGAGTATCACGGGCATGCCGAGGGCGACTGTCGCCATCAGCAACTGCGATGGATTGGTAAGGAACAAGCCTTTCATCAGGCTGCACCCCCCCCGCCTTCCCAGTCACCAGCTGCCTCAGCCAGGTCGACGTGATTGTCTCCTTGGCTTCCTGCGAGGCCCAGTGTACAGTCTGAGCCCAGTCAGGGGCTGCACTGCCTTCCGGAGTGAGCCCCTCATGCTCCCTTGCCACCAGGTTCAAGTCTGTCAGGGTGAAGCTGCTGAGTTAAGAGGGTGCCTTATCTTATATATCCCCCTCATCTGTGGGCTCCCAGGACTGCATCTTACCTGGCAGGAATCTCGAACTTAGATATAAGCAGGGATGAGGAAGGTGGGTCATGCTGGGGTTGAATCCTGGCTGTACTTCTCACTTACCCTGAGGCTTCAGATTACTTTTACTTGCCTTCTCTGGTTCTTTCCCTGTGTGTGAAGCAGGATTTATTCACTTGCATCTATCAACTGTTCAGGTCCCACGTGCCCAGCACACTTCAGTTGCTGAGGCATCTGCAGTGCTCCAGGGAGACATGAGTTGACATGCTGCTGCTGAGGCCCTGGGCTGCCCCAGAGGGTGGCGTGCGGTGGGGTTGGCAGCTGCCTGGCACTGGGGCAAGGCTCTGTGAGCATGAGCCGCCATTGGCCTTCTTACTGCTTCTTTTCCTTCCTTGTCCCCGATTGTCTCTGGCCCAAAAGTCAGCTTGCTCTTTTCTGGCACTCTGTTCTGTCTGTTCCCTTCCCTAGGACTTGTCCCCCCGCCCAGCCCCTCAGGCACCTGGGGTACCCCTGGTAGTTGATTCTAAGTGTTGGCCCAGAGAGTCAAGGGTGGCTTCCCTTCCTAAGTCTCAATTCAGGCAGTGTCTCCTTCCCCTCGTGTGCCATCCGCGGCCTCAGACCCTCATCAGCCAGTGGCAACCCAGGGCCCCCATGGGTGCTCTGCTGGTAGTGTCAACTTTGTCGGCAACGTCAGGTAGGAGCTGATGTGTCCTGGGTTCCTGCTTGCCCCATCTGCCCCTCCGCTGTAAGAGAGGGATAAGGTAGGGGAGGACCCGAGCTGGCTCTTTCCTCACTGGCAGCGCTAGGAGCACTTAGTGTCTTCTTGGGAGGTGTTTTCCTGCTGAATATCATAGCTGCCTTTATCTGGGCCAGTGTTTCTCTCGATCTTTCTTTCTTTTTTTTTTTTTCAAAGATTTATTTATTTATACAAAAGCTGGGGTACAGGCCAGACACGTGGGAGGGTGAGAGGATTCACCAGAGACAGAGGGGGGAGCAGAACAGGCAGACTGATGAAATACACTGCTGAGGGGAGCAGCGGGTGAGACAGGAGAGGTCTGCTGCACCATGTGGGTATCTCCCTGGCTGGCCAGGAATTGAACCCGCGCTGCAGAGGCTACGGACAACTTCATAGCGCTGCACTCAACCTGCTGCACCACCGGGGAGGCCTTTGATCTTTCTTTCATTATTAGTCCCTGAAGAAATCTTTGTAGACATTTTCCCTTAACACCACAGATCTGCTGGAATCTGTTATATACTGTGTATACCTGTGCTTTATAGAGAAACAGTAGATTTCTTGCTTTCTGAAAATGAACTTTTGGCCTGTTGGAGGCAAGAGGACCCCCCTTGAGTGGCCTGGTTGAGGCGTCAAAGGTGAGCATGCGCTGCAGTCACCTGGACTGTAAGACATTGAGAAAACCAGCTTGGAAGGGCAGCGGGAGAAGGCTGGGACCTGTGCTGACTCCAGTTGAATCTTGGCTCCCTGCTTGCCCTGGCTTAGCGGTTCTGTGCAGCGGGAGCCCTTGGTCAGCCTACTGGCTGGGGCTCTACTGTGGCCACACATTTTGGTTGAAAATCTGAAGTGATGCATGAAAACACCCACGATGCAGTGTCCATGCAGATGGAGAGAAGACAGAGAGAGGAAAGCGCTGGTGCAAACCAGACTTGGCTGAATCACATGGTAAACTCCTAAAGCCAAGACCACATAGAATGTAAGCTATTCAGGGGCAGGGCTGGGTCTCCCTCTTCATTGACAACCTCCATAAATGGACACTGGAAATCTGAACAAAGGTCTATATGGCTGATTGTCAAGTAACGTTCCACCCTCTTTTCACCCTGGAAACTTTGTCATCGAGCCAGTGCGGCAGCCTGTTAACAAATGGTTACTGATTGTTAGATGGTGGAGGACTAGGGCCACATAGGTACCCGACCCAGCACTCCCTGAAGCAGCTCACATGGCCATACAGGGCAGGATACACGGTAACAAGGTGCACTCTGCTTGTTGGGAGTGGGGCCTTCGCAGTGGGCTGGGGCAGGCATTGCCGACTCTTATCGACGTGGCTTCTAAGTAAACGTTCTCATCACTTGTAAGATCTGGGTGAGTCACTCCCCATCTCTGGGCTTTGCTGTTCTTATTTGTCCGGAGAGGGGCTGCAGCTGATGCTCCCTGGCAGACAGCCGTTCACTTTGTGTAACATTTACAGAGGCCAGATCTGTTCTCAGAGGCTGTCCGTGGATGGGCTCCAGAGGCCTGTTCTGTGGCAGAATGGAGGCTCCAGGGAGTGGCTTGCTTGGGTCCCTCTGTCTTTAGTGAGGGACAGAAATGGACCTCACTGGGGCTGAGCCTTGGGCTGGGCCTCCTCTTGTGACCCTAACCACCAGGCTACTCCTGTGCCCTTGGCTATTTCCAGAGCCTAATCTTTAAGGCCTCCCTGTCTAGGCCTCTGACAGGAACGCAGCCCAAAGCAGGACTCTCCTCTCTTCTAACTCACTCCTGAAAACTGCCCTGTGTCCCCATGAGAGAGGGGCTATTTCACAGTGACCCCGTTGAGCCCCCATTTGGACCAAAAGACCACAGTGCAGCTTTTCTAAAGAGATTCAGTTCTACATGTGGTCTCTGGATCTCAATCACATCTTTTTTAACATTTCAGATGCCAAAATCATTCATTCAAAAAAATGATACACAGAGCACTGGTCACAGGAAAGACCCCCAGGGAGATGGAAGAAAATGAAAGTGACTCAAACAGTAACAGCTGCAGAAGCGAGTCCTTCCCAAGGCCCAGGCACATCCACTGCCTTTGCTCATTGTCTAGATGAGGACACTGAGTCATGGGGGTGGTCTGAAGATAACACAGGTAGCTTCTATGAGTCCAGGACAGTGTACCTTACAAGTATACCAGGGCAGTGTACCTTGCCCCCTTTATATGGGTGTGTCACAGGTGTTGTTAGTGCACTGCTTTAGGGGTCCTTGAGGAACTTGATTGCTAACCAGGGGAGACCCCACTGGAAGTTTCAGCATTAACTTGTTGCTTTTCCAGAACACAGTGGGGCTAGGTACTCAATAAATCGGGGTGATTATTATCTTTGGTGTCAGAGAAGGTTGACATTTGAATTGGGCATGGAAGGATAAGTAGAAATTTGCTGGGACCAGAGCGTGGGAGGGGATTCCAAGTGGAGGGAAAAGCTTACACAAATGACTGAGGGAGCACAATACTAGAAGGGGCTGGAAGGGGGCCCCAGAAGATGTGCTAGGTAGGTGGGCCTTGTTTGAACCCTGAGGGAAGTAGAGGGTGGAAAGGGTGGGGATGGGGCGGTTTGCTGTCTGGAAAGAGTCTGGACTGTGTGACCATGAGCAGCTACCTTCTTTCTTGGAGCTTCTCTTACCTAATTCCCCAAGGCTGGAACGGATGAGCTCAGAGCCCCTTCAGCTGTGGCATGATGGGGCAGGCCTTGCTGGAGAAGTTTGAAATGAGACACCTGTAAACCTATAATTGACTCCTCCATCTTGGTCAGGTCAGGGGCCTGCTCCATGACAGGCCTGGGCTAGGCTGCAGGTGCAGAGAGGGAAGACACCAGTCCTGAGTGCGATACTCATGGCTGAGCATCCTTCCAGTGGTAAGGTTATCTTGAACGAGCCCCTCCCTCTGTTGTGCAGCCAGTCTTGCAGCCCTTTGGCATCTTATCTGCTCTGTGGGAAGCATGGTATCTCAGCTTGATACCATGGCTTGATCCTCATTACTAACTGGAATGCAGTCCGTGACTGCTACCCCTTTCCACTTCTATCCCAGTCACTCACCTATAGGTCTCTGGATAGACACTGGGAAAGGTGAGGGAAGGGACTTATCTTCCTATCTGCTCTTCTGGAGGGCCTGGTATGTCACATTCTGGAGAGGGAGTAGGGAGGGACCCAGGAATGAGGAAACCAGGGCCCCTGCGGACTAATGGGGATCCACACTTGAAAGCAAACAAATAATCTTGAATGATTCAACAGCAAAAGGCATGACTAATTTATTTTGGTTAGGGCATCTAGGAAGGCTCCTTGGAGGAGGTGGCAAGACTGTTCAAACATTATAAACATGAAGGAAAATGCTAAGCTGGCCAGCAGAGAGAACAACTGATCCTAGCAACTTAAGGATATTTGGGGGAAGGACATAAGGGATGTGGAGAGGCTCAGTTCTACCTGCAAAGTGTTTCCTCTGAAGGTAGAGGCAGCTGTCAGAGTCCCAGGTTGGGAATGTGCCTGGGCAACAGCAGCAATCCAGGGACCACTCTTCAGAGCCCAACTTAGGGAGCTTCACCAGTCAATGCAGAAATCCTGGCAAGCTCAGTGATCCCCAACCTCTGAGGGCCTGGTGCGGCAGGGAGGGCCTATGTTATCTTAGGAGGCCCAGTTGGGGGCCAGGTGCAGAAACACCCTCTGTTGGTGATTGTGGCTCTGAATTCCTGGGAGGAACATGGAAGAATGTGGTGGGGGCAGTTCTTTGTGGGTCCTGGAGGGTCTGTTGGGTACAGGATTGGGGTCAGCAGAGTGGGTTCCCTGCTTTTCTGTGGGGCTGTGCCCCTCCAGAACCAGTACTGCCAGCCAGCCTCTCTTGTTGCCATCTCTGTTGCCCTGAGACCTGGGCCTTGCTGCGTCTGCACTGGGGTGATGGGAGTTTGGCTGTGTGGACTGTCCCTCTGCCTTCAGTGTCCCTGTGAGTCATGGGACTGGCATGGAAGCAGCTGTATGTGTAAGATTTGTCACCACATGGTTCCATTTTCCACCCTTTGCAGATGGTGCATGTTTAGTGGGTTACACTGAGTAGACCCCTGGCAGGCAGTGTGGGGAGGGGGCAGGAAGGCTATTTCCCAGCCCTGCTTCTTACCCCTGCAATTGTGGCACAAGTCACAGAAGCTCTCTGAGCCTCAGTCCTGTCTTTAAAATGGGATTATAGTAGGGGTAGGGTAGGGGTTGGTTCAGATGTCTTTAGGGAGTGATGAAACCTTGTAAAATTGATTGCGGTAGTGGTTGCACAGTTTTGTGCTTATACTAAAAACCCTTAAATTCTGAACTCTAAATGGGTGAATTGTATGGCACGTAAATCATATTTCAATGAGGTTGTTACATAAGTGCCTGGCCTAGAAAAAACCCGAGACAGGCATTGTTAGTGGTGATTATGGGAGAGAGCAGGGTGGTGGGAGGGTGGAGTCTCTTCACACTGGTGCAGACTAGCTGTGTGACTTTGAATAAGTTCTCAATTTCTCTGTGCATGGACTCCTCATCTCTAAGGATGGGAGAAGAACAGCTGTTTATAGGGTTGTTCAGAGGATTAGATAAGATAATATCAAAAAGTGCAGGGTCTAGCGTACATTGAAGCCTTAAAATAGAGATTATTTTAGTGACTATTAATTGTAATTTTTATTACATTTTAACAGTAATTCCTATAGTAGTTACAATTATTGTTAATAGTGAAAAATGCTACAAACATCGTGAGAGTCCCTGGTGTCGCAACGGTACGTAGATTATCAGTGTTCTCTGCTGTGAGTCCGAGGCCATCTCTGCTCCCCAGTTTAGCCAGATTCTGACTCCCCTCTGCTGTGGCAGCTTCTCTGCAGAGTGACTGAATGGTGCTTGCTGACCTTGTAAGGTCAGATGACAGCCATGCCAAGGTCAAAATGCTTGGTAGTGTGGAGATCCCAACTGGCCTGCAGTAACTCCAGATGCCATCTGGGACTGGGATGGGAGATACTGAGAGGTGCCTACTAGAGGATTCCATAAACAATCAGTGGGCCTCTTGCCCAGAGCTTGGCCCTTGAGTGGGTCCCAGGGATGCAGGGATAAAACTCAGCCCTCTCCCTGTACTCCAGAAACCCTCAGTTGAAAGAAGACTGATGCGCACAGCAGACAGTGGGAAACAACAGACCTCACTAAACTTCAGTGTTTTGTGGGAAAGCAAGGAGGCATAATGTGCTCAGTCAGTGGCCTGGAGGTAAGTACTGAGATGGAGGGGTGCTCAGTGAAGGCTTCCTATGGGAGGGGACATTTGGACAGGGTTTTAAAGCATTAATAGGAGTTGTTTAAGCCAAGAGATAGGCATTCTACATGGAAAGAAATCTTGTCTTTTGCAGGATTCAGGAAATGGCAAGTCACGCTGGCTCTCCATGGGAGAGGGGAGTGGTGAACATGTAGTTTGGAAACTCTGCCTCACCATGGAGCACAGACGTATCCTATCCCTGTGGCTGTAGGGAGACATGGGAGGTTGCTAAGCAGGAGTTACATTAGTTTGGGGAAGATGCTAATCTTCCCAGCTGCATGCTGGTGAAGCAGATTTGCCTGTGGCTCATTGTTGTCCTTATGCCAACACTGTCTTGTCCTAGGGGCTATACCTTTCTGGCTGGGGTGAGTATGGGCTGTCCTGACAACTTTTTGGGAAGCATCCCCTCTACCCCCTCCCTGCTGTCCACCCTACCCTGGGGATTGGAGTGTGAGGCTAGAGTTTCAGCAGGGCCCTCACCCAACCACCAGCTGGCCTATCCCTAACATCTTTGCCTGCAGGCCATTTGTCCTCACACGTCTTTGCTGAGAGCCTGGGAGGGGCAGGCAGTGTCGGGCCCCACATTGGTATAGGCATCACCTCCTTGCTGCACCTCTCCAGTCTCAATGGTGGCTCCTGTGTGCAGTTTACCCCACCCCAGCCAGGATAGTGTTCCAGCCTCACTTTCAGCCTCCCAGCCTTTGTTCATGCTGTCCACAGATCCACAGGTGCCTCTGCCAGAGGCATCCCCATCTCAACCACCTGACCTCAGAAATCAGGGACTTTCTGTCTTAAATTTTTGCATATTTCTGAGTACTGGGCTGGGCTCATGGTGCATGGGAGGTCCGATTTCAGATGCCTGCAGCAGCAGGGAGTAACTTGGGAAGGAGCAGCCGGCCAGGTATAGTAGCGGGAAGGGTGATTGTAGCAAACTGGAGAGGACATGCCTGTGTAAAGGGAATGCCAATCTGGCATCTCAGGTCTTTGAGTATTTTTTTTTTGTTGTTGTTGTTAAGATTTATTTATTGATGCACACAAGAACTGGGGTGTAGACCAGAGGTGTGGGGGGTGAGAGGATTTACCAGAGAGAGTGGGGAGCAGAACAGGTAGATTGACTGAAATACACTGCTGAAGAGAGCAGCGGGTTCTCCCCAAGAGAGGTCCGCTGTGCCAAGAGCGTTGCTCCCTAGCTGGCCTGGGATCAAACTCGTGCTGCAGTGGCTGGCAATAGCTTGATAGTGCTGTCTTTTACCCCTGCGCCACTGGGGAGGCCTCCTTTGAGTGTTTTTAGGAGAATCAGAGCTGTGGATTTTAAAATAGAGTGTTCTATTTTTTTTAGGACAATGTATGGACGCAATAGAGCAGGAATGTTAGGTGGAGGTTGTGGATTGCAGTAAGTACAAGAGATGAGAGTGGGAATACTTAGAACCAGATGGCTTGGGTTGCAATCCTAACCCTGCCTTTTGCATGCCTTATGGCCTTGGGCAATGATCACATCTCTGTTTTCTCATCTGTAAAGTGGGAATTATAATTGTAGTCACTTCATAGAGCTGTTATATCTGCAAAGGGCTTATGAGCACAGTACTTTATAGAGTTGGGTCTGAGTGGGTGGTGGTAGGAAAGAGGGGGAAGATGAGAGCTCTCCATTTGTCAGCTTGACATCCTATAGTGGTTTCTAAGCCTTCTGCTGGGCAGGCCTACCAGGTTTCAACCTCACCCAGGCCTCCCGGTTCTTTTCAGGTTGCAGTTTGCTTTCGCCCCACTTTGTATTCTTGCCTATAATCTTCCCACTGGTTCCTGAGATTGGTCACTTGTTCGTCCCTGTGACACCAGCATGGGTCCTGCCACAGGGCAGGCTGTTGGTGGGTGCTGGTGAGTTTGCTGGGGAAGGCATGTAGAGGGCTGGCTTTCAGAGGTGGCAGAAAGCTCATATTTGTGTCCCCCTCATCCCAGTTTGGTGAGGAGTTCCAGCGGCCTGGTCATTAGTTCATGGCTGAATTCTCCATCTGCCTCTAGGCCAGCCATGACAGATGTGACACTCGAACCCCTGTTTGCCCTCCTGCACCTGGCAGACATCACAGGTCAGCTGTGCATGCTGTGTGTCCTATGCGGTCACATCCTAAGATGGTGTGCGAGGTGAAACCCGGCTCTCTCCCTGCTCCCTGCACTCCGCTCACTAGCGAGCTTCTGTCTCTAGGACGCACACCCTCTCTGATGGGGAGACCTGGTTTATTGCATTTGCTATTCAGATGACCCATTTCTTTGAGAAACTTTGCATCCATTTTTTAGAATTTATGCTTGGAGACCAAAAAATTGTTTCTTAGGAGAGAAAGAGAACTTGTGACCCCATCTACTGTGAAGACCGCGGGTTTCAGGTGGAAGGTGACCTGCAGTCCTTTCTAGGGTGAGCGTGTCTTCTCGGCCGCTCCCTGACTGGGGGTGTGGGGTCTGGTGGCCGGAGGCAGGGGCAGCTCTGGGAGGTGGGAACACAGGATTTCTAGGCAGTGTGGGGAAACTGAGCATCTCCAATCCTTACCCACTGCTGAGGGACAAGCCAGCCGAGAACTGCGGAACTTAAACCAACAAATAAAGGGCCTTCTGGGAAGCAGTGGTTCCTCCGCAAGATCTAAGTGGCCTCAGTCACATGCCCAGAGAGCTGGGCTGGTGGCTACGTTCTCCTCGTGTGGATGTTCCTCCTCTGGTAGACAAGGCTGGCTTCTTTCATGGCAGCCTTAGAGTAGCACCCCAAGGGGGCAAAGCTGGAAGCATCTGATCTTGGTCTAAAATTAGACCCAAAGGTCTAATCTTGGAGGTTGTATAATGTTGCTTCACTGCATCCTATTTGGTCAGAGCAAGCCAGATTAGATTTCCTGAGAATGGGGCAATGGACTTCACCTATCAAAGGGGAGAGCGACAAAGTGGCATTGCAAATAGGGGTGCCTACAGGGCCTGGAGGGATTGTCGCAGCCATTTACAATTGTTTGTCCACCCTGACCCTACAGACTTGACCTTTCTGAGCTTTAATTTCCATATCTATGAAGTAGGTGTCCCTGCCTTCTAGTTTTGATGAAGTTCAAGTGCTGCCATAGAGTCTAGAACTATATGCTGTGGCTTTTATTATTATTGTTCTTGCTGTCTTGGAATGAAGGCAGAAACTGAGGCAGGATCCACAGGGGGATGGCTTCCAGAGCCAGGTTGTCCATGCTGGTGCTCTTCTCGCTTCACAGAAGGCCCATCCTGTCTGGACCTCTGTCTGAGGACTTCCAGGATCTGGGTCCTGGGTGGTTTTCCAGTCCTCTCAACCGTCTGATGTTTCAGAGTTTCGCCTACCACGGCTGTGCCTCACTGTCTGCCCTGGATTAATAACTTATTTATGATATAG
Source organism: Talpa europaea (assembly GCF_964194135.1). Taxonomy (NCBI): domain Eukaryota; kingdom Metazoa; phylum Chordata; class Mammalia; order Eulipotyphla; family Talpidae; genus Talpa; species Talpa europaea. The sequence goes on along the minus strand of NC_140077.1, from coordinate 43,001,181 downwards.
AACAAAAGTCAGACATCACCTCACTGCTCTTCCTTCCGAGCAGAGCCTCCCATTCCAGCCACCACAGGTCGGGGGGCTGATTTTATTTTTCTTCTGGCATCGTCAGGCTGACTGGAGGGAGGGCGGGCTGTGGGATGTTCTGTGGCCTGCTCTTGCCTTCCAGCTGCCTCCCAGCCTCAGAGTGGTAGGGCCTGGAGTGGGCTTCCGGTGGTTGAGCACTCAGGGAATTCCCACATTCCTTCAACACCGTAGTAGGACAGTCCCTAGTCATCTGCCAGGCCCAGCATTCCATTTTCAGTATGCAGGCCTTGCCCTACCTTCAATGCCTTAAGAAACAATATTAGCAATAGTGATATTTACAGATTGGTTCATTTTGAGGCACTCCCTGTCAGCACAAATCATCCTTGCCTTAGAAAAACCTGCCTTATGAAAAACCCTGTCTTTGGCCTGACTTGTGGACAGCTGCAACTGCGAGAGGCTTTGGGGGCTCCTCAGTCCCTTCTTCACTTTCCAGATGAAGAAGCTGGGACTCAGAGAAGGAAGAGACTCACCCAGGCTCATATAGAAGGCAGCTGTCTGGGTCACTGGAGATTGGGCCCTTGACTTCCATATCAGGTCTCCCCACTCAGCCCACCACATGGCCTCTCCTGGGTCAGTGGAAAAGGATTCAGCAAATTTCAAGTGACATCAGTGATGCTGTGGGCTCTGTCAACTCCTGCAATGTCATGGTCCTCCCTAAAACTGAGATGCCAACTGAGAATAAGCAAATGTCAGTGGCCCAGTGGGCAGAATTGAAGCACAAACAGACTGTTCTGGGTGTTTCTTATCCTAAGTCATCATAGCCTCTGTTTTATCACTTTCAAAGTAATGGGGGCAGTACTGTTATATGTATACTTGTCATGGAACAGTAGAAACCCTTAGGTCTCATTTTCTTTGACTTTAAGTAACACAGTTAAGGGGGCTGTAGAATGGGTTCCTTTTAGAGAAACATTGGAAGGTAGGAGCGTTTGCCAGAAGCTGGCTGCTTCAAGCTCTTTGTCAGCCTTTGTTTTTAAGTCAAACAATTATTTAAACCTTTGATCTATTCAGAAAGTGCTGTAACACCTCCACCACCTCTACCTCCAAGTCATCCCTCCCTATCGTTGAATTTTCACCCATGAAGCCCTGGCCCATACTCTGAATTAGCTGCTTCAGCCCTAATTACTCAGCAGGCTGCTGGCCTGGGTGCGTTGAGCACTGGATACTTTGTCACCTCATCATTCACAGTCCAGGATGGGAGACTTGAGGTAACACATACCAACCCCTAAGCCACAGCCACATTTTGTGGGAAAGCAGATCTCTCATGGAGGGCAGTGTGCCCGAGGGAGCTCATGCTGGAGGCTTGGCCTCAAGAATGTTTATTTAGGTGGTTTCCTTCTGAAGTTGACCCCATGGTGTGGAATCAGAACTGGTACTCTGGAGCTCACATTTAGAAGAGGGACAGGCAGACATATCGGATAGGCACCTGCCAAGAGTCACCAGAAGCAGAGTGGGAGCCATGGTGGTGTGACATTTGAGATGGGCTGGAAGGGTATTCCTGGCAGGACAAAGTCATGGAGGCTGTGTGAACATGTGTGGGTCTTGATGCAGAGTAGATCCCACATGCTGACAGTGGGAGATTTTTGTTGCCAATAATCCCCAAAGGGAAACAAACACAACTTAATGATAACAAGTATTGGGGTGGTGCAGGCCTTCCTCTTTCTCCCTGGTGATGGTGGTGGCTTCCTTAACTCCCTGCTTCCTTAACTTCCTTAACACCCTGCTCCCATCTGCTGCCTGTTCACCAATATCAGCGAGAGCAGTGCAGGCACGTCCAGCCCTCACATGATACCCCCTGGGGAGGAGCCCAGCAGGCCCTAGGTACTGCTTCCCTGGGCCTCCTCTGCACCCTGAGACGCTCTCTGGGCTCCTCCTGACTGCACTCCTAGAGGGGAACACTGCTTTCCAATCCTGCCAGCCTGTATCTCCTCTCCCTCTGGCTTTTGCTCATAGTTCCCCATCTGAGGGGTATCTGCCTTGACTCCCATACTTAAAATTTTGACTCCAGTTCTCTCTGTGGCTTCATTTTTCTCCATGGCTGTTTTCATTTGGTCTGCCTTATTTTTATTGATTGATTGCCTGCCTCACCCCTTGGTAGAGTGTTAGCTCCAGGTATGGAGCTGTCTCTAGCACCCAGTCGTTAACTGATGGATGAATGAATGAGTAGATGATTACTTTTGCAAACAGAGGTTCAGGAAGAATAAAATTGCAGAGATGTATGTGAACATGTAGAGTGAATCAGGAACCAGTAAAGGGCCTGAGACAAGCTGTGGTGAAGTGTCAGGGTTCCAAGAGGGCTGGAAACATGTGACAGTGCCAGGCACCCGAGGTGAGAGCTGGCCTGACACAGGAGTTCAGTGTCCAGGTCACTCCTTTTCATCCTTCTGTGCTTGGTGATAAACATTTTACATGCATGAGTTTTTACGGGAGGGTGGATTTGAAACCAGGTCAGCATCCCTCCGGGCCAGGCTGACGGACAGATGGAGGGAAGGTCTGGCTGGGAAAAGTGACCCACTGGGTGCCAGCCCTCAATGTGGGAGGGCCTGGCTGCCTGGAGCTGCCCCCTGTGAGCTGACTTGCTTCTGAGCCACAGGATTTTGACAGCAAGGCCTCCATGCAGGGAGCCACTTCTCAGCATAGGGGCTGGCAGCCACACCACCTCCTGGCATTTGAGGGCTCCTTCCTGTCTCCTGAAACTGCCACCACTGCTGTGGCTCAGGGACCAGGAGGGGGCTGGGCGCAGTTCCAGGTCTCAAGCTTGGTGGGCTGTGGTGGTGGGAAGAGAGGGGGAAACCTTGGAGTCACATGGCTCCTGGGCATAGGCTGTGGAAACTGGAAGTGGCTTCCAGCCTGGCAGGGTCTGCCCTTGATTTTGGCTGGGCACAATGTGGGATTCGGAGCAGAAGGGGAATATTTGAGCACCTGAGGTCCCCTGTCCCTGGCGTATGTGTGGGGGAGGTGTCATAATAAACAAGCACCCTTCCTTTATGAACACTTACCAGACATTTGAAGAGCTGAGCAACATTGTTCTCTACCCAACTGGAGAACAGAGCCAGTCATCGCCTTCATCATCCTCATCATCAGCCTCATCATAGTTGCTACTAATTGTCCTCACCCTCTGTGCTGTGGACTTGCCAGCTGGGTGGCTGTGCCATAATTGACTTGCCACTGGCTGCCCTGGACATCACAGCCCCTCTACCCACCTCCTGCTCCCCAATTCCACTCAGGGCAATTTTGGTAAATCACTCTTCACTCCAAGAGAAGATGATTAGGGTGCATGACAGACCCTAAAGCACAATTTGTGTGTGGTCCTTGTGATCCTTGGTCTCACTCAGCCCAGAGAGATGCTTACACTCATAAGAGGTGAGCAGTGACCCTGTCTGGACCAACCCTGACCCCCTCGATCAGGATACGCACCCCTGTGCTCTCATTCCCTCTCTGTCTTCCTTGCCCACTTCCTGCACTGTGTCAGGCTAATTCTGGTTGAATACTCCAGGGCTGCTGCTGCTGTTTTAATCTGATCATCACTTAAACATCCCATTTTGTACCACTCCATTGTGTGGACACTTCCAGAGTTTGGATCCCAGCCCTGGTTGCACCTTCAAATAAGCTGGGCAGCTTTGAAAAAATACTGATGTCTGAGCCCTACGCACAGAGAGATGATCCTCTAGTTGGGTATGGTGTGGACATCAGTAGTTACACAAATTTGCCAGGGGATTCTGATGCACCTCTCAGGTAAGACCTATTGCTGTAGCCTCCTGGAAATGTGTATTGTGTATGGTGGAAAATTTAGGGGCAGGTCGTAAGGAATCAGGAGAGCCAGGCCAAAGGAAGGAGGGGACAAGGCCACCAGCCTGCTGTGGGGCAGGCCTCACGAGAAGTATTTCCCCTTCAGCATTTCATTCCATCTTTCCAGCAGCCCTGTGGCTTCAGATGTGGAAACTTCAGATGAGGCTTGGAGAGGCCTTGTGGGGAGGGGCTGGACCAGGATGGAGCCCCAGGTATTCTATTCCCAAGCACAGCCTTTCACCCCATAGCAGGGAGTCTGGATAACAGAAAGGGAGGGTTCTTTTTTTTTCTTTTTTAAAAAAAGCTTTATTTAAAAATAGGCCATAATGTTACTTGCTCATTGTGATAGGCAGATAATCTATGTAGAGTCAACTTTTTAAAATTTAATTTAATTTTGGGCCTCCCTAGTGTCGCAGCGGTTGAGCGCTGGGTTGCGAAGCTGCCCGCAGCCTCTGCAGCACCGGTTCGATCCCCAGCTGCTCGCCAGCCACCAGAGGAGGGTCCCACATGGCGCGCAGACCTCTCCTGCCGCCCACTGCTCCCCTCAGCAGTGTACTTCGGTCCTTCTGCCTGCTCTGCTCCCTGCTCTGGCTCTGGTGAATTCTCTCACCCTCCCGCGCTTCTGACTGTACCCAGTGCTTGTATAAATAAATAAAATTAAATTAAATTTTATTTATTTATTTATTTAAGATTTAAATAAGAAGCGCGAGAGGGTGAGAGAATTCACCAGAGCCAGAGCAGGGAGCAGAGCAGGCAGAAGGACCGAAGTACACTGCTGAGGGGAGCAGCGGGCTGCAGGAGAGGTCTGCGCGCCATGTGGGACCCTCACCCGGTGGCCGGGGATCGAACCGGCGTCGCAGAAGCTGTGGGCAGCCTCGCAACCCAGCGCTCAACCGCTGCGCCACCGGGGAGGCCCTAAAGTCAGCTTTCTTTTCAGATAGGAGAAATATAGAAAGTGTAGAGATGGTGCCTGAAAGTTTAAAGAGGAAGGAATCGCCTACAATTCTGCTACCCAGAGACAGCTCCTTGGCACCAACCTTTTGTCTGTGCATGTTCTTTCTCACTTTTAAAAGTGCCCTGAACCAACCTCCTCTTCTTAGCCAGGGCTCTCCTACCAAGATGCCCAAATGCTGGTGTTTTTCCTCAGGGATGTCTTCCTGTTTACTGGCAGGGGATCTGGGCAGGTCAGAGCCAGGTCACAGCAGAGCTACTCTCTGCCCTGAACTCTGGCTCCCCACCTGAGCCATGGGGACTCCCATGCCCCCTTTGAATGATGATTGTGATGATCACGGCAGCAAACGTGTACTTACAGAGTCTTTGCTGCCAGCTCAGACCATTCCAGGTGCTCTAAGTATATTTTTCAGGGCAACCCCGCAAGACAGGTGCTTATAATCCTAAAGCAGAGGGGTGTTAAGCAGTGTGCCCAAGACTACAAGGCAGAGCCCACGGATTCTGGCTCTGGAGTCTCTGCGTTTACTCACCACACCCATCACATTGATTCGCCCTGAGAAGGATTCTTGCTACAAATGGAGTGGCCCCATAAGACATCAGTAGCCTTTTACTTCGTGTCTCCTGGGGTGTGGGACCCTCAGAGGTCACGATTTTGGGAAGTGGAGCTAAGTGACCATGCCAGACAGTGACCTCCAGTTGGTGGAATGTTTCTACTTCTGGATGTTTCTTCCTAGCCTGTGAGCTGTTCTGCAAGTTCTAATGCTGCCCAAGTAGGGCACAGTAGGGTGTGCCAGTTGAAGAAAAGCCTGGCAATTCTTGGCCCCATCCTTCAAGAACTCCTTCCTCTTGCTTGTCCCCAAGGCTGCAGGTCCGGGTGATTCAGTTTCCAGAATTTCCTTGGCTTGGCCCCAGGTCTTGGCAGCCCAGCCTCCAGCAGAGCTCCTGTAGCCTGGAGCTTCCACATCAGCTTTGAATTATATGAGATCTCAGTTTTGTAGGCTTCCATCCCAGCCGTGCTGACTCACGCTTCCGTGGTAGCAGGGAACCCGTGTGCCTCGTGCCTTAATGTCATCTCCGTGTGTGTCTGTTGTCTGCCTGCACATATGTTATCTCTGTGCATCATTTCTGGGTCCTCTTGGTGCATGTGTCTCATCTCCATGCGTGTCTTCCATTTTCCTGCATGCATGTCATTTTTACTGGCATACAATTCACATACCATACAATTCATCCATTTAAAATGTACAGTTCAGTGGATTTTTATTATATGTACAAAGTTGTATAATTATTGCCACATTCAATTTTAGAGTGTTTTAGCTATCTCAAAGAAAGCCTTGCATTCTTTAGCTATTACCCTCTTAATCTATTACCAACCCACTTTCTGTCTATAGATTTCCCTATTCTGGACTTCGGACGGAATCATATGTGTTTGTAATTTGTGTCTCACTTCATTTACTTAGCAGAATGTTTCCACAATTCACCCATTCCTTTTGTTGTGCCATTCCTTTTTGTTGTTGAGTAATATTCCATTGTATGGACGTACCACATTTGTTTATTCAGTCACTTTAATTAATATATGGGTTGTTTCCACTTTTTAGCTATTCTGAGTAATGTTGCAATGAATATTTGTGTACAAATGTCACTTCTCTTGGGTCTACATCATGGAATGAAATTGCTGGGTTACATGGTAATCCTATTTAATTGTTTGTAGAACTGCCGGACTGTTGTCCAAAGTGGCTGTATCATTTTATATACCCACCAGCAATGTGCAAGGGTTATAGTTTCTCCATAACCTTGTCAACACTTTCATTATCTGACTTTTTGGTTCTAACCATCCTAGTGGGTGTGAAGGAGTATCTTATTGTGGTTTTGATTTGTATTTTCTTTTTTTTTAAAGTTTCTTATTTTTATTGCATAAAAGAACTGAGGTGTAGGCCAGAGGTGTGGGGGGTGAGAGGTTTCACCAGAGACAGAGTGGGGAACAGAGCAGGCAGATTGACTGAAATTCACTGCTAAGGGGAGCAGCGGGCAAGACAGGTGAGGTCTGCTGTGCCACATGGGTTAGCTCCTTGGCCTGGGCTGGGCAGTGGTGATAGCACTGGGACTTAACCCCTAGGCCACCAGGGAGGTCCCTGATTTGCATTTTCTTAATGATGAATGGTGTGAAGCATCATTTCATGTGTTTATTGGTCACATGTTTATCTTGGAGAAATATTTACTGAGATCCTTTTCTTATTTTTGGATTGGATTGTTTGTTAATTATTGAATGAAGTGTTCTTTCTATATTAAAGATACAAGTTTCTTATCAGGAAAGCAGAGACTAATCTCGCATGTCTTTTCCCACCCATTCACCCATCAAGCCCAGACTACAGTAGACACTTCAGAGAGACATAAGGACATACTGAAGGAGGAAGAGTCCCAGCAGGAGTGGGGGTCCCAGGGACAGGGATGGGAGGGGATGGCCTCCTCATATTTGTCATGAATCAAAGTCAATAGCCCAGGTGACCCATCAAAGGGTCTATTCCTAAGGGGTATGTTGGGTGCACCTTTCAGTCCAATTGACTTCAAGAAACAAGAGAGTACCTCCCTGGTGGTGCAAGGGGTTAAGACGCAACCTATGAAGCTGTCCACAGCCACTGCAGCACAAGTTCCATCAAGCCAGGGAGCTGACCCACATGGTACAGCAGACTTCTCCTGACTCACCCATGCTCCCTTCAGCAGTGTATTTCAGTCAATCCGCCTGTTCTGTTTCCCACTCTGTCTCTGGTGAGTCCTCTCACTGCCCCCTCACACCTCTGGCTTGTACCCCAGTTCTTGTATGCATATATAAATATATCTTTAAAAAAAAAAAAGACACAGTTGTTTAAAAAAAAAAAAAAAAAGAAGGCTTGAAAAAAAACCAATCCTTGGCCCTATACCACCACTCAATTTGTGATTTGTAACAATTGGGAAAAATATAGTACCATTTTCAGAGATGGGGTGGGCAAGGGTGCTTTAAAGTTTGAGGTGCACAGTGGGGATCCGGGGTCACTATCACGGAGGCTGCTGGACAATTCTACATGGGATTCTGAGAGGGTTCTAGACTGGGGATGTAATTTTGGCGTTGTCTGCAAATACATGGTATTTATTTATTTTTTAATTAATTAATTAATAATTATTTTTTCAATTTTATATATTTTTTACATCATTTTTCATTTTTGCACAATGTATACATTTTCATCTTGGTTATAGTCCCCATACAATTCCCACCCCACCCCACCCCCCACCCCCGGTTTTGATCCTACTCCCTCCTCCTCCGCTGTAGTGTGTCTCTGGTCTATAGTTACTTGTTGATTTTGATTTTTACTTTATTATAATTAGTCTTTCTCCTTGTCCCTTATTTAGGTTTTCTAAATTCCTGCTATGAGTGAGACCATCTGGTATTTTTCTTTTTCTTTCTGGCTTATTTTACTGAGTATGATCCCTGCCAGCTTTATCCATGTTGCTGCAAATTGCATGAGTTTATCTTTTTTGATTGCTGAGTAATATTCCATTGTGTATATGTACCACATTTTCTTGATCCAGTCATCTATGGTATTTAAAGCCATGGAATCAAGGGGACATCCCCAAGGAACATGTGTTTGGCTGGAGGAGCTGAGTGAGACCAGGACAGAGAAGTGACTGCTAGTTCTGGCCACATGAAGTCACAGGTGCCCCTGATGAGAAGTTTCCAGGAAGTGGTGGCTCTGGAAGCCCCTGCGGAGTGGTAGGGGAGAAACCATAAGGCCCTCCCTGGAGGCAGGGAGTGTACACAACTCTTAGCTGTAGAGGGAAAAGGCCTGGGGCAGTTGTGCTGGGCAGGGCAGGGCAGGTGGAGTTTCACAGGCAGGAGATCCCTGTGTGTACTTGTGTGTGGACAGGAATGATCCAGGGAGAGGGAAGGCATGGTAGTACCAGCTAATTGCTGCAACTACATCCAAGAGGGTGTGAGAGGGGTGGTCCTGAGTGCAGGGTGGGACAGGAGGAGAGGGTGACCATGGCAATGGGAGTTCATAGGGCGGTGGGGATCAGGGGAGGTCCCTGAAAACAGGAGAGAGTGAGTGTGGGGTGATGTGGGAAGTTCAAGCCTTGGGGAGGCCTGAACTGCAGATGTAACAGGAGGTGCAGCAGTTGCCAGCCAGCAGCGTGCTCACGTGAGAGTTGTGGCTGCTGAGAGACCAGTGAGCCCACATGTACATTTTCTCCATCAGTGTGCAGGCATGGAGTTGGGGGCTAATGGGTTAAATAGGAAAGAGGCTTTTCTGGCAGGTAGGATGGAGGGGAAGTGGGGGAGAAAGTGGGGGAGAACTATTATGCAGCTAGAACTGTAAGTTCAAGGTGGTGAGAAGGAAAGTGAGGACTTGAAGGGGGGATTGACAGTGACCAAATGGTGGGGTCATGCCTCGGAGATCCTGATGAAGGTGAATAATGGCCAGAACAAGTGTACTAGGGTTAGGTGAGCAAGGCAGAAGTTGAGTTTTCTGAGACTGTAGCAAATTGTGGCAGGTGATATGGTTCGAGGAGGAAGCCAGGCTGGTAGTAGCTGGGCATAGAAGCAGGTTGCTGGGTTGGGGGTGAACCTGGTGGAAAGCGTTTGATTCCTGCTTGTGTGTATCACCCCAGCCTTCATGTGCTGGTTTTCTTCCCCTTCTCACTGTGGAACAGTTTCAATCTGAATTTTCTGGAAGTCCAGAACTCAACACAGCACACTGGACAGTAAAATCCTCCTAATGGGATTTCCAGAGTGAATTTGGCCCCAAGAAGGCACTCTCCTAGAGAGGTGACAGGGTGCTTGATTTGGAGGTAGCCTGCTCTGCTTCCTTCTCCTCTGGGAGGCCCCATACAGGCTGCCTTGGAAGGAAAAGAAAGAGGAGACCTGGCCTGCCCCTCAGCTAGCTCTGCTAGAACTGCCCTTGTGAAATGGGTCCCGCCTCTGGGCATTCCACAGAGGTTGGCAAATCTGAGGGCACAGGCAGGGGTCTTAGAATTCCCCCATTCCCAAAGGGTCTGCTGATGTCCTGTCAGGACCAAGCCACTGGCCCCTGCCCAGACCCCTGACCAGGCCCTTGCTCAGCCTGTGCTCCTGGCTCAGCACAGATGGAGCACCGCCTTTGTCTACACATGGACTTCTGCCCCGTTCGAGCTCACGGGGCCTTGGGGATCTCTTCCTGGGGCCTCCCTGGAGATCTCTTTGTGGACTTATCGTACCCTTGCCTCCAAATTTACATGCAAGTACATGCAATGGTAGAATGAACATGTTTCTGTATACACATGCACATATACATGTTTCTATATACGCATGCACAAATGTATACATATACATTTAAAATCAGGTGGCTTTCGTTATCTGCTGAAATATCTTGCCCTGATGATACACGGGGTGCTGAAAAAACGGCCACCTGAACTTACTCAGTTACGACCCATTGCAGGACACAAGGTGATTTCTAGGCCAGCACCCCCTCCCCAGTCACCACATGACCTTGCCTTCTCCATGTACCCTGGAGTTGCAGCCTGGACTTGGGGGCTTCCCCTGAGTGCAAGCAGGACTGGATCACCTCAGTCAGCATGGCCTGAAAGCCTCTGGGTGAAGACACAGCAGAAAGCATCAACTTCACAACCAAAATGATGTCACAGCCATTTTGGAAAATTCAAACAAGTTTCCCCCTCACGCCCATCATCCACAAGTCTCCCAGGAAAGGCACCTCAGAAGCAGTTGATCAAAGGGCCTAAAATATACCCAAGGGTGGCAGACCTGCTGGGGGGCAGTCTACATTCTGAGAAATTCCTGAGTGCCCATAGAACATGTGACTCTGCTGGGTGTTAGCAGCTGTTTGTTGTTTTTATTGCATGAAGAACCTTCTTAGTATGGATTTTCCTGTTTCCCAAAGAAGAAGGTATAGGTAAGAACAGATATGACTGACATTTATTCTCCAACAACTTATTTTCCCCCTTTTCTTGACTTTTCATATAGAAATTTGATTCGATTTTAGTGCTTGAAAATTAACCACCACTTTTCAGAAATATAAACATCTCATAAATTGAAAGACGGGAGTAATTTGGTGAGAAGGCGCAGAGCCAGAAAGTTCCCGTTGCCAGCCTGTCTGCCCTGTGTGGTGCCTGGTTTCCTGGCCAGGGCAGAGCTGGTGGGGAGCAGGGCCAAATTGCTCCTGGTGCAGACAGGAAAACTGAGGGCCTGGGGGAGGGGCTGCCCCAGCAGGCCTCCTGATCTGGTCGCTGAGCCTCGCTTCCCAGGTCTTGCTCAGGAGGGAGGTCTCAGAGGCTGGGGGCACACAGGCCTGACAAGAACTGCCTGTCAAGACCAGGACACGATGCATGAAAAGGATGAGGAAGGTCACTGGGAAGGATCTGTCCTTGACCCCTGGGGGTTGAAGAGACCCATAGTTCCAGAGAGGTTTGAGAGTTATTTCTCAGATTGCCTATTACGGCGCTTGCTATTAGCCTTAAACAACTAGCTAGGTGGGAAAGAGGCTTCTGTGACTCTCCCCTGGGGAAAGACCTGTGGGTGGGCATGGGGGCTGGAGCAGACCTAGGATCTTCAGAGGAAAGCTGAGGGTATCCGAGGATGTGTGTGGGGCAGGAATTCTTTCAGATTGCTTGGAGGGCACCTGTGGGGAGAGAGGGGTCTGCTTCTTTTGGGGCAGAAGAGTCTCCTCTGTTCTCATCTCCATGGTGGGAGGTGGACTGACTTCCATAGACCAGTCAGGCCAGCCCAGAGGCCGGGAGTTTGTTGATGGGACTATGAAAGGACAGTTTCCTTGCTTGAAGTGACCGCCAAGGCACAAGCAGGACCTGAGATAATAGAGCGTAATGGTTATGAGCTACACAAAACTGGACTCTTGTTCTAGTGCTGTCCCTTGCTGGGTGACTTTGGGTAAGTTACTTAACCATTCTGAGTTTCTTTCCCCTCCCATGAAATGGATCTAATTTTTGTGCCTACCTTGTAGAGTTGTTGTGAAAAGAAATAAGTTATGAAAATATAAATGGAAGATAGTGTTATTGATATAGGGGATGCTGAGACTGTTTATAAAGGGTAGAATGTAAGGGAGTGTGTTTTGCTCTGTGAAGCACTGAGTGTCCCTATACAGAATAGGTTATATCTTCAGGGAGGGAGCTCTCTGTCACTAGGGGTAACCAAGCAAAAGCAAGAGATCCCATAACTGGGGATGTTGTGGAGGTACTGAAGTCTCAGACTGGAGTGGGCAAAGTGATCTTGGGAGGAGGGGTTGGCTTGCCCTTGGATAGTGAAGCAGGGAATGCCAGATTTTGCAGTATTCTGTATGCAGTTGGTTAACCAAGGCCCGGAAGGGGAGAGCTTGGTGGGGTGTCTTGGTGTGGGGGTGGCTGAGTGAAGTCTTCTGCCTCCCATTCTGGAAAATTCTCCCTGCCAGACTGCTTCCAGAGCTGTGATAGGCAGAGGTAATGCAAGCTACTACTCTCTGCGAGTTTGGGTTTGACCTGCATAAGGTACAGACCTTCTGACTTGTGCTGTGTGGGCCTCCTGCCTTGCTTAGTTCATGGGGGCTTGAATAGGGCAGGAATATTCCCCCCAGGTATCAGATAGCTTTGCAGAAAGAGGGATGGGATGCAATAGGGTGGGGTAGGGTGGGATAAGATAGAGTGGGCTGGGCGGGGCATGGGGTTTGGCTGAGAAATTGTTCATAAATTCTTTTGACCTCAGGGTTTCAGTGATTTTGGGAGAATTCCCTCGGCCCAGAAACTGGCATCTGGCCCTCTGGTCCCTTGTGTCCTTCAGGGGATTCTTCAGGACTACAGTGATAAGGGTCCTTTGTTTTAGCATCAGTTGTTGATTCCAGCTGTGACCATGAGTCTGAATGCCTCCTCAGACCCACACTGCCCTCTCACCATGATTCCACACCCCTGCCTACACCCTACCTGGTGGGCCCTTAACATCTCAAATGGGTCTCCTTAGCATCCTAAGAGTTTCTCCTTTCTTCCCATGCATTTAGCACCCTTCCTCTGGCCACGGGCTCTGGCAGGGACTGCCGGTTCCAGAGTGACCAAGAGACTCAACCAGACCAAGTGCAACCCTGCCTTGGGCTCCTGCAGATGAAACAAAGTTTCCCTTGGTCCCCTTGAGGCAGGGTGGCAGTGTGCCTATAGGAACAGGGTGACGAGAATGAAACTGAGGCAGAGGTTGTCCAGGGGCTAGGCAAGGAGGGAGCTGAGGGCATTGGGTCCCTCAGGTCAGTGTCTGTCTCGGCCATGGTTTGTCATGGGGCCAATGCACTCCCCTTTCGGCCAAGTGGGTTCAACTTGAATTTCTGCATCTTGCAACAGAGAGGCTGATGGACCCCTGTGCATCAGGTGTGCCCATCATAGCTCCAAGCATATCTGGCCCCTTTGCTCTCTGTGCACCCCACCCCCCTTTCCAGGGGATGAGCAACTCAGCCAAACACTGGGCCTTATTTATCTGATTCTCCCTGCCCTGGGCACGCAGCAGATGCAAAAGTAAAAGAGTGGAAGTGCTTTGGCTGAATGAGTGTGTGCTGAAGAAGGTTTGACATGGACATTTTAATAAGAAGGCCAGAACTTTCACAGACAATTCACTATCACCTGATAAAAGGGCTACCTTGGGAAAGCCCAAACTTATTCCAGCAACGCTGCTATTTTTCCCTAGGACAGTGCTTGACCTCTTGATTGGGTCTGCGCAGGCATGGAAGGAAGTCTCTCATGGTTTTCTTCCAAAATGGTGTTTGATCATCAGAGGTAGCAGGGACAGACATAAGGAAGATGGGCCGGTGCCAGGACTTGCGTGTGTCCTCAGTCCCTAAGAAGCAATCACAAAAAAGGTTGAGGTGGCAACAGAAATAAAATTGAGTTGCATAAAGCAACTGCTGGAAAGAGGCAGCTCATATTCCAACCAAGAAAGTCCAGTAGATTTATAAAAATGTCTTTCTTTCACTGCTTTGTATTTGCAGCTGCGTTTTCAGTGCCTGGTATGCAGTAGGCCCTCAATAGATAATTGTTGAATGAGTGAAGGGATACAGCAGATATGTTTATTAAGTATCACCTACTATTTTCCAGGCACAGGGCAGCTAGGCTGGTCTTAGGACTTTATGGAGCTGACATGGGGTAGGAGCATGTGTGGCTCCACATAGATTCACGCACACCTAGCTGTGTGTTTCCTTGGCCCCTGTGATTATTGCTAATAACATGTTTGCTGGGAGTTGCCAGGTTGTAGTTTTATATTTTCATTTTCAAGACCAACACCTGATTTATTTTAAGGGAATATTTTGAGGCAAAAAATTAGATTAAGATGAGAGCATGCACTCCTGGGGCCCCATCCTGGTTCCTTTATTGTCAGTGGACATTAGCTGCTCTCCGTGGCCTGCGCACACTGTGCTTTAAATCTGAAATAATAGCCCTTTGTGCTGGAGTGGGGGACCAGCACCCACCTTAGGATAATTATCCTACACGGATAGCCTTTTTCCCTCTCGTGGAGCAGAAAGCAGAGCCCTGGTGTGTGCGCTTATTCTTTGTGGTAGCAACTTTGCGCCCACTTTGTCCCCCTTTCAAGCACGGATCTTTCGTTTAATGAAATGTTACATGGAACCCCATGGGAGCACAACATGGTAAAAGTGGATCGTTTTATTTGAGATAGGCATGCACACCCTTGCTCAGCCTTCCTAACGTTCCCTCCCACATCTCTGCGGGGCTTCCGGCCCTGGAAGCAGAGCCTGCAGGTGGGTGTGGTCACACGTGCTTGCATGCACAGACGTCTGTTCACCTTCCACACCGTGTGTTCATGCCTCTTCTCCCTCGTCCTCTCTCCTCCTGCTCGCTGCGTCCTGGTCCAGGCGGGCCTCATCCGCACAGACAGCACCGACTACTTCATTGAGCCCCTAGAGCGGGGGCAGCAGGACAAGGAGGCCAGCGGGAGGACGCACGTGGTGTATCGCCGGGAAGTCGTCCAGCAGGAGTGGGCAGAGCCTCGTGGGGACCTTCACAATGAAGGTAGGCTGTGGCGGGGCTCCAAGTTCTACCTCTGTCCATACCTGGGGGTGCTTTTAGGTAACTTCTGACCTTAACCTCTCAATACCTGGCCTCAGTCTTCTCATGGTAAAATGGGATTGGGTCATGTAGCTCTTCAGGCCATTGGAGAAACCCTGCAGGTTTGGGGGCTACTCTAACTGGCTAGAGTTGGGGCCAGCCCTCTGAACTATGGTCCAGCGATCGCTGAGGGACTCAGCATTGCTTTGCCAGACTATTTCTGAACCAAGGGCGAAGGTAGAATAATTGCAGTTAACTCTTTCCCTAAAAACCACTCAACCCCCTAGGAGCCACAGGCAGGAAGTTCTCATGGTATTCACCGCACTCCGGTCAGCTTATGCCCAACGCCACTTTAAAAATCCTGTCTCCAAGAGGAGGCAAATTACTTGACATTTCTGAGTCTTATTTTCAAATCTTAAAGTGGGGCTGATTATTGTCTTCCGAGGTCATGGGTATTAGTGATGGTGTATATAAATATAAATGCGCACTATGTTTGATAGTGCATATAAAAATCCCAGCTTGGAGCTCGGCACCTGTGCCTGATCAATAGCTGCTCTTAATACAGCTTTGTTATTAGGGTAACTAAGACTTATTAGGGTGTCAGCCCCTGAAAGCAGGGGGCTTCCCTGCACCTGTGTGGTGAGCACAGAAGCCTGCACCCCTGTAAAATTCAGGACCCTGGTTGAGTGAATGAAGTTGTGGGTGTGATGTGTGCTGGTCCTGCACCCAGGCCAGCTTCTGAGTCCAACATAACTTTGTCACGAAGCCTCTTTAGTTAATAGGACATGAGAAGGCAATGGCTGGACCCTGGCCATGAGCAGATCACACCCTTGTACCCAGGCCCTGGCGGGGTTGAGCAAAGCATGAAAGAATGCCTGGAAACTGTTGTCCCCAGACAATGCCTCCTTTGAAGCCCCAGCTGCTCTCCCAGTGTGGCTCATAAGGGAATTCACAGCACCATGAGCTAAGCCGTGGGCTTTGCAGGCCTTGGCAGTGGGGGTGAAGCCAGAGGACTGGACAGAGCCTCCGAACGCCCTGGTGGATTTCAGAAGCAGGTTGGGGCAGGCACTGTTCTCCCCACCATGGCTAGGAAAAACAAGTCTCTTAGAGTTCCACTTATTTGAGGCCAGTTTTGCATCAAAAGACCATAAATTCTCCCTTTTTAGGAGAAAGTTTGGGAAGTCTCACTCCACTGCTCTGAGCTTCGAGCCAATTACGTCACCTGCCACCAAAGCCCTTGGCTGGGAGGCTGAGCCCGCTGAGCTTGTGGAGCTGGAACTCAGGCCCTGGGGAGTGTTGGTGAGACTCCCCCTCATCACCGCCTGCTAACTCCTATGGGTGACGCCCTGTCCTGGAACCCCTCTGTCCTTCCTTAGAAGAGGGGCAACAGAGGACTTTCTTGGAAGACTGCAGCATAGTGCGTCTGAGCCTAGTGTGTGAAGGATTTCTGAGTGCACTTGTCTCTACTTAACTTCCTTGATTAAGAAAAAAGTTTTCCCATAGTCTTTGGGCTCACTTCTCAGCATGTAGAGAAGTGTCTCAGAGGCCTGGGTCAGCTGCTAGTAAATGGATATTTAGAGAACCTCGCTCAGCCTGAGCTCCTTCCCCATCTCTACCCATCCCCATCCTGTCCAAGTATCAGCCAACTTAGATGTCCCCTCCCTCAGTGTCCTGACTTCTTCCCAAACAGGCTGGTGGCTCCCGGATCACAGATCCATGCCTAAAGGATCTCTGTGTCTCTTTGTGAGGTCAGCTGCCCCGAAAGGAGTGTGTGGCTTTCCACAAGGTGGCATCAGACAGTCCACTGGACTGATTTCCTGCCTGAGTGTGGCATCTTCCTGCCACCTGGGATCTGCTGCACAGGTGTCTGATGTGCATCAATGAACTTGGGCTGATGAGGACACTTCCCCTTCCACTCAGGGGATGGCTTAGATGCTGCTTCCTAAAAGGAGCACTTGTGCACCCCCCACACGCTCACAAACACCGGCTCATATTCACCCTCTCACATACAACATAGGCCCACATGCATACACAAATCCCTCCACACCCACACACAATTACACCTCGCACACACAGTTACACCTCACACATACACTCATACACACTCACACATGCACACAATTATACCTCACACACATATTCATACCTACCCACATACACAAACACACCACATCCACACATTAATACCCACTCACACACTCACACACAATCACACCTCACATATACCCATACACACAGAGAAGGACACACTTATACTCACACTTATAAACACTCATACCAACTTTGATGGGCTCCAAAAAAGAGTTAAAAAATTCTTTGCTCAGGGACCCTGTGAGAAATCTAGAACCTTCTCAGCCCAGAGGTAGGAATTCCCTTCACCAGACCTCCAGGTGAGCTGGCCCTCGCCCTAGCCCCACAGGGACTTGCCGTGGGACCTGCATTGGCCTTTGAGGCTTTGCCTTGGCAACTCCTGCTCTCTGCAAGCCTTTCACCCTCCAAGTCCTGCCTGAGGAGGGAACTGGATGCCAATGGGAGGCCACTGTGGCCAGAACTCTGGCTTCTTGGCTCAGGGCCAAGGCTGCCAGATCCCAGGATGGCTCATCCCTTCAGGGGCAGCCAGCCAGGCTGGGGCTACTGCTGATTTTTTTTTGTGGGACCCCTCGCCGGTGGCCAGGGAACAAACCAGCGCTGCAGAGGCTGCGGGCAGCCTCGCAGCCCAGCGCTCAACCGATGCGCCACCAGGGGAGGCCCTGCTGATTTCTTTTTTAATTGAGAAAAAATCAACCATTTTAAAGTACACAGTTCAGTATACTTATTTTTTTTTTACCTTATTCATGGACTGTGCAACCATCACCGATGTCTAATTCCAGAATATTTCTATCACTCCTATAAAATACCTTGTACTCACTAATTCACAATTCCTCCCAATTTTCCCCTCCTCAGCCCCTGACAACCACTAATCTACTTCTTTCTCCATGGACCTGCCTCCTCTGGACATCTCATACAAATGGAATCATACAATATGTGTCCTTTTGTGACTGACTTCTTTAACCTAGGCTGTTCTCAAGAATCTTTCAAGTTGTAGCATGCAATATCCTTTTAATGGCTAGGTAATATTCCATTTTATGTGTGCATACATTTTACCCACTGTCTGTTGATGGACATTTAGTTGTTTCCACCTTTTGGCTATTATGAACCTTTGTATACAAGCTGTCATGTGATCATATGTTTTCAATTCTCCTGGGTAGATATACCTTGGAATGGAGTTGCTGGGTCCCACAGCAACTCTATGTTTGCCTTTTGGGGAAACCACCAAACTGTTTTTCAAAGCAACTCCATCATTTTGCATTCTCTTGGGGCTTCTTGGGTGGGCTGCTGAAAAGCTTCCCAGCAGCCTGCTGGCCTCCGCCCCTCCCCTCTTTGAGGGTACCTATCTATGGCTTGAAGGAAGAGAGACAGGAGAGGGTATGTTGGAATCTCTCAGCAGGCCCTCCCTAGTTCCCCTCCCCTGTTTTTCTTGAGAGAGAAATCTGGGTGGGCCTGACAGGGTGTGATAATGGGTGAGAAGCAGATCTGAGTTAACTTTCTGGGGTTTTGCCATTAACCTGCTGCGTGACCTGGGATGAGTCAGGTAAACTCTCTGGGCCTCTGTTTGACAGACTTGGCAGGGAGAACTATCAGAGGTCAAGTTCCACATTGCCCTTGCGGTACTTAATCTTCCAGGCACCGTTTGTGTGTTGGAGGTGATTGTTATTCTCCCCACTCCATGGTGAGAGCCCTTGCCTCTTCTCACCTCTTAGGGTTTCTCTTGCCTCTTTCCCAGGAACTTGTCAGTGGGCTGCTGCCTTCACTGTTGGGCTCAGGTGCCAGGACTACCAGGAGGTCTTGCACAGTGTGACCTGCAAAGAGAGGCGCACAGGCCTCAGGGGCCAGAGTGTTACTCAGGGAGTCAGCTGCCCTTTTCTGCTTTCCCCAATAGCCAGCAGCCACATGTTTTCCTCACTGTTCAGTCCTGTGCATTCTTTCCTTTGCACTGTAGCGCTACTTCCTAAAAGGTAAATAAAAAGAAACAACAGCACTGGCCTCTGATTTCAGTTCCTGAAGTACCCAAATATGGCCCACTGTTTGCGATTGCAAATAAAGTTTTATTGGAAAATAGATCAACTCACTTGTTTATATTTGTCTGTGATTATTTTTATGTTTCAACAGCCTAACTCAATAGCTGAGATAGAGGCTATGACCCACAAAATCTGAAACATTTACTATCTGGTCCTATACAGAAAAAGGTAGATAACTCCTAGATTACATAATAAAATGCTTGTAAAATAAGTATTTTGCCTTTTGCTCAAAGACTATGGCTGGAATAGTGATTTTTTTTGAGTTGCTGGTGGTGACTGGGTGGAATTTGGAAGCCCTTAACTGTTCCCAGGGTTCCTCAAAAGCCCTGGGTAGATCGCAGCCACACTATGATTACTTTCCTTCATCAAGATGTTTCCACCTTTGATTTTTACAGCAAATATGTGGGGCAAGAGATCAAGGATTGTTTACCTCATGTTACGGTAGGGGGTGGGGGGAAAGGATGGTGGGGGGAATGGAACTGTGGGGGTGGGCGATGGAGGCCCAGAGAAGTGAAGGGGGTTGGCTTAGGCTGCACAAGGAGAGAGGACCCAGTGGGAACTAGAACGCAGGCTTCCAGCTCAGGGCCAGTTCTTACCTCTCTGCTCCTCTCTGCCTTAAGGACTTAGCTATGCTCTTGTGCCAGGAAAAGGGCTGGTGCCCACACATTAGCTGGTATGGAGCAAACCCTCTAGCTACATTGGCTTACAGAACCAGGAAGAGGGGCACATGTGGCCGGGACAGAGGTGGGTTGCTGGCAGCCTCAGGGTGATGGCCCCTCATGCAGTCTAACCTTGGTTTCTTCCTTCCTCATTCCAGCCTTTGGTCTGGGTGACCTTCCCAACCTGCTGAGCCTGGTGGGTGACCAGCTAGGTGAAGCGGAGCGGAAGAGGCGACACGCCAAGCCGGGCAGCTACAGCATCGAGGTGCTGCTGGTGGTGGACGACTCGGTGGTACGCTTCCATGGCAAGGAGCACGTGCAGAACTATGTCCTCACCCTCATGAACATAGTGAGTGTCCCCAAGTGCTGGGTGGTGGGGCCTGGGCAGGAGATGGGATGGCCACCAGCTTTGCGATGGTTTCTCTCAGGCCTGGTATTTTCTGGGGGACTCAGGGAGTCTACCTTGTTCAAGTGGGAAAGGCCAGTTGCTTGGTAAAATGGGTCTGAGCTCGCCTGGTGTCTGCCCAGGTTGTGGCCTGATCTCAGCTCTACAGGCTGGTGCTGAGGTGCCCATAGGCCATTGGTGCCAGCTCATAGCCAGTTGGAGCCTTTGGACAATGGTTTGTGGGCTTGGGCACATTCAGAACCTGGGTCAAGCATGTTTGGGGGCCTGGCTTGCCTTGGAATTGAAGGGACTTCCCTGCGGCTCATCATCTGGAGGAAGTGTCCAATCTCAGGCTGGGAGGTTGGCCAAAGAGTAGGCAAACTACTTGGGGATCCCAGGCCCCTGGTGTGGGTGCCAGGCAGGCAGGGAAATGGAGAGTAGGAGTAAATATTGAGACTTGGTGAAGCAGAGAGCCCACATCCTGGCCAAAGTGGGTGGCCGCTGCTCAGCTGGCTCCCGCATAGCTGTAGGGCTCTTATCACAGAAAAGTCAGTTTTTCAAGAAAAATCAGAAATGCTGATGTTTTCAAGAGTTTTTTTTTAAAACAACTTTCACTATGGGCAATTTAAATCCAGAGATCTAAGTGAAACTCCTAATTTTTAAACAGTGAAGCAAGAAACCACCTGAAGGCCCCGCTCGGGCCATGGGCTACTGGTGGTCACCCCTGAGCTAAAGGGCAGAGATGAAGGAGACCAGAAAGGAAGAAAGAATAGACGTGTCAGAGGTGGCCCAGTGCTGCTGATCTCTTAAGGAGAGCTTGTTTGTCAGCACGCCCACAACTGTGGTTCTGGGGAGGGTGGGGACCGGCCTAGGTGCTAACAGAGGAAATTATACAGACTATGGCAGATGCTGGGGATGGCAGCCAGGACTGTCTCAATGGAGTCAGGTGGGGTGACATGTTGGGTTCAGACCTAGCTTGGCATGCTGGAGTGCTTTGGGGTCCAGATAGAAGGAGACGTCAAGTGTGGGGTGGCCAGCAATGGCCACAGAAAACAGGAGCCAACAGGGCAGGTTTTTACATCTGAGTCTGCAGGTGACCCAGCTTAAAGGCTCAGCATAAACATCCATCAGGAACACAAGAGCTGAGAAAGAAAATATATGTATATATATATATATATATATATGGATACACGTATACGCGCGCGCTCTCACACTCTCACACACACACACACACACAAATGGTAGGCTCTGGAATATTGGAGTGGGACCTCTTTTGAAGACCAAAGTTGCCAGACCCTGCAAGGCCCTCCACTGACCTAAAAGTTAGGGGCTTTGCCCTGTAAGGAAGTTGGCTGGCTGCAGCTGCATGCTGACCGAAGATGGCTGCTGGGCCCAGGATGGGATAGAGACTGACTACACTCAGCCTGACAAAACAGCCCCCGAGCCTGTGTTGATTGTGCAGCCAATCAAAATACCACAAGGAGAGGAACACGAGTAACATTAACTAAGAACATGAGCGTTGGGGCCCAGTTTCTGCTCCTTCCTGTCTTTTCACTTTGGGGGCAGATCACTAACCTCAACTGTCCTTTTTCTCTCCTTCAAAGCAGCATTCACAATGCTTACCATGCAAGATTGGGGGGCATTAAATGGGTGCACAGTGAATCGTGTACCTCACATGGGGTAAGCTCTCATGAGTGGCTGGTGATGATAATGACATGACTTCCATGAAGTAAGTGGTAACACATTTCTGGGAAGTAGGCAGTTGAGAACCCTATGTGAACCCCCTGGTCAAGCCAACCCCCTTGGAAACTTTGTGGGATAATAAACCAGCATGATGCTGCTCATGCTGTCTGGGGTCCACATCTGGCCACAGGCTGGGTGGGGTGGCTGCTGGGGCTGGCAGCCAGCCTCTTATTCGTTGTGTGAGCTCAGGCAAGGGACCTGCATTTCTTAGGACTCTGTAGGTGGCAAATGATGGAAAATCAACTCAAACTAGTTTCAGAAAAACATGGCAATTTATTAACTCGTGGGCCAAGCTGTGGGAGAGTAGAGGATAGAGCTGGTGGTGAGTGTAATTGGTACCAGAGGCTCACACAGACTTTGTTCCAGTTTCTTTTCTCTTGGTGACTTTCTGATTTTCTCTGACCCATTTCTCTACAAGACAGATTCTGACCACCTGCATCTCACCTACCTCAGAACTCCATGGTCAGAGACAAAAGAAATTTTTCTGCCATTTCCCAAGAGGACTTGAAATGGTCCAACTTTGGGTGACATGATTAACCTTTTGGATCAATTACACTGTTATGTTGGAGAAGGAGCTAGAGCTTCCCAAAGGAGGGGATACAGGCATTGGACACGGGCATGGCCACCGGAGAAAATGTTCTAAGCTGGTCATGCACACAATCCGTTCATGCTACAATATTGAAACTCCCACCCAGAGCCTTCATTTTTTTCATAGTAGTATCTGGTCGTGGGTTTTTCGTGAAGGTTAAATGCATATAAGGTATTTGGCAATAGGGAGTACTCAATTAATGTACTTCTATTATGTTATAAGTCTCTGTATGTGTGCATTAAGTATTTCTTTGTCTAATTCTTTGAAGATGAGTTCCTTGAGGATGGGGACTTGGCCTTAGGCCTTTTTGAACCCCAGCAGCAAACAGCACAGCGCCCAACTCCTGATAAGTGATTGGTAAATACGTAAATGAACATCCTCGATGGGAGAAGCAGGGAGCCAGCATCGGCCGAGATGGGAAAAGTGGAAGACAGTAGATTTCTGTAAACAGTGCAGCATTAAGGAAAGGGCCGGGGTAGAAACCATCCCCAGGGAGACGAGGGGGTGCCAGAAAGTCTGCCCCTTGCCACCTCTTTGTTTGGATATGAATTTTTCTATTTTTTAGGTAATATGTGGCTAAGGACTCAAGGGGCAAAGGCCAACATGTGGGGCTGTTTGAGAGGGGAGGGAGGGATGACTCTGAATATGAACACACCCACCTCTCCGGTGCACTTGACCACCCACCAGACTATAAATTGCTGGCCCAACCTGAGACCACACAGCTGAATGCTAATTCTTTTTTTTTTTTTTTTAAGATTTATTTATTTTTGCATACAAGAGCTGGGGTACAGGCCAGAGATGCAGGGGGTGAGAGAATTCACCAGAGACAGGGTGGGGAACAGAACAGGCAGACTGACTGAAATACACTGCTGAGGGAAGCAGTGGGAGAGACAGGAGAGGTCTGCTGCGCCATGTGGGTTGCTCCCTGCTGGCCAGGGATCGAACTTGTGCTCCAGGTCTATTAGTGGGAGAGCCCTGTCAGCCCCAGGAGCCCGCAGGTGGAGACAGGAGGGCCGGTGAGGGAAGGGACTGGGGGACCTTAGGAAGCCCTCAGGTGCCGGGAGCCTGGACTCAGGGTCCCAATGTGGCACTGAAGAATCAGGGATGTTAACTGTACCCATTTCACGGTCCCAGAGACCTTTAATTGCTGAAATAGAATTTTCAGAAAAGGTACAATCACGACTGTCCTAGAGATATGAACAGGAGCATGTGTTAAAAATTTTACTCAACTCATTGGTCAGTGAGGAACCCCGACAGATGTTATAACTGGCTCAAAGAGAACCCAAGAAATGGAAACCTTTCCAGATCAGGAAATTGAAATTTTGAAATCAGTGTGTAGAGACAAAATTTTTCGTAGGGTGGAAGAGAAGACAGAATTTGCATCCACAATGTTTTCATTGTAAAGTAGCTGCAGTAGCAGAAGATTCAGGTAAAGCCAAAGGGTGATCTGTGGACAATATGCAGTTTCCATTGAAGTGCAAATTTGTATTCTCTGAATTTGAGGCCTGGACTGGGTCCCAGGGAAGCACCCCTTCCATGGGTGGCAGGGAGTTGGGTGGCCATCTGAGTGAAGGTCCCCATCTTGGCAGCCTCGGCCCTCCCCAAGAGCTGCCTTTGTCACCTGCCTCTCCCTTCCTGGCTTCTGGCTGGGAAGTGGGGGAGTGGAGAGAATGCCTAGGGCTTGAGTGGTGGCAGGTGAGGAGTCCAAGGAATGCCACAAAGTTCTTTTTCTTGGGTCACATGCCCCATCCTTTCCCAGTGAGGTATCTCCATGAAGAATTCTGTTGCATAGTTTCCCCTTAAGTGTTTCTTGGTTGGACTGAAGTGTGAGTAGGTCAGCAGGTTCTAGAAGGTGGAACAGACTTTCTGAGCCCCCATCCCCATCTGGCCTCACCCAGGCTTGGCTGTTATCTGTTCATTCCCTCTGCACCAGGTGCTGTGCTGCCTCTGTGGGCGCTCCACAGTGCTAGGCTTTGGACAGGATGGGGATGGTGTTAGTCAGGGCGCTTGCCATTGCAGGTGATGGAGACCTACCCATGCTGGCTTTGTCAAAGGTGGGGAGGTCTGCTGGACAGAAACTGCCAACTATGTCCACAGAATCGGTGCAAGAGCTCTGGACATGACAGCTCCAGGGACCCAAGGACTCAGCCTCCCTCCCTTCTCCCTGCTTGTCTTTGCTCTGTATAATACACCAACAGCAGCCAGGTTTGCTCCCAAAGACAGAAAATGGGGCCACTGACAACCCTAGACCCCCACATTTCTGTTCCTAAGACCCAAAGGCAAAAGAATTCTTCCTGCTCCCCCTAGGGAGGATTGGCCCTGGTTGGGGCCAGTGGCCATCCAGGAATAATTTCCTGGATCCCTCTGGGTGGGGCCCACCACCGTGTGTGTGGGGGGGAGGTGAGGCCAGATCTGTTCCTAGAAAGCTGGCAGCATGCAGACAAAAGGAGAGCCTCTGAGCTGGCAACTGCAAACAACATCATTGTAGAAATAAGTAGAATCATTTCTAAGCAACCACTGAGAATCATGTTCTTTATAAACATGACTTCAGTTACTCAAGTCTTCCTAATGACCCTTTGCCTGTCCTGATGTCATTACTCAGAAACTGGGGTCTAGAGAGCTGGTTTTTAACTTTCTGGTTTCCTGTCTGGTGAGCCAAAGGGTGGGGTTTTGAGTGCTGCTCTGTCACCTTCAAAGCTCACCCTTCTCCTGCGGCCTCTACATAGAAGTCTAACATCAAGCCAGGTAGTATTGTGGCTAGTGGCTGCTGTGTCAAGGAAGAAAACAGCTTTTTTTCTATCCTCTTAGCTTCAGTGTCTGGGGACCTGCAATTTAAAGTGAAAAGACAGATTAGCAAGAGAAAAGAATTTGTTTCTGTGTGCAATAAGATTCCATGTAGGAGTCTCAGTGATGCATGACTCAATGGAGTGCTTATATACCTAACTTAGCAAAAGGGAGGAGAGAGAAAAACAAATGAATTTCTTTAGGAAAGACAAATGGTTTTTAGGAAAACAGATTGGAGATAAGAAAATTTGTGGTATTTGTTGATGCAGGTGCAAGTGGTCTTTCTGTCTTTATTTTTTTTTTTTTTAATGGCAATGAAATTTCTCTTAAGGGGGGATTTATGGCAGCTCATTTCCCAAAAGTTGCTGCTTTGTCAGGTAAGGGAAATGCCAAGAATGTTTCTTTCTGCATCTGTTGAATCTAAAATGTCTTCAGCTAAAAATCATCTTTATACCAACTCTGCAGTTCTGGGTGGACCCCAGGAGATGAGCAATTGTACATACACACCCTGGAGGGGCTATAGACCTTGGCCAGTCCCTGAGATCCCTGCTTGGTGGGAAACCCACATGTTGTGGGTTCTGGACCACAAGGTGCCCTTGGCAAGGCCCCCACTAGCAGGTCTGGTCTTATCTAAGCCCTTCTCAGGAGGACTCTGGGAGGGTCAGTTCAAGTGGCCAGAGGGGAAATGGGTCTGCTGTTGGGGCCATGGCAAAAGGTGAAAGGTAAAGGGCTGAAGGTGAAAACATTAGGTAGGTTATGGGGAGGGTCAACTGGAACTTGTTTCAGAAGTTGGGGTCTTCCCTTGGAAAGTGGAAAAGCCTTGATGGATCATACAAGGAGCCATTTCATTTTGTTGAGCAAAGTGTGCTTTTGAAATTTGGTATTCAAAAGGCTCTCCCAGAAATGTGATGAGTTCAGAAGTGTCTAGTTAAAGCCCTCAGATCTGGAGCCATGCAGTGATAGTGGGGAGTGTGTGGGAAGTTCTACTAAGTCCTCAAGATTCACAATGTGGAGTTGCCTCTGCTCCTCCTTCCCTGGTGCCCCTCCCCTGACCCTGGAACTTTTTTTTTTGGAGGAGGTGAGCTGTGACCTGTTTCAGATCTCTTGGCCAAATAAACACATTCTGACTTCTGACTCTCACCTCTGACCCACAATTCACAGCCTTGGCTGGGGAGCCCCTCTGCTCCATCCCTTCCACAGTCCATGCCATGAGGGCCTACCTTGAAAATGGTATTTGCATGCTTGGTTCCTCCTTTCTTCTTTCCATAACCTTCCAGAAAGCAGGTAAAGAGAGGAAATGTATTTCCAGAGATTCTAGAAGGTTGTTTGAGGCTGGTTTTTCTTATTGCTGCCTTTCTCTTGTGGATGTAGGAACAGAAAGGCCTGGGGATGTGCAAGAGATGCAGTCAAGGCCCAGATTCCCATGGGCACCCATTCCTGTGGTGGGAAGAGGCTCACATTGCCAAGACAGCAGGTGGAGCCTGGCAGTCCTGCTGCCACCTCAGGGAAAGGTGGGCCTGTGGGGTCCTGACTTCCCAGAGGACAGACTGCCAGAGTTCTGACATGCAGGCAAGCGTCCAACAACCTCTCCCTCCCAGGGGACCAACAGCTTGTCCTGTCCATTGTGTGGGAACTTTTATTTGACTGGGATGCTTAGCACTAATTCCCTTGGGAATTTCATGAAGCCAGTACAAAGAGCATCCTTTTGCTCTCTCCTCAGCGTGCTGTCTGCTTGTGGCCATTGCTGATTTCCAGGGCCAGGGCTGGCCTGGTGGCATCCAAGAGAGGATATCTGGTTCCCAGGATGGAAGCTGCCATTGTGCTAACCCAGGAAGGAGGGGACAGAGCTCTTAATGAAATACCCAAAATGATCTGATCAGGCTCCAGTGACTGCTGCTCTCAGGGCATCCTGCCTCTCATTTTTCTTTAACCTGTGGATGTGCTATAAATATTCATGCAACAGCAGGTGCTGGGAAAGAGTCTCTCCTCATCCCTCCTTTCCATGACAGTGGGCCCTGGATGGACTTAATTTGCACTGTGCCTCAGCTTACCCATTTGTATCAGGTCACTTTCCTTAGGCGTTCTTTAAATCTCAGTAGTAGGGAACCATTTAAGAGCTTTGAAACATAAGTAGTTTCTTCAGCATTTAGTGAATACCCGGTGTGTGCCTAGTATGAGACAGACTCTTATTCTAGAAGCTTTGGTCTGGCTGTGAAATCAAGCCTCCATCCCATGGAATAATCAGGAATCACTGAGGGCAGTGCTAAAGGAGTTTATTTTTATTTTTTTTTTTTAGTGCTAAAGGAGTTTAGAGGAGGTGGCTGACCCTGTAGACTGATGGGGGGTGTACAGAGAAGGAAGGCTTTCTGGTGGGGGCTGGAGCTGAGCCAGCCTTTGGAGGGAGGGAGCATTTGGTGAGGGGAAGATTGTGCAGGTGCATAGTGGTGGCAGGTGACAAGGCAGGGTTGTGGAGGGCGCCCTGGGTGTGCCAGGAGGTGACCGGGACCTGCAGAGACAATGCTGGAATTCAGTCATGGCAGGATGGCCCATCAAGCGGTATGGGCTCCTGCATGGGCGTGTGTGAAGAACACTACCCGAGAGTGGCACTGAGGTGGGCTCGGGGATGGAGAGGAGGGGCACCTTTCTATGATGGGCCAGTGGAAAGATCCAGGAGACAGGGAGTTTGAACTATCTTGAATATCTCAAATATCATCGTGTCATCCCACTACCTACCACATGTCAGAAACACGGCTGAGCACTTTAGTATCAGGCTCTTTGAATCTTCACCATGGCTTTATATGGGCAATTTGCCTTTGATCTCTGTGGTTCTGAGATGCTGTGGACTTGCTCAGAATCTATACACATAATACATGGCAGAGTCAGGATTTGGGGATTGCACCATATCTGCCTGCTTTCCTCCCATTGCCACTGCTGCTGTGGCAGAACTTGGGGCACACCACTTCGGGGAAAGAGGGAAGGGAGAGCCCTGGCAGTCCCTTTACAGAAGGAGTGTCTTCCTGAGGCAGGGGGTCTCCCTAGCAGAGTCAGCATCTGGAAGCTTCACCCTGGACATGTTTCCTACCCATGGCTCCTGGTGGGGGCCTTGCCTGCATCTGCAAGGGCCCTCTCCTTTCCTGGGGGTATTGCACTGAATCTCTGGGGTGAGGACTCCCTTGGCATGGGGATATGGAACCCCTCCTAGGGCCTGGAGCTGGAGCAGTGGGAGGGTGAGAAGAGACAAAGAGGCCCTTTCATCATTCCTTACCAGGCCAGTCTCCAGTTAGGCCCCTCCTGACAGCCCACCCATCTGGCTGGTAGTCTCCCAACCCATCCTGCTCCCCACCTGCCCTGCTAGGCCGACATTACAAAGGTGTTGGGTGTGGTTGCTGGGGAGACTTTGGCTGGTGCTTCTGCAAGAGTCCTACCAGCTCTGACACATCTTGGGTTTCTTGAGGCCCCAGTGCTCAGTTGCCCTGAGCACTGAGGCCACTCAGGTCCCTGCTTGGAAAAATTTGGTACCCCTTCTAGAGCCAGGAGGTTGGGGTGCAGATGGCTGTCAGAGCAGGGCCATGGTGGCCTCAGCCTGGGAGGGCAGCATTCTGTTGGCCCAACATATGTGTTACATATTCCCACGAAGGCTGGTCTGGAACACTAGCTGACAGAGTGATGCTTTGCCAGGCCCTTTTATTTGGGGGCATGTGAGCCTCCAATACAGCTCACTCTGCTCACTGGAGGATGCAATATCCCCCCAGTTTTTTGGTCCTTTCTCTACTTTAGTTTCCCCCCAAAAAAAGACTTCCCCCCTAAAACTTCCAAAACTGAAAACAAAATTTCACTTACTTTAATGTTGTGGTTAAACCAAGGGCAATTTTGCTTCCCAGGGATATTTTCTGATTTTCTTAGCTGGAGGGGATGGGCTGCTATGGGGATCTAGTGGGAGGAGGCCAGGGAGGCTCCTAAACACCCCACACTACCCAGTGCTCCCATATGGACGTACTGGAGGTCAGAATCTAGAAATCCTGTTTCTGGGTAAGCTAATGAGCCACTCCTAAGTTATTTTTTTTTAAAGATTTATTTATTTATTTATACAAGCACTGGGTACAGTCAGAAGCGCAGGAGGGTGAGAGAATTCACCAGAGCCAGAGCGGGGAACAGAACAGGCAGACTGACGAAATACACTGCTGAGGGAAGCAGCGGGCGCAGCAGGAGAAGTCTGCACACCATGTGGGACCCTCGCTGGTGGCCAGGGATCGAACCAGTGCTGCAGAGGCTGCGGGCAGCTTCGCAGCCCAGTGCTCAACTGCTGTGCCACCGAGGGAGGCCCAACCACTCCTAAGTTTCTAAGCAGAAGGTAGACTTTTTCAACTAACTAAAGCATGCTGTTAATCGAGCACTTATTACATACCAGGCCCTGTTCCAAATGCTTGACATTTGCCTCACCTTCTGTGCTCAGATCTTCTCAAGGTTGACTTCCACACACTTAATTGAGGAGTCAGGTTCAGGGGAATGAGATCATGCAGCCAATCCCGGAACTTTCCAGACCTCCATACTGCCTGTCTTTCCACAGACCAGCAGCTGAGCAAGGACATCAAACCTATTGCATTTTGGAAATAGGTTGTGGGGGATAAATGCTGAGCATTGTGGGCTGGTGAAAGGGACTCTGTTGGGCTGGGAGGTCTGACCCTGTGCACCCTGGAACCACCCTGCACAAACAGGCTGGGCATGAGGTGGGCCCAGTGGCTAGGTCCCAGAAGAACCTCTTGGGCCAGCCTGCAGGCTCCAGGGAGCCCTGAGATAGCCACACCTTTAAGAGGTATGTTGTTTGGAAGACAGCTCAAAGTGCTCACTTGGAGCCCATACCAGCCCTTTGAAATACAGGGCCATGATCATGAACTTGTGGGGAGGGGATGGAGCAGCTGAGCCTTCACAACTGAGAGGTGAATTAGGAGAGTCAGCACCCTCCCACCACCACCCTGAGAGCAGCCTGAGCCTCCAAGGTCTCACCAGAGCCCTGGGAAGTGGGGCCTGCCAACAGGGCATGAGAGTGAGTCTGGTGCCTGGTGACGTCTCAGCGTCCCCGTCCAGGGGAGACCAGAGCCCAGCTCTCACTACTGTGTGGGTCAGCTCCAGGGGGTTGGGGAGGACACATTTGGATGCCCTTGTGATATGGATGGCGAGTAACCTCCCCCACACCCATCACCCCTGTTTAACCTTGAGAAAACATCAGAGAAAAAGAAACATACCCAAATTGAAGGGGAGTTTACAAAATACCTCACCACTACTCCTTGTAACTGTTTCAGCCATCAAACAGCCAGGGGGCATCTGACAGACATCAGAGGTGAGAAAGTCTAGGGCAGCCTAAGGAGCTGTGATGACTAACTGATGTGGGCTTTGGACCCAAGTCTGGCTGTCTCAGGAAAGCCTCCTCCCTGACACCTCCTGCCCACGTGTGCACCATCTTCCTTTCCCCCAACTCCTGGGGTCTGTGCCCAGAGCTTGGTACCACAGTCCCTGGGAGCCTGTGGTCTCCAGATTATTTCAGGATGCTGAGTGGTCTCCAGAGGGTGTGCCCCTTTCTGCTGGATCAGTATTTGCACTTAGACCAGTTACCTAAGGGTGAAAGCTGGCATCAGGAGGCCCCATTCAACTCCAACTGTGTTGGACATTTGCCATCTGAATTTGCCTCCTGCTCAGCTAGGCAGCAGCCCCTCCCAGCCCCCTCTTCCAGCATGGACCTCCCAGTGTCCCAGACTGGTGGTGGCAGCCCTTGGAGCAGGGGTCACTGGGGGCCTTGATGGTGGTTTGGGGTCAGAAATGAGTAACACGGCAGGAATCTGGCAGCCATCCACCTGACCCACTTGGAGAGAGATGAGAACAGGAAGACAGTGGTCTTGTGTGACTTCCAAATGCCCGAGGCCATGCAGCTGCCACCACCCAAGTATCCCAGTGACCTCTCCTCTCCCCACCCGCGTGTATACATAGGGCCCTGATGCAACTGCATAAAGAGTGCTTGCCCGAGACCTCATCCTTGCTCTGCGGGTACGTTGGGGGCCCTGCCCTGGTGTGGAAGAAAGCCTATGTTCTGGGGCAGTGAGGGGAGGGCTGAGATGTCAGGTTATTTAAAGCCATTCTATTGGAAACTATCACTTCAGGGGATCGGCCAAGAATCCTGTTGGAATACTTGTGTATGTGATGAGTGGCATCCTTTCCTCTCCATGGTTCCTCTAGGATAGTTCAAATTTGTGACCATGAAGTCCTTGCCCTGCTGGGAAGGGTGGAAGAGGGTGGAAAGAGGTTCTGCCACCTTTTGGGCCCTCCATCATCCCATGTGGTGGGGTGTTGGGGGGGCCTGCTCTCCCACAGTGGGTACTGCTCTTTGGTCTCTGCTGGGTCCAGGCGTGGTGCCAGGCAGTCCCTGGCAGAAGCCTGGCTCTGGCTGCTCTTAAGTCTACATCCTCTCTGCCTGAGTGGTTCACTCGCAAGCTGGGGCAGCAGCCAGTTCTGGGCACTGGGAGGGGGGTGCTGTGGCTCCGGGGCACAGTATGACTTCTGCCGCTGCCTGCCTGTGCCCACAGCCCAGCTCTGCCCTTGGCTGGCCCAGGAGAGGGGTTGGCATAGAAACAGACCTCTAGTCTGCCTCTGGCTTTCCCTTCCCGTGCGACTATCACATAGAGTTGGCCACTCTCCATTTGGCGCAGTGGACTGATTACTTGACTCATGAGCTGAAGAGCATGGAGAGGTGAATGTGGCAAAACAGGGCTATACTTGAAGCCCCATCCCAGCGCCCAGGAGGCCATGTGGGCAGAAGCGAGAGGCTTCTCCATCATCAATGTGCGACGAACCGCCTGTGAGTCGCTCATTATTTCCAGATGTTGAGTTGACACAGGACAGCTGCATGCCAGTCCCGTGGCACCATCATTCCCCATTACTCTGCAGAAACAGGACATCCCAAGGAATTACTCCACATACCCCAAGTTGCCCAGCTCCTGGGGGCAGAGCTGGGATTTGATGCTGGGCCCTGGCTCCCAAGCTACACTGCTTCCCCATGGCTGTCCTGACTGCCCCTCGCTGAGCTGATCGTTTCTCCTCTTAGGCAATCCTTTCTCTCTGGAATCGTGTCCAAGTAAGGGATTAGTTACATAAGTCACAGCCCATCCCATGGACACATTAGAAAGGATGCTTTTCAGTACATAGCAAGTCTCATGAAATGAGCAAGA
Organism: Talpa europaea; assembly: GCF_964194135.1. Classification (NCBI taxonomy): domain Eukaryota; kingdom Metazoa; phylum Chordata; class Mammalia; order Eulipotyphla; family Talpidae; genus Talpa; species Talpa europaea. Next base: position 42,968,821 of record NC_140077.1, on the reverse strand, counting down.
TACATAAGTGTATTCAGTATGGTTATAATTTCATAAAATGAGACACACATGGCAGGAAGCATGTTAATGGTGGTTATTACTTATCTGTAATAATATGGGTGATCTCATTTTCTTGTTTTACTTTTTGGTTACTTTTCAAGGCTTTTAAAGGGAAATGTTTTACATTTAGAAAAAAAGTTATTTCAAAATAAAATAAAGTTGGAGTTGCCCAAGAAGACAACACAGAGTGTGGCATGTTCAGGAGAGGGTCCTGGGGGTTGACAGGCAGAGGCTGTGCCCATCACTCATGGACACTGTTCAGTGGCTTTCTGAACAAAGGAGTGGCCACAACTGCAAGGCACCGCCCAGGGCCCTGGGCCCATGGGAGAAGGAGTTATCCCTGCAGTGTCCCTCAACCTTGACTGTGCCTGAGAATCACCAGGATCTTGTTCAAACACAGACTTGGGCTCAGGAAGTGGGGCCTAGGACCCTGCATTTCTAACAAGCTCCCTGGTACTCCTTTAGCTGCCTGGCCTCTCTCTGCCTCAGTTTCTTTTTCTGTAAAGTAAGGCTAAGAATGCCTGCCTGAAAAGGCCCTGGAAAGGATAAAATCAGATAATATGTCTGGCACCGAACCCAGTAGCTGGCATGGACTATGCCCTTAATGAACCTTGGATTCCCCTTTAACTCACAGCTCTTCTCCCCTTTCAGGTAGATGAGATTTACCACGATGAGTCGCTGGGGGTGCATATAAACATTGCCCTGGTCCGCTTGATCATGGTTGGCTACCGACAGGTAAACCCCTCCTGTGGGTAGACAGGTTTGGAGGGGGATGGGGTGTGGACTCAGAGCTTTGAACTAGCTCTGGTGTGGGAAACAGGGATTGCAATAAGATGTTTTGTCTCAAATCAGAACCCGGAGGTCATAAGAATTGGGGCATGAGGGATTTAGGTGCTCCCTCCATTCTGATAAACCAGCAATCTCATACCCTTGCCAACTGAGTCCTTCTTCTTGAAGAATAAAGGAGGAAAGCAGGGAAGAGAGGGGCGCACACTGAGGGATGTCCTGCCATCTTTGGGTCCTGGGGGCTGGGATCTGCAACCTCAGACCAGCTTTCTCCCCAAAATGGGGGTGACAACTGAAGTTTCCTCTGGAGACTAGCATATGGATTAACAAGGTGATGAAAGTCAGTATACTGAGGAAATGTTCAGAACAGCAACCTGCCTGGCAGGTTAGTTGGGGATCAGAGATGTGTGTCCAGTGCTTAGCATGCAGCATCTGGGTGTAGGCCTTGGCATGGGGATATCCACTAAAGTGGGAGGGCCGTGTACCGGGGCAGTTGGAGTCAGACAATTGGCAGTTTGGTACTGGCACTGCCGCCATGGCCCTCTGCGGTGGGAGGGGCCCTTGGGTGCCCGCTGTGGTCTGGGACCAACCCCTCTGTTGTGGATGCTTTATGGTCCTGCAGTCCCTGAGCCTGATTGAGCGTGGGAACCCCTCCCGTAGCCTGGAGCAGGTATGTCGCTGGGCACACTCTCAGCAGCGCCAGGACCCCGGCCATGCAGAGCACCACGACCATGTGGTCTTCCTCACCCGGCAGAACTTTGGGCCCTCAGGTATGCAAGGTACTGTATTTGCAGTGGCCAGGTGTGTGCAGCTGCAGAGCAGAGGCCAAGGCTTGGGATGAGGTGTCTCTGGGGCCACCCTGGGGAGGTACAGACATGGAGCACATCATACACAGACAGACATATGAGTCCATGCATAAACACATGCACACACAGAGCCGCATGGGCAGAAGCACATAGCAATACAGAGACGTGTGTACAGACACACAGACAACACAGACACACGGCAGATGCGTGCACACACAGTCATAAACAGACATAGGCATATGAATATGCATGCACTTGCACAAGCATGTGCACATCAGCCATATATGTGCATCAGCCACATGCACATATACTTGTGTGCACATACACGCCACACACATGGATACATGCACACAGTCCACACACATGCATAGACCTGTATACTTGCATAGCAAACATATAGCAAACCTCAGACCTCCAGGACAACTGGCTCCAAGAAACCTTCCCACCACAGCCTCTCGCTGTACCCCAAAAGCATCTTGAACAAAAAGGCATTTCAGCAGTTCTGAAGGTTGTCTGACTGGTTGCCTGGCAGGGAGCGTGCCCTGCCTGTCCCCTGTCCTTAATGTCTACCCTGGCCCATTTGCCCTCCACAACATGGGCCTGTGGGTCAGTCTTGACAGCAGGCCCCTTAGCCAACCTGGTAGCTGCTTAGTAAATGTTGGCCACAGCTGTTGCTACCACATGCCACATGCCAGCCCCAGTGCATTGCCCATGGCTCCCTGAGGCCTGCACGGTCATGTCTGCAGCTTTGCCTGTGTCCTCCCACCTACATGTCCTCTCCCCCTTGCCTTGGGAGGGCTGTCTCCTCTCTGCTCTATGCCCACCTCTCTGCCCTCCCTCAGGTTGTTCCCCTTTAACTACTTTTCCAAGCCATCCCTGCTCACCGCTCTGCACTCTTTGAACCCTGGCCTTGCAGACCCACATCTGATAACCTCCTAACCCCTAGTCCCCTGCTAGGTCACCTGCCTTTCAGTGTGTTGTGTGTGTCAGGGCAGCAAGGGGCCAGAGGGGGGGGAAGTATCTAATTGCTCTGCTTTCTCCATGGATCTAACATATTGTCACCCCTTAGCCTCCTCATAGAAAATGTCTGGAGTTTGTTGACTGACCAACTGACTTGTTAGCTGGAGGTTGGAGGTTGAGTGCACAGGCTTGGGTCCTGCCTGGAAACCTGGCCTTGAGTAGAGGAGAAACTGACAGGCACAGGGAAGCTTCAGGCCAAGAGGGAGGCCATAAAACCTTAGGATAAGGAGGCATGGCCTTTTCTGCAGGTGAGACTGGCAAGAACCCTTCCTCCGGGGCCCTCAAGCAGTGGCAAGGTCAGCTTGGTCTGCAGTGGCCAGCTGGACTCAGACCTCATCATGTCCTGCCTCACCTGCCCGTGACCTCTTTCTGCCTCTCTCCCTTTTCCCCTGGCAGGATACGCGCCTGTCACTGGCATGTGTCACCCCCTGAGAAGCTGCGCCCTCAACCATGAGGATGGCTTCTCTTCCGCCTTCGTGGTGGCTCATGAGACTGGCCACGTGTAAGTGACACCCAAAGGGTGGGCTGTTCCAGAGCTTCAAGGAGTTCTATGGTGTGTGAGGCTTTGCCAGAGAAGCTGCCTTGGCTGGGAGGGTGCCCAGCAGCCTGGACAGCAATTCTGGCCCACCTTGGGCTCAGCCTGCACATCCCAGGGCCATGGGGAATCAGAGATAATCCTGCCTTTGAGCAAGTTGGTAGCAGTGTCCCAGCACAGGGGTGATCAACTCTTCCTGGGTGGCTTCTGTCCATCCACCCACACCTCCAGGCCCTTCTGAGACACAGAGATGCTAGCCTGAGGCCATCATAAAGAGGAGCTCAGGCAGCAGACCAGGCTGACCACTGGAGAGAGGATGTTTATTCATTCACACACTCATGTTTAGGAATTGGGCTATAGCAGAGAACTGAAAATAGAAGGTCTAGAAGCTGCATGCTGGGAGAAAGCAAAGAAGCCACTATCCAATGGGTCGGAGAGCTTCTTAGAAGCTTTGCCTTTGGCATTAAGTGCTAACTCTAAGGAACAGACTTTTCAATTTAAATTATCATATGATAGATGCCCACATGCAAAATTCTGTGTCAAGTGCCACAGGGTCTTGAGACACTTAAGAGACTGGCATGAGAGCCCCAATAAATGAGGCTGAACTGAGCGAGTGAGACCCCAACCTTACACTGAAAGGCCTTGGGTCTGTTGGGAAGAGGGCACGTTGTTAATGTTGATGCTGGAGGTCCCTACTGTGGGAGGTCCGTCAGTGGGCAGGGTGGGTAGGGAGGGTTTCCTGGGGCAGCCTTGGAAGCTGTAGGGGTTTGAGGAGGGTACAGGGTACTGAGGAGCAGAGAATATCAAGAGTAAAGACTTCAGGGTAGAATGACTCTGGCCCCAGTAGGGGGAATCTGGGGCCTCGGCTTCTACCTAGCAGCCTTAGAGAGAGAGACAGAATTAGAGAGAGAGAGAGAGAGAGAGAGAGAGAGGTGATCCTCCCACTGCATGCTGGGGAAACTGAGGCCAAGAGGTACAGTTTGAAGCCTGGTCAGGGCAAGGTCTCCCATTGCTAGGTTGCTTGCTCATCTTCCCAGGGCAGGTGTCCAGGGTGTAACCAGGGCTCCTCTCTATCTTCCACTGCACCTTCCAGTCTTGGCATGGAGCATGACGGTCAGGGGAACGGCTGCGCAGATGAGACCAGCCTGGGCAGCGTCATGGCACCCCTGGTGCAGGCCGCCTTCCACCGCTTCCATTGGTCCCGCTGCAGCAAACTGGAGCTCAGCCGCTATCTCCCGTAAGTTACTTCCACCCTAGGGGCCAGGATGGGGCAGCAACCTGCCACTCCAAGCAGAGATCGCCCCAAGCAATCTCCCATCCCAACACCGTCCCGCTCCAGAAACAATTCCCGGCTTCACTGGGCAGACACGTGTTAGACTCGGGAGCTCAGGGCTGAGAATGGGAGTGGAGAGGTTTTGGTTGGGGCAAGGGTGGGCAGAAAAGCTGCACTAACCCCCCTGGCAGCTGGCCTGGGCCCAGGTATGTCCTGCATGGTGGACTGACGTTCCCTTTTCTCTCAGTGCAGTGAACCCTCCAGTTGTCCATGTATCAGCCTGGTCCTGGCCACATAGCATGTCCCTCTCTGGTGGGCGAAACCCAGCCTATAAGATAACTACGAGCTGCACACCCAACCCCAGTTTTGGGTGCCTCTCCCTGGAGCCCCCCAGACACAGCCATGGGTCAAAGTGAGGGCCTATGCCAGAGGGCATTCAGGGCTGCTGATCTCCTGGAAGACAGCTTCAGCACAGGGCAGTGGGTCAGATTCCTGAAGGCCTTCCCTGCTCATTCAAAGTCCATCCTCCGGGAAGGGGAGACTGGGGAATTCCTGCCTCTGCCTGGCTCACCATCCGACTTATGCAGCTCCTACGACTGCCTCCTTGATGACCCCTTTGCACCCGCCTGGCCACAGCCCCCAGAACTGCCTGGCACTGACTACTCCATGGATGAGCAGTGCCGCTTTGACTTCGGCTCTGGGTACCACACCTGCTCGGCGGTGAGTCCCCACTGGTGCTGCCAGCTGGGTGCCATGTACTGTGACCCAGGCTGGTCCACCCAGCCCACCAGCGGGTCTAGCTATGCTCCAGGCTAGGTCCACCATAAGGGAGCTAGGTGAACAGGACTCACTCTGCCACCTTCTGCTACACCCCTGCCCTGCCCTGCCCAGCCCTACCTGTGTGCTCTCCAGCAAGTACAGTGGCTGGAGAATGCTTTGGTGCCAGGAAAGATGGCAGAGAGCAGAGTAATGAGATCCTGGCTGGACTGGTCTAGGAGCTGACCTGTGAGGGGTCCTCGAGTCAGAGCAGGCCCTGGGCTCCAGCTGGGAGTACAGTTGTCACCACCTGCTCTTCAGGGGCATGGCGGAAAGTTTGGGGCTGTCTTCCCACCCTGGTGAAATTCTCCTGCACACACCTCCCTCCAGGGAGGTGACCTCCCTCCAGGGAGGTCAGCTCCCACCTCCCCCTAGGGAAGTCAGTTCCTACCTCCCCCTGCCCTTGTGTCTGAGGAGATAGACACAAACCATATAACCCTGCCCCAGCCACAGGGCAGAGCAGGGCACAGCCTGGGGATCAGTGAGGGCCACCCAGAAAAGAGATGAGCAACAGAAAAGGGGAGAGCCCAGGCCAGGTGCTTGCAGAAGGGGTCAGGCCTCGGTGACCCGAGTAGCTCAGCCCCCACCCCGAAATGCAACACCCCACTCTGCTCTACAGAGCTGGGAGGTGTCAATGTGCCAGGCAATCCTGGAAGTCATGGCATCTGTTTTGGCTGGAGAATGCGGGGGAGATGGCATTTTGATGCCCATGTGCTGCCTGGGATGATAGGAGGGACTGTTAGGAAATTGGGGCTCTCCTGGAACACAGTTTCCCACCACCTGTGCTGTGGCAGGTGAGATGGGAGGGAGATGGGAACCCTGACCTTGTGTGGGTGCTGGGGTCTGGGCTAGACCAGTAACCCCTTCACTGCCCGCCATGTGCACGGGACTCAGACTCCCCAGAACCATAGTCCCTGAACATTGACAGTGTGGGTCCTACAAAGGCCGGAAGGGCTTAGGGAGAAGACAGGGCAGTGTGGGCTGTGGCTGGCTCCTTTTCCTCTGTGCCCTACTGGAGAGGAGGCATCTGGCAGCCACTGGTACTTGGGGTAGAGTCAAGTTGTCACTGAGAGAGAGAGAGAGAGAGAGAGAGAGAGAGAGTGTGTGTGTGTGTGTGTGTGTGTGTGTGTGTGTGTGTGTGTGTGTGTGTCTGGACGGGCTCCTCCTGCCTTCCTGGCAGTATTCTGGGCCCAGCATCCACCACACACCCCTCTCCCTCTGTCGCTACCCTTTGCCCCCTGGGCAATGTGTCAGAACTGGACACCAGTGCAGCCTGTGAACCCGCTCCCCCTGCCATGCAGTTCAGGACCTTTGAGCCCTGCAAGCAGCTGTGGTGCAGCCACCCCGACAACCCGTACTTCTGCAAGACCAAGAAGGGGCCCCCGCTGGACGGCACGGAGTGTGCACCCGGCAAGGTACCTGCAGGATGGGGGTCTGTAGCAGCCACAGCCTTCGTGATGTGTGGGTCCCAGGGGATGCCCTGCCCCCCACCAACTGTGCATGTGGAGTCAGTGCTAAAGGAGAGGTGCAAGCCCCGTGTGCAGGGAAGGCTGCATGGAGGCCTCACGGGAACTTGCGCACACTCAACACTTTCGTCTCCCACAGGCCACAGTCCTTTGTTGCTGCAGTTTGAAGACTTGGGTCTTCCATGCAGCAGGATGCTTATTTCCTCTCTACAGATGAGGAGGATGAGCCCGTCCCCGGGGAGCTCCATGAGGTCACACAGAGAGATTAGCAGAGAAGAGAGGCATGAGAGACTCTGGGCTCCTCCCTGCGCTTCCCCCAACACCTGCCCTTTCACTTGTCAGTGGGTGTTGCCCCCTCATGCAAGTGTGAGTGACAGGGCTTTGTTTCCAGGGGTACCTTGTGGCCGGTGCAAGAGCCCTGAACTGGGGTCTGAAACCCCCCTTTGCTCTATTGCTGGTCCCTGGGTCATCTCTGTGTGGTGACCTTGGGCCATTCATTGAACATTTCCGGGCTCTGGCCCCTGGCTGAGTGTCCTTCTCTCTCTTCGGCGCTGTTCAGAAGTTACTGAGTCACGTCTCTGTCGGTGAGGGAGTGCGGGTGCAGTGGGGTGCTAAGGGGTACGATTACTCAGCACCAGCTGTTAGTCTTAACATGGATCCACACGCACCAGTCCTAACACGGATCCACTGGCCTCTGCCCTCACCAGGCTCCTTCCACGCACATGTGCCCATGGTTGCACAGGCCCAGGAGGCTCAAGCCTGGTGTGTGATTATCCCGAGAACTGGGGCGGCTACTCCAGGGATTCCAAAGTCCCACCCTCTCCAGGCACAATTCGTACAGCAGTTAGTCAGGGGCTCTCCATTTTGGCTACATGTTAGAAGTCCCCAGGACAGGGAGTGGCTGCCCATGGGCATGAGCTATCTGCTTGGGGTGATGGAAATATTCTGAGGACGGAGTGTGGTGAGGGTTGCACAATGCTGCTAGGAAAAATCATTGAATTGCACACTTGAAATGGGTGAATTTTATGGCCTGTAAAGTCTACCTCATTACCCCTTCTTTAAACAACCGCTACCCCTAGGGATTCTGACTCAGTGGGTGTGGGTGAAGCCAAGGCATCTGGAGTTTTAAAGTTCCCCAGGTGATTCCAAGGCTGCGTACCACTGAGTCATCTCTTGAGAAAGCTTTGCTGTGTTTCTCTGCTGTCACCCTAGAGGATAAAGGAAGGGAGCTAAGTTTGGCTGAGTCTTCCTTTGTGTCTGACCCTGCACTAGGGCCTTTGTAGGTGTTACTGCTTCCAGTTCTTACAACAGTCCCATTTCACAGGTGAGTAAACTGAGGTTCAGCAAGGTGGAGTGACAACAAACCACACAGAGCTAGAAAAGGCTGAGCTGGGACTTGGACTCAGGCCTTTGATTCATGCATGTGCTCCTCCACTGCATGCATGAACCTCCCTGTGCGGCTGGCTTGCCTCCAGGAATACAACTACTTGTGACCCCTAGATAGTGATTTTGAGGCACAGTGCTGCAAGTTCAAATGCTTGGTGGCATGGGCACGTTGCCTTCTCTCCACTATCAGCCCTTTATTCCTTCTAGGGCACAGTTGTTCTCATCACTAGTAATACCCTCTGCTGTTTCCCAGGGCTGCATGTGCCAGGCATTCTCCTTGGCACAGCAGCCCTGTGGGCAGGTGTCCACATCGGGCAGTTGAGGAGTGACTTAGCAAGGGGAGCCCTTTGCTGAAGGATACTCAGCCCAGGGGGAGGTGTGGGATTCTGTGTAGCCCCCCTGAGTGGCACTAACTCTTAATATCCCTGTCCCTGGGCTCATCCCTGGTGCCACTAGCTGTGTCTCCGCCTGGCTGGGTACCTCTGTGGCAAGCTCGGTGGCCTAGGATGACCTCACCCCCTCTGATCTATTCAGTGGTGCTTCAAAGGTCACTGCATCTGGAAGTCGCTAGAGCAGACTTATGGCCAAGATGGAAGCTGGAGCTCCTGGACCAAGTTCGGGTCATGTTCACGGTCATGTGGGGGCGGGGTGCGATCCCGCAGCCGGAGCTGTGATAATCCTCTGTGAGTGTGCTTGGCTGGGGTGGGCAGGGCAGAGCAGGGGACACCTCACCTTAGGCTTGGGGGGCTTGGAGGGGAAAGCACTGGGGGTCTGGGCACAAGAGAAGAAACACCCCACAGGTTGGGTGTTTTAATGCCCAAGGACCCCCAAATCATTATTGGTTAATGACCCATCAGGTCTGACATCTGAGATTGGTCTGAACCAGCGATGTGTGCGGGAGAGTCCTTGGAAAGTCCGGGTGGGTCCAAGACTCTGCCCTCCTGGGCCCCCACAGCCCAGTTAAACTTGGAGCAAACACTCATCTAAATGCTCAGTAGCCAGGTCTTCAGAGAACAAATACACATGAAGCAAAACTTCCTTTAATCTTTCTTCACTTACCTGTTTCTAGCATCCAACCTCCACTCCCACGCCACCACCCGAATGTCAGCCTTCTGGGGAACAGCCCATTTTCCCTTTGTGTGCCCTCTGTGGCAATCCCTTCCCCTCCCCAATTCTTCGGGCCTGTGAGTGCAGCTGACCGTGGCTCAGCAGCCTGCTTGGCGCAGCTGCAAGAGAGATGGAGCCGACAGGCGCGGGCGTGCAGGGCAGCGCTCCAGGAACAGAGATGGAAGCGCTGGGCGGGGGCAGCCAGGCCAGGCCCTCCCGGCTCTGGGTAGCGTGTTGAGGAAAAGGAATGGCAGAGTCCAAGGATGGCAGCGGCTCTGGCACCCTCAGGCCCTGCGTGTTCTGCTGCTTCCCTCCATGGCCGGGGCTCAAGCCTCTGGGGCAGCCTGCTCCCGAGCGAGATGCTGTGTTCCCCCCTGGGCCACGGGCCCACGGGAGCTACCCTGTGACTCCCCCCCGCGGGTGAGAAAGCCGGGCTTAGAGGGAAGCCTCGTGGTGCCCACTCTGAGTGAACCACCTTCCGGCCCCGACGGACTTTCATACCCTCGATCCTAGCATCCATTTATTGAACTCCTCTGTAATAAAAACTATTTTTATTTCATGCGGCTTAAGTGAAATAATGTGTTGCTCTCAGCACCATGTCCAGCACAGATGAAGCACTTAATAAAGGACAGCTGCTTGTAATACATGACACAGTTTTACTAATAACAGTATATCCAGTGCTCTCTCTGGGCCAGATGGGATGCTAAGCACTTAGGTGCATCCACCCGTGTAATTCTCCCAGCGCCTCTGAGCAGGGGCCGGTAACCTCGTGCACTTGACACTCTGTGTTAGTAACCTTGCCTCATCCTCTTCCGTTAGTGGAGAAGAGGCTCTAGATGGCTTTACAATGGCATTTCTTATTGATGCTTCACAGAATGGTGGGAGGGGGTAGATCAGGAGAGGTGTGATGGTGCCTCCTTTAAGGGAAACAAAGGCACAACGAGACTAAGCACCTTGCCCATTTGCACATGCCCAGGACTCGGAAGCCAGACCTTCTGAGTGCAAATCCAAATGTCTTACTAACCCCTAGTGTATGGTATCAAGTGGAAGTGTATGCAAATAGGAGTGGTTTCCTCATTGATTGAGTACTATCATTTGCCAGGCCTTGTGTTAGGGTGAAACAATGTAAGAAGATGATAGACGATTTTTCTTCCAGTCTAGTTGGAGAAGGTTGTCGACCCTGTCTTCCCTCCCACACCCTCCACCTCCTCTGCACCTACCTTCCCCTTCCCTTTCTACTCTTCTCTCCCCCAACTCTTACTCCTTTCTTCTTCCCCCCCATAGACACACATCCACATGCACACACATGCACGCACACACATGAAGAGGCAGTATATATGTTGGGTCTAGAGGGGTCAGGAAGCCTCATCTCAGCAGTCCCCACAATGGGTCACTCTAGTTTATAGGTTAGTGGAGCCCCTCTTTAGGCTTCTCTAAAAGGCTTGACCATCCTGGTGGCAATGCGGGAGCCTGATCCTGCCAGCCTTCCCTGCCAGCAAGGTGACTGGCCTCTCTGTGCCTGCCACAGCCCAGCCTACGGAGGCCGCCTGTGCCCAGGGCCCATGTTCCAGTACCAGATCTGCAACAGTGAGGAGTGTCCGGGGCCCTTTGAAGACTTCCGGGCCCAGCAATGTTCCAAACGCAACTCCTACTACCTCCATCAGAACGCCAAGCACAGCTGGGTCCCCTATGAGCCCATGGAAGGTGAGTGTGCCCTGCTCCCCCTCCCACCTGAGTGTCCTTGGGCATCTGCTGGGTCCACATTCTTATGGATGCCACTCCTGGGCCCACTGGTGAAGGTGGAGGGACAGTGGGCAGGTGGCCACATCACTTTTTGCAGGCCTTTCACTGCGTAACTCAGGGCGCCTCCGTTCTCATCAAAGCTGTTCCTGATTTGTATATTTATGATAACATTTTTCTGGCTGATGTAGGAGAATGTTGTGAGCCAAGGCCATGTCACCCATGTGGAGGCCATCAACAGAGTTGGCCATTGGGTTGGTGCCTTGCAGACTTGGATTTACTGGTACAGGAAGGCATCTGCCTATGCAGGCATGCCTCACTTTGCATAGCTGCTGTCCCAAGAACTTGGTGCTGTTCTATGCCATGGTTTTAGGATCTACCCAGCCGGTGCCAGTCTGTCTCTTCTGGAACATTTCTGTGACGGCTGTCATAGAAGCAGAGAGAAGCCAGCAAAGGGCTGGGATTCATGGCATGTTAGAGCCTTCAGGCTGGAAGGACCCTTCACAGTCTTCTGAGCGCCCATCCCTGACAACCTCTCGGTGGTCCTTCCACAGACCCATGCTCATCCCCTACCACACAGCTCTTGGGCTCTGACAGCTGTTCTGATGAGAAAAGCCTTTCCACTCCTGACCCCAGGCTGTTTCTTTGTGGCCCTGGTCCCAGGATGTCCATGGTAGGACCCTCATCTCTTCTTCTTTAGAACAACAATCAGCAAGTTGGAGGGACCTCAGAGGCCTATCCATTCCTGCCGGTGTAAAGACTTCTCTGGAACATCCTTGCAGGAGTGTCTGCCTTCTAGATTCCTTCCAATCTGGGGAACTCACCATTTGCTTGCCACTGTCCCTGGCTCTGTGACTGCCCAGAGACCCAGCTGCCAGGAGCAAAAGGGTCAGGGCCCTTCCTCTCTTCAGTGGGGTTGGGCCCCCACCCCCTACCCCAGGTCCCACCAGGAGCCTGGCTCCTGGGCATGAAATCCAAAGTGGTCCTGGGAGTTGTGGCTCCAGACCTGAGTCCTGAGTGTTGGGCAAGTTGGGAGCCCTTGGACCAGGATCAGGAGTGACTTGCTGAGGAAGCGACTTGCTTTGAAAGTCTTGCAAATCCATTCAGAACCCAAACAAGCACCTTAGCATGGGGTGGGGAGGGGCTGCAAGCTGATGGAGCCGACTCCTTTTGGGCTTTCCCAAGACTTTTAGACAAATTCCAGGAAGTCAGCTAAGCCCCAACCTCCCTTTTTCTAAGAAACGCAGCAAGTGTTTATAATGTTCTCTGGAACCTCCTTTTTAGGACATCAATAACACAGAGAGAGAGACGGGAACTCTTAATTGTTAGAACAAGAAAGGCTGCTGGCTCCTTGGCTGCTGTTCTGTTTTACAAACCCAAAGAGATCACTGTTCCATTTGCCTTTCACAGCCTTCCGGTGTTTACATCTTCTTCAAGATTCAACCACTGTCTGTGTGTCTGGTGAAGTGTGTGGAGAGTCACAGCAGGCTCAAGTCAGACTGGCTGCCTTTTCCATGTGCTGTTACCTGAGCAGATTCCTTAATGCCTCTGGTCTTTGGATTCTTGCCTAGTAATGCTAGAATCTCCTTTGGGGATATTGCAAGGTTTAAAAGAGTTAACTCATAAAAGCCATTTCAGTTTGTACATCAAGAGTGGGTAAAAGTGTCTCAGACTAATGTTGGCTTATTGTTGTGTTTATTATTTTAACACTTGCCACTGATGTAGGGTTTTACTGGTCAGGGATGATAAATAAGGAAGTGAAGGTGGGAGAGGTCAGATTATTCACCCAAGTCACGTGGCTAATAAATAAGTGACACATACCAGGTGCTCCACCCACTTCCCAGTGCTTCCTGCTTGGACCAGGCAGATATCATCCTGGGACACCTCACATTCTCTGAGCCCTGCAGGGGGCTTACAGGGCCTCTCTTCTCATAGATGCCCAGAAGTGCGAGCTCATCTGCCAGTCAGAAAATACAGGGGACATAGTCTTCATGAACCAGGTGGTCCACGATGGGACACGCTGCAGCTACCGGGACCCCTACAGCGTCTGTGCCCGTGGAGAGTGTGTGGTGAGTGGCCCCTCGGGGCTGCCCACTTGCCACCAGCCCCAGGACAGTGGAGGGCTACATTGCCTGTCCCTCCTGCTTCTCCCTTTGAAACAAATATCCCCTCCCCCTTCCTACCCATGATACCCCTTTGGTCCTCAGCCTAACCCAGGGATGCTGGAAAGGGCTTAATGCTAGTCCCATTTGTGGGGAGAAGTCTGGGTTGGGTTTAAGACTTTGCCTGTGTCCCTTGGTGGTTTGTGGCTGAGCCCCCATCCAGTATGCTTCTTGGTTCAAGGTTCCTTTTATCTGGGGCCCGGGGACCAGGGAGGGAGCCAAGGGCCACTGGCCCTAGGGTGATGGGGGGCCTGGGTGCTGCCTCCTGCTGACCTCACCTCTGGTCTTAGCCTGTCGGCTGTGACAAGGAGGTAGGGTCCATGAAGGCAGATGATAAATGCGGGGTCTGTGGAGGCGACAACTCCCACTGCAGGACTGTGAAGGGGACGCTGGGGAAGGCCTCCAAGCAGGCAGGTGAGCAGGCTGGGGCTGGGGGGATGACCAGAAACAGCTGGGGTTCTGGCTCAGCCAGAGTTCCTAGTACCTGAGCTGTCCTTCAAATGGCCCCCTCTTTCCTGGAGCCAGGCCACAGTTTAGGGTGGGGGAGAAGCCTATCTCCAGACCTTCCTATGCTTCCCATTTGGTCACCTTACCTTTGAGGCATGCAATTGCTAGAGTTTGGGCCTGGAATTTAGAAACTCCAGGAATATATTGGGATGGGAGTTCAGTCATCTCTTTGGCTCTGGGATTGTTAAGGGAGTGAGGGGTCCAGTCTCAGACTAGATGTAATTTTCTTTTCCTCTCTCACTTATTTTTTTAAAATCTGTGTTGCTTCTTATTTTGAACTCTTGGTATCTTTGAGTTCCTTGATTTCCTTCCCTACCTCTAGTCTGGCCGAACCTACTGTTGAACAGGGTAAGATATTAGTCCTTTACACTTTAGTATGAGTTAGATCCATTTCTTCTTTGATGATGTTACAGCTTTGCCTGCCCTTTCCTTGTGGGAGGACAGCTAGGGCTCTGAGAGAGGGTTGTTTCTAAGCCTCAGGCTGGGAGGGCCCTGGAGACTCAGAGTAGCTATACTGAATCTTCATATCCTATTTCATCTAAATCTCTACATTAGCTTATGATGTAAGAAGAAAAAGGGAAAAAAATCAAGAGAGAGGAATCGGATCGAGAAGGTGGGAAATAACAACTAACACACACGCACACAGCTTTAGTTCATGGGCACTTTAAGCTGGTGTATCTTACTTGCTCTTATCAGCAGTGCCTTATAGAGAAGTGCCCATCCTTATTTTATAGATAAGGAAACTGAGATTCCTGGATACTCAGGGGGTCATGGGGGACGCTGGGTGTGGGCCCACCAACTAGGATGCTCACTGCTTTTCTGGATACTCCTCTGTGACAGGAGCTCTCAAACTGGTACAGATCCCTGCAGGTGCCAGGCACATTCAGATTGAGTTGCTGGAGAAGACCCCCCACCACATTGGTGAGTACTGGAATGCTGGAAAAGGGACCTATCTTAGGTTCATGGGACCTAGGGGCAGAGGAATATATTCTAATGCAGGGGGGTTTCACAACTTTGAAAAATGTCAGTGAACCACTGTTTATTTCATTTTTCTGTGGGTCATCAATTTGGGGTGCCCTTAGCTGGGTGCATTTTCCACTTGTCTGCCTGGACTCCCTCATGCAAATGCAGTTCGCTGGTGGGTCTCTTGGGGTCTGGTTGGTCCTGCTGTCAGCTGGGGTCACAGGGCCATGTCCCCAGCAGGCAGCCCAGGATTATTCATGTGGTGTCTCAGGAGAGAGAAGGGTGTGCAAGCACTTTTCAAGCCTTGCCTCTCATCTTGCTTTCTAACGTCCAGTGGGTTATGTGTGTCTCATGTCCAAGCCCACGGGGTGGAAACACCCTATCTCTTGACGGGAAAAGTGGTGAAATCACATTACAAAGGTGTGTGCATACAGGAATAGGAGGCATTTGTGTCATTTTCACATGGCACAAGAGTCTACTGCATGGACTCTTAAATTATTGTCATTATAATAATACTTAAACACATAGTTACTAGACTAGATGGCTGCCCCTATACTTACAACGGTATACAACTATCAACCTAGGACCGGTGAAAAGTTAGCACCCCTTCCCCCTGGAACTAAATGTTCTACAATATTCACAGCAGCATTATTTACAATAGCTAAGACATGGAAGCAGCCTAAATGTCCGTCAGTCAACATTTGGATCAAGTTGATGTGGAATATTACTCAGCTATAAGGAATGGGGAAATGCAACCAAATGATGCCTCAGAAAATGGAGAGAGTCTGAGAAAATTATGTGCAGTAAAGCAAGTCAGATTGATAAAAACAAATACTGGGTATTTACATAGCAGATGATTTGCTAAAGTAAAATACTTATAAGAACTTGTGGACATTAATAAATACCATGGAGGTTCAGAGGGAGCAGGCAGGAAAGGAACAAGGGCACACGAGGGATGAGAGGGGAAAAAATGTTCTTCATTTTTGAACGATCAGGTTCTGACACAATTTTTGGCACGACTGGTTATAAATAAGCTTTGATTTAAATGACACGACAAAATAAAATTAGTGCCCCCAAATAAATCAATAAAATTCAAATTAAGAACATTATGTAATAGGAGAGATTTTTTGTTTGTTCATTTTGTTCTGGTATTGCTGAAACTAAATCAGCAGTCAGTCAAATAAATGAACATCTCCAGAATAAGCAAGTCCATAGAGACAGAGCGTAGCTTACTGGTTGTCAAGGAAGTGATGGAGGGATTGGGTGGCAGGGAATGGGCACCGATTGTCAGTGGGTCTCAGATTTCTTTGAGGGGTGTTGCAAATGTTGTGGAATCAGATAATGGCAGTGATTGTACAACCTTGTGAACATACTAAAAAAAATCATTAAATTGCACACTTTCAAGACTGAATTGTGAATTGTATCTCAATTTAAAACCTGAGCATGGTTTGGGAGTAGGTGGGACAGGCAGCTGCCTTCATGTTGGGCAGTGGCTGGTTCTCCCACACTCTTGAACCCCTTAAGGAAGTGCCACACACCTACCATTTATTAAGTGCCTCCTGCGAGTCATGCACTGTGCCTAGGTCTTTACCGGGATGAACACCTATAATTCTCCTAAGAGTCCCATGGTGGGGTGGGAATGGGGCATTGCTTTTATACTCATGGGAGTGCAGCCCTCTTATAATGATAGGTACAACTATCATTCCCATTTTGCCAATGGTGAAACTGAGGCAGCTTAGGGAGGCTGTGTAACTTCCCCACAATCTATCTGACTCTACAGCCTGTACTCTTAAACTTCATGCTTTGCTCTAGAAATTCTAAAGGGGGCATAATCCCCGAGGACTGAGCAGTCAAGGGTTTCATGGAAGAAGGGAGAATTGTGCTGAACCTTAACTAGGGTGGCAATTAGTCAAGCGAGAAGACAGTGAGGGTGGTGGGGTAGGTGCACCAGGATCCAGAGGCAGAATTGGGGTGGGGGGAGTGTGGTGACCTGTCTGATGGGAAGGGCTCAGCTGGGAAGGAGTGACCTGTCTGATGAGGGGCCTCCTGGGAAGGCCTTGAAACCCCTGAGGAATCTGATGTGTGCTCCTGTGAAAGGGAACAGAAATCTGTGTGTGTCTTCTCCCCCTGGCCAGCGGTGAAGAATCAGGTCACAGGCAGCTTCATCCTCAACCCCAAAGGCAAGGAAACCACGAGTCGGACCTTCACCTCAATGGGCTTGGAGTGGGAGTACTCGGTGCAGGACGCCAAGGAGAACCTCAAGACCAACGGGCCCCTGCCTGAAGCCATCGCTGTCCTGGTGAGCCCCACTATTTGTGGCAGCCCCTGCCTACCCCCTTGCTGCTCTAGCCTGTCCCCCTAGTTCACAGTCTGCTGCCATACTGGCTTGGGCCTGGTGGAAATCCTCTCTTTCTAGTATCATCAGGGGCCTGGATAAGGTCAAGGTAGCTCTCTGCTCAGATGCTGGCAGGATGACAAGTGAAAAGAGGAAAATAAATGTTTGTCTCACTATCAGATCAGAAACACCACACAGTGTCTGTTCTCCTTAACGAAGGGTCAGAAATGGGGCTGGGAGGAGTGGGAGAAACCTGGGCTGGTTCCCGGTGGTTCCTGGCATCTGCGGCATTGTGGCATTGCCAACAAGTAAGTCCAGGGCTGGTTTCCTGTGACTTCCAGGGCAACTGACCTAGGGATGCCATCTGGTACTGCTGGTCCTTGAGGACCACCATCATGCCTGGGACCCACCGCTACCCATACCTTTCTCTTCCTAAACCATAGGCCAGGGCTCATGGAGCAATGACTGCTAACCCAAAAGACCAGATCAGGAGGGGCCCTGGCTGCAGTGCCCTTGGCGCTGGCCCATGGAGGGACTGGGGGCAGGTTCTGTTCCTGATGATGCCCTCACCACTTGGGGAGTCCTGAAGGACAGGGTCTGAGGCCTACTTAGGGTCTGAGGCATTTTAATTAGATCCTATGCATATTTTCTATTCCCCCTATATTTATCAGTCACCCAAACATCTCTTGGTTTTCAATGAGGGTTTTGAATTCATTCAGTGGGAGTGAGAATAGTCTCTTAGATTAATAATGCTAGGACAACTGGATATCTACATGTAAATGAATGAAGCTGACCCCTGCCTCACATTACATATAAAATTAACTCAAATCGAAAACTTATATATAAGTTTATATTATTATAAGAACTAAATAATATTATATAATATTATTATAAGAACTAAAACCATAGAACTGTTAGAGAAAACAGAAGGCTACATCTCATGACCTTGAATTCTTAGATATGACACCAAAAGCATGAGCAACAAATTAAAAAATAGTTAAATTGAGCGTCATGGAAATTGAAAATATTTGTACATCAAAAGACATTGTTAAGAAAGTGAGAAGACAGCCTGGGAGAAAATATTTGCAATCATAAGGCTGATAAGCCTCTAGTGTCCAGTGTGTTTAATAGACCATCTTTTAGAAACAGGAAGTATGGATGCTCTGCTCACTGGGGCAGACCAAAGGATACAGTTCCTTTGTTAGAACTTAGGCCTGGCACACACTGGGTGCTTAGCTTCAGTTTGCTGAGTGACTGCTAGTGTGAATGGTCTCCTGGGCCACACTCAGTGCTGCCCTCCTCCTGGCTCTCACAGGCTCTGCTTCTGGCCTGTGTCCTTCCCTTTCACCCCTCCACCTCTGCTCGCCTTGTTTCTCTGTTCTCCAGTCCTGTGCCACCTCCTCCATCTCCCTGCAGGTGCTCCCTCCGGCTGAGGGTGGCCCCCGCAATAGCTTGGCCTACAAGTATGTCATCCATGAGGACCTGCTGCCTCTTATTGGGAGCAACAATGTGCTCCTGGAGGAGACGGACACCTATGAGTGGGCACTCAAGAGCTGGGCCCCCTGCACCAAGGCCTGCGGAGGAGGTACCAACTGCCCCTGCCAGCAGTCCTCACCACCCAGCTGCCTGTGTGGGCAGCCTAGGGCCTCTCAGCAGGAGAGGAGCAGGAATGGCTGGGGGGAAAATGTCTCCACTTAACATAACCCCAGCTCATACCTCAGATTCTCTTTAAAAATCTCTGGGGCGTAGAGCCTTTAGGATGAGGGCGGTATGCCCCAGAAGGGCTCACCGGCCGTGTGGATACTACACCGGGGCTCATGAGATGGACTGATCAAGGAAACAATGCCTTGGGCAGGAGGGAGGCAAAGGTACAGGGAGATGGGATTACCCTCTAGGGTCTCTAGAGTTTACCTTCCTGGAGGCCCCAGGCTGGGCAGCAGCAGAACCCCATGCAGCTTGCCCTCTCCACAGGTATCCAGTTCACCAAATATGGCTGCCGGCGCCGCCGAGACCACCACATGGTGCAGCGGCACCTGTGTGACCACACGAAGAGGCCCAAGCCCATCCGCAGGCGCTGCAACCAGCACCCGTGCCCCCAGCCTGCGTGAGTGCTCCTAAGGGAGGATTAGGAGCCCGGTTCCATGCCCCTAGGTGTCACAGACCCTCTCTCAGTCCTGGTCCCAAGTGGAGAGGTGCAGCTGAGCCTGCTTCCTCCAGCACTGCTGCTCAGAGGCGCTGGCCATTGCAGGCAGGACTCCCAGGAGGAAGATGCTTCCTTTGTTATGTCTCTCTCTGCATTCTTTTACAGATGAGGAAACCAAGGCCCAATTTGGGCACACAACTTCCCCCAATGTTTGAGGGAAGGGGTTCCATGGAGGTGAAGTAAATTTCACTGCTTGAGGCTCCTGGCCCCAGGGCAGGACTCTGTGCACCACCTCCTCGCAGCCCACCCATCTGGGGCCCAGGGCCACAGCCTGGTCTGTGGAGCTCCAGCCCTGATGAGCCCCTAGCTGGGATTCCCTGGCAGGAAGATACAGGTGCTTGTGAGAATAAGGCCATGTTCTCAGGGTGATTTGTAGGGGACTTCAAGGAATGGCATGAGTTGTGACTTGTGGAGGGTTCCAGGTCAGGCTTCTGAGTCTGTCAGAGCCGGCTCCCAGACTTCTTCTGCCCCACCAAGCTTTAATCACCCCCTGGCAGGGCCAGTAGGACACTATAGAGAGCAGGGTCCATTTCCACCTTCACGGAGGCCCTTCCCAGAGCAGCTGGCCGTCAGCAGCTCCTGTCTCCTCAGGCTGGGGGACCCCAAGGCCAGTTGTATGATCAGGACCAGCGTGGTAGCTGGTGACCAGCTCAGCCTCTTTGTGCCTGGCCATGATCCCCAACCCCCAAGTCTTCCATGATTTTCTGTTATGTTTTGCTTTACGTAGTTATTCCCTTACACATGTCTGTGAACCTGGAGCATGGGGGACCCACTACTCTGCTTGGGTGTCCAGGCAGGTCCCCTCAGCTTGTTTCCTTACCCGTAAAATTGCCAAATGAAGTTTGAGGGCTTTTTGGTTTTGTTTCGTGAAGAAAGGGGTTGGCTGGAAAAGCCCTGATTTACTAAAAGATGCCTCAGGAAACTAAGAGAGGAATGGGAGTCGGGGCTGCCTTCCCCACCCCACTAGGGAAGTGTTGCTATGTCTAATTCATCCAGCGGGCATATGCGCAAGATGCTGTTGGAAGTTGCTTTGTGACTTAAAGACACTTGAAGACTCTCAGCTGATAGTGCTACAGCTGTGTGGATAGTGATGGAGACAGTCTTAGTGCCTGCATTTATTGCATCGCTACTGCAGGCCAAGTGCTGTATGTAATCACAGGCTTTCATTGTGTTAACTGATAGTGATGTCTCAATAATAGTTAGACAAAGAGTTTATTAGGTAATAAGTGAGGCTTAAAACTCAGGAAGCAGTCCCACAGATTTTACTCCATGAGAGCTATTCCAATAAATACAAGTTGGAATTTAGTTTATAAGTAGGAACAGTGAGTCATTGACATTAAAAATGTAATTATTCTTGATAGGAGGGACTTCTAATTCCAAGTTGTCTTGACCTAAAGATATGTTGATATTAGAGGAAGGCCATGCAGGATTTAATTTCCTCTTTTCTAAAGAAACACTGCAGAGATGCAAAGGCTGGGTACCCGTTGTTAAATTTTTTTGGCTCCTTGGTCATTAGTGGGGGTGAAAGCACTGGCTTTACCTGCAGGCATCAGATTTTGTATAACTGTCAGACTTAAGTCTTAAGTTTGGCTTTCTAGGCTGGGAAATTGTACAATATATTCACAATTGTGCCAAGATCCCTGGGGAGAGAGTTCTAATATACAGTTTGTGATTTTCATCTGTTCTGTGCACTGCTGTAGCTCAGTACCTAGGACAGTGCCTGCACAAGGTAGACACAAATATTTATGAAATGTCTAGAGAATCCTGATGTGAAGACAGGGTAGCTTAGGCTTAGAGGGGTTAATAGCTTGCTCAAGGACATGCAGGGCAGCAGGATTTAAATATGCATTATACCCATTTTTTGGATAGGGAGACAGAGGAGAGAGTAGTGACTTTCCTGAGGTCACACAGCCCAGCAGCTGCAGAGCCACGTTACCTGGTCCCAACCCACTCTGGTGCCTTCCTATAGTGGTTCTGGAGATCCCACCCACCCTCCACTTCCCACCCTCTCTGTTTCCAGCTGGGTGACAGAAGAGTGGAGTGCCTGCAGTCGGAGCTGTGGCAAGCTGGGGGTGCAGACTCGGGGGGTGCAGTGCCTGCTGCCCCTTGCGAATGGTACCCATAAGGCCATGCCAGCCAAGACCTGCCCTGGAGATCGGCCAGAGGCCCGGAGGCCCTGCCTTCGGGTACCCTGTCCAGCCCAGTGGCGGACGGGAGCCTGGTCCCAGGTGAGTTGTCTGAAGAGTGTGGGAGGGGCTGTGCCAACTGGGCACCCATTCTCTGGGGGTCTGGGTGTAAGAAGTTCTGTGAGATCTGGTGTTTCTACAGGCAGTCTTTCTGGTTGATTTTTTCTTTCTATATCTGATCTGGTTTTTCTCAAAACTCTGCCAAACAGCTCTTACATAGCCTGGGCCCTGGCTCCAGGCCAAACCTTTACCTCCATTATTCCCTATCCTCTGTAACCCTTATGCCACGCTATGAGGTATGGGCTAATATCCTTTTGTTACAGATAAGCAACTTAAGGCACATCCTTGCACTTAATAATATTTTCTTATCACCAATTATGTGCCAGGAAAACTGTAGAGCTAAGAATGCCAGGAATCCACATCTACCAGACAGACCTGGTTCGTGTCACATGGAGCTCAGAGGCCAACAAGGGAGACTTAAGAGAGACCTAAGGGACAAGTAAATGAATAATAAAACCATTTCAAATTGTAGTTAAAACTGGGTGGGCAGTAAATAGTACTGCAATCTTGAGTCTGGGGTGGTCAAGGAGGGCTTCTCTGAGGAGGTGACATTTGAGCTGAGAACAGAGGAATGAGCTGTAGGATGATCCTGCCCCATAATCCAGGCCCTGAGGCCCCCTGAAGTTATGTGGGGTGGTGCATGGCAACAAGTTTTATGATACACAAAATATTTAAGGACCCAGGCACAGGTGACGCATAGTGGATCCGTTGCAGTGCTGGAATGGAGCGCCGGAGGACACCTTCCAAGCCAGGGTGAACCATTTAGGTGGTGGAAAAGTACTGTTTACTGCCTGGCACAGGAGCATCAGCCAGTTTGATGCTGTGTTCTAGGGCTGTTGAGTCCTTGCATGTCCCTCAGGTCATGGGGATTTGGCACCCTTCTCTGCACCCTTTCTTCCCTGGCCATTGACTGCCTTTGGAGCTCATTGACCCCCTCTTCTTTCTCTCCCCTTACCCTCCGTGACCAATGGGCCTGACCTGGCCCTTACCTGGTCCTGGCCCACCCATGACAGTGTTCAGCCACCTGTGGAGAGGGCATCCAGCAGCGGCAGGTGGTGTGCCGGGCCACCTGCGCAGGGGACAAGCCAGACTCCGTCCAGGTCTGCAGCCTGCCCGCCTGTGAAGGTGAGCAGGATAGGAGCGGGGGAGGCCCCCGTTCTCTGGCCTAGACCGGAGACCCAGCCCCACTTACTCCTGGCCCCCTAGAAATCCCAAATACTAGAGCTGCTTCTCCCCACCCATAGGAAATCTCCAGAACGCCACCATGAAGGCTGACATCTGGGAACTTGTGACCGCAGAGGGGCAAGAGGTGTCACAGTCTGGGCCCCCACATCTTATTCACAAGATACCATCAAGTAAGTATATCTCTGGCCCCCACTGCCTCCCCAACCTTCTGGCGGGGACGGCATCACAAGCAAGGGCCATGCAGTGGAGCAGACCAGCTTCCAGTCTGACCTGAGAGCTTGGCCTCCTGGGACCTCAGATTCCTCAGGTGTGAGGTGGGATCATGCTCATTCCTTCGCTGTGACTCCAAAATGCAGAAAGCTGCAAATTTCCCTAAGTTTGATGGAAACTCATTTGGCAGCAAAATCTGACCTAACTAACAAGTTTCCTTCACAGGAACATTGCTATATGTAGTTGGAAAGAGAGTCCCCATTCCTACTGGGATGTCATGTAACAATATGAATACATGGGTATGCATATCGTTACTGCTCTAGCCCAAAAGTTCTGGATTCGGAATCATATCTAGTTCTAAGATTTTTGGATAACATTTGTAGATCTGAGCTGCCTTCACAGGGCTGTTGAGAGAATCAAATAAGGCATCCTGCCAAGCTGTCAACTAACAATAAAAATACTAATTGCTCTCTGCCTCACGATCAGGAGTCCATCAGTCTGTCTGTCCATCCATCCATCCATCCATCCACCCTTCCAGCCACTCATCTATCCACCCATCCACCTCTCTATCCATCCATCCGTCTACCCGTCCACCTGCCCACTTGTCCATCCATCCACCCACCTATTTATCAATCCATTCATCTCCCATCCATCTATCCTAATTTTTCTTCTTTACTTCCCCCCTTCCTTTTCTTTTTCCATTAATAAATATTGGCTGAGCACCTGCTGTGTACCAGGCTTTATGTTCTATGTCCCCTTCCTCCATTCCTTCTCTCTTTTCCTTCCTCACCTTCTGAAGGGCCAGTGTCTGACAAGATGAGTAGCAGAAAAATCATGTGACCTTGTGCAAATCCCTGAACCTCTCTGAGCTCAGCAAACTCATCTGTAAAATAAAGGGGCGTGACTAAGTATCCTCAAAGGCTCTTCTGGCTCCTGCTGCCCTGCTCCTGTGCTGAAGCTCAGGCTGTGCAAGTCCCTGGTTTCCTTCCCATTTCCTCCCCAGTGCACAGGGTGGGACTCCGATTCTAAGATTCTGGCACCATCTAGCGGCCAGTGACTTCCAGTTTTTCTAGGCTTCCTCCTATTCCTAACTGCCTCCTCCTCCCCTCCTGCTTTCCTGTCTCCTCCCTCCCTCGCTCATTCCCTTGCTGTTGTGCACATAGAACTTAGTAACAAGCAGAGCTTCTGCCTGCACATTGCCTGGAGAGACTTACTTGGAGTTACCACAAAACAGAAGCGCATTTTAGATTATATTTTAAAGTACGCAAAACTACTATAATGAGCACCACTCAGTGCCAGGAACTTTATAAATGTTATTTATAATGACAATGTTATTATTCATTGATAAATGTCAGGGTTACCCCCCTTTACAGAAGAAACTAGAGTTGGAAAGTTTAAGTGACATGCCTAAGGCCTTGTTGCTTTTAAGTGATAGAGACTGATTGGAAGCTGAATCTGCCTGAATCCAAATGCCTTGCTGGAGGGTTTATTGTTTCAAATGTGTGCTGACTGGAGACAGGATTTTGAATCTGTTTGTCTCATGGATGAGTTACCTGGGCATTTGCTGGCTCTGGCTGAAGTGGATCAAACTCCTCTGGGTGAAGTGGGAGAGAGCAAAGTCTCCCACTTCTATCTGGCAGGGTTCCCACCTTGCCGCAGGCTAGACTATACCAGTGCCCAGGCTACTCCCGACTTGTCCAATCTCTCTGTTGTAGGAGGAAGGTAGAAGCTTTTGGAAGCTTCCAGGTCATTCCAGTTTGCTGCCAAGTCTGAGGACTAATGTAGGGCTGTGACTCTCATATTTTTGCATGCCCTGGAATCACCTTGAAGGCTTTATTAAAGCACAGAGCTACCATCCTTGGCCTCCCCACCCCTAGCATTTCTGATTTAGTAAGTCTGTGGGGTCTGCGAATTGGCATTTTCAACAAGCTTCAGGTGATACCTGCTTGGAGAGCCATAGCTCTAAGGGGTCCTCTCTCTACCAAATCACAAGGGCTCTTACTGGGGCTGGTTCTCCTGTCAGGTAGCCTGTAGCCCCCTGGAATAAAGCCCTCCAGCAGGAGATAGCAGGCCTGTAGCTGGTGGGTTGAGTGGGAGGTGGGGGCCTGTATCCTTGCTGATGGGCTTCTCCCAGCATTGGTCCTTGTGTCATGTGTGCAGCGGAGCCCTGCGTGGGGGACAGGTCCCTCGTCTGTCAGATGGAAGTGCTCGATCGTTACTGTTCCATCCCTGGCTACCACCGGCTGTGCTGTGAGTCTTGTACCAAGAAGGCCTTGGGCATGGATGTGAGCCCGGACCCTAGACTGTCCTCACTACCACCCTTATCCACTCCTGGGACCTCCATGCCAGGACCTATGGTCCCTCCAGATACTGTGGAGTCCTCTGGGAGACCAACAGGATCAGACGGCCGTCAGCATAGCCGACCCACACAGCTCCCAGAACCTCTGGACACAAGCACCCCAGTGACGCAGCACCCCTTTACTCCCCAGAAACATGGCCCTGGAGCATTCTGGGGCACATCCCCAAGCACCTCTGGGGGGCAACCTTGGAGTTGGACAGGGTCACCTATACCAACTTCTGACAATAAGGAGCAGCTCAGGGAAGACCCAGAGCACTTGGGCACCGGCATGCCCACCACCTCCCCAGTCACATGAGCCTCCTAGCCTAGTCCACCAGTCATGTTTACACTCTGCTGCCCCAGAGACCCCAATTCAGAGAACACACAGCGGGGCAGGACAAGCACAGTCTTCCTTTTAAATTATTTGCCTACTTGGTGTTCTAGTTTGGGGCTGTGACACTTTTTACCCTATAAAGAAGGGGTTTAAGGCAAAAAAAAAAAAAAAAAGATCAGGGAAAGCCCCAACAAGAGATACCTCAGCAAGCAGCCCAGGAGTCGAACCTCTCCGAGACCCCTGTCTATCTCTCCTTCCAGGGGAGGGCCAACGAATGCCCCCTCTTCATAGCCACTGAACCCTGGGCAGAGCTAAAGCCCCACACTGGACCCATCAGCTACCTGCCTTGGCCAGAACTTGTGAGGATTCCTGTGGAGGCCCCATCTGTTGGGCTTTCTGCTCAGAGAGGCAAAGCAGGACCTGGGAAGGGGAGGGGAGCATTCACAGGGCATTCTGAGAGGAAGGGGCTAGGGGAGAATGTAGTTGTGAGGACCTGGCTGCAGGGCTGGCGTAGGTCGAGCCAAGTTATCCCCATTCTTCATAGAGACAGTTCCACACAGCTCTTCCACACAAAGGCAAGGAGCAGAGTCCAGCTTGCCTTTGCTGGTTGGGGGGCTGTGTCCAGGTTCAGCTCTGCCCCTGCAGATGGCACTTTCTGTTACTTCTGGTGCCTCCAGGTCACAAGGCAGACCCCCCCCAATCTCATCCTAGCCCACCTGAGAAGGGGCTCGTGACACTCTGGAATGTGTGGCTTCCTCAATCTGGACCTTCCCAATGGTGCTAAACTCCTGGCTAGACCAGGAAGGGCGACTTTCGTCATCATTTCAGGGCATGAATGGGAGTCCAGCCTGGAAGGGGACGGTGGGAAACAGATGATGTGAGTTGGCTTTGCCTTTCCCATCATTACCCTTCTACAAAGACCACTGCTGCTGGAGTCAGGGGTCTTCGTCCACATGGCTTAAGGGGTCTTCTTCGTCCACATGGCGGGGCCAAAGGTCTGTCATGCTTGGATTGTAGGGTGGGGGTGGGAGGATTCTGGCCTCATGGCTGAAGACCAGAGCTCATTAATAGCCAGGCCTTGTAGATAACAAAGGCCATCCAGGCCAAGTGACCCAGGGCAGGATGTGAGTCTCTTACCCACACTGTAAGGCCTCCACTGTGCTTGGTGTTACCTCCAAGGCAGGTGACTTCCCTAGGCTCTCAGGAAGCTGCCCATGTTCCCAGGTTACTCCCCACCCCCACTCCTGGGGTCTCACTCTGAGTCATACTGAGGGTTTCCCAGCAGGTGATAGAGGTGCTTTCCAGTTCTTCCTTCCCCAGGGCAAAGGGGCTATTCTGAGCCAGGCTAGAGAAATAGGAGTATATTCACCCTATGGAGAATAGAAGCCAGAGACGAAGCTCCCAGGTGCCTTCTCTACCTGCTGCCCACCCCTTCCTGGGATGCTGGGTTCACACTAAATCATTCCCGTGAGGCCCAGCCTGCCTGTGTGTGTGGTGTCAACTTTTGTGCCTTCGAGATCCAAATCTTTAAATTTTTATGTATTTATTAATATTGCCCTTGGTGCTTTGTGTTGGATCAGAAAACATTGTGTTGTGTTTTTCTTTTCTCTATTTTGGAGGAGAGGGACAACAAAGCCAGAATTCTAATGTGCTGGGCTAGGCTGTAGCAAGATGATTGGGGTGGGGGTGTATAGGGTGGGACTGGAGGCACAAGAAGACTCAGCCCCCTTACTTGGTGCTGCCACCATCCAGAATTTGGTCCAAAGGGTGGAAGTGCCTGGAGGTAGTTTTGGGGTCTCTATAGGGAAGAGTGTTCTAATTAGTAGAGCTATTCAAACATGCAAGGGAAGATGATGAGAGCTCTTTCCCTGAAAAAGTCTAAGCAGAACATGAGTCCCTAGCAGGAGATGGGAGGATTGTAATGCAGCTTATTAGGCAGGGAGGACCCCTGTGAAATGTCTTGGAAGATGTAAAACTCTTGGAGGATCCACACCTCACTCCTTGCCAAGTCAGACATCACTAATCCATCACCACACTCTTTCAATGAGTGTATCATGGACCCTTCCATAACATTTATAGAACTGGGACGAGAGCACAGAGACCCTCTTAAGGGACCTCAATGCTTGTGTGGGGGTAGTCAAAACCTCAAGTTCAAGCTCCATTTTTATCCATCGGCAAACAGTCTCCCCTTGGGAGCTACTCCTTTTAAACAGCTGCCACTTGGGCCTAAAGGTATATGTAGGATGACCCAGTCCAATCAGAGGGAGCTGACCAGGAAGATGTTAGACCAGGCCCTGAAACTGCACTTGGGACTGTCCAGGCAACAAATTCTGTGGTCCCATGTGCTAAAGGATGGCCTGCAACAAGAAGGCCGTGGGCACCCTGGTGGACACCCGCCCTTGGGCCAGAGCTTTCCTTGTTGTTGTGGGAAGTATGGGCAGAGTGGATCCCTCCAAGTGCCCTAGCACCTTGGCACATTGCATGGGGCAGGATTAACTCAAGGAAATGCTTGCTGATGTGTTCCCAACATATGCCCATGGCAGGCATAGCAAATCCATCACTGCACTCACACCCCTTCCCCACCCCCACTGAGTCCAGATACACTTAAGAATCCTTCACTTATTGTTCTGGTAGTGACCTCTGATGGACTTGCCAGGACAAGGAGCTGCCATGTTAGGTTGGATCAGTAATTTAAAATTTTATTACCATTGAAAACCTTTGTTCAATGAACTTCTCAGGCAGAAGCTCAACATCTCAAAGCAGGATTGCAGTGCTTGAATTTAGGAAGAGAGACTCAGAAAACAGTCCCAAGGAGTTTTTACTCATCTTGAGGCCCCCACAGAGTCCAATGTGGGTGGCTGAGAAAGCTCTAAAGAGCCTTGGGATATAAAATTCTGAGGAACCCTGAATTTATCTGCTCACCTGAAAAATGGGAGTGAAAGCATTTGCCTTGATAATATTGAAAACAGCACAACCAGAAAATGCAGGGGCGATGATGACAAAAATGCCTCCCATGGTCACTGGAGTGGGCATAGGGGAACCAGTCAGTAGGAACTGTTGGCTGCGCCATAGTAGTGGCGCAGTAGAGTCAGGGCTCTCCAAGAGTCCACCTGTCAGTTTTGTCCCTTTTTCAGGCTCCTTGTGGCCTCCCACCCCTGCAGGCATGGTCAGCCTGGAATTTGGAAGCCCAAGTCACCACTTAGGATCTAGAAACCACAGGAGACCACCACACCCACCCTAACAATAAAAGAAAGACCGATAAGCTACAAAGTCGTATTTTTTCAGCTCCTCAGAGGGCTGATGTTGCAAGGCAAGCAGCTGAACTAAATTCTAAAGGGTGACAAACCCCCTGTGAGAAGAGGCAGGACACACATGCATTTCCTCCACTCTTTGAACATGGAGATAGCGAGCATGTACACAGGTAAGAAAAGACAACTGAAATTTTAACAGATTTTTAAATGTTACTGTGACCATTTGGAATCATCAAGGCACCATGTACTAGGGGCTTGTGCACCTACTCATCAGCTCCTGTCCACAGGCCTCTCCTGGATGCAAACAAGGAAAAGCTGGGGCAGGACAGGGGCCCACAAGAGCACCCCCTGAGGCTCTGAACAAGTTTGAGAGTGCAAATAAAAATGCAATACCTGTTTACAAGCATCAGGAACACAATGCTTTTCTGTACAAGTATAAAAAACTACAGGGCCTTGCTGAGGCAGACACGGAAATATCTAAACAGGGTAGACTGTTTATGAATCAGTCTCATTAAGATGCCAATTTTCTCCAAAATGACCTGTACATTTAAGGCTATTCCCATCAATTCCAACAGAATTTTAAAAAAGAAATTGACAAAAAGATCATATAGCTTTTGTGGAAATGAAAAAGATTTAAAATAGCCAAAACAATTCTGAAAAAGAATTAAGTTGGTGGTGCAGGGGTTAAGACACAGAGCTATCAAGCTATCGCCAGCCACTGCAACACGAGTTGGATCCCCAGGCGACTAGGTTGCTGACCCACATGGCGCACCAGACCTCTCCTGTCTCACCCATTGCTCCCCTCAGCAGTGTATTTCAGTAGATCTGCCTGCTCTGCTCCCCATTTTCTCTGGTGAATCCTCTCACCCCACGCACCTCTGGCTTACATCCCAGTTTTTGTATGCATAAATAAATAAATCTTAAAAAAAAAAAAAACAAAGTTGGAGAATTTACACTACCTGATTTCTAGATTATTGGGAGTCACGATTGTATGGCATTGGTGTAAGACTAGACAGAATAATGGAGTAGAATAGAAAATCCAAAAATAAACCCACACAAACTTGGTCAGTTTTTAACAAGGTACTAAGGTGATTCAATTGGGAAAGGATTGTCTTTTAAGTAAGTGATGCTAGGGCCTCTCTGGTGGCGCAGCGGTTGAGCGCTGGGCTGCAAAGCTGCCCACAGCCTCTACAGCGCCGGTTCTATCCCCAGCTGCTCCCCGGCCACCAGAGGAGGGTCCCACATGGCGCACAGACCTCTCCTGCCGCCCGCTGCTCCCCTCAGCAGTGTACTTTGGTCCTTCTGCCATAAATAAATAAATCTTTAAAAAAAAAAGAATATTATAATAAATAAATAAATAAATAAATAAATAAAGTGATGCTAGAAAAATGGAAGATCCATGTGGAAAAAAATAAACCTCAACCCTCACCTCACCTCATATTATATGCAAGAAGTAGCTCATTCAAAATGAATAACCCATAGGTAATAAACTATAAAATTCCTGGGAGAAAACATTGTTGAAACAAATTTCTGTGACCTTGATTAAACTCTGAAAGCACAAGCCACAAAAGACAAGATTGATAAAATTGGACTTGATCAAAACTGAAAATGTCTACTCTTCAAAAAACAATGGTAAGAAAATGAGAAAACAAAACACAAGCTGGGAGGAAAATATTTCACACCAAATATTGGGTATCAAACTTGTATTCAAAATATGTAAAGAATTCTCAAACAACCTAATAAAAAATGGGTGAAAGATTTGGACACCTTTCCTAAAAAGATACATGAAGACAAGTAAGGTACATGGAAAGGTGCTTGGCATCACTCGTCCTTAGGGAAATGCAATTCAAAGCAGCAGGGAGATACTATCTCACCTATTCACTATTTCTACCTATTAGAACCACCTAAATTTTAAGGATTGATTCCATGGGGTGTTGTGAAGACTGTGAGCAACTGGAATGCTTATGCTTTTTGGCGGGAATGCAAAGTGGCACAACCACTTTGGAAGACATTGGGACTGTTTCTTATGAAGTTAAACATACACTTACCCTCAGCTCAGCAATTCTTCCTCTAAGCATGCACAGGAGGGAAATGAAGACACTTGTCCATAAAACAACCTGTATGCAAATGTTCATGGCAACTTTATTCAAAATAGATCCGAACTGAAAACAACCCAAATATGTGTCAGATAGTGAGTGGATCAGTAAAAGAGGCACATCCTTACAATAGAATACTATTCAGCCACAGAAAGGAATAAACTACTGGTGTGTTTTGTAATACTTCTGTTCAGATAGATCTAACAAGTATTTGTGCTAAGTGCTAAGTGAATCAGGTGATTCATGTGTTCTGGAAGAGATAAAACAACAAGGATAAAAAAACAGATCACTAGTTGCCAGGGCCAGGATGGGAGAGAGATTGACTGGAAGGGGCAGGGGGAACGTTTTGGAGTAATGGGGGTACTCTCTATGTGATTATAGTGGTGGTTACACTCTGAATACATGACGCAGATTTTTAAATGAACTTTCTTATTTGCAAGTTTTATCTCAATAAAGAAACACTTTTAAAAGTCACATAACCAAGACAATGGGAGATGTTGGGTCCCCCCAAGACCTCTGAGAACACACTGCTATTTTCCTGCTATTGGGCAGACCCAATTCTTCATTATCTTTTCCTAGGGGAAAACACCTGCTCCACTCCCTCAATTGGACAGGGATTTATTTGATTCCCAGCAGCCCAGAGAAGGTATTGCTGGCTCGAGGGGCAATCTTGCTTAAAGCCTTTTCTCATTGTTTACTATTCAGGTCAGCCCAGTATCCCTCTAGGGAGCCCCTGTTGCCTTAGTTGCTCCTCTGTGATCCTGCTCTGGGGGATCCTGCACCCAGAGCATGCTTCTTGGGTGTGGCCTATTGGTCTCCACCACTCACTGAAAACCCCTGAGAGCAGGAGCTGATTCTCTAGCTCGGAGCCTGGCACACAGAAGCACACAGTAAATGAATATTGAACTGTAGGTGGGTGTGTGGAGTGGAGAGTGGACGGCTCCGGGAGAGTTTCCCACTGGACCCTGGGCTGGACTGAAAAGGGCTTTGGCCCTGGGGTTCCGCCTCTCATCCTGTACCTGCTGACACAGACTCATGGGGTGTCAAAGGTCATCAAAAGTCATGACTACCTCAGTTCCAGTAGGACCATCAACTCAGCACAGTGAAAGAGCATCCACAGAGACCTGGAAATTCACCTCCAGGGCAACCGTGAGGAGGAGACTTTTTCCCTTTTAGTGTTCCTGCTCACTTACATAGCTCCATCATCCAGAAAATCTGAGCCCCACACTCTGCCTTGGCCAAGCCCTTGATGAAAGGAGGCTTATAGAATCAGGAAAGCACAAAACAGTAGGGGAGCTAGGCTTTGTTGTAAACTTGAGAACAGGTAGTTAAATTCTCCCATTGCTAATTTAACTCCCTGAAAATTACCTCAAACAAACCTCCCAGCACTCACCTCACTCCTTTTAAGTTTTTTCTGTTATCAGATGAATTGAAAATATATGAAACATCGTGAAACCAAGACAACCCTGGCCACTCGTCCCACCTGGACAGCAGCTTCACTGTGGCCTCGAGTCTCCCGGGAGACTTCCCCAGCAACACGAACAACAGAGCCATACTTCAATTTCAGACACCAGGCTTGGGGTCTCTCCCTCCCTTGCCCAGGGGCTGTTTTTCAGTACCTGTGTCCACAGGTTCATGTCCACCTGAGCAGATGCCCCCGGCTGGAGCTGGCCTTGACGGACAATCACAACTGCAGCCCTGACAGTGGGGTGCAGAGAAGGAAGGTGTGGGACAAGCAGGGACTCTGATGGTCCCTCCTACAGGCCTGTGCTCATGCAGTTCCCTGCCTTTTCCCCTTTCTTTATTCTTCTTGGAAGACTAGAG
This sequence comes from Talpa europaea, assembly GCF_964194135.1. Taxonomy (NCBI): domain Eukaryota; kingdom Metazoa; phylum Chordata; class Mammalia; order Eulipotyphla; family Talpidae; genus Talpa; species Talpa europaea. The sequence goes on along the minus strand of NC_140077.1, from coordinate 42,936,193 downwards.
TCAGGTGTCACCTCTGGGGAACACAGTTGACTTAGCGATGCCCTCCTCTGTGCATCCTTCACATACCTCCATGTTCTCGTCCCTCATTCTCATGACTTTGCCTTTCTCTCCGCTCTACTGAGCTGGGACTCCTTGAGGGCAAGACCCAATTCTTCATTTTCTTGTCATTCAGTCAGCAAGCATTCCTTGAGTAACTTCTGTGTGCACTGGCACTATATGGAGCTGACAAAGCAGAGACGGTCCTCGCCCTCATGGAGCTCACAGTTTGATAGGGGAGGCAGCTAATGAATGAGTCAACAATGAGGATGATCTTTTCAGATTCCTTGCTAAGAAAGAAATATACAGCATGACATGGTAAAGAGGTGAACTCTCTTTGGATTAGGTGGTCTGAGGGAGGCAGAGGGTGGCGGGGTCTCAGAAGTGATGATTGTGCTGAGAACTAAAGGACGAGGAGCCAGCAGGCAAGTGCTGGGAAGAGCATTGCGGGAGCAATGGTGGGAACAGCACGAGCAGGAGCTCTTCAGCAGGAACAGGAGTCAGAATGTTGCAGGAGGGCCGGGTAGGCTTTGTTGAAGGATTAGATGTGGGGTCAAGGGTCACGCCCAGGTTTCTGAGCACATAGATGGATGAAGGTCCTGTGCTGGAGGAGCTCAGAGTCACGAGCTACATAGTAGACATGTTAGACCAGTAGTGCCCATGGACCCAAGGAAGGGGTGTTGGCCACAGGAGCTCAGGGGAGAAGGCAGGACTGGAAAAGGCAGTGTGGGGGTTATCAGCTTGCAAAGGGTGTCTGACAGCAGGGCGTGGGGAGGATGGCCTGAGGAAGAGAGCTGTCAGGGAACAGCAGAGGGCCCAGGAAGGAGCCTGAAGGTCCAAGCTGGGCAGGGGGGCTGCAGTGGTCCTGCACGGTGTTTGGCTTGCATAGGACGCTGCTGGCCAAGAGTTGACAATACAGCCAGCTGGGCCCCGGGAAGAGCCTTACACAAGAGTTATAGGTTGAACAATGTCCCCTCCAAATTCATATGTTGATGACTCAACCCCTGACAACCCAGAATGTGTCCTTATTTGGAGAAAGCATTGTTGCAGATATAACTCGTTACGATGACATCATTGGAGTAGGCCCTAATCCAATGCGGCTGGCATCCTAACAAAAGGAAGAGATTCAGACAGAGACAGACATGCTCAGGGGGTTGGAGGGTAAAGGCCACAATGTGGGTGAGGCGATATTGTGAGTGCTGAGAGTTCAGAAAGAGGGTACAGATCAGTGACAGAGGCTTCCATTCCTGAAAGGATCCTGAGTGGGCTGCCCTCTGGGGGTGTCAAGTCCCCCGGCCCATTAGCAAACCCCTGGCACCAGGAGCTGGGGGAGTTGTTTTCTGAGCAACTGAATAGATGATGGTGCCCTTGAGGGAGGGGCCTTGGTAATGCCCCCTGGGGAGAGGGCACTAGTACAAGGCAAGGGGCCCTAGTACTAAAATGGAGGCTAAATGCTTAAACTGGTCTCAGACAAAAGGAAAAAAATAAACTAAACTTTTCTCATGTATTTACAGCCAGCAGGGCCTGGACCTTGTCTGGCACAGCCTAACAAGCAGAAGCAAACAGGCTGGGCTGAGCTCTATGACAGGCCAGATACTGAAAACACAGAGGAGGGGTTCCCCAGACACAGGCCCCACCAACAGAAATTCAAAGCCCAGCTATCTGGGAAAAAAAAAATAAGCCTCTTCCTACTTCCTACTTCTTGTTTATTGTGCCCTGTGACTCGTCAATGAACTTCAGCCAAGTCCACGTTTCTTTGCCCATGACCCACTTTTCAGCCAATAAAACTGAATTCCTTGTTCTCAACCCTGTCCCCCAAAACCTTTATAACCTCATTTCCTTTCTTAATTTGGGAAAGTAGATTTGAGTCTATCTCCTACCTCTTTGCCGATTGACTCACAAATGAATCTGACTACAACTGCCAAAGCCATGATATTCCTGAGTGGGGGGTATTATCTGCACTCTTGTGAGATCTGAGGGGAGGAGGCAATCAGAAGAGAGAGGGGGAGGAAAGAAAGGCCACAGCAGAACGCTAGGGGCTAACAGCATAGCTCTTCCCTGCACATCTCCTGTAAAATCTCCTGACATCCCAAATCCTAGCTCACTATGGTTGGGTTCCTTCTGGTGATTCATGCAGGAACCAAATTCTTCATCTGGGTTGACATTAGGGGCAAAGCAGAGGCCAGAGGCTGAAGGGCCCAGAGACTATGTCGGGGACCCAGAAATCTTTAGGTGATGGGAATTGGGAGGGTTCGAGGTTATCTCACCTGGAGTGCCATGAGCAGGAAGACAGAGTGCCACAGTGCCACAGGGGACTAGATTCTGGGCAGGAATCCTGGACCAGGAGCTATTTTCTAGACTGTACTTGCTTTGTACTGGCAATTTGCCAGTTTGCAAGGTGATTTCTTCTCTGCTTTATTCTCCACTTTAAAATCTGGACAGATGGACTGAGAAGGAAACAGATCTGACCAAGGAAGGCATGCAGAGCTGGAATGTGGCAGGCATTCCAGGTGTGGGTTCAGCCATAGAACATCTGGGCCCAGCCCCTTGTCGGCCAGCAAATGAAAGCCCTTGGCCACGCAGCCTCTGTCAGGTGGGGGCAAGTGAGGGTGCTTGCCAGGTAAGCAGAGAGGAGTCCTGGTACCTTCTGCTTGCAGCAAATCCAGCTCCTGGTCCATGACCTAGAGTTCTCTCCACACTTCCAGCTCCTTCCTTGGGGTCCTCACCAAGTGCCTCAGGTAGGGGGCCACCCTCTGCTGGGAGTGCTGGAGCTGGGGAGAGGGAAGGCCTTTGTTAGCGACAGCCTCATTCCCAGTTTGGGGAGCATTGGGGCTCCAAAGCCTACCCGGCTGACCTGTGGAAGGGCGGTCCCTCCTGCCAACCCTTTCCTGCCCTTCTGGGAACTGCCAGGTTGGCGTTCAGCTTCCACCAGTTTTGAGGACTGTACTTTATCTCTGCATGGTGCTGCAGAAAAAAACCCCACTTTTGTGATTCAAATCTGTGAAAATCTCATCTTGTTCTAAATGCAACTGGGGAACTCATTAAAGAAATCTCAGGAGGCTTTCATAAAGCTGCCACTGGCCAAAAAATCGTCATTGAAACAAAGTGACTTGCAGCCACTTTTCCCTTTCTAAGTGAGTGGTGGAATTTTTATCCCTGAGTAAATAGGTCTGCACCACTGGGGTGCTGAGAAAAGTGAGCCTGGAGAAAGGGCCCTTTGTGACCATGGATAGCTGACTTGCCTCCATAATGCAGAGGAGAAAGTGGTTTTGGAGCTGGGGGAGCAACAAAGACAGATGGTGGAAATGGGAGGGGGCCTTTTTAGGACACAGTTTGCCTAATGTGTGTGATATTTAATTAAATTTGTGTCTATTGCTGTCTCCTCAAACCTTTAGGAATGTTCACCACCACCTTCCCCTCTCCCACCACAATGGCTTTGTGTGAGTCAGGATTTTTGTTTATTTTGATGGAAATTGAGAAAAATGGAAGGATGTGTGGGTGTAGGTAAAGGAGCAAACAGCAGCCCAGGGAACAGGGGGGAGGGGGAGAATGAGGTTCAGGGCAGGCAAGTGCCCTCCCCTGCCTCCACCCCTTCTCCAGGAAGTCGCAGAAATAGTGAGGAAAGCACCACATTCTGCAGAGATTCTAGGCCATCCATGACCTTAAGAAGAGCTGGGTTTCCATAAAGAAACCGCCTCCAATTTAACGTCTTTGTTGATGTGGTGTTTGTATTGGGATAGTCGAAGTGGGATCTACCTGCTCATGATCCTAATTTCTCCCTGTGGAGCCATGGCATTTTGGGGGTTGGAAGGAGCCTGAAAATATTCTGAACCCTCACCTCTACAGAGGGGGAGATTGAGGCCCAGGGAGGAGGGTTCTCCCTCAGGGTCAAATGTGGGTTTACGAGCCTCCCTGGTGGCACAAGGTGCTAAGTCTTAGTACTATGAAGCTATCCACAGCCCCTGCAGCTCAAGTTAGATCCCCAGCCAGGGAGCTACCCACATGGCACAGCAGACCTCTCCTGTCTCACCTGCTGCCCCCCTCAGCAGTGCATTTCAGTCAGTCTGCCTGTTCTGTTCCCCGCTCTGTCTCCCCACTATGTCTTTGGTGAATCCTCTCACCACCACCCCCCTACACACACACCTCTGGCCTACACCCCAGCTCTTGTATGCATAAATAAATAAAATAAATCTTAAAAAGAAAATGTGGGTTTATGGCAGAGCACAGTGGCTCTTTTGTCCAGGCAGGTCTCAAAGCAGAGTGAAGAAGAAGCAGAGTGGCAGGGGCAGGAGAGACACTGTCGAGAGTCAGGGCCTCTCCCCGGCCTGGCAGGGACCATAAACGATGACATCAGGTCAATCTTTTCACATTTCCCTAATGTTTCTTAGGAGACATTGCCAGAGTGAACTGGAGTGAAAAAGGTACCAAAAGCACATTTTAAAGGCATTTGATATTTATATTTCCCAGCTGCCTTCCAGAAAGGTGGTTCAGATTTTAGTTTTTCCAATGGTGTGACAGCACAGCATTCTAACTATTCAAGACTGATAGAAAGACTTTGGAGCACCCAAACAGATGACATTACTAGAACTTTGGGATTACTGTCCACATGGTAAGAACTGGCATTTGTAATGACGTCCCCAAGAGCTGAGGATGTTTGAGGAGCTTCTGAATCCTCATTTCGGCTGATGGTCTCTGAGTAGTCACAGGTTGTAGGACCCAGAACACTGGTCTCAGAGGCAGGAGACCAGGTGCCAGCCCAACTCTGCCTGTATTGTCATCTGATAGTTACTACTCCCCTTTCCCTGTCACCTGCCAGGCAGGAGAAGCTTCCTCTGGCTGGATCCTGATGGGGCAGCTGTGAAGCCATGAGACCCCTATGTAAATGTTAGCTGTCCCCTGAATAAAAAGCAGTCAGGAAGATAGGTGTGGTGATTTTCAGGTTCCATTAATTTCTGGAGATGGGCGCTTGACTGTGGAGGAATATATTCCAACATTTACCGAAAATACACAGTGTGCTGGCACTGTGCAATGTCCTTCATTTAACAGCTCACTGAGTCCTGACAATAGTCTGACAATAGCTGCTATTATTAGCCCCATCTCACAGATGAGGAAATTGAGGCGAAAGAAGCCACTTGCCTAAAGGCATACAGGTAGCAAAGGGTAGAGAACCTCTACCTGGAAGCTAAGGGGAAGCCATATAGTAAATGAAACACACGCCTGGAATTGTGTACGTGAGACAGCCAGCTACGCACTGAGTGACAGTGTTTGCAAAAAGAAAAGGGGTTGGGCTCCTAATATTGACGTCAGAGTCAAGACAATCCTCTTACAGGTCACCTAATGTTCTCTGGGAAGGTGTTCCTAGCAGGCATAAGCCAAGGCCTAGAATGATGAAAGGAGAGAAGACATTTACACAGTGAGTGGCCCATACAGAAATTGTCTCCATCCTTTGCTTGCCAACCCTAAAGCCACCATGTCTATCTTTCTGCTTCTCCAAAGAACTACAGAGTTGGAATGTGGTCAGTGCACAATAGTCCTGGCATCTAGATAAAAGGAAGCAGTCAACCAACACCTTTTGCAGTGAATGAAATTGGATCCCTTCATTTTCTGTAACTTAGAATGCAATAAAATATAGTTCACACAGAACTTTCCCTGATCCATGACTGTGAACAAAAGTTTACCCTCTTTAAGTTTCAGAGATTGAACTAAATGCTCACTGAGTAATTGTTTTAGCCGAGAGCAAGGACAGATTGTCTCAGGGCCTTTAGGCCATTGTTAGGGAAGTGCAGAGCCCAAGGGAACACGGGAGCCAGAGTTCAGCGAGGGGACTGGAGAAAGCTAGAGCAAGCCTCACATGGGTAGCAGCGGGGGTGTCCAGCGCAGTCTCTCAGACTCAGCAAGTCCTGTAAATGAGGGTGGTGACTATGGGGAGTGGGAGCTGCTGCCAGGAGGAACAAAGATCCAGTGTTTCCATAGCTTCTGATGTTTTAAGAGACGCTCCAAATTCAGATTGTTATATGTTAGGGGGGAAAAAAGAAAGAAGAAAAAATCCCTGCAAAGGTCAAATGAAATTTATCAATGGCCTGTGTTTGGCTCTCTGGCCGCGGGTCATTTTAGTTGGCCAGCTAGGCCAGGCGCTCCCAGGGCAGCCAGCACAGCATCCTCCCTGTCTTCCCTTTCTCTGAAGTCCAGGGTGCGCAGCTCTAGGGAAGGTTACTTCAAAGGACCCTGCTAGGAGAACCTCCCCTTTGTCCTGGCCAGATTAAGTTTGGGGAAACTCGCTAGCAGCATTAGGAAGACAGATCTGTACAGGGTGCTGTCCTGGGAGCCAGGAACCCTGGTCACTGGCTGTGTGGCCAAGGGGAGTCACATTCCTCCCTGTTCTTCAGTTTCTTTGTCATCTCTCCGTGACACTAAGGGAAACAGTATGCTGCGCTGACTAAATACATGGGTTGCCTTTTGCTGTGACGTGTTGGCCTCTCCCTGTTTCAGTTTTCTCATGTAAAAATGAGGATAATAATATTATTTAATTTCATTATTATGAGTACCGATGATGTTTATAAAATGTTAAGCATGGTGCCAGGGACATGGAAAGCCTTTAACAAATGTTACTGATTTTTATTATCGGGAAACCCTCTTATTGTAAAGTCACAGATTAACTAGGAAGAAGGGGCCTCAGTGAGCTGAGGGTAAACAAAGGCCCAGAGAGAAGAGGGACGTGCCTGGAGACAGCTTGCTGGGGCAGTACCACATCCATACCTGGCAGGACTTGTGACAGGTCCTGGGGTTGAACATTGACCTGGGCCTCTTCACCCAAATGTTGTCTGACTTGGGGCTGTGATGGGGACTAACCCATTGTCTACCTTCAGTATGGGCAGCATATGTGGGGGGTCCACCCCTCTCTTAGAAGAAGTGAATAAATCAGGGAGAAATGTTAATAGGCACTATTTTTCCCTCTTCCTGCTGACAGGCAGAAAACATTTAAGCAATCATTACCCCAAATTAATGATCTTTGATGACAAACAAAAGTTTTGCTGAATGGAAAAAAACAGCTGGGCTACACCAGTTTAATATCAACTCTGAAGAGCTAAGCAGTGTCAGACTGCAGAGGTCAAGACTGTGGTCCAAGAAAATCACAGCCAAGGAGCATGGAGTGCCACAGAGCAACAGGACTGAGAGGGGTGTCTTTTCTAAGGTTTGGGTTCCAACCAAAGTGTTCTGGAAAGGTCCAAGGAAAGCAGAGATGAATTCTGGATTGGTGACTATTTCTGAGGCAGGATCAGGAGTGTGGGGGTAACTAGAGGCTGGGTCATGGGCAAGGGTGACTTAGCCATTGGGCATCCTGAGGAACATAGAAAAATAGCAAACATTGTCAGTCAGTGGGTCTCACTGGTAAGAAAGTAACAGTGACTCAACAAGGGGGTGATTATGGCATTTTACAGCTGCTGCGGCTGGCTCTGTGTCTCTTCTCCCAGTCTGAAGAACAGCAGGGCTGCCTTTGTTTTTCAGTACAAGTCGATTTTCTTGCCTTTAGTCTTGTTCAGGTTTTACCCCTTCACAACCAAGTCAGCAAAAATGAAAGCACAATTACTATCACAGCATCTCTGTTGCTATTTTTATTTCCTCTTGCATGTTGAAATGGCCCAAAGGAAAAAGAAACAGCAAGGAATGGGTCACTGATCTAGGAACTTGGGAAGGGGCTCAACCAAAGCCACATGTTTCGTGAAAATTCACCTAGAGATGCCAACTACACGAAGGACAAACTGCACAAAGGTTCCAAGACATGTGCCTTGTTCCCTGAAAGTGGTGCAGTGATAGAAGTTGGGTAAAGAGAAGTCTAAAAACCTCACAGGTTCCCCCCAGTTTAGTGGAAAAGAAATTGCAGGTTTGGGAGTGCCCACATGGGCAGTGAAACACCTGGTACTTGTCTCCCATTAGAGATGAATAACATCTTAGATGGAGATGGAAAACGTACTAATGGGCACTACCCCAAGCTGGCAGGAAGAAAGTATTTAAGCAATAACTACCATGCTGCAACATGAATGAGCCTTGAAAATATTCTGCTAAATAAAAGAAGCCATTTATAAAACCATATGTTGTATGATTCCATTTACAGGAAATGGCCCGAATAAACAAATCCTGAGACAAAAAATAGTTGAATGGTTTGAATAAGGAGGAGGTAGGGGCTTTAGAGGGAAATAGTGACTGCTAATGAGTGTAGGAGTTTCTTTTTGGAGTGATGAAAATGTCCTGGAATTAATTGTGCAGCATGACTCTTGAATACTAAAAACCATTGACTGTACACTTTAGGTGGATTTTATAGCCTGTGAATGATTTCAACAAAGCTCTGTATTAAAAAAAAAAAAATAATAGGGGAAACTGGATGTTTCCCCTATATGGAAATTCTCTGTGTTATTTTCACATTTTTTTTCTTTCAATCTAAAACTGGTCAAAATTTTTAGTGAAATTACAAATGAAGAGAACAGAGCTCTAATTCATTTGCTGGTTTCCCAGGCCCCAGCCATCTCTCAACCCTTCTGTCCTAAACAGCTAGAAAGGGAAACGGGGGTGGGGGGGGGGGGTCCGGCAGGCAGGGGGCATGTAAATAGAGAGAATGAAGAAGCCCTCTGTGAGAATAGGAGAATAGGAAACTATTGACAAGAAGGGTTCCAGGTCCAAAATAATAATTAAAAAAAAAGAAACCTCCATGGTCCCTGTGCAAAACCTCACAGGTTACCTATGCAAGGGAAAGATGAAATATACATGCTAAAAGAGGACACGCAGGAAACAGAAGACAATATTGGATAAGAAATGTTTTGCTCTCTCAAGAAACTGAAGATAACTTGAGCTCTTTGAAACATGAGATCAATGTCCAGGCAAGGCAAGAGAATGATTTGAAAAGGAGCAGCAAGAAAGTAAGAGAATAGAAGAGTAAGAAAGTAAGAAAAGAAATTAAGGACAAAAACAACAGTGGGGCAGAGTTAGTGGATACAAGGGCTCTTATCAGTGACTCTGGAATCTGATGATCCTGAATTCTAATTTTTGTGTCTCCACTTAGATTATTCGGGATCCTTTTGTTCACACATGACATAAAAATTCAACTACTTTTACACATGTGTGTTCATAGCAGCAATATTCACAATAGGAGGGGAATAAAAACCTGAAAAAACCCAAATACCTATCAATGGATAAATAAACAAAAATGTAGTATGCACATGCAACAGATTATTCAGCCTTGAAAAGGAAGAAAATTCTGACATATGCAACAAGTTGGATGAATCTTGAAGACGTTATGCTTAATAAGATAAGCCAGTCACAAAAATTCAAATATATGTGATTCTTATATGAGATACCTAGAATAGTCAAGAGATGGAAGGTAGAAGTGGCCAGAGGCTAGGGATGGAGGGAATGGAGAATTATTGCTTAACAGGTACAGAGCTTCAGATTTGCAAGATAAAGAGAGTTCTGTAGAGACAGATGGTGGTGAGGGTAGCCCAACAATATTTACTATTGAACTATACGCTTAAAAATGGGTAAGATGGTTAATTTTATTTAGAAATGCACAAAAGTCAGCAATTAGATTAAGAAGTAATTTGTCTCACATAAAGGAGGAGGATGGGGCAGAATCAGGGGCATCACGTGTGACCAGGGCTTGGTCTTCATGGAGTGATGATGATCAATGATGGCATCCTCTCAAACACCAAGAGTTCTTCATGTTCCTCTCCCCCCACAAAAGAAATCCCTAGGACAGTGATTGGCCCGACTTGAGTCACATGCTTATCCTACCCCTGAACCAGTCCCTGTGCCCAAGGGAGGGGGTGCACTAATGGGGCAGAAGAAGGATGGGGAGCTCTTTGGGCAGCCCCAAACAATAACTACCATAGAGATTAAGGAGACTACATTCCAAGGATGACTTAGAGCTATAGGGGAGAAGATTGGAAGGGGAAATCTATGTTATGCTTTAGGCGAGAAGCAGAGAGTAGGGAGAAGAGGAATTCCAGGACTAGGAGTCAGAGAAAAGTTAGGAATAGGGCCTCCCTGATTGCCCAGGGGTTAAAGACAGCTCTATCAAGCTATTGCAACCACTGCAGCACTAGTTTGATCCTAGCTGGCCAAGGAATGGCACAGTAGACCGCTCCTCTCTCATTTGCTGCTCCCCTCAGTAGTGTATTTCAGTAGATCTGCCTGTTCTGCTCCCCACTTTGTCTTTGGTGAATTCTCTGACCTCTGTACCTCTGACTTACACCCCAGTTCTTGTATGCATAAATAAATCTTTTTAAAAAAGAAAACTTAGGAATGACCAGGAAGGAACAGTGGCATGTTGACACCCAGGAGAAGTCATCTTGATGCCCAGATGCAGGCCATGCTGCTGTGACAGGGAGCACTGTTAAGCAGAGTACAGAGACTCTGCAAAGCCAAATAGACCTCAGAGGTCAGTGCCCAGTAGCCTGGCCTCCCACCCAGACAGGGTTTGCAGGCACAGCGGGTGAGTGTAAATGAGGAGGAAGTCAGGCCCAACACTACTCAAGTTTCCAGAAAGACCAGTTGCGACTTTGGTGCTTCATGAGATGGAATCTTCCAACTGCCCCAACTGGCTATCCCTCTAGGACTCAGCAGTGATACTTTGAAAGGAAGAAAGAGGATGCAGGCCAGTTGGGGGACTTTGAAGATGACCAGGGAGTCAGGGCAAACCTTGTCTTGTTCCATATCCAAGGGATCAGGGAAGAGGAATCAGGAGGAAAAGAAGGTGAAGGGTCCATTTCTTTCATCTGGGGATGAATGGGCTTTGGGGTGTGGCCTGCGCGATGTAACAGAATGAAGAGACCACTGGAGGAGGAGTCTGACTGCACTGGGCTTGCAACAATTACTTAGGGGCTATGTGAACTTTGATGTTTCTATTGTTCTATTCCAGTTTCCTACCAGTAGATTGTGAATAGCTATGCCTGCCCTTTGGGCTACCTATGAGCTGAGTGAGAACAGAATCAGGCCAGGTCATATACCTTAGCTCTGCTGCTCATGTTTTAGCGATACAGATTCCCCATGTGCGTGTCACAGTGTTTATTTCCACAGTGTTTTTATGAGTACATGGTTCAGCTACGTCCTCTTGTCTTTCTCGATAGACTGCAGGGTTGCTGAGAATGATCTGTGCACAATCTACCCTCAAATACTGGGCAAAGAGCCAGGCCCAGGAAGCTTTGTCTCTAAGTACAATGCCAGTGGGTGCAAAGGCCAAGCAATGACGCGAACATTTTGTAGGAATTTGCAAAAGCAAATATGAGACAGGAAAGCAAAATAAATTTGAAGGCTGGGTTAAGCAACTTTGAAGAGAGGTCTACTCTGTGGAATAAGAAAATTTTCAGAATCTTCAGTGGCAAATGTTAACCTCACAGCTTTATTTCTGGGAAAAGTGAGTTTGGATGACCTAAAGGATCAGGGTTTTCATGCCAAGTATGATTTGTTCTGGAAGCAGGTATCTTCTAGGAATTTTTACTGCATGGATTTTTGAAAAGAATTCTTAGGAGGTGGGATGTTATTACAACTCTAACTGCCAAGGGGCAAGGACCTTATTCCACAAACAGACCTTAGACTCAGTCCCTTGAGGAGTGTTTACAACGAAGGTGGGTCTGGAGGATTTAGGAGCAGGGACTAGAGGAAGCTGAAGTGCTTCATGGACAAAAATAATAAATGTAGGTAGGAATTCCTACACCAGCTGTGGATGAGCCTTTAGGACATTATGCTAAGTAAGGTGAGCCAGGCACAAAAGGACAAATGCAGTAAGACTGCTCTTACATAAGGTCTCCACAGCAGTCAGATCCATAAGGAGAAAGCAGAGCTGTGTTGCCAGCGCCTGGGAGCAGAGGGGATGTAGAGTTATTGATGAATGAGTCTAAAGTTTCCATTTTGCAAGATGAAAATAATTCTGTGGCCAGATGGTTGTGACGATTGCAGAAATACAAATGCACTTAGTATCACTGATCTGCACAGTTAAAAATGGTTACAATGGTAAATTCCATGTTGTGTTGATTTTACCACAATACAAAAAATGGAAAAAAAGAAATGTGGGTTTTCCAGGGTAAACTGGGGGCAGCAAGATGGAAAGGGACACAGTTGTTGTAAGAGATGCTGCCGTCCAGGAAACATCCCCAATGGGACAGTGGCCAGGGACTTTTAAAAACAAGATGACTTAATATTGACTGTGGTGAAGCTGTTAGCTAGGTTCACAGCAAATCCCTATCCAGCCCCTGATCTGGACTGAAGCCTGATGCACAGAAAAGTTTTGCATAAACCGGGTCTTTGAGAAAACCTGGAGAGACCGAATACATCTGAACTGCTGTGCGGTGCTGCGTGCATAGAATAGAGTTGCCATCCATGGGCTGAACTGCCAGAAGTAGGCACTCAGAGTCATAAGCGACCTTGACATTGACCTCAGTGCCTCCCCATTGCACGCCCCCTACCTTTCCAGGCAATTCTCAAGGAAGGCATTGGACTTCCAGAGGGTCAAGTCCTAGATCTTAAAGGATAGGACACCCCTAGCTGCATCTGGGTCACATTTATAAAATGCCCCTTTCCTTCTGGATTTTGCCAGCCACCATTTTTTGGATAACCCTTATGCTTTTCAGAAATGCAACTACAAATATTAGTAAGGTTTGCTGTTTGTAAATCAGTAGAGGATGTTGAAACAGAGCAGGAATTCTAGAATGAATTATGTTGAGTTGGGATCCTGGCTCTGCCTCCTACCGTGTGACATTAATATTTTACCTTATAGCACTCTTAGGAGCATGAAATCAGCACCTCAGGTAATGGATGCAGAACAGCTCATAGTGTTCATCATCCCTGCTACCTAAGTCAGTGGGAGTGGGGTGGCGGGGGGGCTAGGGCTCAGTAATTGGTGATTGAAGATTGATGATTTTCCTGAGGAAGCTTTGAGTTCCCAACCTCATCTATAACCAGAACTCTTGTGTCTGGGCCCAAGGAGTGCAGAACCCCTTTCTCAGGCTGCCCCAGCTACCATCCACCCTTCAGTTCTCTGGAGCATAAAAGAAGCAGGTCAACTGCACATGAACAGTGGGATTTGGATTCTCTTCAAATGAATGGGGATCGTTCAGAACATCTCATCCCCTCTCTTGGAATAAATGACCCCAAGCACATAGCTGTTGCAGATAGGAAAGTGGAACTGGCCTCTCAAAGAGGAGACTGTATTTTAATCGGCTCTACGTGATAGGCAATGCGGTATTGTTTTTGTCGAGATCGGGATAACCCTGAAGCCCAATTCATCGTTGTAGCAAAGTGCTCCACTTGCTTAAAAGTCTTCAGCCCTCTGCTTTGGGCGTCAACACTTTCTCCTCTGTGTTCTCGCTTGAATGCACCTGGAGAACTTGCGCTTTCCCAATATATTCTGAAAAAAGGAAGACAGCAGACAGGAGAGGATGAGGGCGCCTGGGCCCCTCCCCGGGAGTACCCCATGCCTCCGCAGGCCCTGAGCTGGTATGGGTGAGCCTTTTCAAGCTCAGTCTGGCCCTGGCTCTGCTGGTAACCGGAGAGGGGTGAACTCCCATCTCTGATCTTCACCACCACTCTCTGTCCTTTCTACACCCAGGTAACAAATGTCTATGCAGTGCCCTCGTGTTAGACACTCAGTCAGGCACTTAGGTCTAGTCTGGGGGAGAATAACATACCCCCAGAATATCTGTCCTCTTCTCTCACCTCAACCCCCGACCCCTGACCTGGTCTCAGGCACTGGCTTCATACAACAGCCTCCCCCCATCTCCCCTATGTCCTCCTGTCCCGTAACAGTGTGTCTTCACACAGGGGCCATAGGGGTCCCCCACATTCTGCTTATAAGCCCTTCAGTGCACCCCAGACACAGTGTAAGAACCATATCCTGGCCTTTGTCACAGGCCACCTGCCTCATCTCATTTCTTACTACTTTCCCCAAACCATGAGTACCCCAGTCCCCATCCTGGCCTACTTGCTCTTTCACCAGCACAGCGGGGGAAGAGGGGCTGCCCTCCTTCTAGTTTCTCTCCAGACCTGTGTAGGCCTGGGGCCTTGCTGTCACTCGGCTCCTGGAGTCCTCTTCCCACCTGCTGGTAGTTCCTACTGTCTGTTTTTTTATTGCTATTTCTCATATCACCTGCTTGAAGGCACTTATGCCTCTCAGATGTTTTTATTTATTGTCTGCACTACTCCTCACTAGATGTAAGTTCTTCATACAAGCTCCTCCACAGCTGGGATTGTCTGAATTTTCCCTCAGATGCCCAGAGCCTAACATACAACTGCTAAAAAAGCATGTGTGGGGTGAATGAGTGAGTGGATGGATGGATGGATGGATGGGTGGGTGGAAGGATGGGTGGACAGATGAAACCAGACTTTCTTGGGCAGAGACCCATTTCTAGGGTGACTTGAATCCCTCGAGAAGTCCAATCTGGATGAGCCTTGGTGCCCCCAGCATGACCTGCTGCGTGGACTTACCTGGTTTCTCGCTTTTTGGTACCGGTGGTGACTTCATCTTCTTCAGGGATTGACTATAACCAACACAAACAAGAGGCTGGGAAGGTCAGGCTGGAGCACATGACAGCGGAATAGCAGGATAGGCAGGGAGTGGAGGGAAGGCACTCTTGGGAGAGGCAGGTTATCACCCTTCCTGGAGAGCCAGCAAGTCTCTTTCCTGGCTGGCACAGCCCCAGCCAGGACCCTGGCAACTGTAACTCCATTGCCTGCTGCAGCCACAGGGAACCAAGGCCTTGCTGTCCCAGTTGCTGTAGGGAGGTCCCTGGACCTGCCTGCCCCAGACCCTCACCTGCCTGCTACTTCCTCCAAAATAGGAAGCCTGCTTGTTTAAGTGGAGACCAGGACCTCTGCTGCCCTAGGGAAAGTCTTACACGCACGAATAACGCTCTTCCAACTTGTATCAGCTTTCTACTTCAGCAAGCCCTTCTCTGCAGCCAGTATCATTTTTCCTGTCTCCAACTCTGGGAGAGGGGTTTTGGGAAGGTGAAACTGAGGTTCACAGGTGGGAGGTGGCTTGCCCAAGCTCACAGTGGGGTCTGCCTTCCTCGTGAGTCTCCCCTGGTCTCTCCAAATGGAAAAGAAAACCAAATTCAAGACGAGAGCATGAAATCAAACCTTCAAGTCTGAGCACCCAGTCCCTTCTCATCAAACCCACCCATATTCCAACCATCCCAAACTCAACATTCCCTAGAGTATGCACACAGCCAACCTCCTTTTCTGAATTTCCCTACCCCCTCTCTTCAACTTCAAATCCTATCCAACCCTGCAGAGTTCCACAAGTCTATCAGAAATACCTAGGTGATTATTAAAACTACACATTCTCTATGTTCACTCCCACCCTGCTGGGTTTGAATCTCTAGGATTCTGCATTTTTAATAAGAGCTCTGTTAAATCTGAGTGCTGCTGGGCATGGCTCTCCTGCTGACCAACAGGGTAACTGTGAGTAGTCATTCAACTTTTCCTGAGCCTCAGTTTTGTCATCTGTAAAATGGAGATCATACTGCTTCTGTGAGTGGTTGTGGACCAGAAAGATATACAGTACCTGGTGTTCAATATTTCTGGTTCCATTGCTAACATCCAAGTCCTACTCACCTGCTTTGTGGGGCCTTCCTGAACCCTTTCTCTTTCTCCATCAGACTTAATGCTGACAGAAAGGTCCTTCTGCCTCCCCGTTTTAGCATTTCACCCCTATTTTTGTCTTCCCAAAGACCAGGAGCTTCTGGAGGACTAGATGGGGTAATTCAGACCCGGATGGTCTCTTGGCTACAAGAGACAGCTCCTGCCGCATTCCCACAACCAGCAGTCTGGTCTGGTTTGCAAAGCGACCTTCAGAGAGTACAGGCAGAAGTGGAAGGTCCCCTGCAAGGGGCTGGGCCTCTTCCTTGGGGCCAGCTCAGCCAGCTCAGGCTGTGGCTAGCACCAGGCTCACTTCTCTGGACCCACTGACCTCACCTGGGAGGACAGGTGGCTGAACATGAGGGGGCAGTTCTGGATACAGAAGGGCAGATGAAGGCGATCAAGCGCACCTGGAGGGTGGTGGTGGTGGTTGTTTCTCTTGTAATTCTTGTACTTCTTGGAGTTGGTCGAGCAGTTTTTCTGCTGGTATGGAAAGTAATGGCTCGGGTAGGAGCTGAGCCACCGCTGTCTGCAGGAGCCCCAGTGCTAGGTCTTTCTCTGTAAGACAGCCAGGACAAGTCCTCAGCGGCAAGACCAAGGCCCCCATCCCCTCCCTAGATGAAACAGGCAAGAAGCAGGGGTCAGGGCTTCCCGCCAACCCTGGCCCAGGACAGCTTTCTCTAACCAGCTGGCACAGGTCCCTGTAGTTGGTAAGAAGGGCCTTACTTCCCTCCTGGCCTGTGTGTACAGAGCATCCAGTGCTTCTGCTCCTCACTCTTGCTATACAAGCACCTGTGCACCCTGTTCTTAACACCTTCTGGCCCACTGCTCCCACTCACTCACTCCCCACCCACCCTGGAAAGCTTCTCTCCTCCCTTCTCTTCCCTTCTCCCCTGGCTTTCCCCTCTGGGAAGCCTTCTCCAGCTCTCCGGCCCTCATCACTCCTCACCCTCCCACTTAGACACACGCACTGTCCCATGTCTGCGTGTGTGTCCATGTGTGTTCATGTGCATATACATGTGTGTGTGTCTGTGTGTGTTTTGTATCTATGTGTGCATTTCCCACAGTGCTGGGTGAGGACTGAGTCTGCTGAGTATAGTCTTTGGATTTTTTCCTCCTGGGTGCTGGGGCCTGCGTGCAGTTAGTGTGAAGGAGGGGTCCTCCTCATGTAAGTCTTTTTGTGGCATGGAGAGGAGGAAGCGGTGTGATTGCCCGGCTGGAAAAGGTTAGTTTGGGACTCCCAAAAGGAGAAAGGAGAAGAATCCCAGGTGGAGGGCCCTGGGGTGGGAGCCAGGTAACATCCATATTGGCAGAGATAGAGGAGGAGGCCCTCTCTCAGCCATCTCCAGTGAGAAAAGGACCCAGGCACCCCAGGGTGGCTGTGTTCTCACCCTTTGGTGGAGCGTAGAGTAGCCAGAACTGGATAGAACTCAAGGAGTCTGTCTGTAAGATCTGACACAGGAGCTCCAAGACCTGTGGGCAGAGGGCCTGGTCAGCGTGCCCGGATGGTACCTTCCAGCCGCAGCACAGACCCTCTCCGCCCTCCCGAGTGGCCTCCCACAGCCTCTGCTTGGCCACATTGGTCCCCACGGTGGCCCATGGTCCCCCTCTCTCCATGGTTCTTTACACTTTACAGGGGACCTTCTCTCCAGAGAACTCTGGAGGAAGCTCCTCACTGGACAGATGAGGAATTCAAGACCATGAGAGGATGACTCACAGGGAAATTGTGGCAGAACTAAGCCTCAGAATCATATAGGTGGGCCCCTCACCCCACTTGGAAGGGTTGTACCCCAATTCCTTCACTGGGAAGGCAAAGTCAGAGCTGGCCAATCAGTTGCTTGGAGACGCACCGAGTCTTGAATCCCTGGGTCCTTGGTGTGGGAGCTTCAGGGACCCCACGGGCTTCCTCCCCACCCTGGAGCTCCCAGAGTCTGGAGACATTAGAAAAGAGGTGAGGTGATCCCAGGGGGTAGCCTGAAGGTCAGGCCTGGCTGGTACTGCAAACCGCCCAGCTGGGGGCTCCTTCTTGCAGAGCAACTCGTACACTTCGCTCCCAGCTTTCTCAGCCTTTGGCATCTTTGTTACTTCTGGACTTTTCCCCCCCTTCATTCTCCAGTCAAAAAAAGAAAGATCCAGCTCTGTCTCGGATGGGCTATGGGAGATCCCTACGCAGGGTTGCAGGCGGCGGCCATGGCTACGGTGGGCTGAGGTTGGCAGCCGTGGTGGGAGGTGTAGCCCCTGGAGTCCTAGGAAAGTGGGAACCCCTCAGTGCTTGGCAGGTTATTCTTCCCAGGACTTGAAGGGGCTTGTCAGTCCCCTCAAGTCTCTGCATCCTTGGCAGAGTGGAAACTGGGCAGGCTGCTCCCCAGGCTTATGCCACTTGGGCACCCACCCTCACCCCCATGTATATACTCACTGCAGTGACCCCCTCCCCTGTCTATCCCTGAGCCCTTCTCCATTCTCCCAATCCAACTTACCTGCCCTGTGCCCCCTCCCCACGGGACCCGAGAACCTAATTCCAGGCAAGGTGAGGCCGCCCTAAGGTGGAGAAAGTACTGTGTTCTAGTCCCAGCTCTGCTGCTCCCTCTGGGGACCTGGGCCACAGAATGTCACCTGGCAGGGCCTCAGCCTCCCCATTGTGCCATGAGGATCTCAGGCCCTGTCTATTCTATTCACTTCCCTGGACTCCAAAGGGAGCACAGGCTTGAAAATGCTGATCACAGGGAAGGTGCCCAGATGCTGTCTCAGTGTCTGCCTTCCCTGGAGGACACGGATATCTCAGTAGGGACCTCAGTGCCGTAACCCACTGAAGAAGACATGGACTCATCTCAGGCCGGGAAGGGGAAACTTGAATGTGGAAAAGGTGGTCTTTTTGCTTTGCCATAGCATAGACCAGACCCTTTCGGAGTATGAGGAGACCAGGCTGCGGGGCACAGGTCCCCGGGAGTGCTTTGAGGACACAGTGGGCAGGACCTTCATCTCCATGCTTGTCATTCCACTATTGTAGCTGCCTTCATTAGCTCATCAAATGCCATAGCTCGAGCAGACCTTCATGATGACTTGTTCATGCTCCCAATTTGGATAGATCCTGGAACTAAGGCCCTGAGAGGGAAGGACTTGACAGGGAGGGAAAGCTTAACAGAAACCTGGAGGCAGCAGGAGACTGGAACCCAGAGTCCTGGCTCCTAGGTCTGGAGTGTTCAGATCAGATGCAAGCACCCCTGGGAGAGGCCATACTTAAAAGCAGTCTGAAGAATCCTAGTGGGGATTGCTACGGGCCTGGGGGCAGGTACCACCTGGTCGTCCTCAGACCGGGGCCTCTGCTGGGCCTGCCGTCGGCCTTCCCTGGGCCTTACCAACAGCTCCTGATCCTGCAGGATGGTCTGGACTCCTCTGTCCTTGCCTGAAGCATAGTTCCTTCGACCCTGGCGGGAGGCGTGGCGGCCTATGGCTCTGGTGGAAGTGGGGATGAGCCTCCCTGTCTCAGCTGAGTACTTTGCCCCCTGTTTCCGCTGGGGCTCTTCCTTCTGCTGGGACGTAAGTGTCCTGACACTCTAGGCAGAGAGAGAGAGACAGGCAGAGACAGACACAAGGGAGGAGAGGTGAGGAGAGGAAAGGCAGGGGAGGGAAAAGGAAGGGAGGGGAGGGGAGGGGAGGAGAGGGGAGGAGAGGGGAAGGGAGGGGTGGTGGGTCACACCCTAGGACGCCCATCACTGCCTCTTCTCCTGGAATCCCAGCATCAAAACATTGCGAGGATCCAGAACGTTGACTAGACCAGCCCCACCCCACCCCATCCTAGACCCTCTCCCCAGTTCATCGTTCTATCGTCTCCCTCTTTCTCCTGAAATTTCATTGCATTTGGCTGTTCTAGTGCTCCTTGGGTGGTCTTCATGCTTCCTCTTAGGCAGACACGCCCTGCTGCCCCTCCCCTTCCCCCAGTCCCTCAGGGATTTGCAAACAATATCCTGTGTCAGGACCCCCACATATTTTAATTCGTAGTTCAGCTGCCCCCAGTTTTATCCCCCACAGCTTGGCATCTTTTCTTTGCCCTGGGAAACCCTCCCAAACCAGGACTGTGGACACGAGACCTGGGGTCCCCAGCCCCTGCAATTCCAGTTAAGACTGGTAGTAAGTATCCTTCCGCCCATTTTAAAGATAAGAAAACTGAGGTCCAGGCAGCTAAGCTGAGCTCTGCAGGGAATCAGCTGCCGAGCAGGGGTGAGCACTCTGCTGCTCAGGCAGGGCCAGGACCCTACTCAGCCACACAGTGCTGGGCCTGTCCCAGGACCAATTCCAACTCCCTGCAGGCTGCCTCCCAACTATTTTTACTGGGTTATCAGCAAAAGGCCCCATGCGATCATCCCCACCCTGCTTGAGTCAGTGATTCTCCACTCCTTATGAGAACAGATACTAAGTTCAGAGGGAAACACAAGCTCCTCTTCCCACATTCAAAGTTGGTCCCCTCTCACCTTTTCTCCAACCAATGCCCGCCGCCTGCCCACTCACCCCCCATCTCAAGCTGTCCTGCACTTTTCAGCCCCTGAGATTCGGGCTGCACGCCTCTACTGGGAGCGCCGCCCCTTCCACTAGCTGACCTCCCACTCTTTTTGGGATGTCTCCCCTAGGAACATGCTCTCCTCCTGAGCCCTCACTGCAACCCTCTCCCTTAAGTGTTCCCGGGCCCCTCCTCCCGTGCCAACAGCGCCTCATATGACCCTGTGCTCTAGGACTGATTAGGTCCCACTGACTCGGAAGGATTTGGGACAGGAGATGGATCCATTTCCTCTCTTCCCAGGCAGCTCCTCTGTTCAGCACCCACCTCCTTGTCCTTCAGCTCATTCTCCTTGGTGAAGATGGCCACCCGGGAGGCCAGGTCCTTCAACTCCTTCTTCCACGCCTCTGGGAGGAGGGAACAAGATCCCGCTGGCCCACATCTGGGTTCTCCCCATTGCCCTCCCTGTGGTGCAGGGTGTTGGGAGGCCTGCTCCCCTCCCCAGCTTTGTACCCTACATCTTTTTTTAAAAAAGTATTATTTATGCATACAAGAACTGGGGTACAGGCCAGAGGTGTGTGGGGTGAGAGGATTCACCAGAGACAGAGTGGAAAACAGAACAGGCAGACTGACTGAAATACACTGCTGAGGGGAGCAGCGGGTGAGACAGGAGAGGTCTGCTGCGCCATGTGGGTTGCTCCCTGGCTGGCCAGGGGATGGAACCTATGCCCACCCTACATCTTAAAGAGAGAAGGAGAGGCAGGGTCCTTGAGAGATGGAGCAGGAATATTTCATTGGCTGGGAGTGCGTGGGTGTGGTGAGTGCTGGAAGGGCTCGATGTGCAAGGCCTGGGGTTTATTTGGAGACTGTACCAGGTTGTATATTGTTCATTATAGCGTTGCCTCTTTTAGGGCTCTGAAGCTGGACTGAGATTCAGGAAAAGTGCTGTTACTAAATACCGAACTACTGCTGGAGTGGTTATTAAGGAGCACTACAGCACATCTTCCAAACCTGTGCATGCACAGGACTGTCCTGCCCCCCAGGATCTCCCTTCCTCCCCACCCTACCCACTTTCCCACACCCTAGTATGGAAAGGGCAAGGCTTGCCAAAGCAGAGGTCCCTGGCACACAGCTCCAGCACGCTCTATGCTGATGAGATGATAAGCTGGTACCTGAGGCTACAAGCTACTAAATATTTCCAATATCATGCCCGTCTACAGCTGTCAGTCACAAGACTGTTGTCCAAATCTGCTTGTCTTCTGCTTGGTACAGAAGAAACTCAAAAACAAGCAGGGGTGCATTTGTTAGCACCTGGGCGGGGGTGCGCAGGGAGAGAACTAATGCAGATGCAGGTGCCCAAGGAAATGAGGGGAAAAATGCAGGACCCCACCATAAGCCACTGACCTAAAAACAATAGCCCTTTCCTTCTCAGGCACCCCCCCAAGCAGGGCTGCCCATAGGGAAGGTGTATGGTTCAAGTACCTCCAGAAGAAAGCTGGGGTTCCTTATTGGACTGTGGGTCACCAATGGGGCCATAGATGGTGGGCATCCCCATCAGATAGCGGGGTAAGGTTGCCAAAGAGAACTCGTCCCTGACGACACAGACAGGCTTCCCGGTGAGATCTGTGAAGGGTTAGAGGTGTGAGAAGGTGGCCCAGGTGGACCCCAAGAACTCTGGGAGACCAGTCAAGGCTAGTGTACAGGGAGAGCCCCAACGTCCCCTTCTCCCAGTACCCACAGCCCTTAGATCCACAGAGCTGGGAGGAAATCTGCAGCCAGCATGGTCCACCCCAGGGGCACTCAGAATGGAGGCGGGAGGGACTTGCTCAGGGTCACGCAGTAAATTAGGCAGAGGTAAAAGAACCAGGCGCCTTGGGCCCCTAGTTCTGAGTCCTTTGCGTTTTCCATGATGGGGTAATACATGCAGGTATGAGCACACAGAGGTCATGCTGGGGGCATTAAAACACAGTCTGTGATAAGAGGGCTCGGATCACAGGGAGTGAGATTTCACTAGACTCTTACAATGAACCTCACGCCACCTGTCAGCCTGTGTAGGGCACAGGGCAGGGCAGCTCGGAGGTGGTGGCAGGCAGTTTGCACACGAGGGCCCTTCTGAGCGAAGGGCTGTGTGATGTGCTATTCCTATTAGAGGGTTAAGCCTGGAGGAGCAGCCTGGTTTGGACTCAGAAAGGTCGCCTCCTCTCCCTTTCCCTTTTGGTGCCAGGACCCCTCAATTTTTGGGTTCCCTCCAGCTCGCTGCCACCTCCTCCTCTCCTCTGCTGTTTCCTTCTCATCTCTGTAACCTCTCACCTTGGGGTACTGGGGTTCTGTCCCCAGGTTCTCCTCTCTTGGATGCACGGATCTCCGGTGCATACATACTGGACGATCTTCTCCAGCCATGTCCACTCAAATACCATCTTCTGAATGGCTCTCCCACCTGCCTCTGCCCGAACTCCACACCCAGCTGCCCACTCTCCACCTCCTCCTGGGTGTCTGAAAGGCAGCTCACACTTCTCGTTTCCCACGTCCCAGCCAAACTCCTGACCCTTCCCCACCTTCCACTGGCTCCTTCCATAGGCTTATTTGTCTCAGTCAATGCAACTGCAGTTGCTCAGGCCAAAAGCTAGGCATCAGCCTTGATTTCTCTTCTTCATACTTTATTTTTCATCGACCAGCAAATCCTGCCGGCTTTACCTTCTGTATATCTCTGGAATAAATTCACTAATATTTCCATTACCGCCTTTCTGGCTGTCCACACAGAGGGCAGTAGGTCGCTCCTGTCACTGCTTTGCTCTTAACCTTCCAATGGTTCCTACTTGACTTGGAAAGACGACTCCATGGCAAATGCTGCAGGGCCCATGTACTCTCTGATGCTCTCCTTTCTCCCCCCCAATCCCCACTATTCCTGCAACAGTGCCCAGATGCTCTAGCCTCACGGCCTGTATGCTTGTTGTCTCTCTACCTGGGACATTCTTCCCGATATCCATGTGGCTCATGCCTCTTCCTTTAGTGCTTTGCTCAAATGTCTTGTTGTTGGTCAGTCTCTCCTCTCCAGCCTTGAGACTCACTCTGGTACCTGGTCTCTTTCCTGGCCTCCCCCACTTTCTCAACCCCATCAGGGCAGGGGCTGCCTGTTTTATTCACTGTCATTCCCCAGGACCTAAAAAAGTACCTGAACTATTGTTCACATACAATAAATGGTTGATGGATGGATGGGTGAAGGGATGAAATGGCCTAAGCTAGAGAACAGAGAGCAGCTGGGGCAAAATGTCATCCATTTGTCTGATTTGTAAAATGGGAGAATCCAGCAAGGAGGGAAATCCTATATTTTACACACACACACACACACACACACACAGTCTGCCCTTAAGGCTTTTATTCTGCTCCCCACCCCTCCCAACTCCCAAGGCAAGTCTTGATTTGGCTAAGTGCTGCAGTGGCCAAACAGCTCTGTGACCCTGACCAAGTCCCCATCCTCTCTGGACCTCAGCCTGGAAGCAGGAGGCCTCCCCCCCTTTCCAGTTTTCAAGAACACTCCCCACCCCCCACCCCACCCAGGTTTTGGCCTACCTCAGCCCTACCTTTGATGTGGGTCACACGTTGGGGGTGGGGGTGGTGTCGGGAGAAGAAGGAGTGGTGACTGAGACGGCCAAAGCGATAGGCGCCTGGGGTTTTGGTTTTAGGGGTCTTTGGTGCCTCTTGGGTCAGCTCAAACTTCATGATCCCTGGGATCACCAATTCTTTCTGTGGCCCGTCATTCCCTCGATGCCTTGGCTTGTCCTCACACTTCTTCACAGGCTTCAGCTCAGCCTTTGGACTAAAAGACAGGATCAAGAAGAAGGTAATGGAACCCCCATAGTGGTGCTCATCTGAGCTCAGAACTCAGTGCCTGTTTTCTAGTATCTCAATACCACCCCATGGCACGCAAAGCTGGGTCTCTCCAAGAGTCCTTTCCAAATTGGTACAATCTGGCCCCAGAGAACCTTCTACCTTCCTAAAATTACTTAGCAGGAAGCTAGGATCCATTTGAGAGAACACAGATGGGATCTCCCAGGATCCCAGTTTCTCCCCAGAAACCATCTCTAAAGCCAGAGACAGAAATCACAGACCCACCTACTCATCCAAACACCTGGGATGGAGCAAAGACCCATTATATATATACATGGGCTGACACAAGCAAGGGCCTGCCCCCAAGCCAAACTGTTGGCAACCCAGGAGAAGTCAACTACAGGTGGTCACCTCCCCCCATGCCCTTGGGTCAGTCTTGGCCCAGTCAAAGCCGGTACCAAACCAGACTACACCACCAAGTCTTTCCTGTGGGGGCACCTCCTGGAAGAGATATCAGGCTGTGACGCCGCAGGGAAGCATCAAGCTCTTACTGGCTTGGCTTCACTGGAGACAAGCCGTCTCAGGTTCTCTGGCCTCCACCCTGCAGCCCGCCCTGCTCTGAGTATGCTGTCCTTTTTCCCCTAGAGGAAGAGGTCAAGGTCGGCCCGCAAAGATCCAAGCTCAGCTGCGTTTACTTGGGGCCTGGTGGTACCACCTGCCTGCTAGGTGTCTGTATTTCCTTCTCCTTGTGGCCCTGGAAAGGAGTCTCATTGGAGGAGAACAGATGGGCTTTGGATACGCTAAGTAAGACTTTCCGCCCTGGGACACTGGGAGGATCCTGCTGATCAGGCACCTGAGTTTCCTGTTCCATCTTCAATTCATCACTAAGAGACTTGGGACTTAAAGAAATAAAGCAAACCTCAGAAAGTAGCAATTCGAAGCCTCCCTCATCCCCTGCAAGTAACAGAGGAAGCCACTCCCAGAAATCAGTGCCCCTGCCCCCTGCCACCATGGCCTCCCTTTCCCCAGGCTGTGACCCCTGCTAACTCAGGCTTGAGAACCCTGCTGGGGGCCTGGTTGGTGACAATGAAAGGTGAGGAAAAACTGCTGAGTCTTTCCTCTGCTGAGTTCCCCAGGCTACCTTTGTCTTCCTTCCCACCCCTACCCCACTTCCTTGGCCAGCAGGATGTGCACATGGGACCTTACCTCATCTGTGGATCCTGGGACAATTCAGTCATCTCCGTAGTCATTTTAGGGTTTAATGGAATAAAGACCTTTACACTTAATACTAGTGCGGAAGACAGATGACAGTCGCTCTCATAGACTGGTGATGGGAGTATAAGCCAGAACACTTTGGGGGGAAAATGACAACATCTTATAAAATTGAACATGTGCATGCCATACCATGCAGCAACTCCTCTGCCAGATACATGGTCAACAGAAACTCTTGCAGATGTGCAACTGGGACTATTTGCAAGAACATTCAAACTCACATTGTTCAAATAAGCAAAAACATGGTGACAATCCAAATGTTCAATGGCAGAAGAATGGATAAACAAGCTGTGGTGATTCAGACAATTGAACATTGTATTTCAAGGAAAATGAATGAACCACAGCTATAGTCAGTGCATTGATGCATCTTATCAGCAGATACATCTTACAAATCAAGGAACTGTCCTGATGTAGCCTAAGATTCTTTTGAAAAATGAAGTTCAAAAGCAAGAAAAATTATCATAAGCGTGATAAAACAAGGAAAAAACAAATGTTAATGACAAAAGTGACTAGTGGCTACTTCTGAGGGGAGGGGAAGGAGGGAGGAGACAAGATGTGTTGGTGGTGATTTTCTAGTTCTTGGTTTGCGACATTATTTACACATGTTCACTATATTATTAACTAATGAAATTAAATGGATGAATGACGATGGATGTCAAACCTAAGAATTGTGATTAATCTAAATCTCTGGACCTGAATACATACATATATATCTCCAAAGTACTGGGGTTTCAGGTGCCAGGAATGGGTTTAGGACAGAAAATCAGTGCATTCTTCAAATTAACCCTCAGAATCACAGAAATTCCCAGGGCCAAACTTGGTGGGGAGGGTGGGTCACACTCTCTGAGGTGGAGAAAGAGAAGACTCTTTGGGGTCACCCAGCAAGGAACCAGGCATTCTGATTCAAAGGCTCTTTCTTGAAAAGAGAAAGAGTTCTTCCTTTAAGGGAGCTTTGGATGAGGGTAGGGTGGGGGTCCTGTGCCCTAGAGCACTTAGATGCCACAGGCTTGAGGATAGCCCCAAACGCACCTGCCAGTAGGAAAAGATATTTTTCATAATATACACTTTCAAAATGCTTTTGACTATGATCACAGTAAGAAACTCATTTTTGCCTCATGACCCAATTAACACATGCATGAGCATAGGTTTGTGGATATGAAACTGAAGCAAGGAGATCCCCAAGCCATACTTACCCTTGCTTCATTTGATGCAGACTCACATCTTCTTTCTACTTTTGGCTTTCATTTTGTAAATGCTAGACGTGAACCCACTCAATTGATTTTATTAGCCATGAATGGATCACATCCATAGCTGCTGCAGAGAAGTCAAGAGAGACTGAGCAGGCCAGGCCTGCCTTATCCAGATTGGAACAGGCTGAGCCCACTGCCCCTGCCCTTGTCCTCACTTCCCTTTTCCTCTGGGCCCCCAGCCATCCAGGCAGGAGGGGTCTGAATGCTCAGATCAGTAATGAAACAGAACTTCTATTTCTCCAACTCAGCTCCCTTGGGCTCCACCCCTATCCCCCACCCAGGCTCCTGTCTGGCTGCAGTGTTTCTTTTCTCCCCTGGAGAGGTCCCTGGACTCACCGAAGGCAAGTGCCCGCCGCTATAGAATGTGGGTAGGAAGCCCTTGCTGCCAGAGAGGAAAGGGCAAAAGAACCAGTCACCGAGAAGGCTCCTTGGTTCTGTGGGCAAGCCTGTCTGCTTTGTGACTGCATGAGCTAGTGGTTGCTAGGTTACCCCTTCCCTACAACTCCAGAACCACTCCCCAGAACCCCTCTCCTCATCCCCACACAGCTCCTTTTACCTCTCCTGGAGGACAGACAGGACTCACTGAGGATCTTCTCCCTTCCTGAGCTCCCTCTCCATGTTGCATTTGGCATTTTCAGTGGGGGGACTAGGGAGAAAATGAGAGTCAGGGCGGGTTCCAGCCAGCAAGTAACAGGCAGAGAGAGAAAAACTGGCGAAGAAAGTTGGAAGAGTTGGATCCCAGCTCTGTCAGACAGAATGGGCCTAATGCTACCTAAGCGGGTTCTGTCTCCATGCACCCAGTTTCTGAGGATAGACATGCAGAGTCATCTCTTGGCATGGAGAGAGGGAAGCCTGTGAATGTGACTCAGAGCATCCGTGCCCCCTATTCCAGGCAGGATAGCTGGTGGGAAGGTCCTGAGCTTCCTGTTGGCCAGGAGTTTCAATCTGACACCACCTAGCCATGTCTCCTTGGGGAAGTCGCTTGTACTGCTGGAGATTCCGAACAGCCACCATAACGCTCAGTTCAAATCCCAGTCCGGCTACATCCTAGCAGACAATCTACCTGGTGTCTCTGAGCCTCAGTCCTGTGTCTCTGAAATGAGTGATACTTGCACTGATTTTCACAGGACTTGGGGGGAGACTGAGTGACAATGCACAGGAAAGTGTTTAGAGCAGTGCCTGGCACCAAGAGTGAGTGCTCATTGTTGCTCCTCTCTACTTATAAAATGCAGCATCTCACTTACTCACAAAAGATGTTTTGAAAGACAAAAGCAATAAGGAAAGTGAAGCACCTTGCCACATGCCTGGCACACCGGTGATGCTTAGAAATAGTGACATAAGAGTCATTATCACTGGTAGCTCATGGAGGAGGGGGGTCTAGTGAAATGAGTCCTTTGCCTAATTGCTTGGGTAATTTGCTTTATTTCTCTAAGGCTCAACTTGGACACCTGTAAAATGGAGGTGAGGATTATCTTTAGTCTATGAGACAGTGGTGGGTTAGAGGCTGGGGCACAAACAGGCTGAAAGAGGATAGGTTTTCAGGCTATGCCTAAGGCTGTCCCAAGAATGAGAAGATTCTGTTCAAGAGTTCTCAGCACCCTTGGCTCCCTAACAGAGCCCTGAAAGCTTCTAGATTCTAGCTTCACTCTGGGAGGAAGAAAATGAAGGGGGGGTTGCTTGAGGCAAAACCGAACTCTTCAAAACTTCTAACCTTCTCAGCTGAAGGGAGGGACTCTGATCACAGCAGTCACCCTCCGGGGAGTGAACTTCCATGTTGTCCTTGACCCATATGCTTCTCCATCCACACAGGTATGTGTCCCCCTTTAAGCTCTAACTTTTCCTGGATGTGTCTCTGCAGAAATGAAGTGATCCATTCTGAAAGCCTCCTCTTCCACGCTTCTCGGGAATCCGGGTGGCTGTTATGATAAGTGATATATCGTGTTTGAAAGAAGAGAGGACTCTCTTCCATCCTGACTACCTTGATGTTTTCAGATACTTAGGGGGCTTCCCAGTGTCAGGGCTGACACAGCTGAGAGTAAAACCAGCTTCACTTCCCATTGCACACACCCCCACCTCCCCACACCCCCCCACCTAGATTCTCCCCTCTCTGCAGTTTCGTTTTCCATCCCTTCAGTTATCCCTGATGAACTGAGGTCTGAAAATATTACATGTCACAAGATTTTTTAAGAGAAAGCTCACATTCACAAGACTTTTATTATAGTAGAGTGTTGTCATGGTTTTATTTTATTATTAATCATTGTTGTTAATTTCTTACCACACCTCATTTAGAAATTAAACTTTAGCATTGGCGTGTATGTATTGGGAAAACCATAGCGTAAAATAGGGGTTGGTGCTATCTGTAGTTTCAGGCATCCGCTGGGATCTTGGAACATATCCTCTGTAGACAAGGGGGTACTCCTGTATTCTTTAGAACTGAACATGCGGTCTGCTGAGGGAAACCTACTTTTTTCTTTATGGTCAGAGATTCTGTCTGCCTGGAAATGGAGTGCAGTCCTCCTGCCTTTCAGTGTCCACACATACATTGCTAGTATGTAGACTTTTTTTGTTAGTTTTGTATCCTGTGATTTTGGGGAACCCACTTATTAGTCCAAGGAGATGTGTTATAGATTTCTTTAAGTAGCTAATAATATCACCCACATAGGGGACATTTTAATTTTTTTCTGTCCGGTCTGTGTGTCTTGTCTTTTATTACCTATTGCACACACTAGAAATTCTAATACTATTTTGAATAATTGAGTAAAGAATGGTAAAAAGTGGATATCCTTGCCTTGTTTCTGATCTTATGGGATAAGCATCCAGTCTTATTCATTACATATAATGTTAGCTGTAGGGTTTTTGTAGGTGTTCCTTTCTAAGGTGAGCTGTTCTTTATTCTTACTTTTCTGAGAGTTTTTATATTATTGAATTTTGTCAAGTGCTTTTTTGGTCTTAATGGATATGATCTTACATTTTTTTTCTTTAACTTGCTATTATGGTGGCTTACAATGACTGATTTTACATATTGAAGCAGTCTTGTCTTTCTGAAATAAACCTCACTTGATCCTAATGGATAATTCCTTTGACGTATTATTGAATTCCATTTGTTAAAGATTATTATACCTGTTTTCATGAGGGATATCGGCCTGTGGTTTCCTTTATTGTATACTGTCTTGGTCTGGTTTTGGTAACAGGGTAATACTAACTTCATAAAATGAACTGGAAAGTGTTCTTGCCACTTTGGGGCGGGGGGAGAAGGGACAAAAGATTGCATAAAATACATGTTAATTCTTCTTGGAATGTTTGCTAGACCTTTCTAGGAATACCATGTGGACTTGGAATTCTATTTTTTTTTTTTTTGAGAGTCTTTAAATTACAATTTTCTTTATAGTTACAGGGCTATTCAAATTATCCATTTCACATTGGGTGAGTTATAGTAGTTTGTGTTTTTCAAGGAATTGGTCCATATCTTTTAAGTTGTCAAATTTATATGCAAAGAGTTATTCCTAGTATTCTTTTATTATCCCTTTGAAGATTGTATTAATAACCCATTTCATTTATAACATTGACGATTTGTGATTTTCTCTTTTTCTTTGTCAGTATCACTAAAGGTTTGTCGATTTAAATTTTCTTTTCAAAGAAGTGGTCCTTTATTCCATTGATTTTTCTCTGTTTTATGTTTTCAGTTTCATTGATTTCTGCCATATCTTTATTATTTTCTTTTTGTGTTTATGTTGGGTTTATTTTGCTTTTCCTCCTCTATCTTCTCAAGGCAGGAGCTTAGATTATTGATTTAAGACTATTCTTTTCTAATGTATGAATTTAGTGCTATAAATTTCCCTCTCAGTTTAGCAGTATCTCACAAATTCTAATTTGGTATATTTTAATTATCATTTTGTTAAATGTATTTTTTATTTTCTTGAGACTTCTACTTTGACTCATGGATTGTTTGAAGTTTATGCTTTAGTTTCAAATGTTTGGATATTTTCCACCCTCTCTATACTTTCAATTTCTACTTTGGTTCCATTGTGATTAGAGAACAAACACTATGTATTTTAATTCTCTCAAATTTTTTGAAGTTTATTTTATACTCAGTATATGGTCTTTATTGGTATATATTCTGTGGCCATTTGAAAAAATGTATATTCTGCTGTTGTTAGGTAGAATATTTTATAAATGTCCATTAGATTCTGCTAGTTGATAGTGGCATTGAGTTCTTCTCTATCCTTGCTGATGTTCTGTCCAGTTCTAGCAATTGTTGAAAGGGAGACATTGAAATCTCTAATTATAACTTTAGATTTGTCTGTTTCTCTTTTCAGTCCTATCAGTTTTTTATTTGCATATTTTATGACTGTACTGCCTGGTGATACACATTTAGGATTGTGATATGTTCTTCTTGATAGATGGACCTGTTTATCATTATCTAAAGTCCTCTGTCTCTGGTAATTTCCTTTGCTCTGAAGTCTACTTTATCTGACAATATTAATATAGCCACTTCTTTAATCAGTGTTTGCATTTCTTTAATTAGTGAGAGTGAACATCTTTTCATATGTTTAACTGCTATTTGTATATATTTATTGTGATCTCTGTTCATATCCTTTGTCCATTTTGTCTGCTGATTTGTTAGTCCTTGTTATATGGATACACAGATTTATATATTAGATTATCCCTTTGTAATATGAGTAATTTTTAAGAGAACATTTTTTTCTTATGTTGTTGTTTGTGCTGTGAACTCCTCCTAAACTGCTACTCTGTAGAGGGCACATGCACTGACATTAGGAGTTCAGAGAGGGTAGCTCTGTTTTGACGCATTCTGCTTTTTTGGGGTTTTCATGCCTCCCTATGGAAAATCCACAGAGAAGAGCACAGGCTCTGGAAACACACTTGCCATTCTCTAGCTATACAAATTTAGATAGGTTTTGACAACTTCCAGATCCTCAATTTCTTCATTTGTAAAATAAGGATAGCAATTCTGCCAACCTTATTGGATTATTTTATGCTTAAATAAAATAATGCACATGTAATCACCCACCACAGTGCCTGACCTATAGTGAAGACTTGATGAATGGCATACTTTTAATTTTGTTTACTCAAATCAAGCAAATGTTTAATGAATGGCTGCTATATAATCCTGGTGTTATCCCCCATCAGTGTATAAGAGAAAATCCTGTGATCACATGCCCCTTGTCTTACCTTGTCTTCTACTTTGTCTGTGGAGGTCTGGATTATGGCCAATACTGTTGGGTGCTTTGATGAGGGTTGGCAGCTCTGAAAATTGAGTCTCTTCCAGGCTCTTGGGGTATAGCCACTAAGGCATTGCCTGTGCCTGTTGTCCCAAAGTCTGTGTGACTAGCTTGTGTGACTAGAGGAGAGGAAAGAAAGGTACATGACTTAAGACCCTACATGGTCCACCCACCTGTCTTTCCTGAGATGATCAAAGTCATTTGGCTATCTGTCACCTGAACAGGACTCACTGTTCCAGAATTAACAGGTATATATAGGTTTAAACCATTACTTAAGAAGGTCACCCAACTGGAAGAGCAGGCATAAGAAAAGAGAGAAACCTGAGCTCTCCAGGCTGATCTACGGTCATTGAACCAAATAAGCTTCCTACACTCATCCCTTTTCAACTTACATGCTTCTTTTCTGACTTCTACCCGAGTTCTCTCCCTCACACTCATTTTTAATACTCAGTAATTCTTACAATGACATGTATCTGTGCTGCAAGCTTGTAACCTCCAAGAGGTCAAAGGCCACATTGTTTTGTTTATCACAAAACATAGGGCCTTTCTCTGTACGCTGGTTAGACAAGTGTGCTTCTTTTGTGCTAATTCATTGAACTCTCAGTGCAATGCTTGGTGCCCAGTAAATATTCACTGCACAAATGAATGAATGAATCCCACAGTCTAAACTAGTTATCCAAGACATTCACCCACTAAGTGCTGATTCTAAGAGTCTTACCAAGTTTATGGTAGTATTTGCCACTAAATCAGCTCTAGTGATAGGAATGCTCTACTGTCCAGGGCTACCTGGTCATTTTTGATGTAGTCTTGTTGGCCAGGAAGTTCTTCTTAATATTGAACTGAAATATATCTCCTTGAGGCATCCAGTCAGTATTATTAGTCTACCTTTGGCCACATGAATCAAGTTTAGGCTGCCTTTGAAGTTAATTCTAAAATCCACCTTTTCTCCAAGGTAAGCACAAAATCATTGAATAGATAGACACTTATTTGTTGAGTGCCTACAACATGGAATTGGCTAGAGAATGAAAAGATGAAAAGATATAACACCTGTACTCAAGAGGTTACTGGTCTTGTGAGGAACCAAAGAAATGAAGCTAGAATGTGAAAAGTGCTAGGGATAGTGGAGATCAGCAGAGGGGTGCCCAAGTCAACCTAGGAGTCTTGAGGAAATGCCACAGAGGAGGGTATGGAATGAGCTCCAAGTAGAACAGGGAGAAGAGATTATTCCAAGGAAAAAAAGAGAGCATACTCAAAAGTGTGCAGATATAAAAGCCCATGGCCCTTATGGGGACTTTAAGTCTTTCCATATAGCTAATGAGATCGGCAGCGCCAGGTTGAACAAAATAGTCCAGTGTAGGCCTGTTGTCCCAGAAAACCTACCAATATGTCCTCAGTCTCAAAAGTATCCCAGATTGGATGATAAGTTACATGATCACTCCAGCTATGCTTGATGCTCTATTTTATTTTTTTTAGCAATTTTTAAAAGATTTACTTATTTATGCATACAAGAACTGGGGTACAGGCCAGAGGTACGAGGGGTGAAAGGATTCACCAGAGACAGTGTGGGGAACAGAACAGGTGGATTGACTGAAATACACTGCTGAGGGGAGCAGTGGGTGAGACAGGAGAGGTCTGCTGCGCCATGTGGGTCAGCTCCCTGGCCTGCTGAGGATTGAACTCATGCTGAAGAGGCTATGGATAGCTTCATAGTGCTGTGTGTAATCCCTTGTGCCACCAGGGAGGCCCTGTGTTTGGTGCTTTAAATCTGAGGGTGAGGTAGAAAAGGGGAGTATGAAGTTGGAAAGAGAAGTTGCTCTTAAGAGGCCTGGTGGGCCAAATTCAAGAAGAGCATTCAGTTAACTGAGCTTTGTATGGGTGTCTTCCCTTTGAGGTCATCTTCTCCAGATATATAATTCATAAAGAGATGAGCATATCTGTTGATAAATGATTATTGCTATGGGTTATCTGTTATGGAAGATTTATCAGGTTAAGTGATTTCCATATAGCCTGAGATGTGGCCTAGGCAATCTCCCTGACCTTTGTTTATACATGTCCTGTAACTGATTCATTACAGCAGGCTTTGGTTTTGACTTGTTTTTATGGTTGTGAGGTTGTGTTCTGAGACAACATTGGGCAATCCCCTTAGGACCTCTGTTCCTCACCAGAATGATTGTAAAGCTTCCCTGGAGGTGGGTGGCTGGGGTCAAGAGCAGGCCTATAAATAAATAGTTATAAATAATTGCTTTAAAGAACTGGGAAGATTTGTGTATTTGGAGCAAATTATAAGAATATGCAAATGGAATGAGTTTGAGTCTAAGGTGATGCAATAACTAGGGAATGTTGAGTTAGGTATTTCCAAGGGCAGTCAGTAGAAATGGTTTAAACATTGAGAGTATTTGAATTATGTGAATAGGAGTGAATTAGAGTGGACATTTGAACTATGTTCAAGTGCCTGGTTTCCTCAGTAGTGTCCCCTACGATGTCTCTCCCTAAGTGGCAGGTATTGGTTTGTATCCCCAAACTGAATGTAGCAGTCCCCTCCAGCAGGACTAGCTTCAAGATCCATTTTTCCACAAGGAAGTCAATTGACAGTGGACCCAGGACTTCTGGAAGATTCCCCACCCCAATCACTGCTTTGACACTTGGCTGCTTCAGACTGTTCCCCACCCCTTCCTGCTTTGTCAACCTGCTGGAGTTTGGGGGGCTAGTTTGAAATTTTATTTATTTATTTATTTATTTTTAAAGAGTTATTTATTTATTTATGCATACAAGAACTGGGGTGTAGGCCAGAGGTGTAGGCCAGAGGTGTGGGGGCGGGGGTTGTGAGAGGATTCACCAAAGACAGAATGGGGAGCAGAACAGACAGATCTACTGAAACACACTAGTGAGGGGAGTCAGCGGGCAAGACAGGAGAGGTCTGCTGCGCCATGTGGGTTGCTCTTGGCTGGTGGGGGATCGAACTCATGTGGCTGGTGATAGCTCGATAGTGCTGTCTTCAACCCCTGAGCCATCAGGGAAACCCTAGTTTGAGAATTTAGGTATATTAATTTGCTAGGACCATAAACTGGATGGTTTGAACAACAGAGATTTCTTGCCTCTCAGATCTGGAGACTAGAATTCTGCGATCATGGTATCAGCAGAACTGGTTCCTTCTGAGCATGTAACAAAAAAATCTGCCCTGTGCCTCTCCCCTAAGCTGGCAGTTTGCTGGCAATCTTTGGTGTGCTTTGGATAGTAAAAGCATCAGCTAATTCTCTGCCTTTATCTTTCCATATTTTCTGTGTGCATGTCTGTGTCCAAATTTCCTGCATTTATAAGGACAGTAGTTATATTAGATTATTCCTAATATAGGGGCTCCCTGGTGGCGCAGGCAGTTGAGCGCAGTGCTATGAAGCTGTCCGCAGCCTCTGCAGTGCCAGTTTGATCCCCACTGGCCGCGGAGCAACCCACATGGTGCGGTAGACCTCTCCTGTCTCCCCTGCTGTTCCCCTCAGCAGTGTATTTCAGTCATTCTGCCTCTTCTGTTCCCCACTCTGTCTCTGATGAATCCTCTCACCCTCCCACATATCTGGCCTGTACCCCGTTCTTGTAAAAATGAATATTCCTACTATAGTATGACCTTATCTCAACTAATTACAGCTGCAATGATCTCATTTTCAAATAATGTCTCATTTTAAGGTATTGGGGATTAGGCCTTCAATATATGAGTTATTGGGGAACACAATTCAACTGACAACACTAAGGTACATAAAAAGAGTATCAGCCTGGAGGTCACTGCTCAGTTGGCTACTGCTACAACCGATTTTAAGGGACACCATCAAAAAGAACCCCATGGTTAAGTAAGAGGTACTCCAATTCTGGTGTCACAAGTTAGTTTTGTCTATTAGATAGTGAGTTTCCCTTGAACTATGACTGTAACTTCTCTGGTGTAGCTTGAGGTCACACCTGGGAGCCTGCTGACCAGGACACAGGGACCCTCTAGCTCTGGGAATCTTGTTTTCATGTATCTGTGCTCTTTGCAAGAGTATCTTCTAAGCTTTTGCCATTATTCTGCCCTAGAAAGCCATCTTCATTCTTTGCCTGGAGGAATGCAAACATCTTGTAACTTGTCTGAGCATTTGGGTCTTCTCCTGGCCAATTTTCCATACGATACAGAGGGAGTGTTTTAAAATACAAATGTGCTGTAGTCAGCTCCTAAATTTAAATAACTTCATTGGTTGCTTGCTGATCTTTGGATAGAAATCAGAATACTGTATCCTGGGGCCTCCCTGGAGGCACAAGGGTTAAGACACAACCTATGAAGCAATCTGCAGCCACTGCAGCACAAGTTCGATTCCAGGGAGCAACCCACATGTCGCAGCAGACATCTCCTGACTTGCCCGCAGCTCCTCTCAGCAGTGTACTTTGGTCAATCTGCCTGTTCTGTTCTGTTCCCCACTCTGTCACTGGTGAATCCTCTCACCCCCACATCTTTGGCCTCTACTCCAGCTCTTGTATGCATAAATAAATAAATCTTAAAAAAAAAAAAAAAGAATACTGTATCCTCTAGGACCCCAAGCTCTCAGACAGGGGACTTACCACATACATGCAGACCTGATGCTGTGTATGTTGATGTTCACTCCATGAGTATTTAGGAAGCTCTAATCTTTAATTTGTGGACTTGTCTGTACGTCTGGTATATTTCAACAACAACAAAAAACACTTCAAAACAATTGAATGAGTTGCTTGGTCTTCTTCCCCTTTATGGCCTTTTAAATTGCTTGACAATCACCAAACAACTTAGAGATTTTCTTTCTCTAGCATAGGGGAAAGGGTCGGAATTAACACACAGGGTTGATATAGCAAGTTATGTCATGGTCACCAAATACTAGTCCAATTGCAACAGGACTAGTCCAGAACAACATGACCCTACATTTTCAGCAGCTTTAGACCAGAAATTATGCTGGCTTTCTATATCTGGGTGGGAACTAAGAATCAAGAGTGTTCTGCTGGGGCCTTCCCTGGTGGTGCAGGCGGTTGAGCACAGTGCTGTGAAGTTGTCTGCAGCCTCTGCAGTGCTGGTTCGATCCCAGATGGCTGGCAAGGGTCCCACATGGCACGGTGGGCCTCTCCTGCCTTGCCTAGTGCTCCCCTCAGCAGTGTATTTCAGTCAGTCTGCCTGTTTTGTTTCCCTCTCTGTCTCTGGTGAATCCTCTCACCCTCCCACGAATCTGGCTTGTACCCCGTTTCTTGTATAAATAAATAAATAAAGTCTTAAAAAAAACCAAAAAACAAAAAAAAGAGTGATCTGCTGACCACCTGTGCCTCCCAGGACCAGGAAGAGACCAGGAGGGGTCTCTTGACACTGTTGGGTGTCAGTGCGACACGTCATTCCTGCTGTAGGGAGGGAATCTTCCTTTCTGAAGCAACAGCCTTCCCAGCAGATCAGGGGCAAGCTGAGGGCTCTGTGTCTGCCCCAAGATAATAGGAGTTTTGGACAGCTCTGGCAATGAGAAAAGGGAAGCACCAGCCACAGATATCTGAAAACATTAGTTGGTAATATCTGAAGGTGGTTCAAAGGGGACAGTAACAGGCTCTTTAACAGAGCTCTGTCTTTTGGGTGCTGAAACTAACGCAGTCTTATAGAAGAGGGTGAACATTATCCCTGACCCTGACAGGCCCCTAGGACATCACCATTTTAGAATTTTGCCGAAAGTCTAGATTTCTGACTGGAAAATTGAAATTTTAAAAAAATATTTATTTATTTATATACATGTTACATCATTGTTCATTTTTTAAAAAGATTTATTTATGCATATAAGAGCTGGGGTACAGGCCAGAGAGGTGGGGGGTGAGAGGATTCACCAGAGACAGTGGGGAATAGAACTAGCAACTGCTGGAAGTACACTGCTGAGGGGAGCAGTGGGCAAGACAGGAGAAGTCTGCCACACTAT
Source organism: Talpa europaea (assembly GCF_964194135.1). Taxonomy (NCBI): domain Eukaryota; kingdom Metazoa; phylum Chordata; class Mammalia; order Eulipotyphla; family Talpidae; genus Talpa; species Talpa europaea. The sequence goes on along the minus strand of NC_140077.1, from coordinate 42,898,518 downwards.
TTGGTTTCTCCCTGGCTGGCCAGGGATCGAACTTGTGCTGCAGAGGCTGTGGATTGCTTCATAGTGTGGTGCTTAACCCCTTGCGCCACCAGGGAGGCCCCATCATTGTACATTTTTGTTCAATGTTTGCTTTCTCCTCTCAGGTTTAGTCCTTGTAAAATTCCCACCACCAAGTCACCCGTGAACCATCACCATAGTCCCTTGTGCTCTTCCCTCCCTTGTTTTGATTCCTCTCCCTCCCCTTCCTCTGAAGAAAGTCTCTGATTTGTAATTGACTGTTAAGTTTATTTTATTATTGTTTTTTTCCTGATCCTTTATTTGGTTCCCCTATATTCCTCCCATAAGTGAAACCATCCGGTATTTTTCTTTTTCTTTCTGGCTTATTTTGCTGAGCATGATCCCTTCCAGCGCCATCCATGTTGCTGCAAATGGCATGAGTTTATCTTTTTTGATTGCTGAGTAATATTCCACAGTGTATATGTACCACATCTTCTTGATCCAGTCATCTATTTTTGGGCATTTGGGTTGTTTCCATAGCTAACCTATTGTAAATAGTGCTGCTGTAAACATAGGGGTGCAGGTGTTCTTTTGAATTAATGTTATTGTGTCTTTTGGGTAGATTCTTAGGAGTGGAACTGCTGGGTCATATGGTAGCTCCATTTTTAGTAGTTTGAGGAAACTCCACACAGCTTGGAAAATTGAATTGTTGAGCTTTCTTAAAGCTGCAGCATCCATGACATCCTGCCTCATGCCCCACATTTTCTATTTCTCATACTTGACTTTGCTTTCCCTTTTCCCTAGCCCTTGGCCCCTTCTTGCTGAAATTCTAGTTCACATATCTATTTGTCTGTTTCCTTCTTCTAGAATGTAAATTGCATGAGGGCAGGGGTCTTTGTTATGCTCAATGATACATTTCCACTCAGGATATTGCAGCTTAGTGTTTAAAAGCTGAATGAATGAGTAAATGAGGCTGAAACCTATACTCCCAAATGGACTTAACCTTCATGCAGGGTCACTTAACCTGCATGAACCCTTAAAGACACGGACATTTGCCCACTCCCCTGACAAATCCGTCCCTATAGACTTTTACCCTGACCTCTCCCTTGTTCCTTACTCTTATTTCTCTAGCACCATTGACCTGCCTTTGCCCCACTGGGCATTGGCGACACAATTCCTTACCCCTCTCTGCCTGGTTAAATCCTGCTCATCCTGCATTCTCAACTCAAGCTGTCCTTGCTCTTTCTGCCTTGATCACTTCCCCTCAGCGTGGAGAATAAGTGTCCTTAGTTTTTTTAAACTTCTGGAGAAATCTTTTATTTCATTTGTAAAGACATAGGAGGATTTTAATCTGCATGTGGAGACAAATGCCCTTTGTTCCTGCCCTGAACCTCTGAGTGCTGGATGCAAGAGCTGCTCAACTGTCAAAAACCAGCCCCTCTGAGTGAGTCAACCATGGGAACCGGTTCTGCAGGGCCAGGCAAGCAGTAAGCATAGCTAAGGTTCATAATTACCCCCTTGGTCCTCTGTTTACAGAGGACTTTTATTACGCTGGGCTTCTTTATTGCATTCCATCTGTGTCAACACTGTGGGAGTGAGGAAGGAGACAAGGGGCCTGTCCTCCTGGACATTCAGGCTACACTGCTCATCAGGACCAGCACTGACACCTCCCCCATCAAACAACCTCATGATCTAGGGCCCTTCCTGGAAATGTGGGGGCCAGAGAGGTAGAATTTCCAAACAGAAGTTTTTGGAAAGTGTTACCTAAGTGGGGCATAAAGATTTCTAGACCGGGAGTTGGAGAGCAGCTTCCTCTTTCTAACAATTTTGAGTGAGGAAATTGAGATCTAGAGAGGGTAAATGGTGCAGCCAAAGCCACACAGCATTTGAGTGCCCTAGGCTACACAAGAACCTATAGATTTCACTGCATTCTCTGGGCCTGGGCTTCTGGGATGGAATGTCAGGAATTCTAGGTTCAGTGCCCACTCACTGTGGGATGAAGGTGAAGAAATGGTGTTCAAAATATAGATCTAAGGGTGTCCTTATCTAGGGAGTGTTCACAATACAGATATCTGGGCCCTACCCTCCATTCACTAGGTCTGTAGAAGAACCTCGATGTGTAGATCTTGAGAAGTTCCTTGGAGGATCTAACATGCTATGCGAGGTGGAATGGACAGTTCTAGATTGCTTAACCCTTGTAGATTAACCAATTTTCTTTTTCTTTTTTAAAAGATTTATTTATTTATGAATATAAAAACTGGGCCAGAGGTGTGGGGGGTGAGAGGGTTCACCAGAGAACACTTCTCCCCACTCTTCAGATTGACTGAAATACATTGCTGAGGGGAGCAATTGGTGAGACAGGAGAGGTGTGTTGTACCATGTGGGTAGCTCCCTGGCTGGGGATCGAACTTGTGCTGCAGCAGCAGTGAATAGCTTCCTAGTGCTGATGCTTAACCCCTTGCGCCACCAGGGAGGCCCCTAGCTTAACCGATTTTCATCTAGAGCTATGAACCAGAGGCTGTGGGAGAGTGTGTTTCTGTTGTTAGTCCACAATAACAGGTTTCAGTGAGAAGTTTTAGTTTCTCATGGAGCATCCTAACATTTTTAAAGTTTTGGCTGTCACATGATGGGGTCATTTCTCTGACATCAGTGATGGATGATAGGTATCTTGCAGGGGAGACATTGCAAGGGTAGCCCTCCACAACGAAAAATTGTCCTAAATCCTACACATCTTTTTAGCATCCTGCCAGAACATTCATGTAGGGGAAAAGCCAGTTCATAGTCACATGAGCCCAAAGTTCAATTCACTTTGTATACAAGGAGTGGATTTTTTTAAAAAAAAACATGATTTTATTTTATATCTTCCTGGGTTCTAACTACCGTGCTGAAAAGGCACATTTTTTTTGGGAACTTCATCAGCTGTTAATCCATTTTGGAAAATGCCCCCTGTACCCCCCAACCTGTTGGCCATGTTTATGCCAGTAATTGAGTCGCCAACACAACACCTCCATTCTGGTCTGCGTTTGTAGCTTTCCCCTTCACAATGATTACATGTGCTATATAAAGATGTTAACTTAACCCTGATTCCAAAAAGTTCAAATATAAAGGAAATAGTGACAATAATAGTCAACTAAACATTGTCATCTTTTAAATACACACTTACACATCACAAATGCATGCATCTGCCAACTTCAAGTATGATGGTATTGGAAATATCATAATTTTTAATTTTAAAGTTATGACACTAATTCCTTGTAGAAGAAGGTAAGTAGGTAAGTACATGTAAGTAGGTAAACCCCCTATTTATAACACTCTGGTTCATAAATCTCATTAACTGAGGGTGCTGGTTGGTCTGGGACTTAACGATGTGTAAACAAACAAACAAATGAAAAAACATCAGGAAAACAGTCAATCTGCAGATCTCAGACAAGGCTTGGAAAGGCCTAGGGTGCCCTAGGTGGGACAAGGGGCTTGTCAGAAGGAAAAATCAACTGTCAGGATCAGGCTCTGCTGGGCACTGAAGTCAGACCAAGAGCAGGAAGGCAAGAGGGGCTGGGTTTGGGGTAGCAGGTCACAGAGCCCACATTGGGATCTTATCTGAACTTACCCTGGACATGCAGGGAGTGGGGTAGACCAATAGTTCTTGAGTGTCTACTGCAGGATGGGGCCTATGTTGGGGACATGTATCCATCTCCTATAGTTGCTACCATCCTTTTAGGGGAGATGCTATTAACTCTGGTGCTACAAGGAAGAGCAACTTGCCTGAGGCCGCACAGTGATCTGGGTACAGGCCATTCTGCTTGGTTCAAAGTTGTTATGTCATCACAGGCCCCAGCTGGTTTCCTTCTGCCCAAGGAAGTTTATATTTATTTGGTTTCTGGTAAACACTCTGCTTTTAGTGCTGTGCTGGAAGTGATTGTGCAGTGCAGATGACAATGGGGGCTTCCTCAGCAAAAGCAGGACTTCTTTGGGAAGAAACTTGCTTCTCTGGGGTCTTGGTGTCTCTGACTTTTGGCTGAATTGATACCTGGGGCAAGATATATTAGTGATTCATCGCATCTTGTTCATTTCAGGGTGGCAACCTCTGGGTGCATATTCCTTGGCCCAGGTACTCCTATGCCTGGCTGGACCTTGGCCTCTCCTTCCCTCACTGGCCAGTTCTGTTGTGATCCACCCTGACTGCTGCTCTGTGTTGGCTGTCTGCTCTTCTTGGGCAGGACAGTCCAGTAGGTCCAGCAGTGGGCTCTCTGGTGGGTCACTCCTTTCCAGGAGGGTCTCAGATGCAGCAGTTGTGCCCACAGCCATCTCCTGAGATGAGCTTCCACAGAAGCTCCCCAGTGGGGTGGTGGTGTGAGGGACAGGAATGGAGATATGGGTATCTTGTGTGAGCCTGCCTTTTCGAATAGGGAGTATGTGTTTGTGTATGGAGAGAGGGTGTCATTAACTTGGCAGTGGATAGTTGCTATTTTCAGCAGTAACAGATTTCCTGGCACACATTTTTAAAAAGCAGCCACATGGGGGTGGGGGGAAATCCCACAACATCTTCCTCTACACTCCTCTCTCTCCTCCCCTGCCACCCCAAGTGGCAGAAATTTCAGTCCCTCATTGGTTCCTCATAACCATTTCCAGTTCCTCTCAATCTTGCTATTCTGGAAAGTACCAGGATGGCATCAAAGGACACCTTAGGCAACTGTAGTTCTCCTTCTTGCCTCCCCCACATGTTCCCCATCAACTACCTTAAACTATCTCAAACAGACTTGCAATCTTAATATAAACAAGGTGTATTCTCTGCAAATGTCCAGGGGCTTACTTCTCAAACTTTATTGTCGTAAGTGTAACCCAGGGATCTTAAATTGCAGATGCAGATTCAGTGATCTGGAGTGGAGCTCAGGAACCTGCATTCCTACCTAGCTCCCAGGTGACGCCATTGCAACTCACTGTTGGGAAACCAACTCTGATCATAGATGCTCCAGGCAGCCCCGCCTCTGCCTCCTGTGGGCCAGCCAAGCCCCTCCTTCATGGAAATTCTGATGCCCCCACTGTATGAGCATCTAAGGGAGGAGGGCAAGGACACAGATATTGGCCTGTGTCCCCCCCTTAGCTAACATTTCTTCCTTTTTATATCCCTCTTCTCTTGGAGCTATAATTCTCTCTTTCATTTGGCCTTTTTCTACTTGATGATTCTGTTGTTAATCACTGATGTTATTCTTCAGTCAGACAGTATGGGGTAGAGGGACAGAGGGGCTTGAAGTCACACACACACACACACACACACACACACACACACACACACACACACAGAGTTTCTGGGCTATGCCACAAACTTCTAAGAATCATGTCCTTCCCTGGGGCTCAGTTTCTATGGGATTGATTTGAAAAAGAGCTGGAGGCCCCTCAAGTGCTGACATTCTTTGACTCTAGTTAACCAACAAACATATTTTAGGTCCTTCTTACAAAGACTGAAACCTTAATTTCCCACCTGAACTCCACCTATCCTGCTGTGTGTCTTTGGGATAATCATTTACCTTCTCTGGGCCTTAGTACCCTTGTTTACAAAATTAGAGGCGATTAAGAGTCACATGACCTGGGCAAATTAGGATATAAATAGGGCCTTGTATATAAAGATGCCCAGCATGTCTCTTGGTAAAGTAAGTGTCTTAGTCAGCTCTGGTTGCTATGACAAAACACTATAGACAGTGACTTAAACAACAGACATCTATTTATCACAGTGCAGCAGTCTGGGATGGAGAGTCAAGGATGAGGCTTTGGTGAGGTCCCTCTTTCTGGCTTGCAAATAGCTGCCATTTCAGTGTGTGATCACATGATCCCTTCTTTGTATATGCATGAGGGGTCAGTGAGAGAGAGAGATAGAGAGACAGAGACAGAGAGAGAAGAGAACACTCCAGTTTCTTTTCCTCTTTTTCTAAGGACAGTGATCCCATTATTGGAGCACTACCCTCACAACCTCATCTAAACCTAATTACTTCCTAAACTCTCTAACGGTAAGGATTAATCAATATGGCTGATGTATTTTGTTCATGGGGAAGAATGAACAGACTGCCCAGCCTGAGTTAGGGCTGGGGAGTCCTAACTGAGGTGTACTGCAGAGAGCATAGGGAGAAATCAGGTGTGGACCTGCCTCTCGTCAGCTGGCACCAAGATTCTAGATTAAAGGGGTTGGCATCTAAGGAGAGAGACTAGTGAGGGCATTCTTAGGACCTGAAGAAATCAAGCAGGGGAAGTGGGGAGGGCATCCCTGAAATTTCAAAGCAGCAAGAGGAGTGCTGTGCCTGATTCAGGAGTTCTGGATGGTAGAAACGTCCAGGACTTCTGATGGGGTGGGGGTGAAGGAAGGGAAGCCCAGACTGCTGCAGAGTCTTAACCATTCTGGATGGAAAATTAGGAAATGCTGAGGGGTGGGCAAAGAACTTTTGTGATAGCAAGGAACTTCATCCGAGGAGCACTAGATGAGGAATAGTGATGGTAAAAGATGATGTCATGACAACAGTTAATGTCATGTTAATGTCATGACAACAGTTTGCAACAGGATGGAATGGGTACCCTCATTAGTGTCATTTTTGTTAAGGTTTCAAGATCCTAACCAGGTATTGTTTTTCAAAATCTGTTAAAAAAATACCGTAGGCAGATTACTGATGAGTTACGTGCAACTATGCTGCCTTTTGTTTCTGCTGAATTAATTAATGCCACTGACAACATGGGCAAGGCATAGAAAATACTTGAGATTTAGTTTTTCATGGCCTTGGTGATCCTGGTGGCCAGTTTCACTTGAGTATTAGATGACTCCGACATTGCTTACTAAAGTAAATATGGGCAGCATTTTTTGCCCAACAACTATAGTTTCTGTTCTCCATTTTGGGGGGAGGAGAGAGGAACCGGTGAGATGATATTTTCATGATGGCAACTTTTCATGAAGGGACTTTTCCTGTTGCTTTTCTTCAGGCATCACTGGCTTCCTGAAAGTCTCCAGCAAGTCTCCAGAAAAGAGGCCAGGAGCAAATCTTTGATGACCCATTAAGACCCCAAGGGCCTTTCCGGAGACCCACCTGGAGTCCCCGTTTCGGGTTACCCTGCACAGAGCTCTGCGCTCCACTCGGCGCCGACGAGCGGCCCGAAGTCAGTGAGCAGATTCCCAGCAGCGAGCGCGGCGGGGCTGGGGACCCCCTGGGGCGGAGGGCGCGCCCTCCCGAGGGGGCCCGGGTGTGCGCGCCCCTCGGGCCGGCAGGCGGGGCGCTCGCCGCGCGGGGCCCCGAGGGCACCCGGCGCCTCAGTCAGGCGAGCGCGCGGCCGACGGCGGGGCCGCGCACGCGGGGCGGGGGCGCCGGGCCGGCGCCGCCCGAGCCATTTCCGGGCGGGGAGGGGCGGGGAGAGTCGGGGAGGGGCGGGGCGGGGCGGCCGGACCCTCAATCTCCGGAGCCGCGGCGGCAGGGGGAGCCCGCGCCCCGCGGCCGGCTGGTCGATCGCGCGGCGAGAGGGAGCAGGACCCGCGACAGCGTGAGCCGGAGGGGAGGCGCGGGGAAGCTGGCTCCGGACAGAGGCGGTGGCGGGGTCCGGGCTGGGGAGGGGGGCTCCGGATCGGGGTGAGGGGGCGTCGGCGGGGAGTCGCCGGCCGGCCTGGACTAGGTAGGGGTCCTCTCGGGGGAGGAGAGGAAGGGGGCTGGGCCGGACGGAGAGGCGGGGCGCCCGAGGCCTGGGGTGGGGTGGGGTGGGCTGGGGGTGGGTGGGGGCGCCGCCTGAGGTGAGCGGAATGAGGGGGGCTCATGAGGGAGGGGGCGCCGGGGCCGAGGTGGGGCCGATGTGGCGCTCCCCTGCGCCGGCTGGGTCGGGGTGGACTTAGCGGCTGGGGTTCGCTGCTCTTTCAGGAGCCAAGAGGGGTTCTGGGGTGGGCGGGACGAGGCCGCGGGCGGGAGCGCGGGGCGGGGAGCCCGGCGGACGCAGGCCCCGGGACCGGGCGGCGCGCGGCCGGGCCGGTGAATGGTCGGGCGGGCTGGGCGGCACCCTGTGTGCACCTGGGGGGTGCTTTGTGGGAAGCTGGGTCCGGATTCGTTTGACCAGCTGTGGGAGGGAAGTGGAGCGGCTGCGGGGTTCCGATTCGCTGGCTCGGATTGCTAGGGGTGGAGTGCGGTATCTGGAGTGAAATCTGAGCTCTCAAAGAGGGAAGGGAACCTTTCTTGAAGGCTCCTGCGACTCTAGGCGGGCCGAGGTGGACTGTTTAAAGCTTTAGAAGTAAACAAACCTGGTTCCCTTTTGCAGAGGGGAGGCTCTGAAAGGAAGACGAGAGGAATATGCCGAGTACGGACCTTCTGATGTTGGTGAGTCTTTTCTAAACGTCCTCTTTGTTAGGAGGCACTTGTTCCTTAAGTTTTATTTTTAGTTCAAAGACTTTTGAGTTCACCTCCGATACTTGCTTTTTCCTAGGTGAGTATTTCTGCCACCTTTTAGTTTAGGTTGAATGATTAGGATGGATACAAAACTAATTAAACATAGGAATATATATTTTATGTATACGAAGAAGCTTCAGAATTCTGCAGTTGATTTTAATCTCTCCGTTTCCGGAGAAAGGGGTTTTGAAACTTGTGTTACGTTTTGTCTTCCTCGACCATACATCAGCTTTTAAGAGTTTGACTCCCAGGTTAGTTATGATTCCCTGGAAGGCAGACATCATGTCTTATTTGTTTAGAGATGAACAAACACGTATTGCAGTGCTCTATATGTAATCAGTGCTTACCAAATGCTTGTTGAATTAAACTAGTTTAAATTTAAGCTCTTGTTGGTTTGAGGAATATGCTTCCTTTGGTAGAGGCTGTTTTTTCCTGTTGGTTTTTCATTGAATAGGGAAAATGTTATTGCCAAATGATTGTTTACCAAATTGATACTTTATTTCCTTGGGACTTCTATGGTTCTACAGAGGGAATTTAATGTGAGAGTTAGGGGGAACCTGTGACTTTCAAATAGCAATATTCAAAAAATTATTTGGGGAGGGTTACATTTTAATAAGTCACTTCTGAGTCTGCTATTCCTTTTTTGCAAAAATATTGCCTTAAAAACAATTCCTTTCTATCTCACTGTCCCAGAGTTGGTGCTGTCACTTGGCAAAAGTGGGAAGTTGGCAAAAGCTAATAGTGAGATTTTCCTGTAACTTGTGCTGACTTCTTGTAGAGATAAAACCTTTAATATCTGCAGGAGGATAAAGAAGAGGGAAAGCCAGGTTGTGATTAGCTCTGGGGGCAGGGAAAAAGATGATTTTAAGGTCATAGTAATACTTGATTTATCTAGATTCCTGATGAAGAGTTTACCTGAAACTCTTGCCTCAAATTTCATGGACTATTAGTAGATAATAATAGCCTCATGTGATTTTAAATTTGTATTACAAGAGCAGTCTGTTACAAAAAATAGAAACTATAAATAAGCAAAAGGAAGTAAACTACTCAGAGATAGCCTCTGTTATCACCTTGGAGGGCTAATGCAGAGTGACTTGAGACAGTTGACAGTTCTCTTTTTCCTCTGACGGATCAGCATTCTTAAGTCAATTAAGATTCCTATGTGTAAGTAGAATAGACCACCTTTCCTAGAGTTGTGCTTATTACTTCTTGGGCCTGTTCATTCCCTTTAGCAGTCTGAGCAGTGACTACTCATATTCAGAATATTAACTCTAGAATATTAACGCTGGAGTATTGATTTGCCACTACCTTTCACTTCCTCTTTTGATAATCTAGTATGTTTAGAGGTCTTGTTTTGATTGTTGGTGTAAGGAATTAAGTTATATAATGATTGGCACTTGTGAATCATCACTCTCTGAGGATACTATACATGTTGCTTAAAAATGACTTGAAAAGGTGTCATTTTCTCCTTGACTGTTAATCAATGAAGAACCATTGACCAGGGCTAGGTATTCAGTGGGGCAGTAAATCAAGTGATTTAGTGTAAATGATCTGAGTTCTAAATGTTTCTCTAGCTACTTTTTATGATGTATAAGACATGTTCTTAGATCTCTAACTGGGAAGAAAGGACCTGGGTAATAAAAAAAATTAACCTTAATTTAGGGCAGCACTTTGTAGAATTTCGACATTATAAAGAATCTTAGAAGTCATATGCGGGCCTCCCCTGGTGGCTCAGGCGGTTGAGCACAGGGCTTTGAAGCTGTCCACAGCCGCTGCAGCACGGGTTTGATCCCGGCTGGCCCGCGAGAATCCCACGTGGTGCGGCAGACCTCTCCTGTCTTGCCCGCTGCTCCCCTCAGCAGTGTATTTCAGTCAGTCTGCCTGTTCTGTTCCCCGCTCTGTCTCTGGTGAATCCTCTCACCCTTCTGCGCATCTGGCCTGTAACACGGTTCTTGTATGCACGAATAAATAAATCTTTAAAAAAAAAAAAAGAAGCCATATATGTAACTTTTTATTATGTGTGAATCTTTTTAGACTATCTGATAAGTGGATATCTAGTCATCCATCCTTTCTGCTGGGAGTATAAGATGGACAAAAGCTAGGAAATATGATATTAGGTGTTGTCAGGAAAAATCTGTCTGAAAGCTAACATTTATTGAGCATATATTACATGGTAGGTACAGAACTACTCTACAGACTCGTTTCATTATTACCAAAAGCCTTTGAAAAATATGTTGGCCTCCTCCTTTTATATGTAAAAATCTAGACTTAAGGAGCCACAGCATTCAAGAGGTGGAGTCACATTTTAGCCACATTTGGTCTGATTTCAAATCCCTTTCTCCTGTTTGCTCTGCCTCTGGACAGAAGGGATGGGATAGCTTTGCCTTCTAGGGGACACTTTGGAAATATGTGTCTTTAGAAAGGGTGTGCTTTCATCTTCTAGTATAATCTTGTCTGCATTGTAATGAAATGTTAAGAATTATATCTATAGGTAGAAAGTTATAATCTTTGAATTTCATTTCATAAAAGTAAAGGGTCATTAATTATAAAATATTGGTTGTAAAAAGAGGACATTGAATTTGATAGGGTAGAAAACCCTGTGGTGTGGGTTTTATGCTGTGATAATAAAGCTTGAAGACCAGCTGGAGTCCACATAAATGACAAGCCTTATATTACGGACCAAGGAGCTTGGGCTGTCTGTCCTCCGTGATTTCTTGCCTTATTTTTGTCCTCATTTGAATAGGGTGGTTTGCTTGCCTTTTTCCATTTGTTCTTATAGAACATGTCATGGCCTGTAATACTTTCCACCTGTGTCTCAGGGAGAATAAAGTGAGCAGGTATACTCATCTACTGAGGATTGAAATGTTTTCAGAGGGAATTCAAGTTAGGCAGTATTTAGCAACCTTTCCCTCCTTTGGCAACCGTTTTTTTAATCCTTGTTCTCCTCTTCCTCCCTACTACCGCGGATGGTGCCGCTTTGCAAATATATAAAAATACTTGCAGATTTTAAGGAAAAGTTATAAAGTTAAACCTACTTGGGTGACTTTTCTTTTTTCCCACCCAGATAGGTGAATTAAGGTTACTGTATGCACCGGGTAATGCCAGATGAGTGCTTTGAATAATTGTTTATCTAGGGTTGGGGTTCTCAACCAAACCACAGGTGATTTTGTCCTCTAAGGATATCTGACAATGTCTTAGAGATACTTTTCATTGTTATACTTGAGAGGTGGAGGTCAGAGATGTGACTAACGATCACTATTATGAATGCCCGCTCCCACAACTAAGAATTATCTTGATAAAATGTCAGAAGCTGGGGTTGAGAAGTCATGGTCTAGGGTTCCCTGACATAGAGATCTGTATCTGGTAGCCCTGGCGCTCATGTGGGTGGGGAAATGAGTCTTTGCATTTAATGGATATTTTGTAGTATTTGTAGTATTTTGCCATAGATCAAGCCCTGCTATTTTGGAATGTGTATTGGAAAGTATACAGAATGATCTTCTGCAGCAGAGTAAAATTCTTAAATGCATTTTTTTTATCTTTTATGCAACATTCTTCTTTTAAAAAAAAAAAAGATTTGTTTTTTTTTTTTTAAGATTTATTTATTTATTAATTTATTTATACAAGCACTGGGTACAGTCAGAAGCGTGAGAGGGTGACAGAATTCACCAGAGCCAGAGCGGGGAGCAGAGCAGGCAGAAGGACTGAAGTACACTGTTGAGGGGAGCAGCGGGTGGCAGGAGAGGTCTGAGCGCCATGTGGGACCCTTCTCCTGTGGCCAGGGAGCAGCCGGGGATTGAACCGGCGCTGCAGAGGCTATGGGCAGCTTCCCAACCCAGCGCTCAACCGCTGCGCCACTAGGGAGGCCCCTGCAACATTCTTCTTGATTTGGAAACAATTAAATCTCCATTTTTGTTTTTTGAATTCAAAAATAGAATTTTATCTTTGACCCTTGACTCTTTTGCAGGGCTATTTTCCTTCAGAATCTTAAGTGGGATTTTAGCAGTAAACTGAAAGGTAGACACTAAGCTCAGTTCTTTTATTTGAATCTGGTATCTTATTTGCAGGATTGTCTAGAAGAAGGTAAAGTCATTCATTGAAATACTCAGATTGTTGACAATCTGATGGGCATTGTAAGATGAGCACTGTATTTAGCATTGTTCCAATCTTACACATGAAGCAGAGCTATAATAAGTATGATAACTTCTCCAGCCTTTGGTCTGAAGGAAAGGGGAGTTATAAATAGATAAATCCCAAATCCCAGTATTTGGCTTGGCTTTACAAAATTCTGTGTGTCAGGAAATTTTAGTAACATTTACTTTCTTAATTGGACTTTGCCCAGTCTAATATTACATACAGTTTGTACACATTGGTAGCGGAATTGGGAATCAGCCAGGGATTAAAAATTTTCCACAGGGAATTGGTTTATAGTGAATGAGGTCCCCATGTATAAACATACAGAAGCCAATTATGGAGAGAAAAACTATGCTGTGGAGAAGGGGAGACAGGAGCTTTCTGGGAAGATGGAATAGTGCAAGCAGAGAGTAGTTTGTTGGCGAAATCAGTTATCTCCTGCCACACTACAATCGTGCTGATTGAGGAGGTGAAGGGGCCTATTTATAAATGCTGGGCAGTGTTAAGGGAGACCAATACGGCTTGGTGACACACCATTATCACTTTTAAGGGGCAAGAAAGGGAATAGTTTTGGGACCTTGAGAGAGCTTAGATGCAGGAGAGGATAAAACCTGCATTCACTGTCAACTATTGGCCTAGCAGAAGAGGAGAATCAGGGGAATAAATACCTGAAACTTTCTTTTCCCATCCATTGATCTTCTGTGGGTGCCTCTCATTGATTAAGCTAATCAGAAACCAGAGGAGAAGGGAGCCTGGGTATTGTAGTGCGTAGAGTGAAGCTGTGAGGCCCCTTTGAGCGTGGAGTAGAAGATCTGGAGGAGTAAAGGACCAGCATGTCCAGGTCCAGTTAGATTTGAATGCACGAGTGAGAAGATAGTGTTTGAGCAGTCTTGAAGTGCGGGTAGAACATGGAATGTTAAAGAAAAGGAATGTTCTCACTGATAACAGGATTTCAGAGCAAAGTGTTCCCACAGCTTTGGCAAGCCCAGAGCTTCTTGGTTCCAACAGTAGCCTTAGAATCTTAATTGCCTGAAGGGCCTTTAGAAATCCTGCAGTCCAGCTTCCCTTGCTGTGTAGTCATCCCTTCTGCAATGCCCTGCCAAGAGTGGGAGCAGAATCCTTCGTGGGGAGTTCTTTGCATTGTTGGATAGCTTTAATTGTTAGAAAGTTTTTCATTTGTCCAAGTCACTGTAGTCACAGGATTAGGTTTGGCTGTTTTTAGCAGAGAAATTTAAAGAAGCAGAAACTTTTAATAGACAGAAACTTCTAAAAGATAGAAGTTCCTGCTGGCATGGCCATTCCTTAGGTCTTTGAGGACATTCCCACCACTTGCAGTTATGTTCCTTGTTGATCCAGGGTGGCTGCGCAAGCTTGAGCTGTCAGGTTCCTGTTTCAGTCGGAAGAAGAAGGGAGTAGAAGGGCTTGCACTCATCCTAATTAAGTATGTTTTGTGTGACATAAAGAAGAGTATATAGGCACATATACATTTTAAAGAATAATAATAAACAATCATATCTAATCTGTTACAGGGCAGGGAGAGGGGCACCCCAGACCCCGCAAACCTGCCTGCTCTAAATAGGTTCTGCCATCCACTGCATTAACACAAAACATATGAGACTTTAATGGGAAGGAACTTTAATACGATTAGGAAGCAATATAGGAAAGGCAAAGAATAGAGTTTCTAAATCAAGCACCCAAAGTTACCCGGCTCCTCATGGGTAAAAGTCCACCCAAGCAGGATTGGCCCAGAACAAGGCCCCAAAGCCTGCCACAAGTCTAAAGCATCTTCCATTGGGGGCCCACGGAAAAGGATCAGAAGCAACCAGACAAGTCTGGAAGGAAAAGAGCAAAATCAAAATCAAGACAAAAACCACCATTGTCACCTCCCCACGGGTCTCTCACCCACATCTGTGTCACCCAGTCCACGACCAAAAGGCAAGTGTAGTTTCTTCATGTGTCTCTCTGCTCCATGTGCCTCCTCCAGGTCTTCTTCTGGCTCTCCATCCTGCTTCCTTCCTTCCTCAGTTGTAACACCCTGGTTAAGAAATAAAATATTCACCACCATCCTCATGTGCCCCATTCTTGTTACATCTTCTTTCCTTCCCTCTAGATATAACCACTTTTGTGACTTTTTGAATTTTTGCCTCACTATTTAAAAAAACAAACTCGTTCACCACCTATTATGCATCCCTGAGTTTAGTTTACTTTTTATATTGATGTAAGTGTATATCTGCATATGTGCGTATATATTTTATATACACACATATAATTTTCCTGTGTTCAATATTTGTGAGATTCATCTGTCTTGTTGCATGTAGTTTATTTAGTTCATTTATTTTCGTTGCTGTATAATTCATTGTATGGCTGAATCAGAATTTATCCATTCCGAGGAGGATTGACATTTTGGTTATTTCCAATTTGGGCATCATTTTAAACATTGTCATTATGATCTTTCTTGTTTATAACAACAGCTCACAAATGAAAGAGTTTTTCTGGAATTTATTCCTGGGAGTGAAATTTCTAGATGGTAAAGGGTATATATCTCCTTAACTTTCCAGATAACTGCAAACTTTTCTAAAGAGATTGATATGGTTTATATGTTTGGCAACATTCAGAGGAATTTTTGTTCCTACACAGCTTAACGAATTGATATTTATAAGGCTTTTTAGTTTTGCCAGTCTGGTAGGCATGTAAATCTAACTGTTTTCCATATGCATTTCCTTGGTTACTGATGAGGTGATATCCTTTCAGCTACTTGGATTTCTTGTTTTGTGGGTCTCTCTTCAACTCTTATGCCTTATCAATTATTTAACTATTTCTCCTTATAGTTCTAAGGGGTGTTTTTATTTATATATTTGAGATTTTGTTAGTAGGTACATACAAATATAAAGTTGTTACATCTTACTAGTAAGTTGAGCTTTTTGTGTAATATTTTTTGACTTAATTATGATACAGCTCTGTGAGCTTTTTGTCATGAAATAGGCAAACTTCAGTGTTTGGTGACTGAATAATTTGCCTGTTGTACAGGTATAAACTGCATGCAGTCTTCCATTGGACTCACTATGTCTTATCCTATAAAATGCATAAATCAATCAATTAAATAAAAACATAGTATTTTTTGTTTTGAGGGATAACTTACATACAGCAAAGGGCACAAAATTTACTGTATGTGTCATTTGATATTTGCATGTGGATACTCTGTACTCACTATCCAGATCAAGATATGAAAAATACCCAGCATCCTGCCAGGCTCCTCGCATCCCTTTCTGTTGACATCTGTGCAAGGTTGTCATTCTTCTCACTATAGTTTAGTTTTGCTGGTTTTTGAACTCTATGTAAATGAAAACATACAGAATATTTTCTTTTGTCAGTTAGTGTCCTTTTTTGCTCAGCATTTTGTTTTTGAGATTCACCCATGTGTTATGCAGCAAAAGTTTTTAAAAGTATTGCTGTGTAGTTTTGCATTGTGTAAATACATAGCAATTTATTCATTCTACAGTTGCTGAACATTTCTGTTTCTCCTGTTTGGCTAGTATGAACCACATTTCTACATTCTTGTATCTTTATAAATATAAATAGAATTGCTGGGTCATGAGGTGTATTGTCAAACAGGTTTCCAAGGTGATTGTGCCAATTTGCACTTTCATCTATGCTTCTTAATATATAACTTGTTTATTATTTAACTTAAGACAAAAAAATCTTTGATTTCTGCTATCAGCACATTAGACATTGGAGAGATCATTGAGAACTTTTTCCAGGGTAGTGGAGACACTGTGAAGATGTAAAATGCCCTTCCTTTTTTGTCATTTCCCTAGAAAATGTATATCCCTTGCTGTGGTCTTGCTTTTTTTTTTTTTTTTAAGGTTTATTTTTATTATTTATTTATACAAGTACTGGGTACAGTCAGAAGCACGGGAGGGTGAGAGAATTCACCAGAGCCAGAGCGGGGAGCAGAGCAGGCAGAAGGACCGAAGTACACTGCTGAGGGGAGCAGCGGGCGGCAGGAGAGGTCTGCGCGCCGTGTGGGACCCTCACCTGGTGGCCGGGGATCAAACCTGCGCTGCAGAGGCTGTGGGCAGCTTCGCAACCCAGCGCTCAACTGCTGAGTCACCGGGGAGGCCCCCTGGTCTTGCTTATATAGACAATAAATATTAATAAACATTTGATGGAAGCAAAGAAACCTTAGTTCTTTGAGTCCTAAAAGGGCTCTGTTAAGAGCAAAGTTTGAGAGTTGTGAAACATCGTTCGTAGCAGTTAATTCCAGGACTGAAATCTTAATCCTCTGGAACTCTTTGGAACCTGAGTAGTTGTTGTGATGTATTTACACTTTGCACTCAATATTGAGTAAACCTTGTTTTCTGGAGGTTTTTTCCTGAAACCATTTAAAAGCCCTCATTTGAAATGTGTTTTGGCAGGTGGGTCTAAAAAAGAATACATCTATCTGTGTTGAGCTGAGTCTTTGAAGTAATTGAGGCAAATATAAAATTTATTTTCTAACTCTATGATGATATTACCCAGCCCTTTTTGATAAACTTAAGATTTAAAATGCTTTCCCAAGAGTCATGACTGCAGCAGTCAATAGCATGCTATCTGGTAGCTGATTTAACATCAACAGGTAGCTGATTTAGTCTTCTGTAGGCGGCTAAGGGGCCACTTGCAACCTTCTGATTGAATCAGTAGATAACTGAAGGCTAAGAGTTGGCTTAACAGTTGCACAAAACTGAGGGGCAGCTCCTGATCATCATGTATTTTGTTACTATCATCTGTAAGAAAATACAACACACGCATGGGACTCAAACCACTTAATCCTCTCCTAGCTCCCCCTTGGTGACCTTAGTTACTTTCCCTTGCTCTTTCCTGAAGAGACAAGGAAAACATCAGATTCATGTAACATTTAGTAAGTGTATGTTATCTACAGTCATTTTCATATTACCTTATAGTTAGGTGAGTGGTTAGTATTCCTCTTTTTTTCTTGTGAACTTTTGGTTGAATTCTAACAATAGTAACTTTTTGCAGATGGGTAAAATCCAATTACATGGAGGGTTCAGTATGTGGCAAAGGATGCACAGCTTCTAAGTGAAATCTAAAATTAAAATACATGCCTTTGCTTACTGGTTCAGACTTTCGAGGACAACATAGCTACCTGTAGAACAGCCGTGACATGACTATGAAAGTTCACAGGCATGGTGGTGAGGCGTCAGTTCAGGACAGTGCTCAGAGGTGACTGTTTGCAGATATCCTGCTTTAGTGGCTGGAGTTCGTGTTCAGGAATTACCAAAGGAAAAATGATGTTTTAAAAATGTTTTAAATCATCATGTTAAAAGTTAGTGATTCTGTTTGTAGACTCTTCAAAACTATATCTTTAGATAGTAATGACATTCTTGGTCTAATCGACACATAAGTGCTCTACAGATTTCTAAGTTATTTTTAGATATTTATGGTTGGGTTTTTTTTTTTTGTGTGTGTGTGTGTGTGTGTGTGTGTGTGTGTGTGTGTGTCGAAAGCTTTATTCTTTATTTTGGAATAGCAAAGCTCCTGCTGTCTTTTGCCCATTTGGAAACTCTTTTCAGACACAGATTTTTATTTTTATCTTTTTTATTTTTTATATTTTTAACAAGTTTGTGAAATTAAAAGAATCTTTGGTGGTTGGTCTCAGCTGAGAGAATATTTGGTAAACATCAGTGGGATTGCTGGATCATAGTGCTTTTTTTTTTTTTTTTTAAGGCAAACGATTCTGTGGTTTTCAGTATATTCACAGGATTTGTGCAGCCATCATCACTATTAAATTTAGAACTTACTCAGGAAAAATTCCATACTTATTAGTAGTCTCTTCCTTCTGTCATCCTAGTCCCCTAGCTCTAGGCAAGCATAAAACTGCTTTTTGTCTGTATATTTCCTTATTCAAAACATTTCATGAAAATTTAATCATATATGGTCTTCTGTAATTGACTTTATTTTTTACTTAGAGTCAGATTTTCAAGTCTCCTGTCACAGCTTATGTTAGAATTTCATTCTTGTTTATTACAGCCATAAAGCTTTTCTTGGAAAATTTAAGTAGTGGAGACATCCAATAGTGTTTCTGTTTTCTTTTCACCTACAGGGTGCACTGTCATTTGGGGCTTACTTTACATATGATAGAACCATTTGTAATATATATTTTATATATTTTTAAATTTTTTTACATCAGTGTTCATTTTTAAACAATTATTTGCTTCCCCCACCCCCTTAGGTGTAGTCCCCATGGAATTTCCTTCCCAAGGCACCCATGCACCATCACCTCAGTCCCCTGTGCTCCTCCCTCCTTCCCTCCCTCCTTTTGATTCCTCTCCTTCCTCCTCCTCCCCTGCAGTATGTCTCTGATTTATAATTGCTCTTTTTTATTTTGTTGTATTTTGTACTGTTATTATTTTTTTCCCTTGATGTCTTATTTGGTTCCCCTATATTCCTGCTATAAGTGAAACCATCTGATATTTTTCTTTTTCCTTCTGGCTTATTTCACTGAGCATAATTCCTTCTAGTTCCATCCATGTTGCTGCAAATGGCATGAGTTTATCTTTTTTGATTGCTGAATAATACTCCATTGTGTATATATGCCACATCTTCTTGATAGAATCATTTGTCGTACTAAGGTTACTTCTGTGATTTGCTTCACAGAAGGGCTTACTAGCCTGGGGAATATAAACCCCAGTGACTGGCCCTCAGAATGTTCTGATCCTTTGGTAATTAATTGTGAAATTTTGTGTTTACAAATATTTTTTTGATGAGGGAATTTGGGGAACTGAGAACATTTACCTTTTTTCTAATTGAGTTTTTTTGAGATATAATTGATATTCAGCACCATATAAGTTTAAAGTGTAGGGGTAGGAGAAAGAAAGGAAAAATGTCTTTTTCCTTGTGACAAGAACATTTAGAACTACTCTTTTATTTGACTTTCAATATGCCATATAACAATGTTGACAATAGTCACCCTCCATAGCACTTATCTGTCTTAGAGCTAGAAGTTTGTACCTTTTTGACCACCTTATCCAATCCTCCCCCAACCCCATAGCACAAATCTGATCTCTTTCTATGAGTAGATTTAGCTTTTGTTAAAAGATAATTAAAAAAAAATTATGACACTCATACAGATATAAAATGAGTACATACTGAAGACTATATTTTACTCATAACAAAGAAACCAGGCAGAGTTATTTATAACTGGTTCAAAGGAGAAGTCCAAAGGATAGGTAGACACAATTATACATCAGGAATATTAAAATGATTATTCAGCTGGAGGCCAGACTAGTTTCCTCCATAGTGGAGAGGGAAGTCATTTTGAATATGCAGTTTTCATGTTTGTAGATGAAGATTAGTTTGCAGCTGCTGCCAATTATCTACAACTTTTAGAGTTGTCATATTACTTCCATATAATCAGTATCAGATAACGCAGAAGGGTGTCCTAGACAATGTATGACATTGCATTGGAAGCACGCGGTTTCTCCTGTACTTTGAACAAAGTCTAAAACTCTTCCAAAGTTAACCTTAAGTGTAGAGTCTTCAGTTTTTAAAAGTAGCTCCTTTGTGGTGATGAGACTCAACAAAAACAAAGTAGATAATCCAGTCAAAAAATGGGTAGAAGAGCTAAAAAGAAACTTCTCCAAAGAGGAAATGCAAATGGCCAACAGGCATATGAAAAAATGTTCAACATCACTTGAAATCAGGGAAATGCAAATCAAAACTATGAGATACCATCTTACACGAGTGAGAATGGCACATATTAAAAAAACTAGCAACAACAAATGTTGGTGAGGATGTGTAGAAAAAGGAATTCTCCTGCACTAGTCCAACCACTATGGAAAGCTGTGTGGAGATTCCTCAACCTGCTAAAGATGGAGATTCCATATGATCCAGCAATTACACTCCTACGTATTTACCCAAAGGACACAGAACCATTAATTCAGAAGGGCACCAGCACCCCTGTGTTTATAGCAGCACTATTTAGAATAGCTAAGCTAGGGAAACAACCCAAATGCCCAAAAGAAGATGACTGAATCAGGAAGATGTGGTACATATACACAATGGAATATTACTCAGCAATCAAAAAAGATAAAGTCATGCAATTTGCAGCAACATGGATGGAGCTGGAAGGGATCATGCTCAACAAAATAAGCCAGAAAGAAAAAGAAAAATACCACATGGTCTCACCCATAGCAGGAATTTAGAAAACCTAAATAAGGGGCCAGGGAAAAGACTAATTATAATAAAGTAAAAGTCAAAATTAACAAGCAACTATAAACCAGAGACACACTACGTGAGGGGGCGGAGGGAGTAGGATCAAAACAGGGGGGGGGTGGAGATTGTATGGGGTCTATAACCAAGATGAAATGCATACATTGCATTGTGCAAAAATGAAAAATGATGTAAAAAATGTGTAGAATAAAAAAAAAAAAACCATGTAGCTCCTTTGCGACTAGCTTTGAAGGCAGGTTTTCCAGAGGGTAGGTCTCTGGCTTATTCTTTTGAACAGGATTATATATTAGAATCTCCAAAGAAGAAAGCCTTTGCAAGTTAGGTTACACTTCTTGGCATGTATTCAGTATTCCTCATTTCTAACAGCAACATGGTTATTGAAGAGAGCGGATTTCGATAAATAGTTATAATTTGGTAAGTCTAGGTGTCACAAAGGTAGATAAAATCCTATTAGTAAAATAGGCTCAGATGACTTCTGCTCAATTATGATATTATGCTCTGGGAAATGAGGACTTCTTTATGTGGGAAGAATTTGGAATTATATCTAGACCTTGCTAGTTATCCAAAGAATTCTCATTTCTGGTCTTCAGAGGATCGTGAATTTCTTTTTGTACCTTGAAAGGTAACCTCTGTCCATATGCACTCTAAGTCATTTAGCTTCTTGTTATAAGAGACTCTGGGCATTTGTAGCAAATTCGGCAGCGTACATGTTCAACTTTGCATAGCACTTTCCCCCCACATTGTACCTACTGACTTAGACTGAGGATGTATTGATATTTAACAACAAAATCCATAGTCATTCTTACCTCTGCATCCCTCATCCTGTTCACCTGCATATTGGACTTAGTTTTATGCATTTTAGTCTTCTCAATTATTTTAAATTCCCTGCAATACATTTCTTGATGTGTTTCAGAAGAGAGGTTCCCAGAATCATTAGCTGACACATCAGTCTCCGTTGTCATTTAGTACCTGTTTTCATTCAATACCGTGTTCTGACCACGAGTAAATAAATACAATATTTAAAATTGACTATAAAATACAATATTTAAAAAGGCTACTTCACCGACTATTTGGCAGTGTGTTAGGGCAGTCAGCTTTTAAAACGAGCTCAGAAGCTTTGATTTTTCTTGAGTGCACTCCTGATGATTTGAGAACTTGGCCTGTTTGTCTTCTTTTTGAGGCCCAATTTGTATCTCAGTGATAGTGAAGTGCTTTGCCTAAATACTCCAGTGCTAAGTATAGAGCAGTTCAGCAGACTTCTCAGTGCTTGTGAACTGTACTGAGCATGTATAGCTGACTGTTAAAGCCTGACCAGGAGGGGAAAATATGGACCATTACACTTTTTGAAGAGAACTTCTCAGATACTGGGGTCTTGTGATTTACGTAGTGGAATTTTGGAGGAAGTTTATGGTTTGTTCTTTACCTCCTAAGAAATGATGATTCAGTCCCTTTAACATTAATGGCTGTTAGGTTTGTTGCTCAATTCTTTTTTTTTTTTTTTTTTTTTTTTTTGTATAGAGGCATGCTTTATTTATTTGTTTGCTGGTCTGTTTGTTTGTTTCGTTTATACATGCACTGGGTACAGTCAGAAGTGCGGGAGGGTGAGAGAATTCACCAGAGCCAGAGCGGGGAGCAGAGCAGGCAGAAGGACCGAAGTACACTGCTGAGGGGAGCAGCGGGCGGCAGGAGAGGTCTGCGCGCCATGTGGGACCCTCCTCCGGGTGGCCGGGGAGCAGCCGGGGATCGAACCGGCGCTGCAGAGGCCGCGGGCAGCTTCGCAACCCAGCGCTCAACCGCTGCGCCACCGGGGAGGCCCTGTTGCTCAATTCTTAACTAATGACCCAAGGGACTTTTCTCTTTGGGTTTGTGATCTGTGTTAGCTGATAAACTTCAATGCCTTTTGCGGATATAAAGACAATAGTGTTTTCTTACCTGTTTATGTTGCACTGCGAAGTTCTGCAGAATGTGATGTGAACAAGAATCAGATTGATTAGCTTTGTTTTCTGTTTTTACAGCAGAAGTAGAGTAAGAATAAATAACATTAAGTATTTGGATCTTTTCTGTAGTTTAATTTCACTCTCTAACATAAGTCTCAGTCTTTAGAGTATGATTTGATCTTAATAGGGCAATGAGTGGATGGATAGGGTAAAACAGGTTTCTCTTTTCCTCAATAGCCCCTTCCTGCTTTAAAGCTAGGATTTCTGGCTTTACTGAAAAACAATATTGAGTGTTGAATTGTGCAATTATATTAGAGGTAGAGAAAGTGGAAGGAACACTAAAATAAGTCCATTCTTCTCTGCATCATTACAAGATTGAAAATTTGGATTTTCATTAATATCTGATCAAAGAATGAATGTTATTAGCCAAGAGCAAATTATCTGATGTTGTGGCTGGGCCCTGGGTCGAACACTTCCAGGAAAGCTTGGTGGATATCTTTTTACACACCCCCATCTGAGAGATATGTAGCCTCTTTTTTTGGCAATTGGGTCTCAGTGATACCAACTATTGGGTTACTTTTTTATAAAAGAAGGTGATGGGGAGACGAAGGCCATCATGTTCTAGTCTAGAGAAAGGGTTCTTTACCAGGGATACCTATTATGTTCAGTGGAGGCAGGGAGGTTACTTAAACTATGTATTTCTGGTCTCCTCTCTACACTTACTGACTGCTATGTGGGATGTTCTGGAAGAGAAATGGATTTGGGTGATTTTGATCCATTCCACTGATTTAATGGAAAGAGTATACAACAAAAAGTTGGATTCTGATGTTGGCTGTGCCTCTAGTTTGACCCCAGGGATTGCGCATTTTAGTTAGTCTTTGAATCTCAGTTTCTTCATCACTGAAATGGATTGGATTTTCTTGTTTCTTTGAACAGCAACATTTCATAATTTTGAAGACAGTTCTCCTGAAATACTTTTCACACTTTTCAGTCTTTCTTTTTGAAAGCAGGTAAGTCGTGTGTGAGAGTCTCTGAGAATGAGATTTGCAGTTTGAAATGACTATTGAGTGGTGGTCCAGTCTCCATAGGACAGTGCTCACATCACTTGGCAATGTTGTCTTAGGTTCAGAGAGTTGTGAGGCAGTGGGCTTGTAATTCAGCTTTTGGCATAAACTAGATGACATGACTGAGAATTGTCTGTTTCAAACCTGATGGTCTTCTTGTAGTTTATGCCAACGATATTTGACTCTGGAAAACTGAGGAGTAAGAAACATAGTGGAAAAACAGTGCATGTTGAGTCAGAAGGTTTGAGTTCTGGTTCTGCCATTTCTAAGCCATGTGATCTTTGGGCCTCCGTGTCTTCACCTGTGAGGGATGAAGAGCGGTCAGTCATGATCAGATCTCTAACCTTTCTCCTGATGACCTATGATATGGTATCTTGTGAACCCAGCAGAAGGGTGCTGTGTGTACAAAGTCCGGTTATAAATAACAGTCATACTCCTCTGCAGGGTCAGACCTGCCACCAGGAAAGATGTGAGAGAGGGGAAGGCAGAAACATCCTTGGATACACAAAACAGACTGTCATAAGTACAATATATGTAAGATTATAATTATTTCACTTTAGTTGAGTGAATCATTTTCTACCATGATGAAGATGTGGTTCTCATGGTGTCGGAGATATAAAAATGTCATCCCTCTTGTTTGTATCCTTATCAGCAAAGTTCAGATGTTAAAATACAGTTACTGGGTTATTCTCCCACTCCAGGGTTGAGTGCTTTGTCTCTAGGACTAATTCATTCACAGTGTGATTGGCTAATGTAGTTGGGCCCTGATTGACTTTTGAGAAATTACCTGAATTGAGGCACACTGTGTATTTGGCATATTCGAAATGCAAAGAACACACTGTGTTATTATGAAGATAAACCTTTTTAAAAAGGTAACTTTCCCAGAAGCCTGATTTTACAGGGACTCATTGATATTAGGCATTACCAGTGTGAATTTTTCCTTTAGTGAGTGAGACTTATACTGGAACCCAGGTCTCTGTTGTGGCCAGCAGTCCACATTCGGACAAGCAGGGCGTTTGAGAGGTGTAGAGCAAAAGTACTGCGTTTTCTTTGGCAAGGAACGTGTTTCTCTTTGGCAGTTCAGAAACAATTGGTAGAGTAGATCAGTTTCTCAGCGGAAATGTTTTTCTTTGATCTTTTGCCTGATTTTCTTTAATGTGAGAGGAGTAGGAAGAAGAAAGTACATCGGAAGGTCTTACTGGTTTCTCTGCTTGGCTTTGTAGCTGTTGGTTCTCTTTGGTACTCTTCTTTGAGGTTATATTCCAATTAATGTTTAGTACTTACGATATTTTGAAGTTGTGAGAGATGTTTTCTGACATCTTGAATTCAATTCTAAGTGTGAAGTCTTGGATTTTAGTCTGACTCTGTCCCTTACTATCAGTTTGCCATAAAGCAAGTCACTTAACCTTCCTCGACTTCAGTTTTCCCCATTTGTAAAGTGAAACTGTTCATTCTTAATCTGACACCCTCATGAGGTCATTTAAGTTGTATAAATATTGCTGTGTATTCTCTCTAATAATTTAATGCATTTAGGTGCTTCATTCTTTCCACTGTATGCTGTCATGGCAACTTTGACTTTCTGTTAATTAGTTCTGTAATCAGATAGTCACCTAATCTTTGAGTTTTAAAGGGAAGAGGAAGTTTCAAGTGAAACACATGGATAAACCTGGGCCCTATAAACAGCATGTGCATTATAGGCACTCAGAAAATGCCTGTTGAATGACAGAAACCATAAGCCATGGTGGCATGTCTGTGGCAACAGTAGCATTGCAGGGAAGCTCTCTTCTCAGATGATGGGATGCAGATGCCACTGCTCTTGAATAAAACAAATAGGATGGTTTCCCTGTGGTAAATAATGGAAAGTGATTTTTACCATTTGTATTAGTTCCAAGGAAGGAAGCACCTGGTATGGTCTGAAAGTGTCTGCCCAAATGTTTTACCTCTTTTAGTGATACTCATTTTTGGAATGTTTCTTTCGCTATAAGCAGTAATTAATAAATTTAATGGGGGGAAAATCACTGTCTAATTGGCAGTGGTCAGGTACAGTACTAGTTCTTAAGTAAGCTTTTTGGGGAATGGAAGCTTTTTGGGTAGGGCCACCATGGGAAATTTGCTTACAAAATCTTCCCTTGAAGATATTTGGGGACTGAGAGAGTGCTGTCTCTGGGGATAGCTATGGGCTAATACAATGGGAAAGTAACCTGCAACTGAAGGAATTGTGAATCTTCTGGACTTAGTTACTTCATCGGCTCATAATCCTGGCCTCACAAAGATGTTAACAGAATAAATCATAGCCATAAACAGCATCAAGATGTGTAAAGTAGAAAATAACAGTATTAACTCCCTTCATTGCATTACACAACCATATTCTAAATTTAAGGAAGCCAGGCACTTAGAAAATACCTGCTGAGTGACAGGAACCTTAAACCAGGAGTAAAAATCACTCTAAATCACTAGTTTTAAACCTGAAGGTCATGATCTGTTTAAAGGGATATAGAATCAATTTGATGGGTCCAACATTTTAAAAAAAAAGTGTCAGGTATTATTTTGGAAACTTTTGGCTTTATATCTGTCTTTTGTTATGAGTATTAGATTATGTTGTAAAATAACATTTCTTTGGGACCATATTGGAAAGCTTGAAACTCATTGGTTGGAAAGCTTGAAACTCATGCTTTTTAAAATATCATGCCCCAAATTTACAGAATTTGTAGATTTCCTCTAGCATGTTACATTCAGGTTAGTGTCTTGCTCCCTTGAAGTGATTTGGTAGCTGAAAGAGTTCAATACCATTGGCGTAAGTTACTAAACTCCCATAAATTCTAGTAGATGCCTATTTGTCTAGTACTTGTCTAATTATTATTAGGATTTTTGAGTATAGAATGTTAATTATTTGGTATCTTGTAGGTTTCGGCTAAAACCTAAATCACTAAATTAGAAATGGTGTGAATAAGAAGAGAAAGACTAAGCTTACTGATCATTATTTGACAGTAGCTTCCTAAAATAGTTAATACTTTGATTCTTCATACTAGTAAGGTTTATCTTGATTTTTTTCCTTTAATATTTTAAAAAGATTTATGGTATTCTTTACTATCATTTTTTACATTTGCTGGGCAACCTTTTTGTTTTTTTCTCTAAAGGAATGGATTGCCAACTTTATATTAAAGTGTGAAGGAAGGAATGCTTTACTTTTGGAAAATTTAACCCAAACTATTGTTCTCTTGGGCCTCCCTGGTGGCGTAGGGGTTAAGTCTCAGCACTCTCACTGCTGTGGCCTGAGTTCAGTCCCTGAGAGGAGGCACAGCAGACCTCTCCTGTCTCGCCCACTGCTTCCCTTAGCAGTGTATTTCGGTAAATCCGCCTCTTCTGCTCCCCACTCTGTCTCTGGTGAATCCTCTCACCTCCTGCACCTCTGGCCTACACTCCAGTTCTCATACTCAGTAAATAAATCCTTAAAAATATATATATACACTACTGTTCTGTTAATCAAAGGCTGGTGATAAACACCCCCACATACTGACAGATACACATACACACAGGCACAATCGATCTATTTTATTCTGTGTCCCTTCTTGATGAAGAAGTGGAGGTGAAGATTGGTGATTTGCCTGGACTTGTACAATAAGCTAGTGGCCTTTATAGATAACCATTCATAGTAGTTGTGTTGTCAAAGACACAATATGTGATTTAAGTTAAACAGAACCCTAAGTATTATAATGTTAAATATATATGCAGGTGTATATAAACAAAAAGTGTATTACTGTAAGCAAAAAGACTCTATCTAGATGTTTATCTCTAGTAATGACCTGGCAGTACAATTTTAGTTTGTTTTAGTTCTTATTAACTGTTTTACATGTCTAAGGTTGATTATGCTAAGAGCATAAATTATGAATAGAAAACTCTTGAAATGGCACTGGATCGTGATATGTTGAGAGCCTCTGTCTGCGAATATTGAGAATGAAGAACTGAAGGAGTACAGAAGGTTGAATCAGTAGCCAGGGTTCCTAGTTCCTACTAGGACACACACCTGTTTGTAGGAGTTTAGACACGCTGCTTCTCTTTGAGACCTGTTTGTAAAGTGAAGATGTTGACTTGATCTCTAAAATTTCCTTCAGCATTTAGAGTCAGTTTCCCAAGGGCTGTAGTATTGCATCAGTACCTGGCCCGGGGTTTGTGCTTTTCGCAAGGCCCCAAGGAACTGCCTCATCCTTTTTTTTTTTTTCCAGGAGATTGCATACATTACCCCACAGAGCCCAATAATGCAGTGAGCTCTCAGTGTTGTGAGGTGCTTCTTCATTGGGGACAGAGCTGAGGTTGTTAGTAATAATCTAGAAGGACTTTGGAATGAAGCCAGAATATGTGATCTCTGATCACCTAGTTTCCTACTCAGAAAGCTTGCTGAGACCCTTCTAAGTACAGTATCATTCTGTCTTTGGTGTAAGAGAATATAAAATATTTCTTCATAGAGGAGATATTTAAGGATTTTTCTTCCTAATTGTTTTTTGAGGGACAGTAAGGCATATTTACAAACACTGTTTGTTTTGGGAGTATAGGTTCACACCTCCACACCATACCCACTACCAAGTCAATTTGTTGCTCTCACCTCCTTTGCCTACCCTTTTGTAACCTCAGTTCTGCAGACAAATTTGGGAGCTTTATGTCTGTTCCTTTGCTTTGATTTTTGTATGCTACATATGAGTGAAATCATCTAGTATTTGTCTTTCTCCTTCTGACTTATTTTGCTTAGCTCATTTCCTCCAGTTCCATTCTTGTTGCAAATAGCAAGATTTCATCTTTATTTATTTTTTAATGCTGAGTAGTAGTCCCGTGTGTATATATACCCCATCTTCATCCACTCATCTATCTGTGGGCGCTTAGGTTGTTTTATATAGCTTGGCTATTTTAAGTAGTGCTGCACTGAACGTAGAAATGCATATACGCCTTCAAATTAGTGTTCTTTCATTCTTTGGGTAGAATCATAGCAGTGGAATTGCTGGATCATATGGTAGATTTATTTTAATATCTTGAGAAACATCTAAACTGTTTTCTACAGAGATTGGACTAGTTAGGCTACATTTCCACCAACAGTATACAGGATTCCTATTTCTCCACACCCTGTCAACACTTGTTTCTAGTTTGCTTTTTTTTTTTTTTAATGTGGGACATTCTCACAGCTGTGAGGTGGTTACTCATTGTGGTTTTGATTCACATTTCCCTCATAATAAATGATGATCAACACTTTCATGTGCCTGCTGGCTGTCTATATGTCTTCTTTGGAGAAGTGTCTGTTTAGCTTTTCTGTTGGTTTTTTGATGGGTTAGTTTTTTATCGTTATCTGCGGTTTTTTTGTAGATCTTGGATATCAGCCCTTTTCAGGTGTATGATGTACAGATACTTTCTCCCATTTGGTAGGATGTCTTTGTTTTAATGATGGTTTCTTTCATCATGCAGAAGCTTTGTAATGTGAGATAGTCTGATTTGTTTATTTTGCTTTCGTTTCCAAAAAATATCACTAAAGCCAACATCATGGAATATTTTACCTGTGTTTTCTTCTTTATTATGGTTTCAGATCTTACAGCCAAGTCTTTGATCCACTTTGAATTTTGTGTATGGTCTGAGATCGTGGTCTAGTTTTGCCTGTAACTGTTTGATTTCCCAACACTTTTTCTTCTCTATAGACTTTCCTTTCTTCACTGTATGTTCTTGGCTTCTTTGTTGTATATTAACTGTCCATGTAAGTGTAGGTTTATTTCTGGGCTCTCAATTCTATTCCATTGATCTCTGTGTGTTTTCATAACAGTACCATACTGTTTTGATCACTATGACTTTGTAATTTGAAGTCTGGAAGTATAGTACCTCCATTCTTTTTTATTAGAATTAGAATTTTGTAAATGTTAGAACGCATGCCTTATATATTATACATTTAAAATTAATTTGCATTTGCTGATCTTTGCTTTTCCCCAATACTAATTTTTATATTACTTGTTTTGTTCAGTGCTGTGAACTGTTGATAATTTTTATAGTCATCTTTTGACACTGGTAGCCTCTCCTTTTGGAGTGAATTAGAAACTGGTATCGCTGGAGGGAAAATTGATCTGACTGATAGTTTTTTTGGGGGGGGGTATATTTTTGGTTTGCTTGCTTGCTTGATTGATTGGTTTTTTTTTAAAGATTTATTTTATTTTTATACAGGAACTGGGGTACAGGCCAGATGCGCGGGAGGGTGAGAGGATTCACCAGAGACAGAGTGGGGAACAGAACAGGCAGACTGACGAAATACACTGCTGAGGGGAGCAGCGAACAAGACAGGAAAGGTCTGCTTCGCCATGTGGGATTCTTGCCGGCTAGCCAGGATCGAACCTGTACTGCAGGGGCTGCGGACAGCTTCACAGTGCGGCGCTCAACTGCCTGCTCCACTAGAGAGGTCCCTACTGATAGTTTTTTAACCCATTCACACATATTATTTAATCCTTTAGTTTGATCACAGCTTTGACACCGGAAGATTCTTTATAGTGGTGAAAATCTTGACATACCTTTAACGATGATAGACTTCTCTGGTCTTTTTCCCAGTTCTTGTCTGGCACTACCATTGCTGTGCAGGATTGAGGTTGTTGATAGCAACTGTGGACTCTGGGGAATAGTCACCAAGAACTATGAGGGGTTGTAGGTAGCTGTGTTTCCATGGGTGACCTCCAGGGAACCCTGTACTTGTCCAGTGTTAATTACCTTATATTGCAACCTAATTGTTAAGAGCATAAATGTTGTTAACAAATATTTGTTGAGCAGTTGTCCTCTTCTTACACTTTCGTGCTCCTGTTGCAACACTGTGCATAGATATCTTATAGAGCATAACTTAAACCAATCTCTTTTTCTGAAAAGTCTCCTCTACCTTCTTCAGCTTCCCTCCTATTCTCGTCTACTGTGGTTAATAGTGACACCATTTATTTTACTCTTTCAAACCAGAACTTAAGCATTTGGAATTATCTGTACTCTTTACACTTGATACGTTTTGTATCTAATAAATTATCATACCATATTTCTTTGGCCTCCAAAAATATCTTTCATATCCATAGTGCTCTTCTTTCCCAATACTGAGGTAAATAAAACCCAGTGTTTCTCCCCTGGACTATTTGAGCAATCTTCCTAAATTTTACCCCAAATCTGCTGCTCATCTTCTACCAAATTATCCTTAAAAATACTCATCTATTGCTGTTGCTGTTTTGCATTTTGCTTTTTTTTTAGTTGGCAATATGCTTTAGAAATTTTTCCAAGTACTTCCTATGGCTCTGTCTTCTTTTTAATGCTACTTAGTATAGTTACATAATATGTGTGTATTCTAGTTTACTGACTCTTTACCATTCCTCTGTGAATCAACATTTATTACATTTTTTTCTTTACCTGTTAAAGACTGACATACATGTCTTTGAATATGCGTCTTTGTATAAATGTTGAAGTATGTTGATGTCAAAAAACAGAATTCCTGGATCAAAGGAATATATATCATTTAAAATGTTAATAGAGGGCCTCCCTGGTGGCGCAAGGGATTGAACACCACACTACGAAGCAATCCGCAGCCTCTGCAGCACGAGTTCGATCCCCAGCCGGCCAGGGAGCAACTCACATGGTGCGGCAGACCTCTCCTGACTCTCCCGCTGCTCCCCTAAACAGTGTATTTCAGTCAGTCTGCCTGTTCTGTTCCCCACTCTGTCTCTGGTGAACCCTCTCACCCCCCACACCTCTGGCCTGTACCCCAGTTCTTCTATGCATAAATAAATAAATCTTTTTAAAAAACCTAACAAACCTTAGCTAGATTAAATCTTTTTTTAAAAAAAAAAGATTTATTTATTTATTTATACAAGCACTGGGTACAGTCAGAAGCACGGGAGGGTGAGAGAATTCTCCAGAGCCAGAGCAGGGAACAGAACAGGCAGACTGATGAAATACACTGCTGAAGGGAGCAGCAGGTGCGGCAGGAAAGGTCTGTCGTGCCATGTGGGACCCTTGCCGGTGGCCGGGGATCGAACCAGCGCTGCAGAGGATGCAGGCAGCTTCGCAGCCCAGACTCAACCGCTGCACCACCAGGGGAGGCCCGCTAGATTAAATCATTAAAAATAAATAAATAAATAAAATGTTAATAGATAACAAGTCACTTTACAAGAAGTGCCTATCAATTATATTCTCATTCTCTGTGCCTCTCCCTTCCCGCCCCCACCAAGACCATTTTATTCAGGACCTAGTGTACGTCCCCCAGTCTTAACTCTGTGATTGGGACTTCTTCTCTCATTCACTTGCTCACTGTCAGTCACAGTTCAAGTTTTTATTTAGTCCAGAGTATGTGCCAGGCACTGTGTTCTATGCTGGGGCCTCAGCACTGGACAGATAGGTTCTCTGGCTTCACCTACTTGAAATTCTTACCACACAGAAATTTTTGCCATTTCCTTAAGCTTTGGCAGTTACTACTCTCTCTTCCTGTTACACCACTTTATTCTTTTAACCTTTCTGCCTAGAGAATTTTCTTAGATCATTCTTTTACCCTTTATCTAGCTTAGATTTATCCTCTGTCGTATCATCTCCATCACCCCTTAGGTAAGTGGACCTTCCTCTGTGGTCTCTCTGAACATTTCACTTACATCCTTTTTATATATAGTGTTTATTCCAAAGGGTTTTAATTACTCACTTATATCTGTGTGCGTGTGCTTGCACACCTGTACACACAGATCTCTCCTGTTAGCTTGTAAATGCAGTAGGGACAAGACTCTAATGATACTTATCTTAATGCTCCCCCAACTTAATGCCTTAAACACTGGGATTTCCTCACTAATGTCGGGTAAATGAACAAATAACTTATGATGAACTTATTTTGTGCAGGGCAGTCTGGGGCTTGTAACAGACTTGGTTTGTCTTCAAGGACTAACCATATAGTCAGGGAGATAAGAAATAGATGAGTAGACTGCAGTGCAGGTGTGATAAGCTCTGTGTAGAGACAGGAACAAGGACCTGAGGAAAGCTCACTGGGAGAGCTTAATTCTTGTGAGTGGGTATTATATTAAGTTTCCAGTTGATGGGATTTTTTTTCTTGCTTGTGCCATGTTTAGTGAGGGATACACATAATGATAAGATATGGTCCCTTGCTTTAAGAGTCCTTTAGTCAAATAAGGCCTTTGAGCAGATTGGAAGTCTGGCCTATGGACCAAGTGTGGCCTGCCCGCTTTATACAACCCATGAGGTAAGAATGATCTTAAATTGTTTAAAGAAGACTATTTTGTGACAAGTGAAATGATGTGAGATTCAGATTTCAGCATCTGCAATTAAGTTGTGTTGGCACATAGCCACCTTCATGTGTTTACCTGTGTCTCGCAGCATTTCTGCTACAGCAGCAATGTTGAGTAATTGGCCCGTAACACTTACGGAATTTTCTCTTCGGCCTTTTACAGTGACAGTTTGATGACCCTTGAGTTAGAGAACAGGGAACATTCAAATCAAATAGAGAAGAGCAAGACATTCATATTGAGAGGGTCAGTTTGAGTTCAGAGAATGGGACAATGAATATGCAAGGCATAGAAACTTTATAGCTTAATAGATGATCTGGCTTAACTTTTTATCTTACATACTAGGCAGAAGATGAAAAATCTTGCCAAAGTCCACACAACTTGTCAGGGACAGTGAATGGAGAAGAAGCTTTGAGGGCTTTAGAGGATGATAAGATTATTGTTGGGGTAGGGCCAGATTCAACAATGGCTTCACCCTTGAAAAACGAGGATTAGAGAACAAGCTAAGAACAGACTTTGTTACTCCGTCTGAATGCAGTATTCTTTCTCTTCTATTTCTAGAAGGCCTTTGAGCCCTACTTCGAGATTTTGGAAGTTTATGCCACAAAAGCCAAGAATTATGTAAATGGACACTGCACCAAGTATGAGCCCTGGCAGCTGATTTTGTGGAGTGTCGTGTGGACCCTGCTGATAGTCTGGGTATATGAGTTTGTGTTCCAGCCTGAGAGTAAGTATGCCACCCCTGCTGTAAAGGTAGAGGTTTAGTGGGATTTCACTAGCCTTGGACCCATACTGACACATTGAATTAACTTCTTACCTTTTGGTTATGATTTTTAAAAGCTCCGTAAGTGAAAAATAGCACATTATCCGTTGACTGGTAGATATCTCTTATGTAACTCTCTACTTGTGTTGATATGGATATGCAGCTTATATCAAAACTTCTGAGAAATTATTCATAGCAAGGATATCTCAGAGTGTGGCTTAAATTCAGTTCTAGTTTCTTGCCTAGAACATAATTGTGTCATCTGGAGTTCCCCAAGCAGAAATGTATTGCTTTTTAGGCCATCTTTTTAAATAAAGAGTATGTAAAATTGGAACATTCCTCATGAGAGGACCCTGTGAGTACCTGCTATGTGCCAAGCACCGTGCTAGGCCCTGGGGATAGTGTGCAAGCATTACACATCTCCTGTCTTGGAGTTGAACTTCTGATGTCAGCCAACAGAACATGTTAAGCTTCCCTGGGAGTGAGTTAGGGAGTCAGGCTCCCAAGGGGATGAAGGAGCCCACCTCTTAGGGCATGCAGAAGAAGATAAGTTTCTTGTGATCAGTGTGTAGATCCTCTGTCTTTTCGAAGATTTAGATTCTTCTCTTGCCCACTCCTCTCCCCTTCCCAATTTGGAGTTCTGGTTTCCATGTTACCTCCTTGTGAATTGTTTTCACCCTGCAGGCTGTGCTTGGTAAGTTTTGCTTGATTTCACCCAAATTCAAATGTTAGCAGTGGTGGGGGGTATTTTCTAACACCCCCCTGCAGCCCTTCTGTGCTCTTGGTAGAATGCCTGAGTCTGAGTTCATTTCCTTGGGATAGGAAACCAGTAACATTGAAGAAAATTGCTTGTCATTTCTCATGTTTTTAAAAGTTCCTGTTTGCTTCCCTGATAATGCCTGGTTGAAGGGATTCTTTAACTATACTTATTTTGCTTTTCTTCCTCTTCCTCCAGGAAGTTAGCTTAGATAAGCCAGATTCTGTTTTTACCTCTCTACCACGCAGTAGCCACAGAGCCATTCTAGTAACATTGCAGAGTTATGGCGTAATAAATTCTGCACTTAATTACAGTGAAAATGAGACAGAACTCCCTGTCTAAATTGTAGTTTACTGCTGCCTTTAAAACCCCGTCTTCAGTTTTTGCTATTAGCCTTACAGAGTTTCCTCATAAACTCTGACACATTAGACTAACTAGCCCTTTAGCTGCATCTGCTCAGTGGTGTGGGTATGGGCTCAATGTTGTCTTTCTGCTCAGATCTTATTGCTTTTCCAGGAAGCATTTCATACAGTAGTGTCTACCATCTTGACCCGCCAGGTAGCCTGTTCCAGAGGACCCTTAGGAGTAGCAATAAATGTTCTTTTCTTCTTTTTTATTCTAAAATATACTTAACAGAAATCTGCCATTTTACCCATTTTTGTTTATTGTTCAGAAATATTAAGTATTATATTTACATTAATGTACAACCATCTACCATCCATTTCTGCAGCCTTTCCATCATCCTAAACTGAAACTCTGCACCCATTAAGCCCTAACTCCCCGTACCCCAGCCACCATTCTGTGTGCTTGTCCTTTTTTTTTTTTTTTTTTTTAAGATTTATTTATCTATTTATACAAGAACCCAAGAACCAGAGTATAGGCCAGATGCTCCGGGGTGGGGGTGGGGGGTGCGGTGAGAGGATTCACCAGAGACAGAGTGGGAACAGAACAGGCATACTGACAAAATACACTGCTGAGGGGAGCAGCAGGTGAGACAGGAGAGGTCTGCCGCACCATGTGGGACCCTCCCTGGCTGGCTGGCTGCTGGAGATCAAACCACTGCAGAGGCTGCGGACAGCAGCTTCAGAGCACTGCACTCAACCTCCTGCGCCACAAGGGGAGCCCCGAGCTTGTCATTTTAAGGTGGTACTTGTGAAACCAGCTTGTGGTTAGAAATCTTGAGATATATATTTCTTTGCTGTGATTAGCTTTAGCTTTAGGTATTTAGTTCTGTTTTCAGTTCTGCAGTCCATGGTATCCATGTGCATTTTGCTTAACTGGTGAAGGCACAACCCTCTTAGGTTCCGGTACTTACCTACTTACCTTTAGTGTTCAAAAGGAACAGACTGGACTTTGAGCATCCCATGAGAATTTTAGTAGTAGCAGTAAATTAATAGGGTATGTTACCTAAATCTTCGTAAGTTGAACTCCAAAACATTTCAGTTGTTTTATTTTTTCTAACATTTTTTATTATAAAAGTAATAACATGTTCATGGTAGAACATTTAGAAAATATAGATAATAATGTAAAAACAAAATTAACATCTTGTTACATGGAGATAAACAGCATTTATGTATCTTTATCTATTTCTATATCTGAAATAGGCTGAACCAGACAAAGTATAGCTTTTGTAGGTCACAAATTACTGCTGTTGGCATTTCCGTACAGTTTAACACAGATGCACACTTTTTATTTTGCAATTTCCAACTTGAATTTAGACAGATAAAAATGTCTTCTTGCCAGAGATGGAAGATAATTTTGATAAAATTGCTATTTTTTTCCCCAACACCCTGCTAATGGAGAAATATTTGTACATATCACTGAACGATCAAGTCATTATTAGTATATTGCCCTAGAGAAGTCTAAAGTCTGGGCTGGTGAGGAATTTTGCTGCTCCTCAGACCCTGAATACCCTTCTGAGGGAGAGGGGTAGTTCTGGAAAACAGGATAGCCACTGGGCTAGATAAGAACTGCAGTGGCAGGAGGGTGGGCAGGTATGAGCAGTTCTTGGGTGTTATCTCAATTAATTCTACTTTCTGATTATCTGCTCATATCATTACTACTTGATGTTGATTTTAACTGTGGGATTGCCCGTAGTTCATCAACAGATACCAAATTTCTATGTGGGAGGAGGTGGTAAACTCTCCTGGTTTCTAGCCCTGGCACCTTGGGCAACAACATCCTTCATCTCTCTTGACTGTTTTCCTTACAATAAAACGATAATAACAATACCTGTCTCACCTGGTCCCGGGACTATAGGATTGAGTGGGCGTAACTTGTGTGAGAAGAATTTTTAAATTTGAACTGTGCATTGCTGTTCTTATCACTGGCATTTCCTGTTTATTGCCTTAACATAACCTGCCTTTCTTTCTGTACCTCTGGGGACTTTTTCTCCTGAGATCATCTTTAGATTCCTACCACATGATCTTTCCTTTAATTTGTCCATCTTTGATGCTGTATTCTGTTTTTTCTACCCCATATCTTACAACTTTGCCAAAATTAGTCTATTCTTTTCTCTTCCACGTAGACAAATAACTGTCCTTTTGGAAGTCTGACTCAGTTTGCTAATTTTTAGGTCTCTTTTACCTCACTCATTAATCACTTCATCTATTAAGTAAGGAAGTGGTTTTGAATTTGTATAGCTTTTGTATTATTAGAAATAGTCAAATAACAAGCAGCTTAAATATAACCAGCACTAGATTATACTCCCTTGATGGACTATCAGGGTAACATTTAAAATGTGTTTAATGAGGGGCCTCCCTGGTGGCACAAGGGGTGAAGACACAGCACTATGAAGCTATCTGCAGCCACTACAGCACGAGTTCGATCCCTAGCCAGGGAGCTAACCCACATGTTGTAGCAGACCTCTCCTGACTTGCCCCTGCTCCCCTCAGCAGTGTATTTCAATATATCTGTGTGTTCTGTTCCCCACTCTGTCTCTGGTTAATCCTCTCACCCCCCCCACACCTCTGGCCTGTACCCCAGTTCTTGTATGCATAATTGTATGCATAAATACATAGATCTTAAAAAAAGAATTTTTAATGATGTAGAAAATAAGTGAAAAGAGTATAGATATACCATTGTATGTACAGCCTAATCTCAGTTCTGTATACTAGCATGTTGAACATAGCATGGGAAGGAAATACTCCAAAATTTAAACAAAACAATAGCTACAGTAGTTTCAGTCTTGTCTTCTTATGCAATCTCTGTTTTAGTTACCTGGTCTTATCCCAGATACTTACAGACTTTCAGCTAAAAACGACAGGGATACAACCTAAGCAGAAACAACTAGTGAAGATATAAGGCATTTTATAACAGATATCAAAGGAAGATACGGATACATTCTGGCTGTTGAGAAAGAGCGTCTGGCCAGGGATTTGTAATGCTCAGATCTCTTAGGAATGCAGTGAAAGTTCATATTCAGTTCTTGCCCTGTATGAAAGCTAGGTCTAGATTCCTTTTCTTCATCTGGAAAAACTGAAAATTTCTACTTTTATAGAGTGAAAAACAAAGACTTCAGATAAATCATCTATCATGATTTGATTTGTGGCCTTGAGCAAATTATAAATGCTTTGACCCTTGGTTCCCTTTGGATAGTATGCCCTGACTTCTGTGCCAATTTCAAAATCTTGTTGTCACAATCATGCATTAAAAGATATACAATCTATTTAGATGTCACGTATTTATAGTCGACAGCATCGGAATTCCATATTTGTCCTTTGTACTGTCCAACAGAAAGGATTCTGATTGGTGTTCATGATAAAGGCTAATTTTAGGTCCAGAAAATGTTGCTAGGATGAAAGTGTTCAATGAGAGACTGAAACACAAGCCCTAAAAAACAGTATGTGTTGGTTATTTGTGGAGAAGGGAGAGAAATGTTGGGCATGTGGAGACCTTGGGAAGGTAAAGAACTCTGGACTGAACACTTCTGGGAATTTCTCCTACAGTAGACTGTCAGGTATATGTTAGGGTGTGTGTTACATGGAATTTATTTCAGTGTGGTTTGTAATAGCAAATGTTAGAAACAACCAAATTACCCTTTAGGAAGGGACAGGTTAAGTAAATTATGGAATATCCATATGATGGAATACTTGGCAGCTATAAAAATGATTGATCTCTTACATTTCTCAGTAGGCAAAGTTAGTACAGTACTGGAGTATGCTGCCTTTTGGGTAAAAGGAGACACAAATAAAACTATATCTTTTTTTCTTTTATATACGTGAAGAAATTCTAAAAGGGTAATTAGAAACTAATAGTAGTGTTTACATGAGACTGGGAGATAGGTGAGACTTTCTCTCTGTGTGTGTATGTTTACACATTTGAGCCACATAAATGTGTTACCTTTGTGAACTGAAGTAAGGCTGTGGAGGAAATATTGAATATTAAATTCCATCACTGTGGCTAGTAGGTCATAATCATGGAAATTTACTCGAATAATAAAACCATCTGTTTCTTTAGGTTTATGGTCAAGGTTTAAAAAGAAATGTTTCAAGCTCATCAGGAAGATGCCTATTATTGGCCGCAAGGTAAGTAGAAGCTATAGATCTCCAGACCATCTCCAGCCACTCTCCTCCTGTAATCATATTTCTTTCTTCCTATTTATTGAACCTAGTTTTCTCAAGCAGGGAGGGTGATTTTGTCCCGTAGGAACATCTGACAATATTTGGAGATATTTTTGGTTATAGTAACTGGAGGGTAGTGCTTGTTGTTGTCATCCAGTAGGTGCTGGCCAGGGGTCCTGCTAAACATTCTACAGTGGACAGGACAGCCCCCCACAATAGAGAAGTGCCAAGGTTGAGAAGTGTGACTTAACCCTTTCTCCAGCTTATTTGACTTAAGGAAAAAGGAGGAGTCTGTTTTTTTTTTTTTTTTTAAAGTTTTATTTATTTATTTATTTATACAAGCACTGGGTGCAGTCAGAAGCGTGGGAGGGTGAGAGAATTCACCAGAGCCAGAGAGGGGAGCAGAGCAGGCAGAAGGACCGAAGTACACTGCTGAGGGGAGCAGCGGGCAGCAGGAGAGGTCTGCGTGCCATGTGGGACCCTCCACCGGTGGCCGGGGAGCAGCCGGGGATCGAACCGGCACTGCAGAGGCTGCGGGCAGCTTCGCAACCCAGCGCTCA
This sequence comes from Talpa europaea, assembly GCF_964194135.1. Lineage (NCBI taxonomy): Eukaryota > Metazoa > Chordata > Mammalia > Eulipotyphla > Talpidae > Talpa > Talpa europaea. The sequence continues at coordinate 42,858,853 of NC_140077.1, read as the reverse complement.
ACCGCTGCACCACTGGGGAGGCCCGAAACGAAGAGTCTGTTAAGGAAGAATTTTGTCTGTTAAGGAAGAATTTTATGTTAGAAAACCTGCCAGTAGAGACACAATTCTTTAGAGCAGTATTTGACTGGGCTGAACTTAGATAAAGCAGGTCCTTGAATAACATCGTCTGTTATAATTAGGAGGGAAAGAAAAATATCACCCAATGTTAAATGAAAAAATATTCAAGGATCTCATTTCCTTAAACGTCATTTTGCTGAAAGTCCAAGTTTCCAAAAACTTGTGACATTAAGTGAGAATTTCCTGTATTTATCCTTGGGTTGGGTGTTTATGTGGTTTAGATCAGGGATTGGCAAACTCTCTGTAATGGACTAGATGTGAAACATTTTAGGCTTTGTGAGCCATGCTGTGTCCGCCCCACTCCTCAAGTGTGCCCTTTTAGAAGGAAAGCAGTAGGGTGACAAGTAAAGGCATGGACCTGGCTGTGTTCCAATAAAACTCTCTTTGCCAAGACAAGTGGTAGGTCAAATCTGGACTGTATTTTGCTGATCCCAGGTTTACAAACTTAGATAACAGAGCTACTCTCTTGCCCTTTGTACCTATCTACAGTATAGTATGTGCCCTTCACACTATCCTCTCCACCCTCAAACACACCAGATAAGACAGTCACCTCTGTACCCTTCCCACAGATTCTTTATCACCAATGACAATTAATAGGCCAAGGCCCCATTGCAAAATAGAAGGAAGGCTAGCGAGCCTTTGAGATCATCGTTTCCCCCAGTACCCTGACTCTCCTTGGTTTTCCTTCAAGCTTTCCCAGCCTTAATCTGCCTTCAAGCTTTCTTTCACTTTTGCCTTTTAATTCCTTTTTCCCTTTCCTGGCAAACCAGAGAAGTTGTGAGTTGTCTTTAGCATTTGACCAAAATCTAATCATACTACTGTGCTAACAGTTATCCCAGAATTCTCTCTCTCCTTAGCTGTGGGAAAGTAGAGTAATTAGGACAAAGAAAGGGAATAAGAGTAGATAGACTTTTATTTGCTTCCCAAATGATATTCAGCCCTAAGATTAAATCTAATTTAGAGCTTAGAGAGTAAGGGGTAGGGCAGAGGCACAGGCATCATGGAGGAACTGTAGCACAAAGGTTAAGAGAGCAGCATTTCTCCTCAGTCCCTATATTTTTTCCACCCTTACACTTGTCTCCTTTAATTCGAATTTTGAGACAAACACTAGAATTTCAGAACCTATTTTAAATTCATGAAATAACACTTAGAAGATACAACTATATAATCAGCTTTCTTCTTTTTTTTGCAGATTTTGAGGTTCAGGAACAAGAAGTTATTTGAGTGTGTGTGTATATTCTCCCCTCGTTCACACATCTGCACTCGCTTATTCAGTGCTGGTTTATTGAACACCTTGTCAAGTGCCCTCTTGGGTGCTGGGGGTAGAGTGATGAACAAGACCCAATCCTTCCTCTTTGGCATTTACATATTTAGACAGAAAACAAGTAAGCAAGTGTGTAAGGATTGCATTTTGAATGCGATGAAGAAATTAAAATTGGGTAATGTGATTAGAGGTTCTGAGGCAAGAATTGGGAGTGGGAAAGTAGTTGCTGTCTTTCTAACATACCTCTTATTTTTTGTTTGTTTTATCACAACGGCACAGTCCGTGCATGGGAACTGAGCTTTCATAGCCTGTTCCTATGCGTGGTTGCCATGTATGCAGCACAAGTTCTTTATTTACAGCTTTAAAAATACTGGCATGTGTATGGCATGCCTGGCCCAAGAATGTGGGCTCTGCTGCCTGCCATTGTTAGGTAGCTACAGACGTGTTTTAAAGGAGTGGCTTTCCTGTGGTTTTAAGAAGGGTCATATACAAGAAGACCCTAGTGGTTTTTGTTCACCTACAGCTAGAGATGAGAAAATCTAAATAGTTTGGAGTAACATCTGGAGCGTCAAACTTTAATACATATACTGATGAAAACCATCTCACTGAAACACAAATTGTGGTCTTCGCCACTCGCCCCAAACCTGTAAACCCCAGTCACTGCTTCAGTTTTCATTGACTGCATCTCTGCCCACAGTATTTATTAAGTTCAACACTTATTTATTAAGGGAATAAGTGAATGAATGAGAGAATGTTTCAGAAGCTGTGGCTATGAGAATGGAAAAGAAATAGCCATAGTTGATAAATTATGCAGCAGAAAGGACCTTAGCTCCTCCTACTACTTAGATTTCAGTTGATAACCTAAGGAGATAATGCAATCTTCCTGAAAGTTTCCAGAATGTCTTGTAGGCAGGAGTTGGGTCGGACTTCCAGATTCCTGGTGTGCTCTGTTGAAGGAACTCATTACGTGGCACAAGCAACAAAATCTGGCTACTGTTTATGGCTCTACCTTTGTTTCTTTAGTGCACACACTGTGGCTGCTACCAGGGCAGGAACAAGGTCCAAGTATTGTGCTCAGGAAGTGGTGATATTAGCAAATGAAGATCAAGTAAAGCAATGGTGATATCAATGTGGCAGAAGAAATGTGGGCAGAGGTGGGATTGGATGCATCTTTGACCTTCGGAGAGAAAGTGAACTTTTCATATTTCTAAGAAACTTGCACATACCAGAAAGTGGCTGACTAGTCAAAATGTTTCCATATCTCTGTAGAAATAATGCCATTCTTGTTTTGTAGCACTTGTGGAGTTCCCAGCCCTGAGCTGTTGACTTGATGTCTCAGCTGGTTCATTTACTCTCTGTACTATTTTCTTCCATTGCCTCGTTAATTTGTTTTTCTTATCTTTGGAGATCCAAGATATATTGAAGAAGACCAAGGATGATATTAACAAGAGCATGTCATTCCTGAAAATAGACAAAGAGTATGTGAAAGCTCTGCCCTCTCAAGGTCTGAGCTCATCTGAAGTTCTGGAGAAGCTCAAGGAATACAGCTCTATGGGTATGATTCTTTACCAGTGCATCTCTATCCTTACCAGGGTGGGTGTGGGTGTCATTAAAGGTTAAGATCAGGTCATCCCTTGTACCTACATGTTTTGGAAGTCAACTCCCTGTTTCAGAGGTTGAATTTCTTATTTTAAAAATTGCATTTAAGTTCATTTTTCATCCATAAAGCACACAAATCTCAGAGAGTGTGGAACTTGGTTTGGTATCCTTTTCTAAGCCTGAATAAAACAAGATACATTTGTGTTTTTAAAAGAGATTCATAAGTGATACGAATGAAATATAGATTCATTATAGAAGTTAGGAAAGATGCCCAGAGAAACAAAAGAAAATGAAAAATTACCAATTCCATCATCAAAAGATAAACACACGATATATATGTATCTGTATCTATATCAGAATGTTAATAGTGTTTTGTGTTGTAGTCACACACACATCCATCCATCCATACATACATGCATACATAACATGTATGAGCACATATGAGAAGGATAAACGCACCAGGATAGACATTTAAGAGTTTAACCTGTGGAATCAGCCCAGATTCACATCCTGGCTTGACCACGTGTGACTTGGGTGAGTTCCTTAACTTCTCTCTCCCTCAGTTTCTGTCTCTGCAATGAGGAAACAGCAGGTCCTTGAATAAAGTCATTTGTTATAACATTAATGAGGAAAAACATTGTCAGTTCCCAGCCAGATCTACTGGGCGCCCCATGTCGGTGTGGTTTTTCCCCAGGTACTCCAGCTTCCTCTCACACATCCCAAAGATGTGCACATGAGGTTCATTGTCATGCCTGCATGTCCCCGACTTTGTGACTGTGGGTGTTGGCTGAGTGTGCCTTTGACAGACGGGCATCCTACTCAGGGTTGGTGCCTATCTTCTGCCCTGAACTGCTGGGATTAACTCTGGCCACCCAACACCCTGAAAAAGGGTAATCAGGTTGGAAAATGGATGAATACAAATGATTGTTTAACAGAAGTACTTTGATATTTACAAGCTTACCATGGGAACTTAACTCTTATTTATTTATATCAGTTAAGTTGTGATAAATTGGTTTCCTTATAAGTCATTTCACTTAAAAGTAACACTTTCCAATAACCTATTAATGAAGTTAACCATAATAATAATAGTGCTTATCTGAAAGGATGATGATCGAGATTGAGAGCATACATGTAAATGTAGAACTCCTGTCATTTAGTAAGTCCTGAATAAATGTTAAATATAACTTTAATATAATTTATTACAGATTAAGATCATATTACAAATATTTTTAAAAAATAAATTTTTGGTTTGGCATAATTTTAGAGATATAAAAAATTTGCAAAGACAATTCAGATTTCTGCTCTGCCCCTCACCCGCCTTTTCCTGATGTTAACCTCTAAAATAATTATGGTATGTTTGTCAAACTGAAAAATTATGGCGCAGCAGACCTCTCCTGACTTGCCTGCTGCTCCCCTCAGCAGTATACTTTGGTCTGCCTTTTCTGTTCCCCACTCTGTCTCTGATGAATCCTCTCACCCCCCACACCTCTGGCCTGTACCCCAGCTCTTATATGCATAAAATAAATCTTAAAAAAAAAACTGAAAAATTAACATTATATAGTATAATCTTAAGCTACAAATTCTTCATAAGTTTTTCTACAAATGCCTTTTTTCTTTTCTAGGATTCAATACAGGGTAACACATGGCATTTCAAAACAAATGCATTTTAAATTTCTAATTGACAGGTATTGAGTTTTTTATATTGGATCCTGTCCGGGATTTATTGGTGACATAAAGCAGGGATTAGCACCCTGTCACCTGTATATTAAAGATTTTCATGATTATGGTGATTATTTGCTGCCCATATTTCCTTCCCTTCTACTTTTTAAGTCCCTATCTATTGTTATACTCTGTAGCACCAGTAAAAGAACAGGAAGTGAAACCATGGGCCCTGTTTTTAAAGGGCTAATGACCGCTGATCTGAAGACATTCTTGGTACAGAGCAGTGTCCTCCAAGGAAAGAGGGAAAATCAGACTGGTAGCAGAGCTTAACGCAGGGTGAGATTGAGGGGTTTCTCTGGGTAGTCATTGCTCAGTACTTTGCTCTCTCATTGGAGCTGTAGATACTTTATATTAGTGTTTTTCTGTAACATGCCTACTTTCAGTAGCAAAGGATCTCAGACACCCATATCAGCAGATTTGTTGCTATAATGTAGACAGGAAGTGGATGTCAGGAAGCTTCCCTCTGAACTTTATCCCAGTGTTGACAGTGTTCCTGATCCTTATGCTACAGCATAAGTTGCTGGAAGCAGGTGGCTAATTCTATGGATTTCTAAGCTCATCTGAAGGACCCCTGAGGCTCAGGGGTCCTTGTCTCAGCATGGTTTGTTTAGTTCGGGATTTGTTCCCTTGGCTCCAACTCTGATGATAATAAACTGAAATTTCACACTTTTGTCTTGCTTCTTTCTGCTAACTCTGTTCATAACAGTTCCCAGGGTGAGAGGGAAGAAACGATTGCCGAAAAAATTCAGGCTCAGAGAATAGAAAGTGAGTTTATAAATAGAGGAAAGTTTTTCTGCTACTACAAGGCAGGTGGGAATGAGGACACTGTATTAGATGCTGTTAATAACTTTTCCACACTGTTGTTGATAATCTTTCATCATGATTTGGTGATAGTTCTTTATTGGAATTCTTTCTTGATTCAGTATAATGACTGTCTTGAATGTCCACTTAAGTGGTTTTTTTTTTTTTTTTCCCTTTTTTCCCCAGAGGGGCTTCTTTATTAAAACTTGTTCTTCCCAAAGATTCCTGCTTACTGACCCATTGACTTAACTTTCTCTGCAGATGGTGTGTGGCAAGATGGGAGAGCCTCTGGAGCCGTCTACAGTGGGGAAGAGCAGCTCACCGAACTCCTCGTGAAGGTGAATGCCCAGTACTAGTATTCTAAGGGAGGGTGTGTGGTCTCTGCCAGTTTATATTACCTCATTTTTTTTCTTTTGTAATTAAAAAAAATGATTTAAGGAAAGTTTATTGTTAAAATTAAAGAAGTTAAGAAGTGATCTCCTTACCATCTCACACCAGTGAGAATGGCACATATTAAAAAAACGAGCAACAACAAATGTTGGCGAGGATGTGGAGAAAAAGGAATTCTCCTGCACTGCTGGTGGGAGTGCAAACTGCTCCAACCACTATGAGAGCTGTGTGGAGATTCCTCAACCTACTGAAGATAGAGCTTCCATATGATCCAATAATTCCCTCCTAGGTATTTACCCAAAGGACACAGAAACATTAATTCCAAAGAGCACCTGCACCCCTATGTTTATAGCAGCACTATTTACAATAGCTAAGTTTTGGAAACAACCCAAATGCCCAAAAATAGATGACTGGATCAAGAAGATGTGGTACATATACATGATGGAATATTACTCAGCAATCAAAAAAGATAAATACATGCAATTTGCAGCAACATGGATGGAGCTGGAAGGGATCATGCTCAGTGAAATAAGCCAGAAAGAAAAAGAAAAATACAGGATGGTCTCACTCATAGCAGGAATCTAGAAAACCTAAATAAGGGACCAGGAAAAAGAATAAGAAAAGAAAGAAAAAATATAAGAAAGAAAAAATCAAAATCAACAAACAACTATGAACCAGAGACACACTATGGGGGAGGAGGGCAGGGAAAGGAGGGATTGGGGTCAAAATAAGAGGGTTGCAATTGTATGGGGAATATAAAAATAAAATTAAAAAAAATTATTTTCTTATAAAAAAAAAAAGAATGATCTCTTTACCTAGACACAGGTGAATATGTATAATATTGTCAAAGACATCTTCAATCCATGAGTACATTATTTATGTTTCCCTGTGCAGAAGGCAGGTAACTTGGAGAGGTTCCATCTTTTGAGATTGTTAATAAGACATCATAGTCTGTTTGATAAGAAAAGGCAAAGGATGGCAAGTTGGGCTTAATTTTCTATACCAGTGAAAATGATTCCACTCACTTAATTCTCAAATCAAATGATCTGAGAATAAGCAGTACTCCTCATGATTCAGATAATTCTCATTTTGTTGTTGACTTTAGAGTTACCTTTAGCTTTCTTAATTTCCAATCAGATTTATTTTTAAAATCCCACTTTGTCACATAAAATTAGCATTGGACGGATAGTCTCCCTAGACCTTCAAGTTTGATATTGTAACTAGGAAACTTCTCACACTTTACTGAATATTACAGCTATATCTTGATTTTACTTCTTTGCTTAAAAATCCTCTAATAGCTTCCCTCTGTCTGTGGGACAAAACGCAAGCTGCTTTTGTAACAGAAAATGCAAGTCCTTCATGAACAACTCCCACCTATTTTGCTCAGCCACTCCTGTAACTTTCCCATGTCTTCTCTTTACTGAGCACACCATACTCTTTTTTTTTTTTTTAAGAAATGTATACTTTTTTTAATGTCATCCTTAGAGTCTATTCCATTCAATTTTTAAAACAGATTTTGTTTTTTAGAGTACTTTCAGGTTCAACAAAAAGTACAGAGAGTTCCTGCATACCCCCTACTCCCAAATGCATAGAATCTCCCCCATTATCAGCCTCCCACACCAGAAGGTACATTTGTTACAAGTGAAAAACCTACAATGATATGACATCAGTTGAAGTTCATGGTTTACATTAGGATTCCCTTTGGGTATTGTACAGTCTATGGGTTTTGACAGCTATATAATGACATGCATCCACCTTAATAGTATCACACAGAATAGTTTTACTGCACTAAAAATCTACTGTGCTGTCTCTTCATCCTTCCTTCTCTTCTAACCCCTGGCAACCATTGTTTTTTTTATTAACTCCATAGTTTTGCCTTTTCTAGAATGTCATATAGTTAAGATCAGTATGTAGCCTTTTCAGATTGGCTTCCATTCTTTTTTTTTTTTTTAATTGTCATCTTTTTTTTTTTTTTATAAATTTTATTGTTATATTCCCCATACAATTGCAGCCCCCCCATTCTGACCCCAATCCCTCCCCTCCCGCCCCCGCCCCCCTAAAAGTGTCTCTGGTTCATAGTTTTTTGTTGATTTTGATTTTCATTTTCTTATAGTTATTCATTTTCCTGGTCCCTTATTTAAGTTTTCTAGATTCCTGCTATGAGTGAGACCATCCGGTATTTTTCTTTTTCTTTTTGGCTTATTTCACTGAGCATGATCCCTTCCAGCGCCATCCATGTTGCTGCAAATTGCATGTGTTTATCTTTTTTGAATGCTGAGTAATAGTCCATGGTATATATGTACCACATCTTCTTGATCCAGTCATCTACTTTTGGGCATTTGGGTTGTTTCCAAAGCTTAGCTATTGTAAACAGTGCTGCTATAAACATAGGGGTGCAGGTGTTCTTTGGAATTGATGTTTCTGTGTCCTTTGGGTAAATACCTAGGAGTGGAATTGCTGGATCATATGGAAGCTCTATGTTTAGTAGGTCCAGAAATCTCCACACAGCTCTCCACAGTGGTTGGACCAGTTTGCACTCCCACCAACAGTGCAGAAGAGTTCCTTTTTCTCCACACCCTCGCCAGCATTTGTTGTTGCTAGTTTTTTTAATATGTGCCATTCTCACTGGTGTAAGATGGTATCTCATGGTAGTTTTGATTTGCATTTCCCTGATGGCAAGTGATGTTGAACATTTTTTCATATGCCTGTTGGCCATTTGCATTTCCTCTTCAGAGAAGTTTCTTTTTAGCTCTTCTGCCCATTTTTTGACTGGATTATTTTCTTTGTTGTTGTTGAGTCTCATCAGCTCTTTGCAGATTTTTGGAGCACACCATACTCTTATAATGTGGCTTTCCTGTCCCTTCTTCACACCAGCTGTTGTAAATGATGAATCCCTGATCATGTCTCAAGGTTCTCCCCTCAGCGGATACCTCCAGACCTCTCAAGTTGTTCATCATCTTCTCTTTAATGCCCTTTACCATCATGTACATGCAACTGGTGCCATACTTACAACATGGCTGTTTTGCGCCATATACTCTTTTAGGTGCCCTGCATACATTATATTGTTTACTTATTGCTGGAACCTTACTGGATTGGTACCATAATTATTACCTTTAGCATATGAAGAAACTAACCTTACTTGACCTAAGATGACAGCTAGGAGTGCTAGGCAAAAGTGGGACTTGAAACTGGGGCTGTTTGGTGTTTTAGTCTGTACTTTAACCACCTTTGTGCTTTTTATCCTAGCCATGTGTGCAAACACATGTTTGCACATGTGTTTTAATCTTCAGGTTGGAGAAAGTAACAGCATTTTTGCAGTTTCTAGAGCTGCACCTACTACCTAGGGACTCTTGTTTAATACATGATTCTTTGTCCCTTACAGTGCAGTTGTCTTCACATCTGCTTGTATTTCTTTGCAGGCTTATGGAGATTTTGCATGGAGTAATCCGCTGCATCCAGACATCTTCCCAGGACTACGTAAGATAGAGGCAGAGATTGTGAGGATAGCTTGTTCCCTGTTTAATGGGGGGCCAGATTCCTGTGGATGTGTAAGTAATATGCAAGTGGTAGCCATGATTTATTTTTAGCTTAAAATTGAAGCATTTATTAAAAACATTACACATGTAATATGTGATTATTTTGGAAAAATCCATAGCAGCAGCAATTTTAAAATAGTGCTTGTAATTTTTTAGTCTGTAGAGTATTGACATTTTGGTATATAGTCTTCTAGTTATTTTTTCTCTTCAGTTTTTTTTTGTTCTGAAATGCTATAAATCTACATATAGTTACTAGATTGGGTAAAGGAATACCCTTAATTCATTAAGGGATAATTACCCTTAATCCATCTAAATATAAATATTTTGGTATATTATTCTTGGCTTTTATCCACCCAACCACCCACATACTAAGCCATTCATATAATTCTGTTGAACTATATTGTTTTACTACACTATTTGTTTTACTTGACTTATAAGTTTATTATTTTGCTGTAAATTGAGTCTCATTTAGTTGGCTTAAGAATAAAGGAGTTCAGAGATGGAGAACAAGAAGACAAAGCCAAATGGGCTGGACTGTCTTTAGATTATTTTCCAACTGAGGTCTTAATCTCTTCTCAGTCTTTATTCTTCAACCTAAACTCTTTTACTTTTTATTAACTTGATTTGCTTCAGTTAGAATAGATGAGAAGTAACTTCATATACTCAAATTAGGTTGCCAGGGAGAACGTCTTTGGCTTGTGCAGATGCCATTGGGCCCAAACAACACGTAAGAGAAAATTTTCCAAATAGGGCATACTCCACTCTTTTTTCCTGATAAACGTGTCAGATATTAGAAGGTTTTTATTAACGTTGGAAGAAGTTGAATACCATAACAAGTAGTTATTTAAATTTCTGTCTTCTGGGAATGGAGGAAAATAGGAGATTATGAGCATATTTAAACATAGAATTTGGGGGTGAGACATAAAAATCAGAAGTAGAATTTAGATGTTCCTGATTTTGCAGGCAAAAGTACACTGATGTTTGTGTAACAAATGGTGATGTTGATTTGATTAGTTAGTGGGCTAAAAAAGTACATATGAAGTGGTTGACTGGAGGTTTGGAAATATTTTTGCTTATGTCATTATTGGACTTTGGTAAGAGGTAGACTCACTGCAGACTTTGACTTTGCTGGTCCTCTCCTAAATTTCTTCACAACTGGTTTGACTCCCCATGTGACATTCTGAGGTTTCATGCTGGCTCACAGGAAATGCAGATGATTTGCAGAGATGACTTCAGCTGTAAGCATTTGTCTTCTCTAGCATTGAAATGCAGAGGCTACACACAAGTGACCTGTGCCCAAGTTCCAGGCATTACTTTGTGGATGGTGATCACATGCTTCAGACTTCCTGAATCCAAAAATTACTAGGCTAATAACCTTCAAACTTCTGTATTAAATGGTATTTTTATCTTATATGTGGTTATTAGGAAATATCAACAGTCACCCTCTCTTTTTTCCTTCTCATATTAAGCTATACTAAGTTGAAGATGTAGATAGTTTTACTTAGTATCAACAGATGCTCATGGCTGAATCACGTTAGTCTCAGGGGCTCAAACTGTAAAATAAAAAAAAAAACAAAAAACTAAGATTATATGAATCTTCGGAAATGATGATTCTAAGACAATAACCACCTAGCTCATTGCTTCGGCTTTTTCCCTGCCCTGTTCATTTTGAAATTATTCACTCTTGGATGTTACCAAAAGATAGACAGATGGGTCTGATGTGCTGTGTTGTGTGTGTTGGTCATGGTTTACTGGGAGTCAAATGAAGCATTAAGAAATGTTAATCAAGGGTCTATTCAATATTGGCCTCCCCTTCATGAGTATATAATCCAGTGAGGAAAACAGAAGGCATGAAATAATCTCTGAGTCTTTTTATTTCAACTCTGGTAAAACAAATCCACCTGCTTTAGAGGGGCTAGGCCTAACTTAAGGAAAACATTTTTATTCATTTCAGAACATTAGGATTTTGCTTTGTTTCAGGTAAGATAACAAAATTCTAAGCAGAGGCTTCTACTTTTCTCTGTCTTTCAAATTTGTCAAAACCACAAGTTCTCTTTGGTGTGTCTGAATGTTTCTTGAGCTTCTAATGTATTGCATAAGTCACTAGATTTATAATTGTACATTCTTCAGTGGGCATTAAAATTTCAAAGTCAGATATACATTCTGGTGCTTTTGGATGTCAAAATTCCCTCTCCTATGTGCAGTTGGACAAACGAATATGGAAAGGTTGATGGATTGTGCACAGATCTGAACAGATGTATGTTTGTCCATACAATGTAGAACTTCTGCGCATTCTTACGTAGTGGATTTTACTCTTCTCCCAAATCAAGATTGAGTTTAGCCAACAAAATGAAATTTTTCTTTGGAAGATACAACTGTGTCTACTCTGTACCATGCATACAAGACCTTACCTGTTCCTGCATCAGGCATCAACAAAATTAGGGCAGGAAGTACACACTGACAGCTGTTCCTAGCTCTGCTCTACAGATGGCATCACTTCTTTATTACAGGTGACCTCTGGGGGGACAGAGAGTATACTGATGGCCTGCAAAGCTTATCGGGACCTTGCTATAGACAATGGGATCAAAACTCCAGAAATGTATGTATATCTGGCTGGTTTTTTTTTTTTTTTTTCCTTTTTGAGTTTTGTCTGTTTGAAATACTGCTATGTGAAACAGCCTGAAAATCTGTTTTCCGCTTCTCTTCCTCTGGCAGCTCCAATCTGCTTTCTTTCAGTCCTGTGCCCTTGACCCTTATCCTTCATTCAGCCAAATCCTCAGTGGAGGAGTTGATTTTTGAACATTATTCCCTTTCCCAGCCCCCTAAGTTTAAACATGTACTTCTATCCTGAGAGTAAGAATGAAATACTTATTTTTAAAAGTGTAGTTCAAAGACTACATCTTTGAACTTCGTGCTATTTATTGTAAATTATCTGGAGTGTAAGGAAAGTTCTCTGCTTCTCTTAGTTCAGTGAATGTTATGTAAGTGTAGAGACTGCCTCAGGGTGCTCTCTAAGGAAATTCAGCCCAAGAAGGAAAATTATAAAAATCTTCTGAGATTTACCTATATTGCCATAGACATAATTTTAATATTTGGTTGCAGTTTTTTCCTCTACACTGTCTCCTTGTCCACTGTATTTTTACCACATCTTTTAGTTTAATGTTTTTTCCCACAAGTGTCACTGACTAAAGATTTTCTTGCACATGATTTCATGCTGTGATTCATATTTAGCCTAAGAGAATAAATCAGGCTGATATCTTCCTTAATAATCTTCATAAATCTTCAGTGCTTGGTACTTACTCTCTTTGGTGTTTGATACTCATTAATTCATTTTTCTCCCTTAAGGAAGCAGGTTTAATTGCAAAAGTGGAGTAACTGAGGAGAGTCTGAAAGCAGAAACTTAAGTATGGCTAGGTTTCCTTTTTTCAATACCGTTTGAAATGCTGCTTCCAAGAGTGTAGGAAAAATGTGGATCGTGGTCTTTCAGAGATGGAGGAGACCACTGATCACTGACTGCTGCTGTAACATCCCTGTCAAGCAGTCTCACATTTTCCACTTGAACATGCGCTATGGCAGGAGTTTGCTTCCACTGAGGCACCGTCTTTGGATAGCCAGACATTAGCAGGCTCTGCTTCATATTGATCTGATCCAAAATCCCTCTCTCTTATCTTTGCCTGTCAGCCCTAATTTGTGCTTTAGATTCCTCCATGTGGGCCTACTTTTGAGTTCTTCCTCTTGCCAAAATGATTTTCTAAATAGTAGAAAGAGTGAGAAGGATTCTATAGAAAATTAGTTCACCTCTTTTTGTTCATGCTTAAGAAGCAGTATAAGCTTCGTAAAATTTGAGAAAAAATAGTAAGTTTATTCTAGTGATATCAGTTAGCTGCTAACCATGCTCTCTCAAACCCTATTTTGATCTGAATTTGATGATTTTCTTCCCTGTCATTTAGTGTGGCCCCTCAAAGTGCCCATGCTGCATTTGACAAAGCAGCCAGTTATTTTGGGATGAAGATTATACGAGTTCCACTGAACAAAATGATGGAGGTGGATGTTCGGGTGAGTTTCTCTGAGGGGCCATTGTCTGCCTGGGATGAGGAGGACCAGGAAATGCTCCTGATTGAATAGGTTTTTTTCTGGTGTAACCTGCAGATAAGGTGGAAATGCCTTCGATTGTAGCAGTCAGAACTGAATGAACTGCCACTGAGAGTAGTGATTGATTGCAGCTTCAGTTCTTTCATAGATTCATGACTTCTAACAGGAAGATGACCTAGTCCCTAACTTGAGACTTCCAGATCTGGCTTTTGCTTCAGTACTATCATTTGCTCTTTTCTGTTTGTAAAACACTGATGGACTAACTTGCTCTAAGATTCTCATTGTGGTTTTGATTGACCTTAATTAGTACCAATGCCATTATAGTACTTTTTCAGATTTATGTATCTTACTAGCATTATCTCCCTCCCCATCTTTATTGAGGTATTAACTGATATTAATTATTGACAAAAAAACATATTTAAGGTATACAGCTCAATGTTTTGCTACACACTCCCCTACCCCACCTCCTCCCCTCCACCCCTGTGAAATGACCCCTGTGATCTAGCTACTTAACATATCCATCACCTCACATGATTACCATTTTCCTTCTTTCTTTTTTCTTTTCATGGTTAGAATACTTAAGACTATCATCCAAGCAGATTTCAGGTATACAATGAAGTATTGGATAAGTAATGTCACGTGGCTATGCGTTCGATCTCCAGAACATACTCCTCTTGTATAAATGAAACATTGTACTCCTTGACCAACTTTACCTTCATTCTCCAGCCCCTGGCAACCACCATTCTACATTGTGCTTCTTACTATGTTAGATTCCACCTATCAGGAAGATCATGCAGTAATTTGTCTTTCTATTCCTAGCATATTTAGCTTACCATAATGATGTCCAGCTTCATCCATGTTGTCACAAAAAGCAGGATTTTTTTGTTCATAAAAGCGTGGATACTTTTATGCCTTGCATAAACCTTTCCAGTTTTCAGAGTGATGTCAAAACTGCATTTGTTCCTATGACAGCCTCGGGAGGATGGAGGCCATTAGTATTGAAGTTCACAGTTGAGGGCACAGACCTGGTGAAGGGAAGTAGCCTCCTCAAGGTTTTTATTGCAAGTAGGTGGGCTGGGATTCACCTTTGGCTTTTATATATTTATTTTTTTAAAGATTTATTTATTTATGCATACAAGAACTGGGGTACAAGCCAGAGGTGTGGGGGTGTGAGAGGATTCACCAGAGACAGCGTAGGGAACAGAACAGACAGATTGACTGAAATACACTGCTGAAGAGAGCAGCGGGCAAGACAGGAGAGGTCTGCTGTGCCATGTGGATTGCTCCCTGGCCGGGGATTGAACTCGTGCTGCAGTGGCTGCAGATAGCTTCATAGGTTGCGCCTTAACCCCTTGTGCCACCAGGGAGGCCCCACCTTTGGCTTTTAGCCGAATATTTTTATATCCAGTCATCTTGCCTGGGGGTTTCAGTGTGTTTGTTTTCTTACTGTGCTGTATTGTCAGATGATGTTTCCTCAAACAGACACATTATACCCATCAAGCCTTGTTTGTGTTCTGTCCCCCTGATGGGTCAGTATTCTCCCAGTCTGGACAGGGTAAGAAGGGGCACAAGTACAACCAGAATGCTAGCTGGTAGCCTGGATTACCCTCATAGGGGGAGAGAGTAACTGTAATGTGGCTTCTCACTTTCCTTGAAACTTTAAAACCCTAGGCAATGAGAAGAGCGATCTCCAGGAATACTGCGATGCTCGTCTGTTCTGTCCCCCAGTTTCCTCATGGTGTATTAGATCCTGTCCCTGAAGTGGCCAAGGTACGTGAGAGATGGGCTGTTGGGTAGACAAATTGAGATTTTTAAAATAGAATCTAGTGGTGCAGTATTTGTCAAATAGAAGCAATTCTGAGTTTAGAGTTGAGCACAGTAGTGATGAATAGCTCTCATCAGCCCTGTGGTAAGCCCCGCAGCTGTGTTTGGAGCCTCTGAAAGTTACTAGCTTCTACCATGGAGGTGTAATACTACAGGAAGAAGTCTTTGTTTAAATTGGATGTTCTGAAATAGTACTGATATTCCAATTCAGATGAGGAAATCATCTGCATTTCCTTACTTGCTAGTAGGGTTGGTATTCAGCGTGTCACCCTGCAGTGCACCCTAATTCTTCCCACCTGCAGTTCCTAAAGCAGGACCTTTCCTCCCTCCAGAGGCAACCTAAACCAGAGTGCTGCTCCTTTCTTGCTTGATTTTACAGTGAGTTGGAGACCCTGCTTACTTAAATACAAATAGACATCACATTTCAGATGAATTATTTTGAAAGCTAAAGGCATTGGAAAAATCACTCTTTATTAGGAATGTCAAAAATAGCCAGTTTTTTAAAACATGAAAAACCTGTCCACGATGGCCTTGTCCTTCCACCCAGGTTTTGCAAAATTTTTGTTATAGGGCTGTTAGGGGCTATAAATGAAATTCTCGTGAGGTTTTTGTTTTTTGAAACTAGCTGGCTGTCAAATACAAAATACCTCTTCACGTGGATGCTTGTCTGGGGGGCTTCCTCATCGTCTTTATGGAGAAAGCAGGATACCCATTGGAATACCCATTTGATTTCCGAGTCAAAGGTGTGACCAGCATTTCAGCTGATACTCACAAGGTAAGCTTGGGAAGAGACCAAATATCTAATCAGAGTAGACAATTATTTTTGATTAATTTCAACAAAATAAATTGGATAAAATATTAACCTTTCCCGTGAATATAACAAAATATAAAATTAAATCTGGCTTTTTGCTCTTACCAGGCCATTGATTCAGGTGACAAGGTATAGTGATAGAGAGGACAAGCAATAGTGAAAAGGAATATGTTCCCTTTGTGTCAGTCACATGGTGAAGAGCATTTCTCTGTCCACTGACTGTATATAACCAAGACATGCTAGTGTAGTGACCCTTACAGAAAAGTCCTGTGAAGCCTTGACATTCGCTGGGGCAGGAGGGTGGGACAGTAGAAGAAAGGTTGATGCTGGATTTCTAAGAGGATGTTAATGCAGCCACTCCTGGGGCTCCAGCATCTCAGTGACAGCAGTGTGTTGGCAGCAGTCCTTTGGAAAAGAGGGAAGAACTTATTCAGGAATGTTTGGCTTGTAATGTTTGAAATGCCTGTGCCTGCCAGATCAGTAGGATTCTGATCACCTATCTCCAGATGAGAGAGAAGCAGTTGCAGCCTCAGGGACATGTGCTCTGTGGTTGTACTTTCAGAGCTGGTTTTTAACTGGACTCTAGTAAATTCTAGTAAAGACCTGTTTTTCAAATTCTAAAGGAGCAGTATCGAATCTTCAGTCAGGGCTGATTTTTGCTTTGCTGTCCATGGATCTCCTGTGCTGCTTTTCTTACCCTCCGCCCTTGTTTGGTTCAAGGATTGCAGTCCTTTCCATGTCAGTTTTAGTGAGAGTTAAGTAGGAGGGCACATTTTCTATAAGGAAACAAGTACTGAGTTTATTTTAAAGCTGGATTAATTTGCTGCTAGATTCTAAGCACCATAATGTTCTCAGAAAGCAAGTACAATATGAAGCGAAAAGGGTGGGAAGGGAGTCAATTCACTTGAATTCCATCCACTCCTGGCTTTCAGTGGTTATCTTTGCTTCCATCCTGACATGCCACTCTAGAGAAGTTTTAAAGAAGGAAAACCACATGCTGGGTGAGGGAGAGAAAGTACACCCGTTAACTTTTCTCATCCCTAAAATAGAGTTTTTAAACTCTATCCCTTAAGTTTCCTCTGCCATTTAACATTCTTTTTTTTTTAATATTTATTTATTTATTTGTACAAGCACTGGGTACAGTCAGAAGTGCGGGAGGGTGAGAGAATTCACCAGAGCCAGAGCGAGCAGCAGAACAGGCAGACTGACGAAGTACACTGCTGGGGGGAGCAGCAGGCGTGGCAGGAGAGGTCTGCATGCCGTGTGGGACCCTTGCTGGTGGCCAGGGATCAAACTGGCGCTGCAGAGGCTGCAGGCAGCCTCGCAGCCCAGCGCTCAACCGCTGCGCCACCGGGGAGGCCCTGCCATTTAACATTCTAAGTTTGAATTCTTTAATGTGAATGGGAAATGTATTATTAGAGAAACCAACATGACAAGGAGAAATCTCCATGATATGAGAGTCCTGGGACAGGTCTGCTGTACAGAACTGTGCACTCACCTGTGTGCTTCTTCTCCCCCTCAGTATGGCTACGCCCCCAAAGGCTCTTCAGTGCTGTTATACAGTGATAAGAAGTACAGGAGCTATCAGTTCTTCGTTGCTACAGATTGGCAGGGTGGCATCTATGCTTCCCCAACCATCGCAGGCTCTCGGCCTGGTGGCATCAGTGCAGCTTGTTGGGCTGCCCTGATGCACATGGGTGAAAGTGGATATGTTGATGCAACCAGACAGATCATCAGAACTACTCGCTACCTCAAGTCAGAGTATGTATGTGTGGAAGATTGGTGTTCTGCCTTGTATCTTCCTTGTATGCTGGTGGGCTCGAGGTCTGGCCACACTCCCAGAATTCCAACCCCATTTGCTGTCCTTTTAGAGACCACGGGTTTAGACATCAGCTTAGGGGTCTGGTACTAACCTGGAAAGATATGCTTTCTTGCTCTGCTATGAGTTGGAGGGTCAAATTAGGGCTTCATCTGTAGCCCGTCTTGTTTCCAGGATTGTCTGAACAATTGGCAGCTCTTACCAACTATTCATGTACAGTTTAGTGGTGAAGACAGTGTTTCTCAAGCTTGAGCACATATCTGAGTCACCTAGAGGGGCTAGTTAAAATGCAGATTGCCGAGCCCCACTCTTAGAATTCTGATTTGGTAGATCTTTATAGGAGTCTGAGTGTTTGTATTACTAGGAAGTTCTGATTAGGTATTGATGCTGCTGGTATAGGAATCACACTTGGAGAATCACTGGAATAATAAAAGAACCGGAGATAAAGGGTTGGGGGTTGGGACAAAAGGGGCGTGTGTGATAAAATCTGGGTTTAGTCTGAGACTTGAACTAGACTGCATACTCTGTCTAACATCTGTTATGTATTATGTGCCAGTCTCTCTCTGTCTGGGGAGAGATTGGGGAGGCTTATTCAGAACATTGAGGGTGAATGAAAGCAGTCAGTAAGTTCTGTTTCATTTGGAAAAGGCCTGCATATGGTTCTCATATACCCATCTGTTAAGAAACGCGGTACCATTTCATGCTTTAGGCCTTGCATATATGACTTTAAAACTGTAGACATGGAGGGATTTTTTTCAGGGTATTTTTTAAAGTACATCTTTTATGCCTCAGATGCCTTTGGGGCCATGTCTTAATACGGGAGTTGGGCAGACAGGTTAGGAGTTGGTGATTCTGTTTCATTGGCTCTAAATGCAATTTGGCCCTTTGAATATTTAGGAATTGCTGATTTCTGTCTAGCCACCTTATTTTAGAAGCGGAAAATCTAAGGCTCTAAAAGGTTAGTTTGTGTCATAAGGGAGATATTGGTTGATTAAAATGATGATGACCTGAGGAATATATGTGGCTAAATTTCCTTTTTTGTTCCCTTTTTAAGACTGGAAACTGTCAAGGGCATCTTTGTTTTCGGGAACCCTCAGGTATCAGTCATTGCCCTGGGCTCCCGTGATTTTGACATCTATCGACTATCTAACCTGATGACTGCTAAAGGCTGGTTCTTGAACCAGTTGCAGTTCCCACCCAGGTAAGCTTGAAGAAGTTCTTTGCTGCCCTTTGCTTCATGACTTTTGAAGAACTGGGGTTGGAAGGTGACCTGGGACATAGAGCTGGCTTTGCTAGAGCCTAGCACGTGGTACTATTCAATATCGAAACTAAGACAGCTTTAAAACCCTGGCAGTTAGGTTGCCTCTTAAGACCAGTGGATGGCCATGAGAACCCCCTCACCCTGGTACCCCAAATCTTTCTAGGCTCTATACTCTGATCCATCTTTGTCTACAGCCACATACCGACTCATTACCTGAGTAATACTTAGCTCAAAACCTTCTGAAGGACTTCTAGTAATTCAGTCCTGCTACTGCCTCCTTTAATGTGGTTTTCTCTTAGCTTTCTATGATGCCCTATCCCCATGAGTGTTTATCATCTATGATAGGAACGTCCCATTGGTGGTCACATGGTCGAAGGAATAGCAGTTGACAGTTTTTGAGGGGAGGGGTGGGGCAGAACAGCCATTCTGTCAGGGTGGTGCTTGATGATGATGAGAAGCCCTCATGCTACCCCGTGCTTGGCAAGCATGTATCTGAGACCTTGATTCCTAGGACTAGGAATCACAACTAATACTTGTCACAAATAGCATGTAGAAGCAATCAAAACATTCCTATATTGGGGGCTGCTTTATTTTAGAACACTTTTCTCTTTTTCCAAGGTTCATCTTTGTCTCCTTATTCTCTTTTAGTATTCATTTCTGCGTCACGCTAGTACACACCCGGAAGCGAGTAGCCGTCCAGTTCCTAAAGGATGTCCGGGAGTCTGTCACTCAGATCATGAAAAATCCTAAAGCAAAGACCACAGGAATGGTAGGGACACTTGGGGTTTTTCTTCTTGTGGAAGTTTAGGTGGGTGGTTTGAAAGAATTAGATGACCTTGAGTCTGTTCCTGCCTAATCCACAAATCCCTAATCCACAGACCTCTTTCTTTATTTATTAATTGCAGCCAGATATCTGCGTCTCACTGATACCCAGAGTTTTTTAGGCTCAAATGAGACAGACTATATCTAAAGCACCTTATAAATTTGAAAATGCTAAGTACAAAGGCATATGGTGGTAGTGTCTATTGGAGAAGAAAATTTTGACACAGCAAAGGCAGTAAAGCTGTATTCTCTGGAATTTTCTAGAGTAAATTCCATAGGCTGTTTCCTTTGGGCAGAAAGGCAGACTGGGAAGTGCCTATGAAAATTTTACTATGCCAGACGTTTTTCTGAAGGAATGGTGCTTGGCATGGAAATGGAGTGAGGGAGAGAAGGGCACATGGAAAGCAAGGATGGAGGGATGAGGAGGGCAGTGCCACAGCTGTATCTTTGTTCCTGTACCCCTTGTCACTAATACCGATTCTTGGGCTGCTCTGCAGGGTGCAATCTACGGCATGGCCCAGGCAACCGTCGACAGGAACCTGGTGGCAGAATTGAGCTCGGTCTTCTTGGACAGCCTTTTCAGCACAGATGCTGTAACTCAGGGCAGCCAAATGAATGGTTCTCCAAAACCCCGCTGAGCCCAGACCCTTTCTAGCCCCACGGCACTTCTGGCCTCCAGAAGATTCTCGGGGTATGGAACAGGCCACGCACATTTTCAACATGGTCTTGCTCCATAGAGCACAATGAAACAGACCATGAGACAGCTTGATCCTCAGGATTCTTGTTCCTCCTTTCATCATCCTTTTATGGTTTTTAATGTGAAGATCCCCCCAAAATTCCATTACATAATTATTTTGCCCTTGTTATAAATGTTACCCTAGGAATTATTATAACCATTTCCTTCTCTAACCTCTCTAGCTTTCAACTACCACTTAATCATTGTGTGGCAACTCTGACCTGTCCTGATTCCTTAGGGAAGCTGGGGTACAGTTTATGAGCTAGAAGGTTTTCTTTGTTATTTCAGGCAGATTGGCTAGTCAGATGGGAAGCATTTAGGTAACAGATGTCCCCCAGTGGGTGTTAGCCATACTCTAAACAGGAGGCCTTTTCAGCTGTCCTCTTTGAGTAGGTTAGTTGGCCCTCTTAGAGTCACTTTTATTAGAATTTGTTTTTCCAGGACACACATCACCAGGCTATTCCCAGTTTGCAGGCCCCATCGACAAGGAGACTTGGGAGCGGCCCCTTGGTCCTCCTCTGTGCTGGCAGTCCTATTTGGCACTCGGGTGCTATCATTTTTGGAGATTGTTGTTTGAAAGGTTGACCCATTGATTTGTTCTTGTTTCTTGGACTAGGAAGAGGGTGTGGTTTCCTGAGAATCTAGGACTTTCTGGTCCAGGGCTGCCTCTCTGAAATGCCATGATCTGAGTATGCCTGCTGGTGCTCAGAAGCCAGACTGTTTTCTACACTTTGCTGAGGATCAGAGTAGGATGAGCACCTGACTTCAGATGCATGTCACAAGGGTGCTGGTGATAGTCCTGCCCTCTGTTGCTTTAAGGCATCATGTATGAGAATGTTTTGCTTGAAGAAACAGCTCAAAAGCACCTTCACAAGTTGCTTTGGCTTACCCTAAGTGGGTGCACGGAGGCATGAGAGCGCCCCCAAGGCA
This sequence comes from Talpa europaea, assembly GCF_964194135.1. Classification (NCBI taxonomy): domain Eukaryota; kingdom Metazoa; phylum Chordata; class Mammalia; order Eulipotyphla; family Talpidae; genus Talpa; species Talpa europaea. The sequence continues at coordinate 42,837,129 of NC_140077.1, read as the reverse complement.
AGGACACTTTTCTCTCTCCATTAGTGTGTCCTTCCTGCCTTTCCCCCCTTCATTCAGCTCCCAAAGGTACTATGGCAACTTAGCCTCAGGTACAAGATGCTTTTCAGCCTGGCTAAGATGAGATAAGCTTTTTGGAATAGGAAAACATGATGGCAAGTGTTGTTTGTGGACTCGGGCTTGGGATTCCTTCCTAAGACTAGTTGCTCAGGGTGGTGCAGGGAGAGGACCAGACCCTGCACCCACTTCCTCCTCCCCTGCATGGGCCCTCACCCCTCCTGTCTGATGACAACATATAGTGTGCCTTTCTCCTCAGCCGTGAGCAGTGGGGGCTATTCCTGACAGACCCTAGAGGAAGTGATCAGTCTTTGAGGCTTTTCTTTGGGTAGAGGAGTACTTAGGATAAGTCAGGAGAAACTTTCCTCTGTTCCATTGCCCTTCTCAGGGACTCCTGAATATTCAGCCTCCTCAGGCTAGTGTCCTCTCGCCTCTGCTGGGAATGCTGGCCAGAGAGCCAGGCTCACTGACTTTCCCCCAGGCTTTTTGTCTGAAGTGTTCTGTAGCACTGTACTTCCTGCATAGTAACTGTGACTAGCTAGCCATCATTGTGGGGCTGGTTTGGGGGTGTGCGTGTGCGTGTGCGTGTGCGTGTGTGTAGGTATGTCTCTTCCTGCCTATCGTGGGTTCCAAAAGTCCGGTGTATGTGTGTGTGTGTGTCTGTCTGTCTGACATCTTTTGGACATGGGAGTCACATTCCCTTCAGTTGCTAAACTGGTGGGTACCTCCTGAAAGAGAAGCTGTGGTGGGAGCTGTGCGTGACGTCTCTTGGGTCCCCAGTGCATTCTTATGTTGGTGGCAGTCCAGGGCAGATGCTCTGGCAGGCACCACTGATTTGTCAGCTTCTAAAGTGGCGCTGCACGTGCCCTACAGATTGTGCTGTTGTTTCCAGTGTCTCCTTGGGACCTTCCTCTGTGCTGTGACCACGTTGTTGCCAGGGGTGATGGTGTATTTCAAAGGGACCTACTGTCGCCACTTTCATTTATGATCACAAGCCTTAGTTTGATCCAGTACTTGTGGGCTTTGCATTCTGTGTGTATCTGTGCATGTAGTAACACCTAGTCTAGAAGAGGCGGAGGAATGTCTTAATATCATGTTGCTGGCAGATGTCATTTTGGCTTCTGCGAAAACTGTACTGTTGTTTGTGCAGTAGAAGTAGTTGTGTGAAAATACTGCCATGTCACTTTTAATATTACCAGTTTTATACTTGGAAAATGGTACTTGCCTCTTAAATCTTTTGTCTTTAACCTCCCCTCTCTTTCTCAGTAACCCCTTCCTCATTGCAGCAATAATCTCTTTTAAAAAATTAAGTAATAAAATATCCCAAATGTTAATCGTCTTGAATGGTTGCATTCATTTATTTGGGCACAGGGAGATCCCAGGAGGGGGTGGCAGGAGCTCTTGACCTGGCTACTGATGAGAGCGCGCCCCCTTTTGGTGGAACGGTTGTGTGTGACGCTGATACCAAGGCCAATAGACCCAGGCAGGGAACAGCAATCCTGTCAGCTGGAAACACTTTCATAGGTAGTGTGTGTGTGTGTGGGGGGGGGGGGGGGGGCACCCCGGGAATGGTGATGATACCTGTTTTAAGGTGGTCTAGAGCTCAGGTCTTTCAGTGACTCAGGGCCTGGGCACTGCCTTATATTTCCGTCATTTTCGTCATCCACTTCTGCTTATACCTTCATGATGCATTAAGCCATCTGGGATGGTCTCCAGCCAGCTGGGTACTTGGCTCTCTCTTAGCGAAGGACACTGACTTGCAGCCCTGTGTTTGGTTTGGGAGCTGCTAGAACTGCTCCGGTTGTCTGTGCCAACGTAACTGAGCTTCTTGCGCCATCATAACTGAGAAGTCGTTCCAAAGGGTTATATTAGGGTTTCGAAGGCTGTCATTGAGGTGACCCTGCTTTTCACTGTCTTTCAGCCCATTCAGACTTTACCAGGATCAAGCTGAGGTATACCACCTTTGCAATAGTTTTCTGCTAAATGACTCAGATCCCTGGGCCTCTACTTGCTTTGGGGTGAATGCTACACTACAGAGAGAGGGGCTGGCCTATACTTGGTTAGGCCTGGATGTCTGGATGCTTATATCTTCTTACAGTTATAAACATTCTCTGTGGGTCCTTGGTAGCAAAGAGCTGTTGTTAATTAGAACCAGTAGTAACAGAAGTAATAACGAAGACAGATTTTGACAACCACTAGCTCTACCACGGGTAAGCAAAAGTCAGGTATTCGGAAGCCTTTTCTTGAGTTTTACTTTTTCCTGCCTTTTTTTTTTTTTAAATCATAATCTCTCCTAAGCATCTGTCCCTTTATTTTCAATTATTTGCATTAACATTAGAATAAATGTTTGTTAAAAAAAGTTACCTGAATCTGTGTCCCACATAAAGGTGCTTCCTACAACTGTAGTGTCCACTTGATTGGTGTTTTTTCCACCTTTGGTCCTTGCGAATAAGCAGAGGCAGGAAGGTGACATAATACTGGTCCACAACTCCATGTTTGGTGGCTTCTGTCCCCTAATCCTAAGCCGGTCATCAGGTCAAAGTACACTTAGAATCATCTAGTCAGCAGTGGAGCAGACGGAGGGCCACTGTCTGAAGCTGAGAGCTTGCTATTAACATAGGTGCCAAGAGTCCTTACCATCCTAGAGGCTGGGAAGGAGGTCCTGTAGTCCCATCTTACCCAATAATATGCTTATTTTCTCAAGCACCAACTTTATTTTTCTGGTGCTGCTGCAGGACCAACTCATCCAGGATAACTGGGGCATGGTAATGCTAAATTGCCTGCTCCAGATGACCCTGCATTTATAGCTTGAGGTCATTATGCCTTGGGACCCAGGCAGCTTCAGGTTAGGGGTACAAGATGAGAACCCATCTGGAGAATGGCTTCCCAGCCTCTTGCATAATGGCTTGTGTGAAGTGACAGCCCTGCACATAGGGGAGAGGAGACTGCTCTGTGTCTCTTCTCACAGACATCCGGGGGGACATTCTGCCGTAGAGAGTTCCTGGTCAGACCACCTGCAGATCAACTCCTTAACTGCTTGGATAATAAATAACCTGTTACTCCTTAGCTCTGGCTTTCGTTTTCTCCCAGAGAGAGTAAAAGCAGGTGAGCCTTGGGTCTTCAGCTAAGTTTCTAAGAAACTGTAGAAACTATCAAGATTAGAAATCTCCCCGTCAGATGTTAGAGGCCAGGAAGAAAATGAGGCCCCAGCCGGCCTGTAGGACGGGTGCCTTCTACCTTTATGTTTGCTCAGGGGCTCCCTCAGGCACCTCTGCCTCAAGAATCCTATTCAGTACTTCCAGGTACATCTCAGATGAAGCCTCCAGAGTTAGTTCATTGCTTCATGTTCCCTTAGCTGACTTCTTGCATCTGGCATTGACTTAATTCACCCTGCCCAGTAATCGTTAACTGTTTTCCTGTTGAAGTCCCCTAGAGGATCATGAACAACCCCAAGGCAGAGTGGCCTGGGCTCCTCTTCCCCCAGGGCTTTGAATAGTGCCTTGCGCAGAGTAAGTGCTTTAAATGCCCACTGGCTTCACTTTGGATTGACCTTGGAAAAAGATTCTAGAGCCTGAGGCCAAGTGAAACAATACTTTTTATTTGAGGCATGAAAGCATGTGTTTCTGTTACTACTGGATGGGGTTGACTTAGGGTCCTGTTTTCTAAGATGAGACTTTATCAATCTTAGAACACAGCTCTACTCAGCTTCTTGAGAAATGAAACAGGAAAAGATCAAGATATGGCCAGAAAGAAAATTACTGCTTGGAAGTTATAAAAGGGAAGATCTTACTCAAATTAGTGTACATGTAACAGAGCCCCAAGGATGAAGAGAACGGTGTGGGGGACGAAGGTCTATGGTCCTGGTGTTGGCAGAGATGCTGGCTTCTCTTTCCACAGCAAGGACTCACCCTAAGCAGAGGCCACAGGGTCAACATGACAGTTCTGAGTGCAGCTAGATCCTTGGGCTCCCGAGTTCCCTTTTTGGATTCCCAGTTCAGTCACCCCTTCCCCTGAAGAATTCAAAGGGCAGGTCTAGGTCATGGTCACTGCTACTTGTTCGATGAAGCTGGCCAGGTTTATGTCCCGTTCTGACAGGCCTGCACACTCATGGGTGCTCAGGGTGATGTGGACCTGAAACAAAACCAGAGATTCGGGGCCAGCTGATCCCACGAGCTTACCTAAAAGCAGGAGGGAGTCCCTGGGCACTGGCCTGGCCACACTAAGGCTCCTGACATGTCTGTCTTCTACTAGTCTCCACAAGTAGTGGTGACTTCAGCTGAAGGCTAAAAATGAGATACCCAAATATCAAGAGTAATCTGAAAGCTCACAAGACCAATGACCAATTTTGGCTCCGAAGTGCTACCCTTTTCCAGATAGTCTCTTCGTTTTAATGTTTTCATAAAGAGCCCAGCACAGCTCTTGGCAAACGGCAGGCACTTAATCTGTTTCCATTCATTAAGCAAACAGTCTGATCTGTTTGCTGTGCTTGGGTATCCTTAGTTCAGATTTATTACTTTTTCTTTCTTCATGCCTCCAGAACGATTGAGGCCATTTAGCGCTATTAACAAGGATGCCTAATTCCCACAGACTTTCCTTCCTTTGGGTTGGCCTTTTAGTGTCTCCTTTGACCATAAGTGATCTCACCAGTCTTTTAATGAGACTGAGTATTTTCTAGGGGTGTTTATGTGGCTTATGGAAGGGGGTGAACTGGTCAGGGGCAGCAAGTAGCTAGTCAGCCTTTGGGTGAATAAGGGCCGGAGGCAGATCCCAGAAAAGGGTCTTCCGAACAAACTGGAGTTTTCAGAACTCACACAGGCCAAGCACAGCAAGCCCACCTCACTCACCTTGTTGTACACGTTAAACCATTCAGGGTGGTGGTCAAGTTTCTCAGCCTGCAGCGCCACTCTCGTCATGAAGCCAAAAGCCTATTTAGTGAAATGAGACCCAGGTCAGTGTTCTGAGAGACACACGGCTGGGCGCCTTTTTAAAGGCCAGTGTATGTGTAGAGACATTAGGGTGGGCTAGCTCCCTGTAAGGAGACCTCTCTAGCTCTAATCACTGCCCCTGGCATCCTGCCACGGGTTCTGTGGCTGCAGGTGGTCTTTCTGCAGCAGGTGGTCTTGTAGCAGGAAGAGTCTTGTTACTGGAATCACTAACAAGGTGGGAATGCCAGGGCGGTTTGCATTTCTGTCCTGCCCAATTCTGGCTGTTTACTACAATGTCTTCATGTGCCCCTCTTTCCACCCTGAACTATCTCCTCTGAGGATAGTTTGGGAAAACCCCAGGCACAGGGAGCCCAAGACCCACCTCCCCACTCTCCAATCCCCCAGGATGACACTTTCCCAGAAATAGGTAGTGTCGTGTCTGAGCCTTGGCATGAGGACTCGAAGAGAGAGGCCAGTTCTGGAGTGTGACCCATCAGCCCTGGTGCCGTACCCTGTTGAAGTCTTTGAAATGGAACTGCTTGAAGATGGCATCTCGGCCTTCCAGCTCATTCCACCCCACAGCCCTCAAGTTTGGCAGCAGCTGGTCCCTCTCTTCAGCACTTAGCCTGTGTGCTTTGCCAGCCTGCAAAAGGAAGAAAACAAACAACAACATCAAAAAACCAGAGGCCTAAGGGCATTTCTTTTTACAGGACAAAAGAGAGGGCCCTGACCTTTGGGGGCAGTTAGCCAGACTCCTCTGGCTACTCTGGGGATGCAAAGGGCAGCTGGTCTAAAGCGATGGACTGGGAGGTAGGGCCCTGGCTCCGATCTGATAGGTTCTTAGGCTTGATACTCCACTTAGAACAGATTCTGAGGTGTAAGAAAAGTCACTGGGACTGAGAAACACTCCCGCCACCCCTGCCCCCTGCCAAAGCATTACACAGCTGTAGGGTAAAGAAAATGTCAGGCTTTTCTGCCCTTCCGCCATCAGGATAGATGATGGATCCTTGTCCTGAATGCATGCCTGATGGCGGGCACCTGGAATAGGGTGTGGGCATAGGTAGATGGGATTCAGCTGAGCTAAGACTGTGCTTTTAAGGGCGGCGTCACGGGGGGACGCCAGCAGCAGCAGAACCTGAAGGAGAAGCCGAAGCAGAAGCAGAGAACGCCAGAGAGCCCAGATAGAGTAAAGACTTGCTGGGGGCTGGGAGGCCTGCCAGCCTCCCAGCCCCCCAGCCAGCACCCCTGCCTGCCATATGCCTGGTGAACCCCAAATAAAAAACCTGCAAAACTACTGAGGACTCTGACTCCTCCTTTACCCGGTCTGCATGGGATCAGAAAACCTGCACTGTATCCAGTCCTGACCTTACAACAGCCCTCCCCCCCACCAAAAAAAAAAAAAAAGAGAGAGGTCTCTTAACAAGGGAATAAAAGCAAATTCAAGCCCAGAAACGTCTGTATTACAACACAACCTTTCAGAAAGAGAACCACTGGCTGGCCAATTTCCTTTTTCTATTATGGGGAGATCCAGGCCACCCCATGCCCCTACTGGTACCCATGTCAGGTGTATTTAAGAGGAAACTGAGGCCTAGAGAGGGGAAGTGGACCTCCCCCCACCTCCCACCTCATCCCCTCACCCCGCCCCCAGTCAGTGAGAGCACAGACAGTGGGTCTAAGCCTGCATCCCTGCAGCCAGCTGGGCGGAGGAAATGGTGCTCAACATGTCCAGGCGACTCTCAGCTACGCTGCAGTTGGCAACTACGGCACTACCTCCCTGTGGGTGCTGCACACGCACCCTGCAGCCTCTGGTTCCCATCCGTCTGGCCTAGGTTACTCAGATTCCCACCTTTTCTGTCCACTTGGGAAGATTGACCACCAAGCTCAATCCCCAAAGAGGAAATAACTTGTGCAGTTGATAAACCTAGTGCCCGTCCTGTTTACCTCAAGCACCTCACATAGGCACATTACAGAGCAGACGGTGCGAAGGGCAGCTGCATCCTCTAGGAGGATCCAGGTCTAGGCGTTTAAGGGATTCCAGAGCCTAGGCTTCTCAAACAGAGCCAGCCAACGGCAGAAACTCGAGCGTGCTCAATTAAAAATGAAATCAGTAAGGTCTGGGAAGAAAATGTAAGGGGGTTAATTTAGTGTGTATGAGGTAGGTCAAAGATGGGGAGCCTTGGGTGGAGTCAATGGGACTGGGTGAAGCACCTGTTCTGCCAACATGGGCCAGCAGGCCTGGTGCACATCTCTCTTGGGTCAGGGCAAAAGAGGACGAGAACTTCCATGGGACAGATCAGCAAGAGGAGCCAATGGGACACGAGTAAACACCATTGCTTCTTATTAAGGGAACACCATTTGCATTTTCAGAAGAGGCTTAGATAGGCCTGGCCTGAGACAGGCAAGGAGGCTGAGATAGGCCTGGCTGGTTTGGGTGGGATTGGAAAAGCACTGCAGAGCCCTCAGTCCTCATCCTTTTTTCCCTTCTGAAAACACAAGTTGTCTCTGGACTGATCTGGCTTGGTCCGGCTTCTCTCCAGGCCTTGGAAACGCAGTAGAGATCTGTATCTGGTGCTCAGCCTGGCTTCATTTCAGAAAGGCCCTTTCTCAGCAGCTGATAAGCCTGGTCCCTGTTTCCAGGCAACAGGATGACCAGATGTCAGCCAAGGCATCAGAAACCACCTGTTTAATTCTCTGGTTCTGAAAGGAGTAGGTGGGTACTAGTGAGCTCCTAGGAGATCCTCTCACCTCCCCAAAGAAGACTTAAGAGTCTTCTGGAATCCCCCAAGTCTCACAGCCTGGGGCTGAACTAACTGACAAGCAAGCCCTTTAGAGATGGAATTAGAGAGGGGGCAGGGGCTTGTTTGCTTAGTAAATCACAAGTCAGGCCTGGACGGGCCTTAGCCTCTGGGGGAGGGTGCAGAGGAGTTACTGATTACCCATGCCCTGCATCTCTGGAGCCACAGAGCACCTCACCATCAGCTTCACTCCCCACCACCCTTCCCACCCACCGCAGCCATCAGAACAGCCTCTGCCCCCCCCTCCCAGGTGTCATCACAGGCCCTACTGTTCCACTGCTTTGGAGCCTGAAACAGGCTGTTAGGTAAAGCTCCCCGCCTCTAGACTGCCTCCTTGAAGCACAGCTAACCACAGGGCTTGAGACCTTCCCGCGGGGTAGGTCCTGAGCAATCAGCTCCCCATCTTGAGCATTAGCCTTGACTTATGTGCCAGGGGCGCACTGGGAGGTGGGGGTAGGCCCTGGGGGTACAGAGGCCTTCGCCAGCCCTGTGCCCATAAGTGCAAGGCAGGTCAGCACAGACACACAGAGGAGGATGCGGATGGAATCTCCCCGCTTTTACACACTCACAAACTGGCGACCCCCCTACCCCCACCCCAGGGAGACCAGAACCAGCACGCCCGAGGGGGCCCATCTGCGGGCTCACCGGGCTGCCCCGCCCACCTCCGCCCAGGGAGGTCACTAAGCCCCGCCCCCAGACTTGCACCAAGGGGGCACCGGCCTGGCAGCCAGGGGCAGGCCTGGGCTCCCGCCTCGCCAGTCCCCCATCTGCCACCTCCCTGCCCCCGACCTCAGTTCTAGGACACCACCGGGAGGGTGGAGCAGGGCGGAGACCCCTGACTCTCCGAGATCGGGTGAGGCAGATCGTCTAGGGGCTGGAAGAGAACCTCCCCGCCCCCACTGGGCCACCCCACCCGGTTCCTGGCTGTGGGCCCCGCAGAGATCCAGCGCCGGCCGCTTCCTCTCCGCCCCGCCCGCGCGCCGGCTCCTAATGGAGCTGCGGGGATCGCAGCAGCGCCTGCCCCCCCCACCCTCACCATGTCTGGACGCGGCGCGGACGCGGACCCGCAGCAGGTGGCGGCGGAGAGGCCTCACGGCTCGCGGCGCAATGGGCGGCCGTCGGGCGGGGCAGCGCTTGGGTGCAGGGGGGCGGTGCGTGCACCCGGGGAGGGGCCGCCCACCCATAATCATTAACTCGGCCGAGGCAGCCGGCTCCGTCCGTTCCCTTCCGGCACTTTCCTCCCGGCCTTTGTTACCTGGACATCAGGGCTCAGGTGTGCTCAGGCTCCGAAACAAGGCTGCTGAGCCGGATCCTGCACCGCCACTTACAACCACTTACAACTCTGTGACTCTGGCGCGAGACTGACTTTTTCAAAAATGCTTTGTGGAGATATTGACATCCAGTAAAATCCATATTTAAAGTGTACAGTTTGATGTCTTTGGACATATGCCCCTGTGCAGACATATCGTGAACATATCCATCACTCCTAATGCAACAGGGTGGTCCCCAGGAAAGGGGGAGGTTCCCTGCCCCACCCAAGGGAGGGTGGAGCTGAGCAGGAAGAAGAGAAGCTGCAGAAGAGACTGAGGAAGGAAGGAAGCAGGATGGAGCCAGGAGACCTGGAGGAGGCGCATGGAGCCTAGAGACATGTGAAGAAACTGCGCTTGTCTTTTGGTCGTGGACTGGGTGACACAGATGTGGGTGAGACCTGTGGGGAGGTGACAATGGCAGCTTTTATCTTGATGTTGATTTTGCTCTTTTCCTTCCGGGCTTGTCCGGTTGTTTGTGACCCTTTTCTGTGGGTCCCCACTGGAAGATGCTTTAGACTTGTAGCAGGCTTTGGGGCCTTGTTCTGGGCCGATCCCGTATGGATGGACTTTTACCCACGAGGGGACGGGTAACTTTGGGTGCTTCATTTAGAAACTAGACTCTTTGCCTTACCTGTATTGTTTCCTAGTTTTATTAAAGTTCCTTCCCATTAAAGTCTCCTATGTTTTGTGTTGATGCGGCGGATGGCAGAACCCATGTAGAATAGGCAGGTTTGCGGGGTTTGGGCTGCCCCTCTCCCTGTAAATCCCTGTGGAAGCACGGTCCAGCAATACTGGAGAGTGCTCTTGGACTTAGGGTCCTGCCACTCAAAGGCAAAAAGCAGTTGATCCTGGACATCAATTGGAATACAGAAAAAGGCATTCTTCAGGTCTAATACTGAAAACCACCCATAGTCACCAGGTATGGCAGTTAATAGGGTGTACGGATTAGGCACAGTGGGATGTAAATCCTGAACAATGTCATTAATAGCCCTTAAATCTTGGACAAAACGGTACTCGCCTGTATGGGGTTTCTTCACTGGCAGAATTGGAGTATTGTACGGTGAGCGACAGGGCCGAATGAGTCCAGATTGAAGGAACCTTTTCAATACTGGCTCAATTCCTCTCAAGGCCTCCTCCCTTAAGGGGTATTGTTTCTTTCTCGGGGTTTTGTTCCCCTCTATCACTTCTATCTTTACAGGCTCCGCATTTTTCGCACGTCCTGGGGTTCCATCAGCCCATACCCCTTTACTTACTCTTTCAACAATTTCTGGAGGTAAAATTTCACTTTTTGGTGGAGCATCTTGAGTAAGCAACATCTGGAACCGCAGAGCATGCTCTGGAGGAACCTGTAGGTGAAGCCTCTGATTTTTGGGTGAGAATATAATTCGTGCATTGAGCTTACTTAAAAGGTCACGACCAAGGAGAGGGATTGGACACTCTTTCATGTACAGGAAGCTGTGCTGGAGCTGTGTGGTGCCTAGCCGGCACTCCAAAGGTTGCAGGAAGGGTGTCTGTTGTGACTTTCCTGTAACTCCAATGACTGCTGCAGTCTTTTTGCTCATTTTAGTTAATTTCGAATTCAAAACTGAGTATGTTGCTCCAGTGTCCACCAAGAAATCAATCAGGCGATCCCCCACAGCGAGGGTTACCCGGGGCTCCGAGGGGGTTATTTTGATGGGTTTAAGATCTAGTGGAACCCCTGGGGACCCCTATTCTTCATCTGAACCTTCTCCATGAACTATCATTTGTCTCCTTTCCTCCACACTTGGCTCCCGATTCCTTCTACTCTGTCTATATTCCCTCCTATCTTCACCTGAGACCCTACTCTGTGCTATCACTGGTCTCCTGTCCTCGGTGCTGGGCTCTCGATTCCTTCTACTCTGTCTATATTCCCTCCTATCTTCATCTGAGCCTCTACTCTGTGCTCTTTCCTCTCTCCTTGGTTCCTGGTTCTGTGTACTCCTCCTATATTCCCTCCTGTAACCCCTACGTGAATCATCCTGTCGTGGTGTCCTCGGTCTTCTATCCTGTCTGCTGGAATTACTGCGTCTGCCTCTGTCCTGTAACCTGGGACAACTGTCCTTCCAATGTCCCTCTTCCCTACAGAAAGCACACTGATCTCTTCCTAGGGGTTCACGTCTCTGTCCATTACTGTTATCCCGAAACTGTGGCCTGTGCTCTCTTTGTACAAAAACAGTCGCAGGTTTCGGTCTCCTGTCCTAAATCACGTTGGACGCCAAATCTGTTATAGGACAGGGAGAGGGGCAGCCCAAACCCCGCAAACCTGCCTATTCTACATGGGTTCTGCCATCCGCCGCATCAACACAAAACATAGGAGACTTTAATGGGAAGGAACTTTAATAAAACTAGGAAACAATACAGGTAAGGCAAAGAGTCTAGTTTCTAAATGAAGCACCCAAAGTTACCCGTCCCCTCGTGGGTAAAAGTCCATCCATACGGGATCGGCCCAGAACAAGGCCCCAAAGCCTGCTACAAGTCTAAAGCATCTTCCAGTGGGGACCCACAGAAAAGGGTCACAAACAACCGGACAAGCCCGGAAGGAAAAGAGCAAAATCAACATCAAGATAAAAGCTGCCATTGTCACCTCCCCACAGGTCTCACCCACATCTGTGTCACCCAGTCCACGACCAAAAGACAAGCGCAGTTTCTTCACATGTCTCTAGGCTCCATGCGCCTCCTCCAGGTCTCCTGGCTCCATCCTGCTTCCTTCCTTCCTCAGTCTCTTCTGCAGCTTCTCTTCTTCCTGCTCAGCTCCACCCTCCCTTGGGTGGGGCAGGGAACCTCCCCCTTTCCTGGGGACCACCCTGTTGCACTAAAAGTGTCCTCCCTTGTCAGACAACCGTGTTGATCTGCTTCCACGAACTAAAGATTACATTTCCTAGAATTTTATGTAAATGGAAATTATACAGTGTGTATTTTTGAGTCTGCTTTCTTTCACTCAGCATAATTACTTAGGTTCACCCATGTCCTTGCATGGATCGAGTTTCTTCCCTTTTTATGGACTAAGTAAAATCTTATAATATTACATTGTATGGATATGTCACAATTTCTCATGGGCGTTGGGGTTATTTCCAGTTGTTTTTTTTTTTTTTTTTTTAAGATTTATTTATTTATACATGCACTGGGTACAGTCAGAAGCACGCGGGAGGGTGAGAGGATTCACCAGAGCCAGAGCGGGGAACAGAACAGGCAGATGGACCGAAATACACTGCTGAGGGGAGCAGCAGGAGCAGCAGGAGAGGTCTGCACGCCATGTGGGACCCTAGCCAGCAGCCGGGGATGGAATGGGCTCTTCAGAGGCTGTGGGCAGCTTCACAGACCAGCGCTCAACTGCTGTGCCACTAGGGGAGGCCCTGTTTCCAGTTTTTGACTATTACTAATGAAGTTGCCTTGAACTTACACATGCAACTCTTTGTATGGATATATGCTTCTGCTTTTCTTGGATAGATACCTAGAATGGCATGGCTAGATCATATGGGTAGTTGTATGTTTATAACTGTTAGGAAACTGCCAAAATGCTTTTTAAAATGGTTGTACCGTTTTACATCCTTACCAGCAATATAGGAGAAATTCCAGTACCCTTCCACCCTCACAAATGACCATTCCTTAGTATGGTTGTCTGTTCATTTTTAACCATCCTAATGGTTGCTAGTGTCATTTTGGTTTTGAGTTTCCTTAATGATTAATGATATTGATCACCTATTCATGTGCTTATTTGTTACGGTAACCCAAGGTCTCTAAGACTTTGTTCTGTGGTTTTATAGCTTTTGGTTCTACATGTTGATCTTAGATCCATTTCGAGTTAATTTTTATATGCTTATGTAGGCTTGTTGGTAAAGTCATGACATATTTTTTCTGTTTTCTATGCAAAAATGTGTCATGATTTTTCTGACAACCTAATAGATCCAGCCTCACTTTTGCATATGAATATATTCAGTTGTTCCTTTCTTCCTTGCCTTCCTACCATTATAAACATCAATTGGCCTCATATATATAGGTTAACTTGTGGGTTCTCTATTCTGTTCCATTAATCTTAAGGGTAAGACCTCCCCAAGATATTAAGAATAGTACCGCCCATGACACACCACTTTGGCGTGTGGCTAATTTCAAGATGAAGTCAGTGGAGGCCCTGGCAGTCTCCTGAGAAATTTTAACTACTCCCTTAACTACCTCGAAAGATGAAAATTGGGGTTGTTACCCAGAATAGGGATTATTACCAGAAATAGCCTTTCTGTCTGAAAAAACTAGGTGTAAGGCAAGACAAACATCTGATTGTCAGGTAACAAGGTTAAAAGCTAAGCCCCCACTCCTTGCCCAGCAGGAGGTTTGGGGGACTGGAATAGATAAAGGGAATTGATAAGGTTGCTATGGGAACCAGGCCATAAGACTGGTCATTTTGACCATGAATGCAGAAGCAGGGCCAGGGCTCATTCTGTGCCAAAGGCCAACTCCCAAGACAAGGCATCCCAGCACTAAGTGGCCCAAACTGACTCCTCCAGTCAGGAAAAGCCCACAAAAACAGGTTATAAAAGGGAGCCGCAAATCCTTTATGTGCAGACATCTCCCTTGCAAGGTATTTCAATAAATCTGCCTTTTCTGTTCTCCCCTCTGTCTCCGGTGGATTCTTTTACCCCCGAGCCTCTGGCTTCACCCCGCTATTTCTCCCCGCTACACTAATTACAGAGCATCCGCTCTTCATCGTGTGACTCACCCTCTCCCGGTCACGGGAGTCTCCCTTGACTCTCCTTGATGCTCCATCCTAGTCCAGCGTCCGGATCCAAGCTCAGAATTATATGTTCCCATTTACCTCACTGTCTTTGCCCTCCTTCTGTCTATGTAGAGTCCCTCATGCACGTAATTAAATTAGATTTTTTTCTCCTACCAATCTTCCTGGTGTTCATGTGGTCAGTTGGTCAGCCCAAGAGGAAGGGAGAAATTTCCCCTCCTCCCTGACAATCTATCAGTATTTGTCCATCTTGATGGTAATACCATACTGTGTTCATTACTATAGCTTTGTAAGTCTTGAAGTCAGCCAATATAAGTGGTCTAATTAAAAAACATTTTTCCTATTAACCTTTACCCCCATGCGCCACTTGGATTCCTCTCCTCCCAATAGTGTTTTCTAATGTGTTAATAAGTAATTTTATTTGTATGAGTTCTTGTGAAAATGTGCTTGTGGTTGCATCTGTATTTTTTGTATATGGTAGACCACACCGTGGCGGTGAGACTCAGGCGTGGTTTATTGCTCTACCAGGGATGGACACTCAGGTGGCCTCCAACTGTACCACCACCACCACTAATACCCCAAACACATGAGTGTGCAACCTGCAGATGCACAGACACACACATGCACACACACAGGGCAAAACAACAAATTGATTTTGCAGGGGCGTCTCTTCCAACTCAGTAACTCCCTGGCCTGTGGTAATGTCCTAGGCAAATAAAAGCATGTCTCACAAATCCAGTCATTCCCCATGGGGTGTGTATCCCCAAAGAGTTCCAGACGCTGTCCAGAATGGCTGCATCAGTCAGTCCTCATATGCAATTGGAGGGCTCTTACTACCCTTCGTGCCTCACACACTCATACTCGCACTTGGCATTATCTAGTTTTCTGCATTTTGCCTAGTTAATAGGTATAAAATGATACCTCATTGTTTGCCGTTACATTTGTCTATTACTCATGATGCTGAGTACCTCTTCCTATGCTTGTTAGCATGGGGGCTTATTGTTTGCAAATTGCTTTCTACTGTCCTTTGCCAGTTTTTTATAATTTACTATGCTTTTATACTTTTTAGTTAATTTGCAGGAGTGTCTGTCTAGGCACAATTAATCACATTAATTGCATGTCAGCTTTAGATATTGCAAATATCTCCTCCCATTCCACCCTCTGTATACTCAATTCCTTCATGATGTCCTTTGTTGGCAGAATCTTAATTTTGACATAGTAATGATCAATCTTTCTTCTATTTTATAATCTTGTGCCTTTAAACCTTTTTTTAAAATTTGTCCCCTCCCACTGCATCACAAAAATATTTTCCTTTTTTGGTGTCAAATTTATACTTAAATACATTTAAGACTTAACTGTCAAAGTTCCTGTTGTGTACAACGTTAGGCAGAACTTGGCTGGTCTTCAAAGCTGGCCCTCCAGTGACCCTTGACTCCCAGTACTCACCTCGGTGGCTTCTGTAATCATCTGCCAGGCAGGGAGGAGGCTTCTCTGCTGCCCAGACCTTGGGATGACTTCAATCTCTGCAAAGATCTGACTGCAGCCCCATGTGAAAACAGTGCCCAGCAGGGATCTGGCAACTCACGGAACTATGAGAAATGGCAGTACGTTTTCATTTTAAGCCACCAGTTTTTTTTAAAGCTTTATTTTTATTTATTTTTTGCATAGAAGAACTGGGGTGTAGGCCAGAGGTATGGGGGGTGAGAGGACTCACCAGAGACAGAGTGGGGAACAGAACAGGGGGATTTACTGAAATATACTGCTGAAGGGAGCAGCAGGCAAGACAGGAGAGGTCTGCTGCACCATGTAGGTCAGCAACCTGGTCAGGGATCTAACTCATGCCACAGTTGCTAGCGATAGTTTGATAGTGTTGAGACTAAAACCCCTGTGCCACCAAGGAGGCCCTAAGCCACTAAATTTTGAGGTGGCATGTTATACAGCAATAGATAACAGGGCAAATCAATTGGTACCCCAAAGTGGAGTGTTAAGAGTAAGAAGGAAACAGATAAATATCAGGTGGTTTCACTTACATGTTGAATACAGAGAAACCAAACAAAAGGTTAAGAAAAAAATGACCAAACCTGCAAGCTGGCCATAGACCTGGGGCATCCAGCAGGGGAAGAGGAGGTTGAGGGGTCAAAACAGGGGAGGGAAGAGCACAAGGGGCTAGGGTGATGGATCACGGGTGCAGTGGTGGAGGGAGAACTGGGGACTACACCTGAAGGGAGAAATCAATTGCTGTACAAAATTGAACAACGATGTAAGGAAATATTTAAATAATGAGCAATTGCTTGAAAAGCACCTGGCACATAACCATTATATAATAAATGTTGCTAATTTGAAAAAAAAAAAAAAAAGGAGCAAAAGGCTTGCCAAGGGAAGTGGGTAGAAGGAGAAAGGCAGGTTTCAAAGACAGGCAGACGTTGCACTGGCCCAGGACTAGCACCCACACTGACAAGGAGAAAGACCTGGAGAAATCACAGTATCATCACTTTTCTTCTTTTCACAAGGGAGCTGAGGTCGCAGGCAACCAAGGAGTCAGGGGTGCAGACCAGCTCACCGGCACGCCCTGGGGGTGGGAGGGGGAGACACAACTTCCACGCAAGAGGGTAAGAAAAAATAAGCTAAAATTTTAGCAAATGGTTGGAAGCCAGGTATGTGCTGGCTTGTCAGCCTGGAGATCTCAGGCACCCGGGGTAGCGGTGGAGGGGTTTGCGGGGAGGGGGGGGGCGGGGCTCTTGCACACACTAATAGCTTTTATTTATGGGTCTCCACCGCTGCGCAGGAGAAAATGGGCAAAGAGCCTGAGATGGGCAGCTGACCCCTCTCAATCAAGCAAGGGCAGGAGGGGATTGGCCACGGCCCTTTGGGGACGAGTGCCAAACTCCGCCTCCCTCCCCTGGTTTTGGTCTCACAGGAGCAAAAGCCTGGAGTCACCAGGAGAGGGCCAACAAACCCTGTCCCTCCCAGGGTCCAGATAAAAATCCATTATGGCTTCATGTTCTGCAGGCGAAAAATCCCTTGCCCTGGGAAAGGTGCAGGAAACCCCTCTGGGCCTGGGCCTTGTAGCCTTGGGTCACCTGTGTAGCAGGAAACTGGGCATTCTGGCTGCCATGGAAGAAGGGGGTGGCACACGAAGGAAGGGACTTTGAGAAAGCTGCAGCACCTAGGCCAACAGCAAGCCCCCCTCCCCCAACATTCCCTTACTTTATGAAGCGCAGTAACTCTCCAAGAGAAATGAAAACACGTCCACCCAAGAACCCATTACAAATATATATAGTAGGTGTGTTTGGAAACAATCCAAATGCTCATCCGCAGATGTGTGAACAGACACATATGGGTCATTCGTACACTGGAATACTACTCAGCAATATAAAGGAATAAACTGCCCACGCAACAACATGAGTAAATCTCAAAAGCGTTACGCTAAGCAACAGAAACCAAGCACAGAAGCTTAAAAAAATGAAATCATTCTCTTGCATATATTACACATCAGATGATTGGAAGAATTTTCTACCAGTTAGATGCCAGCTCTGTACACCTGGAGCTCTGTCTCTCCTCCTGTTACAGGGCAGGGAGAGGTGCACCCCAGACCCCCCAAACCTGCCTATTCTAAATGGGTTCTGCCATTCACCGCATCAACACAAAAACATATGAGACTTTAATGGGAAGGAACTTTAATACAATTAGGAAACAATACAGGAAAGGCAAAGAATCTAGTTTCTAAATCAAACACCCAAAGTTACCCGTCCCCTCGTCGGTAAAACTCCATCCAAATGGGATTGGCCCAAAGCAAGGCCCCAAAGCCTGCCACAAGTCTAAAGCATCTTCCAGTGGGGACCCACAGAAAAGGGTCAGAAACAACCAGACAAGCCCGGAAGGAAAAGAGCAAAATCAAAATCAAGATAAAAGCCGCCATTGTCACCTCCCCTCGGGTTTCTCACCCACATCTGTGTCACCCAGTCCACGACCAAAAGCAAGCGCAGTTTCTTCACGTGTCTCTAGGCCCCATGTGCCTCCTCCAGGTCTCCTTCTGGCTCCATCCTGCTTCCTTCCTTCCTCAGTCTCCTCTGCAGCTTCTTCTCTCCCTGCTCAGCTCCACCCTCCCTTGGGTGGGGCAGGGAACCTGGAACCTCCCCCTTTCCTGGGGACCACCCTGTTACACTCCCATTACCCACATGCTTCTCTGTTGGGACCACAGGCACATTCACATCTCTTACAGCTTCTGCCCTGCATCTTTCTGTCACCATGCTGGTGATAGTGGGGACATGGGGCTCTTTTTGGAAGGTATTCCTACAACTGGAATGACTAGTAATAAGTAGTCTAGCGGTGGGCACGATTAAGAATCACATTCCTGTAGCCCTCTATTTTTTTTAGTTCATTAATTTATGCATACAAGAGCTGGGGGTACAGGCCAGAGGTGCAGGGGGATGAGAGGGTTCAACAGACACAGAGTGGGGAATAGAACAGGCAGATCGACCAGAGGTACACTGCTCTGAGGGTGCAATGGGTGAGTCAGGAGAGGTCTGCTGTGCCATGTGGGTTTCTCCCTGGCCAGCCGGGGGTTCGAACTCATGCTGCAGAGGCTGTGGACTGCTTCATAGTGCTGTGCTTAACCCCTTGTGCCACCAGGGAGGCCCTCCTGTAAACCTCTAAATCCAAATTAAGTGTATCCGCAACTCAACTTGCCCTTGACCTGATGTCCAGACATGCTCAACATCCCCTTGAACACAAGCCAACACAAGGAGTGTGCAGGAGGGACAACCAAAGTGGCAAGAGACAAAGGGCTTAACCTACTGCACTTAAAACAACACACACACACACACACACAAACACACATGAAAATTTGTAAAAACGTACGACCATGTTAGTTCTTGGAAGGGTCCCTTCAAGGAAAGCCTGGGACTCTGGCTTCATTTGCTTCCCAGCAAGTCCTCCCTGCCAGGGAGCCTTCTCTGTGCCACCCACTGCTTCCTGAGCATCCTTGGTCCCTTTCCTCCGTGCGCTTCCATCCTACCCCTTGCTCCCAGAGGATGTAAATTGATGTCTTTGAATCCTCTACGGGGCCTGGCTCCCTGCCCTGGATTTAATACCTTCCCCACCAGCACTTCCAAAATCCATCTTTGTGTATTGTCGTCATTGTATTTTGGTAGCTGATACAGCTGCTGAGCAACATATAAACTATTGTGAAGAAATACTAATGATGACAACTCTGACAATAATATATGTATATTAACTTTTTTCCCTTAAATTCTAAGCTAAGGATCTAAACAGTTTGGAAAACCAATTTTTTTAAAAGTTAACAGGAAGAACATGTGCCCATATTAAAAATAAAAGAATCCAATAAACAGCTCGCGATCAGGGATAACATGACTGGGCATAAAGAGAAAGACAGACAGTGCCTTCCCCAGCACCTCTGCACCCACCTGGGTGACCGCCAGAGGCCACTCCAGCGCTGGGAGAGTGAAGGCTGGCCCCTCCACTGGCCTGACTGCGGCATCTTGAACGAGTTACTGAACCTTTTGGAGCCTCAGTTTCCTCAACTATAAAACGGGGCTAATGATAACAGGCACCTTGTAGGGTTTTTGTAATGACCAACTGAGATAGTCCGTGTCAGGTGCCTGGCATTCCCACTTGTATCCCCTACACCTTCCCAAAGATCACCTGCCCATGATTTCTCTTTCCACCTTGCCTTTGTGCCTCAGACTTCCTTTACCCAAACAACACCCTCTGCTGTGGACAGATGCAGTGAGGGGGAGTTCAAACCCCATTTCAGCCAGTGGGGCCAGGCCCAGCAGGTGAGTATCCATTTCCTGCCTCTTGGTATGTTCGCCACAGGGATCTCCATGGGAACCAGACCCCCTGTCCTCACTGACACCTGCTCTTTAACACAAGTTCTGGGCTTTCTCACCCACCCCCTCTCCACTAACCCACTTACTTTTATTTTCTTAATTCAGGGTGGTCCTTCTCTTCATGATTTATTGGAAAATAGCCCCTTACTTATGATATATGTTGCAAATATATTCTCTGAATCTCATGTGCTTTTTAACTTAGTCACAAAGTGAAATATTTAATTTTTAGAAAGTCAAATGTCTGTCTTTTCCCTTACATTGTCTGGATTTCATTTCTTGCTTAGAAGGGACTTCCTCACCCCAAGATGAACAACTATTTGTCTCTATCGCCTTCTAAATCTTTTCCTGTTGGTAAAATTCCAGAGTATTAAACTCGTCGAGGGAATTTACTTTTGGATGCCCTATGAGATATACTAATACTAATAATAATTTTTATGACTGCAAAACACATACTGCTTTATTTTCTAGGTAATCATCTCATATTAGGTTTTAAGACATTGACCAGTTCATCCCCACCTCCCCCTCAGCTGAATGTTGTTTTTGTACTATGCGGATTCCCATAATCCCCATTACTTGGTTTCTGGATTCTTTGTTCCGTTCCTTTTGGTCCATCACCTCCACCGTGTTTTAATTACTCTAGCTTTAGAATGCATTTCGATATCTGGTAGGTTAAGTCTTATCTCGTTTTTCTTCTTTTTCAAAGTGTTCTTGGCTATTCTTGCTTGTTTACTCTTTAAGATGAGCTTTAAAATCAGCTTGTCAAGTTCTATAAAAATCCCTTTTAGAGGTCTGATTGGGAATGCATTGGATTTATAGATTTAATTTGGGAAGAATTGACATCTTTGTATTATTCAGTCTTCCTATTTTGGAGCATGATGTATGGCTCCATTTAGCCAGACCTTCTTTATGTCCTTCAGTAAAGTTTTATCATGTTCTTCATACAGGACTTGGCTATTTCTCATTAAGTTTATTCTTAGGTAGTTTATAATCTGGGTTGGCCATTATGTATGGGTTTTTTTCCTATTATATTTCTCTCTCTTTCTTTTTTTAAAAGATTTATTTATTTATGCATACAAGAACTGGGCACAGGCCAGAGACATGGTGGGTGAGAGAATTCACCAGAGAGAGAGTGGGGAACAGAGCAGGCAGACTGACTGAAATACACTGCTGAGGGGAGCAACAGGCAAGACAGGAGATGGGCTGTGCTATGTGGGTAGCTCCCTGGCGGGGCATCGAACTCGCGCTGCAGTGGCTGTGGATATCTTCATAGGTTGTGTCTTAACCCCTTGAGCCACCAGGGAGGCCCACTATTATATTTCTCATTGGCTACTGCTTGTTATAAATTTTGATGTTTTCTAAATCTCCAGTCAGGCTGATGAACTCTTTATTTACTTCTAATATTTTTCCATTGGTCAGGAGAACTTGGGCCAGCCTGCCCCACTTGGGATCAGTCTCCCTCAGGAGCAGAGAACAACTTTGTACTGTCTGGCAGTGGTTGGATGTGGCCGACTCTGTTGGGGATGCTGGGGACTGGCGCATGGGCTGAGCTTCCAACCAGATGGCCCTGAGAGTCCTTCCAATTCTAAGCTTGACAAGTTTATAATTCTGATCCCTGCGTCTGTTTTCCTGCACTGTCCTCCCAGGCGCATGCAGCCCAGGTAAGTTTCCTTCCCTTCCTCCCTCCTGTCCTTCTGCATCTGTTCTTGCTTGATTTCTACATGCCAAGCACTGTGCTTGGCATGTGGTGCTGAGAGGAGGGGAAGGGCATATTGAGATGATGCTTGCAGTTATAAATGCTTCTCGCCCTTGGAATGTAAGGAGTGTTACTTAAAATATCCTCAAATTAAATTAGAATGTGGTAGAGACTCTTTCTTCAAAATGACTGGAATTGTGATATTGACTCTGGGGGGGCTCTTGCTCCCTCCCCCTCGACTCAGGTGATTGTCAAGGTCTCCGCTCTCATAGCATCGAGTCCCACCTGCTTTTCTGGGCTGCTGTCCTTGCACTTGCCCCAGAGGTGTCGCTGTCAGGTCCCAGGCTTCCTCTCTGTTGCTGATACTTCTGCTCCAACAACTGGCTTCTCTGAGTGCCTCAGATGAAGGCCCCTCCCCCACAACACACGGGGCAGCTCCTCAGAGCTTCTCCAAGTTGTGCCCTTCTCCTCCTGGTCTCGGAGCCTTGGCGAAACTCTGAAACCAGCGCCTCTGCCCCCTCCCCAGGCCCACAAAGCCTCCCCTCTGGGAGGCAGCTCCCTCCTCCATCTACAATACACCCACTCATCCCTGCCTGACTCTGACGGGACCACCATTACTCCTCAAGAAGGGTCTGTGGCAATGACTCTCTGTCAGTTAGTGACGTGGCGATTTTGTCCCCAGGTGACAGTTGGCCTTTCACCACCACATCCCTGGTGCTCAGCTCAGCGCCTGGCTCAGATAGGCACTTAGTAAATACTGTTGGATGAAGTGAGGCCTGACAGACAGCTTAGGGGGCATCTGAGCAGCTGAACACTCTAGGAGGCAGCCGCTGGTGTTCGGGATGAGGCATCCCATGTCCCCTGAATGCCTCCAGTGACAGGGTGCTCTCTCCTTTCAATCCTCTCCTTTCTGGGTTGGCTCCAGCTGTCTGCACAGTTCTTGACAATGAGTGAGGAGTAGGTCACATGTTCAGCTGTCTGAGGGACACCTGTGACTCGTAGCTGTCATAGTGGACAGCAGTAGAAAGTCCCAGGTTTTCTCTTAGAGGACAACACCTCCCATGTCCTGTCCGGTGAGTCAGGTTTCCTTCCCAAGGGCATCAGGGAGCTTTGAGTAAAAGTGGAATAGTGGGAGAAACCGAACACACAAATTCAGTTCTTCATGGGCCTCTGCCATGCTGAGAAGCAGTGTCTTCTCTCAAGGCCCCTCTGGTCTAGGGAGGGAGATGGTCACACCGCTAATACGAGTGACACGTGCTAATAGAGATGCCATTGCTCTCTCTCTACATATAATAGAGCGGCAGAGTAACTGCGTGCTGCTGATAGTGAAGAGTCCATGTGGAGGGGGCATTTGGTGTACACCGTAAATATTTTCCAGGAGTTGGCCAGGCAGAGACTGTGTTTGGGGCAGAGTATGGGCAAGCCAGCAGAGCAGGCCTGAGAGCAAAGGTCAGGCTCCTGGAGGGAGGGTGTGGCCCATTTCTAAGGCAATTCCTCAGTGAGGTTGCCCTGGAGCCTGAGGATCAGAAGAGGCTGCAGGTGACAGGTTCCTGCCTGTTTCTGTGTGGGCTTCCCCCTGGAGCCTAGTCCAGAGCTCTGCTCAATGAGGGAGGGAGAAAATGGTGGACTCTGGTGGGGTCTTCTGCTGCTAGCCATCCTCGCAATACTTCTTTCCACCAACAGGGGGCAGGGCAACCTCAGGAAATGATACCCGCATGACGTCCTGCTTTGGGTGAGACCTTACAAATACTCTGTTTCAGGCTTCCTGCTGGATTCTGGGAGCACTTGCAGCCTGTGTTCCAGAATGAATGGATTATGGGGACTTCCAGGAAGCAGAGGTCAGTTATCAGGGTGGAGACCATAGGAGAAATAGGACCAGATTCCCATAGGAGGTGATTTGTGAGCTGAGAAGTTGCCCTCTTGGCTGGCAGGGTGGCAAGACAAGCTGCCCGAGGGCACAGAGCAGGACACATGGAGGCACATAGGGGAGTGACCACCTGCTGACTGTGCCCAGAGCCAGGAATGCCAGGGATAAGGGGCCAGGGCTGGGGCCAGGAAAGGGTCAGAGATCTGGGTGTGGCTCACCGAGGGCAAGGGAGCTGTGTGAAAGGAGCATCCTGGGGCAACAGAGAGGATCACGTGGGAGTTCCTTAAAAAAAAGAAATTTTTCATACAAATACACACAGAAGTATGTAGTGTGGACCCCACATACCCACCTAGGATGATCACCAGCTGCCATTTTTTTTTTTATCCATTCTCCAGCCACATTTTAAAAGCTTTATTACAGAAAACTCCAAACACCCACACAAGCAGGGATCTAGGGTAAATGACCTGACACCCACGCAGTGATACTTTGCCAAGTTTGTGTCTCTCTAGCCTGGCCCACGCTCTCCACCCTTAGGTTATTTTGAAGAATATCACATGTCATTTCATACATATAAATATTAGGATATAACTGAACGAAGTTGGCAGTCAGTCTTTAATTTCCCATATCGAGGGCTGACAGATTTCTAAGTCCAGAAGCAACCAGGATCAGATGATCATTTCAGGAAGGTCACCTGCAGGGCATGGAGGAGGAAATAGAGGGGACAAGGGACTGGAGTAATGGCATCAGGCCAGAAGCTTATGAGGCTTCAGGGGGAAAAGCAGTGAGGACTTGAACTTGGTCAAGTCAGAGCTGTGAAGGTAAGAGCTGTGGAAAGCCTACCAAGTGCCAGAAATCACACATTTTTCTAATTAATCCTCACAAACCTGCAGAGGAGGTTTTGTTATCTCCTCGTTTACAGGGAAGGCGATTATGGCCCAGAGAGGCTGAATTGCTCAGCGAGACACTTGGCAGGACTGGGGTTCAAACTCAGGTCTCCAGGTTCCCAAAGCCCTGGCTCCCTGCAGCCCGGGCCACAGAAGAGGTGGGAGCTGGGGTGCCGGGGTGTGATGGGTGTACCACCACCAGAACCCTGTGCCTCTTAGATATGAGGGGTGAAGGAGGGAGCTGCCTGTCCTACTGATTCCTGCTTTGTTGCCCAGAGGCTCCCATGTACGCCCCGTGGTGGGTGGAAGTAGAATGAATGTGGGGTCGCCTTTACTAAGCTGTGCCAGCAACAAACCAAGGATTCCAACCAATTCTACCATTCCCTAACTTTCCTCTTCTCTCTCCCTCCCTTAGGCAAGGCAGGGACCCCCCAGTTTCCAAGTGGACAAACAATCCCTGTTCTCTCTATGAGTTGATGGTTGCCCAACTCACAGTCCTGCCTTAGAGGCAGAGAGCAGCATTTTAGCATCAGTCCAAATTAGTCCGGGCTGACTTAGTCCTGTCACTTTTGGTTGAGCGAGTAGCATGTCACTTACCCCAGACTTCATGTCCCTCCCCACCACTCCCCCAAACCTGTTATCAGGTGGGCTGGCCAGTGGTCTGGAGCATTCCTCTTCAGGGGACACACAAACCTCCTGCTTGCTCAGCTTACAGATCAAGAGCGGGGCTGGTGGGGGGTGCTGGGGTTCTCTGGGACGAGAAGCAGCAAGCCCAAGGTCAAGCTCAGGCTCACTCTGGGTGACATGGTAGAAGTCTTGGGCCCTTTCTGGGCTCAGTTTGTCCAGCTTTCAAGTGAAGTGACAGTGTCTGCCTCCTAGAGTGGATGGGGCTCCGGGGAGATCGTCTTTGGACATCTGCTCTGCCTGGGTTGTGGGGGGTCTGGCTGGCTTTCTTCCCCCATTACTCCTAGACCTTTGGGATGATCAAATCTATTGTTCCTTCCCTCCCAAAGTCAGAAGCAGCTGTGACCCAGCGCTGGGCCCATCCACCCCTATATTCTGTGAAGCGACCCCTATATTTTGTTCTCAGGAGGGGGCCGGGGGTGACCCTCCCTGCCTTCATTCCCTGTCCTCTTTCTCTATAATCAATCCCATCCCCCCTTCTCATTCCTGCCCATTTAACTGTTCCCATTAGCACTAGCCCTGCCCGCCTTCCACCTCCCCTCCGTCCCAGGCAAGCCATCGGTCTTCATTAACCAAGAGTTTGGGCTGCCTGCGCAGCCCGGAGCTGGAGCTTGGGAGGAGCCAGCCCTCCCTCTTGGAGCCTCCCAGGCTGGCAGCCAGGGCTGGGGCTCTGGGGCCAGCGGCTCCGAGGGAAGATGGATGCAGCTAATCGCTGTGTCTCTGTCGCCAGGGAGACTAGGTGATCAATGCTTATCAACGTCAGAATCAGACCTCCCCCTCTCCCCCTAAAACATCCTGAACTGTGAGTCCACACCCCTAGGACCCTCGGTCATAGCTGCCCCAGGACAGAGGGACATTACAGACACTCCCTCATTCCTTAGACAAGGAGACAGACCACCAAGGACTTGCCCAGGGTCAAGGCCGGCTGCGGCAGTGACTGGTGTAAGACTGGGCTTTCCCTCTGCAGTTGGCTGCCCAGACATGTGGGAGACTGGGCAGGGTTCCCCCCCACAGTAACCTCACCCACAGTTCCCAGACGGGCTCTGGTGGCTGGACCCTGCTGGCAGACCTCATCGTCCTCAGAACCAGAGGAACCTCGGGGCTCATCCTCCAAGGTGACTGAGGACATGGGGACCCACACAGGGGAGCCTGGCTTGATCACTCAGGCCACTGAGGATCTCCTCTCAACTGGGCCACACGGATCCTCCTCATGCTCCTTTAGAACCATTTGTGGGTCAAGCGAGGGGCTGTCACCCCACCTGCCCTGGCTCAGCCCTCCCCTCCTGCAGCAGGACTAATCATAGAGGGCCTTCCTTTCTCCTGGGGGTACAAGGGCCCCGTCCCTACCGATGCTTCTCCTAGTGCTTCCCCAGGTCAGCTCTGGGGTAGATGGGGCAGTGCTGCCCTGGCTGGAGCACCGGAAGCAGGGGCCAGAGACCTGGATTCGAGCCCTCCCCCTGCCCATTGCTGTGTGATCTTGAACAAGTCACTTCATTTCTCTAAGCCTTTGTGTCCTCCTGCATAATCATTCCACTAGCTCTGCTGTCATCAAGTGGGGTCAAATCTGGAAGTCAAGTGTAAGGGGTGGGCCTGAGATGGCCAGAGGGAGCGTGAGAATCAATGAGTGTGCAGAACACGGGTCCTTCCTGGCTCCCAGAAGGCTATAAATACTGACTCTAGTTCTATTGCTGATTTGCTGTGTGGCTCTGGATAAGTGTCCTAACCTCCCTATGCCTCACAAAAACATGGAGACACATTCTTTTTTGTGCTGTGGAATTGACCTGACAATGAGGGGAAGCTAAATGTGGAAGAGCTTTAAGATCTCTGGAAGAAAAGCCATCTATAAATGTAAGAGATTATTAACAACATCCAATAATCACACTGTCTGCTAACAAAAGTAATGACACCCTAAAGTTGGGCAGGGAAACCAGTCCTGTCAGCACAGCGGCAGCTCCTGGTTGGCCTTCCTCTCAGACTCTGAGGACTAATAAGCCTCTGTGTTTGTTTATGTGGGGCTTTGCCTCTGCAAACCAACCACTAATTAGTCCCTCCACAGGGCGTGCCCAGGGAGGTAGCAGGAAGGGCAGCAGCGATGAGAGAGCTGGAGCTCTGAGCAGGGAGGGGGTCTAGCCCGGCCACCCAGCCGGGTAGGGGCGGGGCCATGCTGGGAACAGAAAGTTCTCTGTGTTCTCAGCACCTCCTTCTGTCACTGCTAGCAGCTGGCTGTAGAGCTTGCCCTCTCTGGGCCTCAGTTTCCCCACCAGAGCTGTAAGTGCAGGAAAATGGTGAGATTACTGTGGGATTTATGGCCAGATCACCTTCTGACTTGCCCACCTACCCTCTCCTTGCACCTCTTGTGATGCTGGGTACTGGCATAGGGTATGTGTGGGGGTCACTCACTCCCACAGGCTCCTCCCTGTGGCCAACTCCTCTGAGTGGTGCCCAGGACTCAGTGGGCCTGTCCCATGACTCTCTGAGACTCGTTTTCCCATCTGTACTGTGGGGCTGTGATTTCCACCCTGCCAGTTCTGGGTGTCCACAGCTGGTACCCAGGATGCACTAGATGAGCCTGAAACCATGCGGATGGGGGTTGCTGTGCCACGGGCTAAGCTGAGCTGCAGGGTGGGCCTCACTCACGGACCACTGGAAGTGTGGCCAGGGTCCCTGCTGGGTGGGAGGGATGCAGACACCTCTGCCAGCTGTCATCCTCAAACTTGCCGGGCTTGTAAGGAATCCCTGCCGTCCCAGCTCCTTCACCCTCTCTCCCTCAGATGACTGCTCTCATTCTGTCTCCCTCTCACCACACAGCCTATTTTTAACTTTCGGCATTGGGGGAGGGGAGGAAGGGCCCAGGAGCTGGCGTTTTTTCTCTCTCCTTTTCCTTTGTCTTGTTGCTTTCCCTGGTCCCCTCTGTCCTAGTCCCCGAGTCCCCTTGTTCGGCTCTCCCTGAGGTTTGGCAGTCCTCCTGTTCCTCCTCTACTTCTCACATCCCTTCGGCCTCCTAGTCTTCTATTTCCATCCTCATCCCTAAGTCCCTCTTCCTTGCCGCCCCATGCTAGGGTCCCCCAGATCCACCCCTCTCTGGAAGGTTTCCCTGGGAGGTAGCAGTTTTTGGATTTTGTCATTGTTACTCACTCTTGGCCACTGGTGGCCAATCTAACGGCCTCTTTGTGGCAGCAGCTGACATGGTGGCCACTCCTTCCTTCTGGAATCCTGATTTTTTTTTTTTGTGTCCACGTCTTTGAACTTTTCCTAGTGTCCCCCCACCTCGCTGGACAAACCTCTGTGGGTGCCGTTTGTCCCTTCCATTCACTGCTGGTGTTGGAGGGTGAAGCAGGCCGCTGTGGGGTCTGCCTGGCGCCCAGTGCCTTCTCTGGCTGCCAGTGTGTGGCTTTCCTCAGGCCCCTGACACACACCCACCTAGTGTCAGTCCCTGTTGGTGAGCTGGAGCCGATCCACCTCCTTGTTTTAAGGCATATGTGCAACCAGTGGGAGCCCCTATTGGGTTTTTGCTGGATTGGGGAGTGGTGGGGTGTCTGTCCTCTTGATAGGGCAGGGGTGACAACTTGAGCTGTCAGGGCCTCTTCGAGAATCTGCTTGAGGAAGAGGGGAGGAAAATGGAACCACGTGGTGGAAGGAAAAGAAGAAAGATTCCCAAGCCCTCTATGGAGCACCCAGACCAAGCTGTTTCTGATCTTTCAGTTACAAGGATTTATATTTTTTGTTGTTGTTGTTTTTGCTTTTTCCTTAAATTACCTGCAGTTTGTTTTTTGACAACTGTAACTGCAAGAGTTGGGACAGGCCACTAGGGTTCAATCCTGGCTTCTCCTCCCAGTACATCCCAGTCCTACTTCCCTGGCCTTTCCTCCTCGCCTGTGGTTAAGAATACCCAAACCCCAGCCCCGTCCGTGCTTCTGGGCTTCAGGCCTGTGTCTTCAGCTGTTCCAAACACTTTTGATGGGGTGCCTTGCGAAGCACTTGAAATGCAAGGTGTCCAAACTGCATTCATCCTCTGTCCTTTGTCTTCTAGCGTCTTTTGACTTAAGGATTAATATTCTTTCATTCCACCCACCCACCCACCCACCAGTCCATCCATCCATCTACACCTTCACATATAACCCTTTTTTCCTCATTCCCATCTATCCATCCATCCATCCATCCATCCATCCATCCATCCATCCCCTTCTCTCCTTATACTAACAACTATGATGATAATGATAGCCTATGTGCATTCAGGGCTTACTGGGTATCGGGTAATGTGTTAATCCATGTCTACAGACTCATTTAATCCCCCAAACAAGCCTGTAACAGATCTATATTATTATCACCGTTTTAGAGGTGGGGAAACTGAGGCACAGAGGGGTTAAATAATTTACAGTCAGTTAAGTGGAGAGTCAGGATTTCTTTTTTGCTCAGGCCGAACCCCTGGGAGTTGTCCCACATATCCCCAGTCCTCCTGGACAGGCCGTCACAGTGACCCCAGAGTTGTTCTCAAACTGGCCTGTTTCTCCAATTGGCCGGGGGCCAGCAGCTGAGGAGTTGACTGTGCCCTAACTCGGGGTGTCCTGTGATCATTGTACTGGCCTCTAGGCTCCTCACCCTCCTCTACCTCATTACATTCAGTTGGGGCAGCTGCCCCAGCCAGGCCATCCTCCACAAGAGCCCAGGGCACAGGCCCACTGCTCCAGGCTCTCTAACCATAACTCTTCAAGAAGTGGAGGCACAGTCAACTCCTCAGCTGCTGGCCCCAGGCTAGTTTGAGAACAACTCTGGAGGCACTCGAGGGCTGGAGGTTCAAATCCCTGATGCACCTCTAGTCTGGGTCTCCCAGATCTTTGGGCTCAGGGAAACAGAGACTAGAGACCCAGCAGCCTGTCTGGCTGGGGAGGTCCCTTCATGTCTCTGTGCCTTGATTTCCTTGCATGTAAAGAGGGGAAATTAAAACTCACCTTAGATATTTGAAGATGGCCTGGGATAATGTTTGCCAAGTGTCTGGGGCAGCCTGAGGCTCAGCAGCTCTCCCTGACCCTTTGAGCTGCCTGTCCCCACCTCTGCCCTCGTAATGCCTCACGCCTGCCTGAGGGTCTGGCTCAGGGCTGAGCACCAGATATGTTTAAAATTCAGGTGTTGAAATGTAGGGAAATGGTGAGAGGAGGCTGCCTGGGAAGGCGCTACTGGGGAGACAGTGATGGTTTTCCTCAGCTCACAACTGAGAGAGAAACCCCGATTCAGCACTCTGGTGGGAAACTCTGCAGGCCTGGGGGGCTGGGGTGTGGAGGAGGGAGAGATGAGTGGGGAGGTGATGGGGTGGATGAGGGAAAGAAGATACAGAGAGACAAAGAGGAATAGAGACTGAAGCCAGGAGATCAGAGATATCGAAAGCAACCTTGGAGGAGGAGACCGGCAGAGGCTGAAACAAAGACAGAAAGAGGGAGAGAAATTTAGAGTCCAGAGCAACACATAGGCCAGGTCCATGCACCTGACTGAGGGATTCTGCTGGGTGAGACTTCCCTTAGGTGAGGGCCTTTGGTATGTCGCTTCCTGAGTCAAAGTTCATGTCCACCTGTGCCCCTGCTCCTGCAGCCTGGCCAGCAGCCGAGGAGTTGGCTGTCGCCTAACTCTGGGGTTCCTGAGGGCCCTGGGGCTTTGTGACAAGCAGGTCTGCCAGGCTCTAAGAGCATTATAAGTCAGCATAGGTCACAGGGTTGCCTGTGGGGAAAGATTCCTAGAAACTTGTCTTTGTGCCCTGAAAGGAATCAGGTGTTTCACTTTGGGTCCCTTATGTGATTTTAGGCCCCTATTAACCCATAGCAGGACTTCTGACAAAGTCATCTATACTGGGAGTAGGTGGTTGGAAATTACTTAATAACTTCCTCTAAAAGGAACAGTGTTTAACCCAAAGTGGTGCTTTGCTTATGGTGAAATGACAGGCAGCAGGGAGCTGGCAGGGAGAGGTTAAAAGGGAAGGAAACTCTCTTTGGCTTCCATTTCTCACTAGAATCTCCTCCTCTTGTCTTAATTGGAGGTGCTTGGCAGATGGTGGCCATTTTTTTCTCTTTCTTTTGTGTACCCACAAATCAGGTCCCATGAGCCTCTGCCCTTACCCCAGGCAGGGATAGAACAGTAAGCTTAGCATTTTACCATGAACCATGTCACCCAGTAAGACCCCAGCTAAATAAAGTAGGAGTTTGGGCTGTGGGTGGCTTGCTGTGTGGCCTTAGGCAAGTCATTTCCCTCTCTGAGCCTCCACTATCCATCTGGGAAAGATAGGGTTTGGACCAGGTGGTTTTTGAGGCCCCTCCAGCTGTTTCAATCTGAGGTTCTGGGCCTCATCAGTTGCTCCTCAGTACCCAGGCTGCAGTCTAAATGCCCGAGCAGGTGGATGGACTCCAGATGACCTAATGGTCTTAGACCAGCCAGGCAATGGACTCTTCCATCTGGAAATAATGGAAGAGTTCTTAGAGTCCTTAGGTGATCTTCTGTGACTCCCTCAGTGATGGAAACTGAGGCCTGGGTAGAGGGGTGGCTTGCACAAGTCCCTCAGCATGTTAGCTTTAGATTAGAACTATAAACAGATCTGCTAATCTGTGCAACTGGTTGGGTTTTGGGGATAGATCCTTGTGGGCGCCCTGATAGAGGTGAACATTAAGATAGGTTCTGAAGGAAAGCTAGAGTTGATATTTGTTGATAAAGTTGATATATCTCCCAGGGAGGGACTCGGGGAAGGGAAAAGTGTTGGGCTGTGCACCTGTGCTTCACTTGTGTATCCTCTGTGGGGGGAAGGAAGGTCTAGAAGTCTAGGTAAGTGTTATAATCTAAGCTGACCCTTTTGCACTTGCCCCTGGTGTGCAGTGACAGAGGACACCTTTCCCTGCAGCATGGGCTACCCCTGGGCCAGTGGATGGATTGGGCTGGACACAGTTGTAAATCATCCATGAAGCTGGCCTGGTAGAGATGGCTTGTGCCTCCTGGCACCTACTCTGCAACTCAGATTGGGCAGCAACATGCCATTTTAACAAGGTTGTATATTTCCTTATCATCCAGGAGGTTGACAGGCAATGGCCAGCACAACCTTGCTTACCCCAGGCCCCTCCAGAATCTCCCCAGGTTGGGGAGTGAGTGCAGAAGGGGAGGAGCTGTGGATCCATCTCTAGATTGGGGAGAAGAGTGGATCTGGCCTCTTACTTTGAGCACCTCCCCCACCTTCCACTCTGCCTCCTTCTACTCCTGGGGTGATCCCACTGTCCTTGAATATACTGTGCAGATTTTCCTCTCCAGATTCCTACTCACACTGCTCTTGCTGCATAGAACACCCTCTCCATTCCCTACAACTATACAGACTCTTATTTCTAGCATTAGGTGAAAACCTCTGCCTCCAGGAAGTCTCCTGTGTCTAGCCCAGCCATGATTCTTAGGCCTTTGCAGGGAGGTAAGCCCCATTTTGCTTGCTAAATCCTATAATCAGATTGGGGGCAGTCTGGCGCATAGTAGCAGAAGGACCCAGGAGGCTGCTTCCAGGCATAGAGTCAGGTTAAGCCGGAAAGTTATGTGATTGATTAGTGATGTCTGCTAGGGCTAGGGAATGGAAGACCATAGTGACTTATGTTTGCTTTCCCACCTGGGGCATCTGGACCACTCAACTTAAGATTTGTGTACTGTGATGATTGATGCCCAGGGACCACGTAGCCTCCAGATGGCAGGCACCTTGCCCATGCTTCCTCAGTCAGATGGAAGGGAAGTGAGTGAAACTGTCACTTTTCTTGGAGTTGGGAACATGAGTCATAGGACTTCAGAGTCATTTGCAGAGGACAGATCTGGGGGAGTCCTGGCATGGGGGGAAGATTTTCTCAAGGTTCCAGAGGGAGTGTATATTGGGAAGCTCTCTACCATGGACTAGAGGTTAACAGGTTGCTGAGGGCTGTTTCTCAGGCCATTGGGGTGGGGCCCAGAATCCAGCCAGGCATCAGGGTACTAGAGCAGCTGTCCTATATCCCCTGGTCTGCTAGAGTGCCCCTTTTTCTCACCTGAGGCTCTGAGAGCATTCATTAGTGCACTATCCTCCCACATGTAGGACCCACACATATCATTATGCCCATTTTACAGATGGGAAAATGGAGGGAACTTGGGATTCATGGCTGAGCCCTGGGACCCTCCCAGCAAGTCAGTTGTGACTGGACTGCCTCTGGCTCCAAACACAGACATTTGCTGTCCAGGCCAGCTCCAGGCTTGTTAAAAGGTAGGTCTCCCTTTATGAACCCTATTGCAGAGAGGATCTGAGTTGGAAATCACTTACAGTTTATTCTGCACACCTTAGGATCAGATGGAGAAAATGAGGCCCAGAAAAGACTAGGGACTGACCCAATCCCACACAACCTCCCCTAATGGACAGGCTTTCTGACAACCAGGTAGGTCCTTGGGGAATGCAGAATAGAGGGGTGAGTTGGTCTGTTTACTGCACCCTGACTGAAGTTCCACTCTGCCTAGTTCCAAAGATACTGAAGAGAGGACCCCTGTGAGGTTTCTGCTCTGGCAGCCCGCCCTGACCAGCATGGCATGCTGGCCTTGACATGGCATGCCCTTCTTTTCTACCAAGTCAGATACTTTGACTTCTACCAATCCTGTGAAAGTAAGGAAAGCACAGCCTGGCCTGGAAGACTGTGTAGCATGAAGGCCACAGTGCAGACCTGGTGGCTCAGTATGTATGGACTTGGCCACTGATGGGCTGAGACACTTAGTCCTCTGAGCCACAGCTCCCTTATCCCCCAAATGATCAGGGCACCAAGGTATTCTCTGCAGTCTTTTTCAACTTCAATTTCTCACTATGGTGTCAATGACTGACAATAGATCTTTCTGAAGTCCTGTTGGCAAAAGTGGGAAGAAGAGTCTAAAGGCTAGAACAGGATGCTAGGAGCAACTGAAGATATGGGTCATGATATGGTCCAGAGAGGGGATCCTGGGGGAGGGGACACTCCATCTGTTTCTGAGCCCCCTTCCAGGTTGGCCTTTCTCCTGTCCTTTTCCTCTTCTCCCCTTCTCCTCTTGTTCTCTTGCCGCAGCTCTTAATTCAGTCCTCCCTCAGCATAGAGCGCTGGAGAGCTGGCCCATAGCCAGATTTGCATTGGTAGTTTATTGATTTAATTAAGTGGGGGCTGTAAACAGTGCCCCCCCTTTGGAGTGTGGCTGGGCAGGGGCTGGGGCTGGGATCCACAGGACAGTTGGCTGGCATTAAAGACCCAAGGAGGGCTGCTGACATCAGGAGCAGCCTGTTTCAGGCACCTGTGGTTCCTGTGACCTTCGTCCCTCTGTCCCTCTTGGAATGGATCAGAAGTGACATTGCGAGCAGCAGTGACAGCTTAATCAAGCCCAGAGCCTGTGCCAGGGAGAGGGGGCCGCAGTGACGAGTGAGCAGAGGAAGTCCCTGCTCCTCCAGTCTGGATCCCATCTAGGCACACCTCTTCCTGCAGCTTGCCCGGCCCGTGGCTCCGAAAAGACTGTTCTTTTGTCCTCCATAATGAAGCTGCAGCTCTGGGGGCCTGTGGTGTGCTTGCCTGTGCCCACTCTTGCC
Organism: Talpa europaea; assembly: GCF_964194135.1. Taxonomy (NCBI): domain Eukaryota; kingdom Metazoa; phylum Chordata; class Mammalia; order Eulipotyphla; family Talpidae; genus Talpa; species Talpa europaea. The sequence continues at coordinate 42,802,753 of NC_140077.1, read as the reverse complement.
TGGCATCTCCAGATGCCATCATAGAGCAGGTATTTGCTGCATCTGCGGAAGACGCAGGAGTGACTTTAGGCGACCTCCACACTCCCTTCCTCTTCCAAGACCAGGGAGCACAGGCCTGGGAGATAGAGACTGGGCTCCAGGCCACCCAGGCGCTTAGGACTGCGGGGCCAGCCTCCCAGCTGCCCTCTCGGGTCCCTGTCTTTCAGGATGGCAGTAGGGTTGGAGTCAGCATTCTCGGAGTGCCTTCTAGCGCCAAGGCTGTCTTTCCTCTCCTCCTTGGGAAGACTTTTTATGCCACAGAGTGCTGGGTACCAGGCTGGGGGGTTCTTACATCCTGGTCCTCATACCAGCTCTGCAAAGCAGGCAACTGTTGGTGAGCAACTCAGAGAAATTGAGTGTCTTGCCTCTACACACAGTTCTTAAGTGGCAGAGCCTGTTTGAGCCCAACCAGTTCTAAGAGAGGTGACAGTGGTGTTGGTGAATTTCCCTTGGCCTCCCCACCCTTCCTCATCATCAACCCCTTCCTTCAATCACTAGGCACCTTCTTCCTCACCAGAGCTGGAAGAAAAACCTGCTTCACAGAAAGAAGAAGGACACCAGAGGTCAGAGAGGCTGCAGAGAATCTTTGGTTTCTCCGACCTTTGGAGGGGTAGGCTGAGGCCCTGGGTTAGCCGTGGGAGTTGGCTACGGGAGTCAGGAGGCTGGATGAGGGGGTGGATCACTGCAGAGTGGCGTCTTTGCAGGATTGGGCGGGCTGGGGGCTAGGGACATGTCTGGATGTCAGGGTAGCACCTGGCTAAGCTGGCAGGATTCTAGAGGCCCATCGCCTAGATGAGAGCAGTAAGACTCAAGGCCACACCGGTGTCTCCCTGCAAGAGCCTAGGTGGGTGTCTCCCTGCAAGAGCCTGGCCTGGCCTTCTGCTGCCACTCTCCTCATTTACACCCCTTGTCACTAGACCAAGGTGGGCACCCAGATGGCTCAGGGATGCAGTGGGGAGCTGTGGGTGTTAGGGCCCCGCCCCCACGCCTGTGTCAGCAGTGTCTGTCTCGTGAGTTCACAGCTGCGGGAGAACGTCTGCTCTGTCTCCCACCTCAGCACCACCTGCCTCCCCGCCCTCCGGTGCCTCAGCCCCACACGCCCTACCCCTCTGCCGCTTTCTCGCTTCCTTTGCATCTCTTCTCTTTCTCATCTCCCCTCAATCTCCGGCTCTCTCAGAATTCCTGCCCCCTTCAGAATTCCTGGCCAGGATGCAGGGTGAGGTGGAGTGGAGTGTGACAGCTAGCCTTGGGGTCTGCGAGGCTGCGGTCTTTACCACCCCTGGCTGACCCTTGCCTGTACAGTGGGGATAACAGCACCCACCTCAGAGGTGAGTAAGGTGAGTGAGGGCCACGGAGAGGCCTTGGTCCCTTCCAAGTCTCCCTCTGCTCCATGTCCAGGTTCAGAGTTGTTGCCACTTCATCCAGCCCCAAACCTGGCTGTGCCTAGAATGCCCGGTGGCCCCAAGAAGGTAAGGATTCCCAAGTTCCATTCTCCAGGCACACTCCACTCTCCTGCCTCACCCCTCTCTCCTGCACCCCTACCAAGTGGTCATCCACCTTTGGTGAATCTTGATTGTCAACAGGTGGGCTAATAGTTTGGGGTCCTGGCATTACCACTCAGTCCTCTGGGCCTCAACTTGCACATTTGTAAAAAAAAAGGAAGGCTAGGCTTGCTAAGTGAGCTCCAGAAAAGCCCACAGCACAGGGCCTTCCACAGATGCCAGAAGGCCTCAACAAATGAGGTTGACTGTATTTTTGAAATGTGCCACGAATAGGGAGCTCAGCCCTTTGAGGTTGCTCAGAGTTCTGGGGAGGGTCAGCAGGGGCCCTGGTTCTAGATGACACCTGGACATAGTGAAGTGTTTCCATACCCCAAGACATGTCTTGGCCTGCTACAGTCCAGTTTCTCTATTTCCACCCCCCACCCCAAAACTCCCCCATCTACCCACACGCTGACTCTGCCTCTTGCAGCATGACTGAGCCCACACCTAGCACTGGTTTCCTGCTGGTTTTCTCACTCTCTCACTTAAGATGTTGCAAAAGTCTCCCAAATGGTTGCTTTGTCCCTCCCCCGCCCTCTCCACTTGGTCTCTAGCTTCAACTGGAGGAAATGAAAACCACTTTTTGGGGGGTATCTCAGTATAAAACGCTCACTTCTTCAGTGTATTGCTTAATGGATTTCTGCATGAGTGTACACACACACAAGTGTCTCATTGATCAGGATACAGAACAATTCCAATAGCCCAGAAGTTTCCTTTATATCCCTTTCTAGTGACTAATCTCCTCAGAGATAACTTCTCATCAGACTTTAATCCCCAAAGTGAATTTTCTTTACCCTTAAGCTTTATTTAAATGGAACCATACAGCATATCCTCATTTCACTCAGCATCATGTCTGTGTCTGTGAGATACATCCACACAGATGCATAAGTCAGCTATGTGTTCTTTTTCATCGCTGTATAGTACTTCATCATTCATTTAATGACACTACATAGTAGATGGACTTTAGAAGTATTTTCAGGCTTAGCTGTTATGAATACAGCTTTGATGACCATTTTGCCTATGTCCGTAGGCGGTCATTTGTTTTCATTTCTCTTGGGTAAATACCTGCTAGTGGAATTGTGGGATCATAACGTGGGCATATATAGTTTCATTAACTACTGCCAAACACTTTCCCAAGTGATTGAACCAATGAACACTCCCACTGGCAATGTTGAGTGTTCTGCTGACTCTACAATCTCATCGGCACCGGGAGTCACTCTCCCTTTATAATTTTGGTGGGAATGTAATGGTATCTCACTTGTGGTTTTAATTTGCGTTTCCTTAATGACTGATGATATTGAGCTTTTTACATGTTTATTGGGCAGATGGGTATCATCTTTTGTAGAGTGCCTGTTCAGGTCTTTTGCCAATGTTTTTTATTGGGTTGTCTTTTTTTCCCCTTGATTTGGATTTTTTCTTTTTTTCTTGTTTTGTATGTTTAATTCATCTGTTGGATCATGTGATGACAAACTTTTGTATGTGTAATTCATCCGCTGCATCTGTAATGTCCTCACTTATTTTCTCATCCTCTCAGAAGGCCTCACTGCCTAAATGAGCAGTATGTTTTCCCATCACTGAGTCTCTGAACGTGGGTGTCCTCTGCCAGGTGGACTCTCCCCTTTCTCTACCTTACCAGGCCTCACTTTTTAGGACATAAATCAAATTTCCCCCAGGATGGCAGCTCTTGCTGTTCCCTGTTTGATTTGACATGGCTCATGTTTTATATGCATCAGCGTGCATGGTGCATGGGATGCAATAAATGTACCTGAGAGGGTTCCTTGGATTCCGGGGCAGGCTGGGTCTTCTCGTCACAGGTGCCCAATACCTCACATGATACTATTCTCAATCAGCTTCAGGTGGGTGTTCAAAGACAGGATAGAGGTATGGTCCAATTTGTCTGCAACAGTCCCCACATTGACCTACTGACGCAGCATGGTCAGTAATCGTCTCTCCTGGAGGCCTTGAGGGAAGGAACAGAAGAAGCCTCACGACACTGACTGGGAAGAGAACATTTCTTTCAGGGACAGACCTGCATCTAGTGCTGACCTGCCCTCTGTGCTAAGTGCTCTCAGGTAAATCCCCAGGCCTCATTTTCCTCTTCTGTGAAATGGGGAGAATACATTTTCACCTTTTCTATTTTTTTAAAGATTTATTTATTTACGCATACAAGAGCTGGGGTACAGGCCAGAGGTATGGGGGGTGAAAGGATTCACCAGAGACAGAGTGGGGAACAGAACAGGCAGACTGACTGAAATATACTACTGAGGGGAGCAGCGGGCGAGACAGGAGAGGTCAGCTGCGCCATGTGGGTTGCTCCCTGGCCTGCCGGAGATCGAACTCGTGCTGTGGACTGCTTCATAGTGCGGTGCTTAACCCCTTGCGCCACCAGGGAGACTCCATTTTCACCTTTTCTAATCAGGTAGTTATCAGGGTGAAATGTCAGGATGAGATGTTGGATGAGCATGTGGCAGGAGCACAGAGCTGCTGTTCCGCTCCCATCCTCAGGGAGCCTCTCCTAGTGGGAAAGACATCAGGCACGCCAGAACCACTGCAGGCAGGCACGAGAGGAGGGTCCTGGGACAGGGGCACTGAGCATGCTCAGAGGAGAAGCAACTCCCAGGAAGGACGCCTGACTAACTGAATACTAGCATCAATGAAGTCCAGGTGGCGGCTGACTGTACTTTTTGGTTCTTTCCTAAATGTTCAAAATACTTCATAATTAAAAATATTTTTAATTAAAAAATGGATGTGTAGGTAGGGTGCTTCCAATGCTCTCAGCTGCTTGTGAGAAGTCACCTCCTGCTGCGTCTTCAGGCATCAGTATCCAGGGAGCTGGGCTCAGCAGGCCTCCCTCCACAGGCCTGGACTGCCTGTGTGACAACGTCGGACACTCCCTTCACAGCCAGGGCACTGGGGACAGGTGTGCTTGGGGCTGAGGTGGGCTTGAGGAAGAGTGACTCAGTGCTGGGGTTCTGCTAGGGCATGGCTCCAGACCTGGGGAGGTGGCCCCTTGGGCTTCCCATTGTCCAGATGGGAAGGCTAGACCCAGAGGGCAGAAAGGAAGTCAGGCCGGAAATTATTGGGGCCAGATCTTCTGCCTCCCCCCCATACCCCCATATACACTTGCCAGGGACTAGGAAGCATTTTCCTGCATTCCCCTTGGGTGTCACAAGCCTGAAGCTGCCTAGTAACCCCCTCAGGTGGGACACCCTGCATCTTGGACCTGGGCTCCTCACATGGGATCCGTAGAATGCAGGCATCTCCAGGAGAACGGGGGTGCAGAGTGGGCAGCTGGGTGCTGTCTCCAGTTCTCCTGGCTGTGGAGTTAATTATGAGCATCTCTTCCCAACTTGAAGTCCACTGACTAGCGGGTGGTCGCCTGAAGTCGGCTGCAGTGGGAGTATTTACCCCCTAGAAACTGACTAATGCTAGTGGGCACAGCTGTCCTCTGGATGCTGGGTTGGCCAGTGCCCCACTGCCAGCACCTCACCTCACTTCCCCCTGCCCCCACTCCCTCCAGCTAAGGCAGCGCCACAGTATTTGTTTTATACATCAGGGCCCGGGTGAGATTTCATTTGCAGGAGAGTTCTACTGCCTTAAAAATATTTGGAAAATTATGTTTTGGGCCCATTTTATTTAACCTATCCCGGGTGTACCAAGTAAACCTACAGAGTAACCTGGGCGTGTTCTGAACTGCCCTGAGATCTGGGCTGTCTGTGTTAGCAGGTGTTCTAAGCTCACCCAAATATTTTGGGATACCATGTGTCTCTGGGCTTCCTGGGCTAATGGGTGTCTTCCGGGTCAATGTGTGAGTTTGGGCTAATCTGTGAGCTAGGCCTAGGCGAGGGGGACAAGGAAGGGGAGAGGCAGCCACATAGAGGCAACTGTCAGTGTCTATAAGAACTTTCTAGCACTTAGAGATGCTCCGGAATAGAATAGGTTGCCTAGTGCGAGCCTGGACTCACCTACGTGTTCTGGGATAACCTGTCATTTCTGGGTTACCTAGGGCCTTGTTCCAGGCTAATCTGCAGGACACGGAGGAGGCCCCTCGCCTCTCCTGGAGACTAGGACAAGGGACGGAGCTCTGGTTCTGTTGCTCTCTTAATGCTTCGGTGGCGGAAAGAGACCTTCAGGTTTCCATCTCATAAATGAGAAGTTAGAAATTACCTAGGAACTTGGAGGTCCTTAGGGAGCAAGCACCTTGGGCCGCCTCAGGAGGTCCAGATCCAGCTGCCTCTGGGCTGGTGGGGGAGGAGGGAGGCAACTAGCTTTTACCTGGGTCGATGTCTGGGCGGGGTGGGTGAGGGAGAATGGGGCCATGGTGGGCTCTGGGGCTGAGGCCAGACCTAGAAGGGCTTTCTGCCCTTCCCGATTCTTCCTGCGCAAGGAAGCCAGGGGCCTCATTGGAAGCTTGGCCTCACCCCCAGTCCCATAAAGAATCCCCCTCAAGGAGGCGCCAGCATCAGAATCTTGCAGTCCTGCATCTGCTAATGTCACCCCATCCCCCATTGCTTTGGGTATGGAGGGCCATCTGCTCAGTTGGCAGATGAGGTAACTGAAGCTTTGAGAGGTGAAGGCCAGGACACAATCCCTGGTGCCAGCTCTGTTCATCTCTCAGAAAGCCTGTCCAGGTGCCTTCCCAGGGGACACCAAGGGAGACATTCGCAGGAGAATTCTACTGCTTTAAAAATATTTGGAAAATCTGTGTTTGGACCCATTTTATTTAACCTATCCCAGGTGTACCAAGCACCGTTGCCCTCATGGATCCTGGCTCCTGGGAACTTCTGTTTGGCCCCAGAGTGAAGGCCTGATTTGTTGGGGTTCTTCTGGGCCTACAGGGAAGAGAATCCCCCCAACCAGTACCCGCGGGGGCAGTCACACTGTGCTGGACAGATACAGTGACAATGATGTCATTGCCCCCAACCCCTTGGAGAAGGTCAGTGCTGCCCTCAAGGTGCCACGTGCACCCTGAGTTAGCGCAGACCTCAGCAGCTACCCTTCTGTCTGTGCCCCCTCCCGCCACTCCGGTAGCCAAACCCAGTCAGCTTCAGACAGCAGCAGAGTATAAGGGGAGCAAACACTGGCTTAGGCCTTATCCCTCTGACTATATTTCTCTACTTTTCTACAAAACCCTTTTGACCTCTCATAATTCCATCAGCCTTTCTATTCACCATGTCCTTCAATACCTGGTTTCCCAGCCCCTCCTGCGTGTGAATGATGCACATGCCAGGCAGATGTGGCTCCTGCCCTCCTCCGACTTTTGTTCATAAACCCTGTCAAGTGTTGCTCCTGCTGCTCCGGCAACCAATAAGATGCTCTCATGTCCTCCACCAGGAAGCCTTCCCTGATTCCTCATACGGACCTGTGGATCAGCCTGTCACTGGCCTAGGGGGCACCCCCTTTTTCCCTTGAAATCTGCACTCTTGTGGCTGTCCCAGCTCACTGCCCCAGATGGCTGGGCCTGGGAACACACCACTCCTGTGAGAGATGGTTCACTTCTAGCCAGCAGGATGGCTGAGGTCTTTCCACCCACCCTCTGCCTCTGAGAGGCCAGTGCTGCCAGCAAAGGCCTTCCCCTGTGATGTCTCACCCACACACGTGCCCCCACCTCTGGGCCCCCCTCCTCAGGCTTCCTCCTGGTGTTTCCCTCTGCATGAATCTTTTTTTCCCTCCACCTCTCCCCACTCTCTCCTCATGCAGATAACAGACTCATTGTTGAGATCTTGGATTTAATACTCTTTCACAGGGAAGACTTTTCTGCACCTCAGATGATAGCCATTCCCCCTGCTGTTTGCTTCTGTGACTCCTTGCACTTCTGCTTGATCTTGAGTCTAGTAAAAATAATGAACTGTGTCTCATTGGCTATCTAATATCTGCCTCCTGCTTCCCCTGCCACCTGTGGAAGCTCCATGACAGGAAGGGCTTTGCCTGTCCTTGAATGAATGAATGAATGAATGAATGACTGTGTGGGACAGAACTGGAGGGGACGACAAGAGTGAACGTGGGGAGACCTGCCAGGAGGTCTGTGTAGATTGCAGGTGAAGCGTGGGCACCAGCATCTCCAGCTGCCCTGGGCTAGGAGCCCGACCTGGTGAAGGCAAGCAGCGGCCTTCCTTGAGCCCGGGTAGCGGTGGAGGTGGTGAGAAGTGGTTGATTCTGGGCTGATCCTGAAAGCAGCGCCAGCAGGCTTTGCTGAGGGATTGGATGTGGGGTGTATCAGAAAGACAGTTTTGGTCTGAACACTGAGATAGCGGAGGCTGAGACTGAGGGGGGCAGGCCTTGGGCATCCTGGGCCCTGTTCTCACCAACTTTAGGTTCTAAATGGATGTGTTGGTGGCAGGTGGACAGTGGGAGTGTGGAGTTCAGGGGAGAACCTGAAACCGGTCCTGACACTGGGCCAGGGGGATATGTTTTGGGGTCTTTGGTAGAAAATTGGAATTTGAAGGTGTGAAATTAACTGAGCTTCTCAAGGGCATTAGTGCAGAGAGAGGAGGCATTCAAGGCCTGCTCTCTCGGGCCCATCGGGTTAGGGAGTCCAGGACTGTGAGGAGACAGGGAAACAGACACAGAGCAGAGGAAGGGGGTGAGGCACAGAAGCCCTGGCTTTGCAGCTTGAGGGACCCGCTGGGAAGAAGAGAGAGGAGCACTGGGGGGGGGGGTTTCCAGGAGATGGAGCACAGGAGGATTTAGAAGGTAAAGAGAAAATCTGGAGAATGAATTCTGGGCTCTGAATGTCAACATGGATGGATAGGGGTTGCTTCATCCCATGGCAACCGAGAACCACTGAAGGTTGATGAGCAGGAGAGAGACTCAACAGGGCAGGCTTCGGGGGCCCCCTAAGTGGCTGGAAATAGGAGGGAGAGGCCTGGATGTGGGGACTAGGTTATGAGTAGGCTGAGATCGGGACATAGATTTAGGTTTTGGGTGACCTTGGGCTTCAGCTTCCTTTCCTGCCTTAACCTTGCATAAGGAGGCTACAGGGAGTTGGACCAGCCCCATCTTCTCTGGGCAGCACAGCCTGCCATCCTGACACTTGCCACTAGGTGGCAGCCAGCCCCCAGCAGCCCCAGCTGTAGCCCCACACTGGACCCGAAGGGCTTTCCTGCAGGGACTAGTCTCCATGCTGCCCCATCCCAACCTACAGCTTCCTTGTGGAATCTTCTCTCTCCCACCACCAGCTCTAGTATAGCCTGAGGCTTCAAGGAATTATGTCCCAGTAAAAAAACTCACCATCAACACTGTCTGCACAGGGCCTCTCTGTGGGGTAACTCTGCCAGGCAAGGGGCACAGGGGACAGATAGGTGTAGGGGCAACAGATACAGCAAATAAATACAACACGTGGGACATAAGTCTGCAAAAATATTATTCATCATTAATATGAGATTCAGATTTATCTGGCAACTCTGGCCCTGTGGTGCTGACCCCCGTGGGGAACCAGCTGGTCCCTCCCCACTGGGCACAGGCACCGACCCAGGCTTTGGCTGACCAGGTCAGAGAGGGAGCTGCATGGGGCAGGCTGGACCCAGCTTCACCAAACAGTCACCACCCCTGGGTACTTGTCCATCTAGCTATCCACCCGCCCATCCACCCATCCATCCACCCACCCACCCACCCACCCATCCCTCATTCACCATCAATCCACCCACCACCTGTCCGATTCACTCCCAAGCACTGACTAGTTTCGGGGTCCGCTAACCACTATCCTCATCTTCTCAGCCCACCCGGCTTCCCTCTGGACACTTTGTGGAGTCAGTGGTGGAAGTGGTGGGGTCAGATAGAGTCCATGACCTTACCTACCCCAAGGGCTGTGCCTTCTAGGGTGCATTCTGGCTGGACACGTATACTCCACTAACCCCCTCCTCAAACCAGGGGTGCCCAGGGGACCAGGGTTGCTCATCATTCCTGAGAATGGCTATCGCTTGTTCTTCACCTGCTAGTTGTGTGCAGAGTAGGACCAGGAGGGGCAGGGAGAGGGAGAGGGAAAGCAGGATTAGGGGAGGTGGCACTGTGGGCAGGGCCCAGAGTAGAGGGTTCTCCTGTATGGAAACACTACTCATCTCTCCTTACCTCATTGGGGAGCATGGGGTTCAGGACCCAGAAGCCAACTTGGGATGCCTGCTGGAGACCAGCTGGCCTCATTTCTTGCTTCCTGGGTGCTAGATGTGGAAACTAAGTTTCAGAGACGCAACTTCTGTCACTGAGGGGTTCCTAGTGACGTAGCCCCAGGTCCAGAAGACATGGCCCCATCCACCCTCTTCACCAGGAAGAAGATTCACGAGGCAGGTGAGTTAGTTTAAAGCAAGCTGCAGTCCTCTTATCACCTTGATGGCTACAATGGATTTTGTTTCGGGGAGTATCTGTAAGACTTTAATTAAATCAGGAACTCAGGCCCCGCCAGCTTCCCTACTGCTTATCAGCTTCTTAAGGCCATGATTCATTACCCAGGATTCTTTTTTTTTCATCCCTGAAATAATCTTTAAAGGCCTCCTATCAGGAAGATTAAAGTCGTAAGTCATACACGCCCATGTGGATGCTTTGTTTTCTCTGCACATGGGGGGCGTGGAGCACCTGGAGGACAGGGCCTTGGTGCTGCCCTGGCCTCCTAGGCCCCTCAGAGCCCTCTGCCACCTGCATCTGGAGGAGGAGTGAGTGAGGATGTCTCCTTGGCTGGGAGGACTCTGGCTGGAGGTGTGGGCGCTGGGGTAGCCTGGGTGGGTGGTGAGGGGGAGAGACAGGAACTTGCATCCAATTTCCCCTTCACCAGAGACTCTTGATGTCCTGGGTTAAGAAGGCCAGGTCTGTTACATTCCCTCCCTCCATTCTCACCCAAATATATAAATTCAAAAGGAGAGAGAGAGACAGAAAGACAGACAGACAGACAGACAGATTTGACTCCTCTCTAGACCTCCTACTCATCTTTTTCTCTTATTCCTCCCTCTTTGCTTTATGGTTTTTCTCCTTCCTTCATCTAACAAACACTGACTGGCTGCTGTGCTAGGCCACTCTCGGTCCTGGGTGTGGACAGAGCCAGACAGAAGAGATGCCTTCTGGGGATGCCAGCCAATCTTGAGCGATGACACCATGTTTATTTCTCTCTCTGCCTCCAAGTCTCTTTTATCTCTTCGCCTCCCTGTCCTTCCCTCCTTCAGTATTTCTCTGTCTCTCAAATCAGAGAAGAAGGGCTTTTTCCCCAATAAGAGGCAAGATTGCTTCCTGGAGGTGGTGGCCTCTGAGCTCATCTTGAATTGTTCACTGTGAGTCTCCCCTGCTCTAGTCTCCCAGGGAGCATGGTGGTCTCAGGCCTTTGGCGATGAATGGAGTCCCACATTTAACCACATTTAACCAAGGGCAACCAGGGGCTTGGAGAGAGGAGGGAAGCCTGCTTGGAGGAGGTAGCCTTGGGGACTCAGGGTGGGCTGCAGAGAACTTGGGCCTGGACTACAACCTGCCCTGTTCTGACACCAGAGGATCCTAAACACTGTCTCAAATGCCTGAATCTCTTGTGGGTAAAGCATGAGTTACTGAGGCTCAGTTTGAGACAGACTACTCCTATATAGCTCTCTGTTCACTACCAAGGTCAGTAAGTTGCTAGTCACACCACAGGCACCATGAGTTTGGAGATGTCACTGTCTGTGTGCAGTGTTGCTCTGAACCAGAGGTGCGGGCCAGACAGCAGGCTCCCTCTGATTGAAGCTGCTGTGGGCAGATCTCATGTAGGCCCCAGGTAAGTCTCACCTGGGCTCAGAATCACTCCATACCTACTGGACAATGAGACCCAGAGTAGCCCCAAGCACCTGTTTGCATGATTTCATCTGCAAGGGGAGTGCAATGTGAAGAAACAATTCCATGAATGGTGTGGGTGGTCAGAGGTGGGGTGAGTGGGTCCTGGGAGTTGGGAACTTGGCATGAGATTTCGTCCCTATTCTCCAGCATGGGGCCTGTGGTCGACTGAACCCCAATGCAGTTTTCTTCCCTTTTTTGGATGTAGCTTGTTTTTTTCTATCTCCAGGCCTTTGCACATGCTGTTCCCCTGCCACCCTCCATCCTGTGTCACCTGGAGCCAAGTGATGGGGCCAGCTCCTGCTCAAGTCTCCCAGCACCATGCACTCCTCCAGGGCCTTTGCGCAGCTGAGTGACTCATGTGGTGACCCGGTAGGTGACCCGGTGGGCAGACCCAGCTCTGCCCTTGTCTGCCTGGCACAGGGAAGACACTCAATGAATGTTTGCCAAAGGAAAAGATGAGTCAAGGGCAGGCGGTGGGCACACTGAAGAACTCTGGAGACATGGAGCTGCCAAGAGGGAATGTTTCAAGTGACCCAGCATGGCCCAGACCTGGAGAGAGAAACCTCCCCAGCCCACTTCTGCCCAGAACGCAGAAGGTCTTTGGAATACACAACCCCAAACAGATGGGTCTGAGAGGGGCTTGGATGGGTGACCCCAGCTCCTTTTTTCACAAGGCCACACAGAGGACTGAGCATGAGCATGTGGGGGCCCCCTGCCCTTCCTGGCTTCCCAAGGTGGGGTGGGGCCTGCACTAAGCAGGTGGAGACAGTGAGCCTGCCATGCGGGGCTGGAGCCACTGCAACCTCCTTGACGGCGAAGGCTGGCTGAGCAGTGGACATTTATATTTATATTAATTTGTGTCGCACACAATGACTTCATTTTCTGAAGCAAAATTGCAGAGGTAAATGCAGAAAATTTCAAATCCAGGTTGTTCTGATTTTCTATAATATTTGCTCCCAATACGGTCACGTGTCACTTAGCAACGTAACCGACGATGGACTGCGCATCCTTCAGCGGAGCCGTGGGCATCTCACACACCCAGGCTGCCCCAGCTAGGGGCAGTGTGCAATGATGGAGGAAGTGTGCAATGATGAGGAAGTGTGCAATGATGAGGAAGTGTGCAATGATGAAATCACCTAATGATGATACATTTTTCAGAAAGTCTCCTGTCATTAAGGGACACATGGGCGTGTGTCTGTGTGTGTATGTGTGTGCACGTGATTTTATTAGACAATGATTGAGTTTCTGGGGCTGTGGGCTGACCTGTGGTTCATCCAGGAGTTGGGGATGAAGGCTGACCATGGAGAGGCAATTAGCTTGTGATCTCTGAGAGGGCAAAGGTCTTTCCTAATCATAATAGCTCCAGTTTACGGCGCCCTCGGCATGCCTCTGTGCAAAGTCTGGGCAGATGTTGTTTCTGAAATTTATGACCACCTTGTGGGGGTGTTACTTTCCCATTTTACAGACGAAGGAACAGAGAAGTCAAGATGCTTCTCTCATTCATTCCATTAGTCAGTTAGTTATCACTCATTAAAGCCTTTATGGTGCCCCACTATGTGCTGGGCCATCACTGGGCGTCTGGGCATCTGGCCTGAAACTCAGTCCAGCTGGGACCAGATCTGGGTCTTTTGCTCTATTCCAGGCCTTCCCTCTCTCTGCGTTGCTCCTGCTGGGAAATAGACAGGGGTGCTTGATAAAAGCCAAGGACTGATGGAGGTAACATATCAAAGAGATGACAGTGCAGGGAGATATGGTGTTGGGGCTCGGGACTGGCTCCAGGCGTGGAACCAGGGCCACCCCTGGGATACTTGGAAACTAGCTTCCTCTGGTCCCAGCCCTAAGACCCCCTCACAGGCTCTATTCCCCCAAAATCCTGGCAGAATATAAATCTCCACAGTCCTTCACCTTCCTGCCTCCCCTGACCTTGAGACCCCCTTTTCTCAGGGCAGCAGCCCAGTCCCCAGGCTCTGCCATGGAGACAGCACCCCCTGTTTCATCTGGTGTGATCTCAGTGCAGCAGAGGCAACAGCGGAAAGGGTGACAACTTAATAAAACCACTTATTTATGTCAGGTTCCCTTTCACAGTCCTTGTCTCATTTTACTCAATGACTCTGGGATAGAGGTGCATTTCTGATTACCCCCATTTTCAGCTGAGGATACTGAGTGATGACTTTCTCTGCCCCAGGGATGTTTCAGTATCAAAATCTGGCCACAGCAGAAGCTTCCTTGATGGGGCGGGGTGAGGTGGGGAGGCCCGGGGCTACAGTGGTTTGCAGCTGTGAGGAAGAGCAAACTTTTTTTAAAAAAAGTTTTATTTTATTTATGCATACTCTGAGGTACAGGCCAGAGGTGTGGGGGGTGAGAGGATTCACCAGAGACAGAGTGGGGAGCAGAATAGGCAGACAGACTGAAACACACTGCTGAGGGGAGCAGCAGGCAAGACAGGAGCGGTCTGCTCCATCATGTGTGTTGCTCCCTGGCCAGGGATCGAACTGGTGCTGCAGTGTCTGCCAATTGCTTGATAACTCTGTCTTTAACCCCTGCACCATGAGAGAGGCCCAAGAGCAGAGTTTTGGAGTCACCATCTTGGGAGTGAGGCCTCCCCTGTACAATGGAGCAGCTCCTGCCAGAAGAGGGTTCCAGTCTGAGCGAGTCATCCCCTCTGTGAGCACCTGTGGCCTCCTGCTGCAACATTCCTTCCTGGCCCACCCCTTGCCCCTCTGCTCCAGGGTCTGGTCATTGGTTGTCACTGACTCTGAGATCCAGAGAGATCGTCCAGGAAACCACAACACCGCCACCTTGCCCAGAGCTTTTGTCACAAGGTTGAGGTGGTTGGTGAGGTCCAAGGGGATGGTATGTGGACATGGTGGCTGGTACGGAGCAGAAGGTCAGTGCTTAAGAAATATCAGGGGGCCTCCCTGGTGGCACAAGGGGTTAAGCACAGCACTGTGAAGCTGTTCGCAGCCTCTGCAGCACAAGTTCAATCTCTGGAGGGCCTGGGAGCTACCCACACGGTGCGGCAGACCTCTCCTGTCTTGCCTGCTGCTCACCTCAGCAGTGTATTTCAGCCAGTCTGCCTGTTCTGTTCCTCACTCTCTCTGGTGAATCCTCTCACCCCCCACACCTCTGGCCTGTACCCCAGTTCTTGTATGCATAAATAAATAAATCTTTAAAAAACAAAAAAAGAAATACCAGGCCCCTTTCTCTTAACTTTCTTGACTTACCGTGTCCTCTCCTCTTGAATATCAGCTTTGCCATTGATAGGATAAGGACACTGGAACCTGAAAAGATGGCAAAGCAAGAGCCCACGCTTGCGTCGCTCACACACGCCAAGGTCAGTGGCAGGTATCAGCCGGGAGCCGTCTCAGAATCCTTCTTAACCCAGGATTTGGGGAACCTTAGCCAATCAGTTCATGGAGGGCTTGAACTTCTAAGGAATGAACTTCTAAGAACTGAACAGTCTTGATGTAGGAAGGTTCAAAGATTCCATGTGAGGAGAGGATCTAAGCTTGCTATGTGAGATGAGAAGAAAGAAGGGGAAGAAGCAGGTGGGAGACCGAAAGGAAGGAAGGGAGGGAGAGGTGGTGCCCCCAGAATGCATTAACCCTATTGTTTCCAAAGCATCCTCTTTGGGCAGGGGGCTGCCCTCAGGGAGGGCGAATTGGGGCTGCGCACCCCAGATCTTGGGCTCTACTCCCATTGCATTTCCCAGCCCTTGGCCCTAAACACACTCTAATACGTGCCCAGCCTGGAGGGGCCACTGCATGGCAGTGCTGGAGCCAGGGAGGTACAGTGTGACCTCATTACTCGTCAGGGCTACCCTCATCACACTGCATCCTCATCTGACAGAGAGGAAGAGGCCGAAACTCTGTGCTCGGTGGCCAAAGGTTGCACAGGCAGGCAGGAGCTGAGCTGGGAGGCCCCCACCTGTTTCTGCTGGATTTACCCAGCCCATTAACCAGGTCCCTGACATCAAATGAATTCTATAATTTGTAAGCACAGCTGAGTAGCTTTTACAGAGGAATGTCGGGAAGTGATAAAAAATATCATCCGTAGATTTACGGAGGAGCTGAATGCCAGCATCTTGCCCCCACCTGCTTTCTCCAGGAGCCACACACGACCAGCGCAGAGGCCTGAGAAGGCTTTTGTGGCTGACAGCCAGGACTTTCATGGGCTTGTACAAGACAGGTTTACTGCGCGGAGGAGACGGGGACGCGGGGCGGGAGGGAGAGGGCTGCCTCCGTCTCGGGCTCACGAGCAGGATGACAGGCTGGCAAGTGAAGCTCAGAGGAAGTGTTACAGGGCAGCCTCGATATAAAATGGGTTGCCTGGCTGTGGGTCCTCACCCGCGCGACATCCTTTTCCCCCTAACAGAAGGACAACCCTTGCCCGTCTCCCAAGGGCTGCGTGCCCACCCTATCGATTCCTGGAAACTCTGAGGACTGGGGGCATTGCAGGGGCATGGCCAGAAACCTTGGTCTGTGTCCTGGATTTGCCAGAGGCATGCAGCATGACCTGGGGTGAATTAGTCTCCCTCTGTGGGCCTCGAACAACAGGGCTGAATTAGAGAGGCCGTTCTCAACCTCCAATGAGCGCCCAAACACACCGGGAGCTCAGCCCTGCCCCTTCAGGGATCTGATTCCATAACTGTGAAGGGGGCTGCCTGTGCGGGGTTCACTGTGACCCCAGTGGGGAGTCTGGAACTGAGTCTCTCCAAGGGCCATGGTGGCCCAGTTGGCTGCTGAATTCAGGAAGCCATGCTACTCTATGGAAGCCCATCTACAGGGAACATAGCCACCTTCCAGGCACCCCAAACTCCTGGATCTCAGAGTCACCTGTGGCCCAGGTGCAGTGGGGACAGGGAGGCTAGTTCAGCCCCTAGATCCACTGTGGAAGTAGTCACTGTAAGGTCAGGACTGGACACAGTGCAGGTTTTCTGATCCCATGCAGACTGGGTAAAGGAGGAGTCAGAGTCCTCAGTGATTTTGCAGGTTTTTATTGGGGTTCAGCGGGTACGTGGCAGGCAGGGGTGCTGGGGGGCCGGGAGGCTGGCAGCCTCCCAGCCCCCAGCAAATCCTCACTCTATCTGGGCTCTCTGGCGTTCGTTCTGCTGCTTCTCGGCTTCTGCTTCGGCTTCTCCTGCTGCTGCTGCTGCTGCTACTGCTGCTGCTGGCGTCCCCGTGACGCCGCCCTTAAAAGCACACTCTTAACTCAGCTGAATCCCATCTCCCTATGCCCACACCCTATTCCAGGTGCCCGCCATCAGGCATGCATTCAGGACAAGGATCCATCATCTATCCTGATGGCAGAAGGGCAGAAAATCCTGATATTTTCTTTACCCTACAGTCACGAAGTATGTTCAGCATCGCGAAATGTTGGCAAGAGTGTGGAGCAGTCTTGGGAATCAGCAACCACCTCTGTACCTCCTTTTTCTCTTTACCTGTGTTGCATTTACTGCTATTCCTGTGGAGCCTTACCTTCTAGATACGTCTGGAATCTGTGCTTCACTCCAGTGTTTCCCCGTGATCTGAGTGATGCCCAGTGATCTCCTTCGGATGACAGCAGTGCCCTCCTGCCTCCCGCTGTGGTCTGCTTCCCCTTCAGGGGCCACATATCGGGTTCTCCCATTTCCCAAAGGCTCCTGTTGCACTTGGGACTTCCCCTCATCCCTTCCTACTGCCAAGTTCCCACTCTGGAGGCCCCTTCGTCCCCCTCACCTGGTTCAGGATGACGCTGAACCTGGAGACAAACCAGGTGCCTCTCCTCCGAATCTCCAGATCTGCCCTTGTCTTTCAAACCCCAGCCAGTGAGAATGTGTCCTTGCGCAGGAGAATGGCAGCCCTGTGAAGTCAGGCGTGGTCAGTGCCGTAATCGGGGCCCAGGACAGGACAGCACGTAGTAGGCCCCATGCAGCATGCCGATAGAGGCTGACGGGGCCTGCAACCCTGGAAAGCATGGAGCAGGGAGGGATGTGAGTTAAGCAGGGTGAGAGTGGGTGCAAAGTAGCCCCATGTCCACTCTCTTCATCATCAGCACATCAAGACAGGACACATGGAGAGATCACTCGCTGCAGAAGTCAAGCTTGAGATGCCCCAGAAGGTGTGATCTCAGCATCCATGTGTCTAAAGGGCATTGCCCTCAAAGGAGCAGACTCAGGTCTCTGGGTGCTCTAGGGTGGGCTGAAGACAGGGGGACAAGCAGCCACACAGAGGCAACTGTCAGTGGCTATAAGAACTTTCTAGCACTTAGAGATGCTCCGGAATAGAATAGGTTGCCTAGTGTGATGTGAGCTCCGGGGAGCTGGGGGCATCAAGTAGAGGCATGAGGTGGGTCAGTTGGTGAATTTCTCACACTCTTTGGTTCCAGCCTGGCCCCATGATCATGGCAGCAATTGAGTGACCAACTGTCCTGGTTGGCCTGGAATTAGGGGTTTGCAGGGACGTTGGGCTGTCAGTGCTGCAACCAGGAAAGTCTTGGGTAAACTGAGACCAGATAGTCACCCTACAGAGGAGTGTCTTGTGGGAGTGCACGCCTCTAAGCAAGCTTGACTCTGGCGTTCCCAAGGAGCTTAGCTGCCAGAAATGCTCTGGACTTTCCTATTTACTCACTCCCATGCAGCCTGCTTAGCTGGAAAGGCAGACATGGGGCGCCCTGTTCAAGAATTCTCCATGATGATAGGCCAGGCCAGCTCAAGTGCCCTCTCATTTGCCTCCCCTCTCTGAGTCTTTCTTTTCCATGCCTACAGGGTCCCTGGGCGGTTGGAGAGGCGGTGCCCATGGTTATCTGTCCCTCTCACATAGGAGCCTCAGTCCCTGCTTTCTTCTCCAGGCCAACTTCTAACCTCCTCTGGCTGTGCGTGGACGGGGATCAGGCAGGGGGCAGGGTGGCCGCAGTGTTTGCTCCTTCCCTCCTTCTTCCTCTGGCAGGTGAGCTGAGAGATGTGGGCCCTGCTCTCTGTCATTCTCCAGTGTGTTGCCTGTCCCTGCCATCTGCCAGACTGGCCCCAGCAGGCCTGGCCCTCTGTCACCTCAGCCCGTGCCTCTGCTGGCTGCACCTCCGGAAGGAGGAGGGAGAGAGGCCTGGGAGGGGCAGGGAGGCAGTGGGAGCCTCCTTCTGCTCCAGACCATGCTTCACAGTCAGCGGCAAAGTGGGGAAGTTAAGTCCCAGGTCCCTCTGAAGGCCCAGAGCTGCCCTTTCAGGCAGCAGAGCTGGAGGGCTAGACTGGGCTAGCAGAACTCACTTCGTTGGGCTTCCGCCCTGGGCCTGCCTGCTGCTCAGCAAAATGGGGGGGGTGTCAGGTCCCTGGAAGGGGCAGTGTCAGCCTAGAAGCCAGGAAACTCAGCCTGTGCTGGCCTCAGCCTGATCTTGGGCAACCCTTGTCCCCCTCTGAGCACTAGTGTCCTCACAGGGTGGCGGGCCCTGCCTTCCTACCACTTGCTGTGTGACTTGGAGAGCAGGATCGGAACCTCTGACACCTCTAGCCACGCAGGGGCTGATTTTTATTACAGAAACCCTATCTCAGAACTAGTTCTTGCACAACTTAACAAGGGGATGGGGCCCCAGTTTTGTTCTCTGTCACACGTAGCGTGAACAATATGCAAATTACCTCACAGCTTCTGCTCTGGAATATTCACACACACACCCCTTCATATACTCACACCCACCTTCAACCACATCACATACACACCTTCAGACACCCCCATGCTTCTCCATATCCCCCCAGTACTTTCACACCCTCACACACATATACAACCCCACCCCCACCAAACTATCTTCTGAGGGAAAATGATAGAACAAAGAGAAATGACATGTCAGGATGAAAAATAGCTGGTGGCTTGCTCTGGAGCACTGTTGGCACTCAGAGATTGTGGGAAACAGCAGGTGGGGGAGGCAGGTCAGGGAGGGGGTGCCCTTACCCTGTAGGTGACGGTCTTGAGCCCAGGTCCAGGCCCAGGCTCTATCCATTCTTACTGAGCTCTGCCTAGTGCTGGGAACACTGGGCCTGAATTTCACCTGCCCTGCTCTCCTGCACAACCTGGCTCCCAAGGGCAGCAGTGCTCCCACCCCCACATCCCTGACACAGAGCTGCAGGCCTCTGAAATGCAGGAGGAAATGAGGTGGGGAGACCTGAGGAGACTGGCCCAAGGTCGCACAGATACCAGGAAGAAACCATATCCCCTCAGAGAGACCACGAGAAGCAGAGAGCATGGCCTGGAGCAGCCCTCTCTTCACAGGGCTGAAGCCACTGCCGCTGGGCCTCAGTTTCCCGCTTTGTCAACAATAAAGTCAAGTCAGGCCACACTTCTCAGGGTTTTTCCTGCTTTAACACCCCCAGAAGTCTTCAGCTTCGCCCCAGCATGACAGGACCTCAGTGCCAGTGATGTGGTTTTTGGAGTTTGGAGTGCGGGGTCCTTGTGTTCACTCTGGAAAAGGTTTCACCAGAGCTCCGCTTTCAGCAGCACACGGCGAGTTTCTCCACAAGACAGAGATGTTAGTTATATTTAAAGAGCAGGTTTAATAGGGAAAGGGACAGAAGAGTAAGACATGTGCATAGACACAAGCAGGCAGGAAGAGCTGCCCCGAAAGGGACAGGTTTGCTGAGCGAGGCCTGCATGGTTGCAGGCGGGCGGCCTTGAGGAGAGCAGCCTCTGCTGAGGGAGGTCAGTGAGGAGAAGCCCCAGCAGGTACAGGTCACGGGCAGGCAGGGAGGCTGCTGCCCTGCAGAGGAGAGTTTGGTGAAAGGAAGCACCTGCATAGTCACAGGTGGGCAGGCAGAGTGCTGCCCTATTGTGAGGGCTGCGTTAGGTTTTATCATCTTCAGGGAGGGGCTCACCTTTGTCAGTGGATAGTTTGTGCTCCTGACACTCCCTATAGCAGTCTGATAGTTTCTGGGTATTGCGCCTCCTGATCTGGGCGTTGATGCCTAAGGGCCTTGATTTCTATAACTGGGTTGATGGCTTACGCTAATCTCTTCTATCCCTACCTCCTTGTGTGAGCTAGGTTTTTGACCTTACATCACCTTTTCTCCATCACCAGGGCTCCTGTGTTGTGCTTGGTGTGGGCTGAGAGGACATAGCCAGAAATCCT
The DNA here is from genome assembly GCF_964194135.1 of Talpa europaea. Classification (NCBI taxonomy): domain Eukaryota; kingdom Metazoa; phylum Chordata; class Mammalia; order Eulipotyphla; family Talpidae; genus Talpa; species Talpa europaea. The sequence continues at coordinate 42,782,303 of NC_140077.1, read as the reverse complement.
GATGGCCCCCTGTAAGGTCAGGAATGGCCACGGAGCAGGTTTTCTATGATCCCATGCAGACGGGGTAAAGGAGGAGAGATCCTGGAGATCTTGGCAGGTTTTCATTCTTTTACTGGGATTACCAGGTACACGGCAGGCAGGGGCGCTGGGAGGCTGGCAGGCCTCCCAGCCTCCAGCAAGTCTTCACTCTGGGCTCTCCGGCATTTTCTCACATTCTCTCTGCTCTTCTCATGGCCCTGCTTCTCTCTCAGCTTCTCTGCTCCTCTGCTTCTTTCTTGGCTTCTGCTGGCATCCCTGTGACTCCGCTCTTAAAGGCCCAGTCTCAACCCAGGTGAATCCCATCTACATATGCCCACACCCTACTCCAGGTGCCCGCCATCAGGCATGCATTCGGGACCGCAGGGTTCTGTCATCTCTCCTAATGGCGGGAGGGCAGAAAAGCCTGATACCTTTTACCTTACCCTACACCCCCAGTGCAAGGCGTGAGCCCCTGAGTGTTCCTCAGAGTCCTGCCTAGCTATATCCTCAGTCTCCTGCCTGCGTGCAGACCACCCCCAACCCTCACACAGAGGTCAAGTGGCTGCTCAGGAAGGCCTGGGGCAGAAGAGGGAGGAAGGCCCTGTGAGGCACTCAGGAGCCTCAGCCTCCTGTGTTAGAGGCTGTGACCTGAGCAGGGGAAGGGCTTTCATCTGCCTGGGGTGCATACACGACAGTCTGGAGACCAAGGGTGCATCTTAGAGGCCATCAGGTACTGGGCTGTATTGGCAGGAAGTCAGGTGGGTCCAGGGCCCAGCAGCTCTGCGCTGCTGCTCTCGCTGTCTTCCTGCCCTCCCCACCTCTCAGGTCCCTGCTTCTCCTGCTCACCCACTCATCCTCTTTGCTCCAGACTCTTGCTCTAGTTCTGGATATATTCTCAATACAAATCCCTAAAAGATCTCTCTGTTGGCCCACCACCCCACTAGGCAGAGCCCTCAGTGCCCCCTGGTCCATCTGGTGCCATCTGGGCACTGAGTGTGGTGTGGGCAGGACCATAACAGTCCTAAGGGAACACAGGTGTGACAGGCAGCCTGGGAAGCACAAGGGGCATTACGTCAGACTTCCTGGAAGAAGGGTTCAGCCTCAAAGGAGGTTCTAAAGCAAGGTGAAAATTGTATTCATAGCTCAGGGGTGCTAGAAATGTAGACTGGGAATATCCAAACTTTTTAGCCATGGAGGGGACCCGAAAGAGTGCAGGCAGGTTGTGGGTGCAAATCCATGAAGGTCAGGGGCTAGGGCAGTCGACTAGATTGTGGCTTAGGAGCTGGAGAAGGACTGGATAGGGCTGTGCGTGCCCAACACAAAGAGGATTGATCAGCAGTGCCATCAGGGGACCTATAATGACAATTAGGAGGCTGGTGCTGACCCAGGTCAGAGCAGCTTCTATGGTGTGTGTGGACTTGGCCTGATGGCAGGAGCGAGCAATGAGAGGAAGCAGAAACAGCAGGCACAAGTTTCTTTGGGGTTCATGGGTGAGAGTGGGTCCTCAGCCTTGCATGCATTGCACATCTGAGGTGAATGGTGGGCTGCTATTCAGCACCTGGCTCTCTGGGGGCACAGGGGCAGGACACATGTGCTACTAGAGTGAGCAGCATCTGCCAAGGCTCTAGTGCAAGCTCACACTGCATTGACAGGTGACATCTGTCCAACTCTGCACAGACCACAGCCCAAGGGTGTTCACTATGTGTCTCCCAGAGAGAAGTGAGTGGTGCCAGGGCTACAAGTCAGGCCAGGGCCGGATGACTGAAGGAATTCTGGATTTGGACTTGGAGGGAACATGATGGCTGTTCTCCAGGTTTGTCTAGGGAAGAATTCTACTTGCCTACGGTGACTCCTGAAGGCAGGATTAGATCCAGAGAGGGGGGCGACAGGGGCAATTTTCAGCTCAAATGGGAGAGAAGTTTCTGGGTCAGCTCTATCCCCATGGCTGCTGGAGGCACAGTGGCAGTGGTGAGTGCCGTTACCAGCAGTAATGTGAGTGGAGGGTGGTGCTTTGTCATGTGTCTTGCACATCCAAGATCCCCAAAGAATGTGTGGTCCAAGGGGTACCCAAGAAATGCATGCCATGACCCTGCTCTTGGGGCTGGCAATATCATCTGGGAAAGTTGACTCAGACAAACACAGAGGGACCTATGGCAAGGGGATGGCAACGAGTCTCAGGTCTATTCCTCCCTCCTGGAAGAACTTGGGCCCAGTTGGGGCCGCCCTGCTGTGGCACAGGCTGTCTTCTGGACAGTGAGCAGCCTGCCCTTGGAGGCGTACAGCCGAGACTGGATAACCTTGGGCCGGGGACGCAGGAAAAGGGATTCCAGCTTCAGGCGTGAGGAGGGGGTTGGATGTGAACAGGTGACCTCTGCAGTTCCTTGGAGTCCATGTTCCTTGGCAGAGAAAAACTCCCGCAGAACTCTGCACAAGGTTACTGAGGACGGAGCAGAGATCCCAATATAGCTGGCGGGAGGAAGGCAGCAGCGGGCGAGGGGAAAGTAGGTCCTCTGAACAAATGAGGTGGGGCACAAAATTAACGAGGCTGGAAATGGGCTGAGCTCAGGGACTCGTTTTTTAAAACTGTCTTCTAGCAAGAAAAACGAGGGAAAGAAATTTGGGCAATGGATATGTAATGGAGATTGTGAATGCATCTATCTGGTGCTGGCCAATTGGCCAGAGAGAGGGCCCCCTGGACAGCAAGGAGAGATGTTAATGAGGGGGTCTGGGTGATCCCGGCATGCCATGCATGGCAGTTGGTGGTGGAATGCTGGTGACAGCGGCTGGGGTGACCACCTCTTGCCCATGTCTGGAAGGGTCCCCATGTTCAAGACCTTTCTGTCCCCAACGCGGCTCTTAGGCACCGTGCTCTGAACCTGACCTTTGCCTGTACCATTCTCTTCACTGTCGTGCCACTTGTCTCCATTCCAGTGGGGAGGGCGAGGGTTGCCTTAGATGACACCAAGGGTCCTTCTGCTCTGCTACCCTATGACCCCTTGAATGGTGGGTATAGAGGCTGCCTTAGTCACACTCTGGTGACTGGTTTACTTTACCCTTGTCTCTTTGGAAAAAGAAGAGCAGGTGCTGGTCCCATTTGCCAGCATTGCCCAGGCTTGGTTGGCAGGCCAGGTAGAGAACGTAGGAGACAGCTCTCTGTCCCTCTGTTCCCACTGAGCTGGCCCGCAGGAAAGTGAGCTCCCAGAAGCACCCCTGCCCCTTTATCTTTCTCCCTATGGAGAATGTGAACTGGAGGTGAGGAGGAGATTGGAAAGGGCCCCTAGAATTTGCCTTTATTTCACCAGGGTGACACCCAGTATCCCACACTGCCCCTGACATTGTGGTGCGGGCCTGGGGAAGGTCCTCCTGTGCCCTGTCCTGCCAGCTTTGCCATCTGGACCCCTCCTCCCAGCCCACATTGTGGCCCTGCAAGGTGATACGGTCCACCCAGCAGGGGTCCACAGGAACTGCAGCCAGGACCAAGGGGGAGAGGGCAAGACGTGTCACCAAGGCATCAGAGCCCGTCCTCTAGGAAAGGAGATGAACCTGGCGAGTTTCGGGGAGTCTGAAATCCAGCAACCACTTCACACCTTGCCTGTTAATTGCCAGATTGATTTCAGATCCCAGTCTCCAGGAGGACCCAAAAATCAATCCCCGCCATTCTTCCCTGTTCTGGACTGGAGAGCTAATCTTAAAGCTGCAGCTTTTCCAGCTGCTTTGACTCATCCCTCCTGTTGAAGAGCAGATTTCAAGTTCTAAAACATGCCCACAACCGCGTGGGGGCTGGTGACCCCCTTTCAGATCTGTTTGTCTCTGTGTAGAAAGATCTTATCTTGAGGGAAGTGAGATACCTCACGGGGTGTGATTGGAAAGACGCTAAGAAGATTTTTATGCCCAAATCTTCCTCTCACCCAAATGCCCAATGCCCTGATGTCCATAATTTCACCATTAGAAAGCCATTCCTCGATGAATTAAGGTCAGCAGCAGTGTCCAAAACCTGAAGGCCCAGAAGGAACACTTATTAACACTCTGTTCCAGTTCCATGAGAGTGGGGGCTTTGGAGACTTTAGGGCATTGGGGAAGCTCCTTGTGAGGGCTGGAGAGAGGGCAAGAGATCAGGGTGTGGGGGAGGGGGGTGACACTCTGGGTTGATTTGGTCCTTGGGTTCACTTTCTCCAAGGCGCCCTGATCAAAAGCCCAGAGAAGACTGAACTCAGGCCTGTACCCTTGTGATAGCCACAGGTGGAGGGGTCACCAGAGCCAAGCTGGACACAGGCTACTTGGGACATGTGGAGGCATCTGCCAACTTAGAACTGGCTCCATCTACCTTGGGTAGTGAGTGCTCGGCCCGCGAGGCATGCAAGCAGAAACTGAGGAGCACCCCAAGAGAAGATCATGGAGGGGTCTGGGTGAAGAAGCATTAGACATTCAGAGTTGTTCCTGGGACTCTGGGGCCTGGAGCAGGCTCCATGGCAGAGGGGTGTGCAAAGACGGGGGAACTCCAAATGGCTAGACACCTACTGTGCCCTCCAGCCATGAGCCATGCATAGTGAGTCTCTAATGTCTCTAAGGGCACCAACAGTCCTGCTTCCTAGACAAGGACACTGACGTGCACAAGGCCACACGGCTTCTCACACACCTCGGGGACCAGAGCTTACAGGGGCTGCCTCCTGCCCCGTAGTTGAATCTCAGGTGCTGGTTGGAATTGCTTTGAGTTTAAGGAGGTGCTAAGAAGTTGGGAGAGCTGGAATGGGGAAGATACGCTGAAGGGGTCTTGAGCTCACACTTGCATAGTGCTGGGAAGCGCGAGCAGTAGGGTGATTCTATCACCTATTGATATAAGTCAGGCATGCCCAGCCCTGGGTTTCTGGCCTCAATCTCTGACATCCCGCCCTGGCTGTGCCCCCCACACAGGGGCCTGGTGGGCAGTGGTTCTGCAGCCCTAGCCCAGCCTCTACTCACCACCACTCCATCACCCTGCAGAGATGGGGCTCTGGGCAGGTCACTGTGGGTCAGCCCCTGTCCCTGGGGACATGATGACGTCATTGCCCCGTCCCTGCAGAAGTGGACCTGATTACTGCTGCAGCACCGCATGTCCCCACAGCCACCTACAGGGGCCTCCTTCCTGCAACATCACCAATGGTGGGAGAGATGCCGGGGCCCCCTCCCAACCTGTCCCATGACAGTGGCTGGAGAGGTTCCCTAAGGTCAACTTCTCCCCCGCCTTTTTCCACATGCTCCTTTCAAGGTGTGTCTTCACTTTGTCAGCCTGTGGGGTGTGTGTGTGTGCGTGTGCGTGTGCGTGTGTGTGTGTGTGTGTTGGGAGGAAGTGAAGCAGCAACTGTGAAATATTTGGTGCAGTTACAGGAAACAAGTCTTATCTCTGCCCAGCCTGTGCACCCCCTTGAGAGCAGGGGCCATGTCTGTTTTGGCCCCCAGAGTGCCTGGCACTGGGCAGACATCTGTTGAGTGAGTGAATGGCTGAGTGGATGGAGTAGAACTGTTGCACACTCAGCTCAGGAAGCCTGGAACCAACTTTCCCTACAGAGGGCAATAGAGGAACCCTCTGGGTGACTTTCAGTCCCTGCTCGGTGAGTTGCTTGATGTCTCTGTGCTCTGATTGCTGGGCATGGCACCAACTGGGAAAGTGACCAATGACACACAAGTGTTGGGGGCAGCAGAGTGGGCAGAAGGGTGCTCTCTTTCATGGAGGTGCCTGTGGTGTGAACCAGAGAAAGCAGGGGCCTCTTTGCCTCTTGCAAGGTGAATCTCACCCAAATTAGAGCACAGTGTAGTCCTAAGGAGCTAATGAGGGGGATGTCTGGGGCCCAGGGCTGAGGCCTGACAGAATGGGACTGGGGTCACAGACCAGTTCCCAGTGATAGCAGCTGGGGGCTCATGCTGAAACTCAAATAAGAACTTACTCAGGACCCAGGCAGAACTGGGGTTCAGTTCTCAGATGGGTTCAAGAGTGGGGTCAGAGCCTGAGGCTGATTTCAGGACTTTGCTCCAAGGCTGGCCAGGAGCTCCCTCCATAAGGAGCAGGCTCAGCCTGAGGTTTGAGCACATTTCCTGTCTGATGAGAGGAGGTCTGCCATCATGGCCTTCTTTGCCCCCAAGTTCCAGTGATGCCCATTTTACAGATGAGGGAAACAGGCGCAGAAAAACCAAGAAGGTTGCACAAGGCCGTTCGGGAGGTAAAGGCAGACAGGCAAAGCTGGGAAGTGTCTGACTTCCCATTTGGTGCAACCTCATGGGGCTGCCTGACACTGCCTGGGCCTGAATGCCCTACTTGGGATGCCATCCCCAGGCACCCACTCCCATAGCCCTGCTGCCCACGGACTCCCTGCCAAGGTTTACAAGCTGGGCCTGCTCTGCAGCCCTTGCCAAGTCTGTCCAAGTTGCCTCAGTCATCAGCAAGTCACATTGCTGACATCACTACTGCATAAAATTAATTTATTTAGTTAAGGGAGGTGTTAATTAAGAGTTCTCATTTATTGTGTCTCTGCAGACAGCTCTCGGGGGCTTCTGAGTTGTCAGTGCTGGTGACAGCAAAAGCTAATGGTATCACAAGTTATTAATAGGATGATTTGAGAGGGGGAGGGGGCATGAGCTGGGGCTGGAGTGGGGAGAAGAGCCTGGGGGAGGGGAGGAGAGGGAATGGTCCCCTACTTCTTTCTCTATAGAAGGGCTATAGGTGGGCTCCCCATCGAAAGTCAATTCCAAAGCTGGCATTCCCTAGGAGCTGTGGGATTCACTGCCTGGGCCCTGTGGCCCTCCTGGAGGTAATCACAGCCCTGCTGCTGCCCAGGATCCCACATTCCTGGGCTTTGCCTTAAGGAGTGTTTGCCTCACACAAGGAGCCCCTTCTTTGTCTTGTCTGTTTGCCCCTTTATTCTAACCCTGAACATCTTGGTGGAGACAATGACTGGGTTAGCTCTGGACCCCAGAGCTTAGGGCATTATGAGAGGTCAGCTGATATTTGCAGAATGAATAAGGGGCCATCCTGTCACCCAGCCAGTCCCCAGGTCTGGCCTTTTTGCTGGGGAACCTTGAGATCTGGGGAGGGAGCTGTGGAGGAGTGACTCCCAATTCCCTTTCAGTCTCTTGCAGCCATGGAGATCCACACCTGGGAAATAGGTAGATCTTTGCTGATGAAGGTGGGGGTGCATGTGCAGGTGTGGGCAGCCAGGTGTGAGAAGGCTTACTAGGATGGGGCAGTGGGTGGGAAGCCTTTGGTATACTTTGTACAAGGATGCAGCATGGGGGCAGTGGGAAGAGAAAAGGCTTTAAACTATTTTAGGTAAACAGTGACGGCCACAAGGAAGTCGATTCATGCAATGGAGAGAACACAGCCAAGGAGCTCAGATGCCCAGCTCTGTCCCTGATGGATTCTGTCACCTTGAGGGAATGATTGCTCTCTGGGCCTCAGCTTGCCCATCTGTGAAATGGAGTGACTGGGCTAAAATTGGCTAAAGTCCCTTCTAACACAGATGCATGGATATCTCCTCATCTATGCAGTCACTTATGGAGCACACCACCTGCATTCTGGGAAATATGTTGGGCCGTTTCATGGTCATCTTGAATGCTTACAGCACCCCTAGAGGGGGGATACTCAGGTCATCTCCAGTGATCACTTGGGATGGTCTGGGTACAGAGGAGACCCCAGTTTAGATGGCATCTGATTGACTGGGACAGGCAGGGCTGAGGGGAAGAGGGACAGGGTACTATGTGTGACTCACTGTGTCCAGTTTTTCTGGATGTATGGGGTGGGCTCTGGGCTCTGACACCATCAGAGACCAAGAACAGCCTGCACTATGATGTAGGGCAGCACCTGCCCAGGCTGACCTCTTCCTGTTCTTCCTCCTGTCAGCTCACAGACCACCACTCATTCAACTTGTCTTGATTAGGGCCTGGCCTGACTAAAGATGAATCAGATTGGCCCCTGCCCTCAGGGAATGCAGCATTTAATAGGAGACATGACCCACTCTGGGTCATGGGGGCTGGGAGAGAGGCAGCTCAGGTCTGTCCATGGCTTCCTGCAGATGGTCTCTTTTCCTGCAGGTGGTGAGGAATGACTTCCCTAGAGGAAGTGACCCTTGAGCAGAGTTTTGAAACTTCGGTGGATGTTCATCAGGTAAAGTAGAGGCAACTGTGAGGAGCAGCTTTGGGCAGAGAGAGTTGCAGGGCCAGGGTCCTGGAGGTGTGATACTACCTTTGGACTTAAGCCAATGGGAGAAGAGGTACCCAGAGACAAGGTGGGCAGGGGCCAGAGAATGGGGGACATTGACAGCCAGCTGGAGTTCATTGGGAGGGTATTGGGAAGGCACCAGGGTGTTTGAATAGAAAAATGTTATCTGCTCTCTGATTATGTCACCCAGCCACATGCCAGCTCAGGAGGACACTGCTGATAGTGGGGAGGAGAGCATTTGTTTGGGTTCCTACAGAAGTCAATCTGAGACAATGTTAACATGGGAACACGGGTGGGGACAAGAGACAGTGGGGCCATTATGGAACCAGCTAGGTGAGTGGAGCCTCTCTCTGCTGGGGGACTTGGAGAACTGGGATGGAACTCACTCCAGTGCTGGGGACCTGGTGTGTTTATTCACCAGCTCCCATCAGTCAGAAGTAAAAGTCTGCTCCCAGGAGGTGTTAATAGTCTGGCATTTCTGGTCTTCTCTACATAACCAAGAAAGAAGACCCAGCCATTAGAGAAAATCCTCAGACAGAAATGAGTATGCTGACAGCTGACACTTGAGCCAGTGAGTCGTGAAGTGCTAGGTGAGGGGACATGGGTGGAATACCAACAGCTTCTGCAATTGTGACTGAGCAGCAAGAGCATCCCAGACAGTAGAGTGGACATCAGTTTCTACAAAGCCTCGGTGATTACTTACCTGGATGAAGAGACCCGGGGTAGTCTACTGATGGAAGAATTGCCTCCGTTTGCATCTCTGCCAAGGCCTCAGCCAGCCAGGAGGCTGAAACTCAGGATAAGAGGGAGGGAAAAAGTGGTCCTAAGCTCCAGCTTTGGAGAAATACTGATTTGATGTCAAGTGCTGCTTGTCACATATAAGCTATACACTTGGACAGGTTATTTAACATCCTTGAACTTTATAAAGCCTTCCTTGCAAAGGGGGAGATAAAAGTACCCATGCTATGGGGTTGCTATGATCAATGAGCAAAACAACACATGGGACGTATTTAGCCCAATGTTTTGAAAGCATTATGTGCTGAATAAATGTTTATCGTCGTCATTATTACTGTTATTATTATTATTACTCCAGTGATACATAAGAAGAAAGGAGTAAATTACAGGCTTACAGAAAACACTGCCAACTTACCAGCCCAGAGTAATTTCTAGGGGATCATGGTGTCCTTACATAGGATTTTTGGCCTTTGTGAGTTCAAATTGAGCCATGGACTGGTGACTTTAAATACCTGTTACTGGCTGTGACAATCATTGTTTTGTCTATGACACCTGTCCTCCCAAGAACTCAAAGATCAGTTTCAGACATTATCTTGGCATCATTTGATCATTCTCAGACTATCTCGCAAACAGACTTTGAAGATGTGGAGCAGAGGAAGCAATACAAGGCAAGGAGTCTGTATTTTAATGCAAGCTCCAAAATGGAAAGTGTGGATGAAACCACATCATCTGTTTCTTCCTAAGACTGTTTAAAGATCAAACAAGATTACAAGTAACAAAAAAAGATCATGAATGTGGAACTGCTTTGAAAACTACAAATCACCATCCAAAGTTTTCACCAGATGTAGCAAAGGGTTGGGGCTAGAGTCAGGTGACTTAACTCCTGAAACCCAAATCTAAATAATCATGGCCACTGTAGAAGTCACTATGCCACAACGAGGATGGCTCAGCTGAGCTTCTGGGGCAGGCGAAAAAAGGGAAGGAAGAAAGGGAAACTGGGAAACCCTAGTCTTTGGAAGGAGGGCCTGAAGTTCTTGCTCGGGGACATCAGAACTTGGAGCGGGCTGTCAGCTGCTTCTGAGAAATGAGCAGAAGGCAGGCAAGGATAGGATTGAGTTATTAAATCAGGAAGTGTGGTGCTCATGTGAGAAGTATTTCCTCAACCTGTTGGGGACAGGTTTCCTAATTTCCTTATGGATGCAGAGACATTTCAGGATGTGACTGAAGGGCTCTCTGACCACACCCAGTTGATAAGGCCTGGGCAAATGGCACTGGCCAAGTTGGCACCACCAGTTATATGCTAAGGCCATTTAACCTTCTCCCTGACTAACCCACTCTGGGATCAGTTTAGAACTAGCCAGAGTGAATGTAACTCTGGCCCCTGGCAAGTCCTTGTGTTCCACACTGTGCAGTAATAGTGGACTGAAAAGGCTGTGAGACTGGGGCTGAAGGCGCAGGAAACATACCAAGCAACTCTGGATGCAGATGCCATAATCCAGGAAGTCATTTTCACTGTTGTTAAGAGGAGAGTCACGGCATAATGGGACAGAGACACCTACCCCAGCTTGGAGTGTCTGGGTGGAATGTATTTTCTAGAAGAGGCCAACAATTTTCCACAATACCAGTGAGTAGAGGCTGCCAGTCTGATGCATTGTCACCTCTCTGAGGTCCCTTGTCCCCATAAAAAGTACTAAAATGAACAAATCCTCACATCTTACACTCCATTTAGAGTACAATGGCCCATGTAGGACCAATTTTCACCTGAGGGCATTTCTCTGTGACTTCTTGATTGGAGAGGTCCAAGATGTAGAAAGAGGATTCTTAATGCTACTTGGAACCCTCAGCTGCCTGAATAAAGTCCTGCACTTGGGACCCCCAGGTCTCACACATGATTGGTTCAAGGCCAAGGTAGGCAGCATTGAGAAGTTCCTCCTTAGGTTCAGGTGCTAGTTTCAATTTTAATCGATGTTCAGAGACCCAGTCAAATTGATTCCTTGGATCTTGTTTTATTTTGTTTTTCAAAGCAAAGTCTCTAAAAGACTGGCTCAATTTGTTGTTTAGTAAAAGCCTTCAGATTTGTGGTATTTCCTGTTTTCCTTCAATGACTCACACCCACTTAACACTCTGAATCTGGTATATGCTTTGAACTGAAATCACGGAGGAGGCCAGTTTGGAAAGAGGGTCATAGCAGCCAGAGGTTTTTGGGAAGAGAAACAGAGAGAGGAGATACAGGAACAGGAGACAAAGAGAAGATATTTGTCAGCCAAGGAATGACAGTGAAGGGAGGACTGTCCAGGGGGCTAGGAGAGAGGGAGGGATAAGCATCAAGAGAAGAAAGAAAAAGAGGAGAAAATGAAAAAAAGAAAGAGACAAAGCTATAGTAAAGTGTGTGTACAAAACATGTGGGGAAAGACAGAGGGAGGCAGACAAGAGGGAGGTGAAGGTAAGGTGGGGGGGGGGTTGAGGTGGAGGAAGGTGGGAGCAGGGTGGGGACATGGAAGTCCTAAGTCCCAGAGTCTTTTCCTTTGCCAAGCATCTGCACCGCAGATAAATACAGTACAGCTGGGCTTTTTACTCGTCTTAATTGACATCTTTGAATCTGTCCCTGCTTGACAAATCAGGCCATTTATTATTAGCGATGATAGGGATAAATATCACAGGCATTCATTTTACATCTGGGTCCCCTGATAATAGAAATGAACACACCAATCCCTCTCGCACGACTCTTTCAAACCACCCCCAACCCCCAAAGGCTTCCTGGCAGGGAAACTGGGTGTTCCGGGAGCTGTCCTGTATTGTGTGGTGCTGAAAACACCTACAACCCTCCTAGTGGGAAGCTGAGCCAGTGGGAACAGTGGCGCTAATAGTAACAGCACCCTGCATTCTCTCTGGATTCAGGGGGAAGCTGGGTGACCAGGAGCTGTAGATGGTTTTAAGCATAAAACCCTGGATGATTTTAAGCATAACCCTTCCCTTCTCCGGATCTCAGGCGTTTCACCTTTAACACAGGTTGGATTATATGATCTCTCACGGCCCTCCCAGCTATAGCCCTTTCTGCATCAAAAACCTTTAATAGATTTCTTCTACTTACAGGCTCAAGTTCTAAGTTCCTTAAACAGACTCTGAAGGCTCTTTCTGATCCCTATCCACTTCTTCACACTATCCTTATTCCAGCCAGAAGAACCTTCTCTCCAACCTCAGACATGCTCTTCTTTTTTACCCCTGAGTCTTTGCCATAGTCATGGTTTTATACCAACTCTGACTCTTCCTAATCTCTGAGAGAACTTGTCATCCAGGCCCCGCATTGAGCAACAGTAGCCTTACACTCAGTGTGATTTCAGCTTCTTGTGCTGAAACACACAAGACATAGGTCCAGGCCTATGTCTTTTTTTTGTTTTGTTTTGTTTAAAGATTTATTTATTTATTTATACAAGCACTGGGTACAGTCAGAAGCGCGGGAGGGTGAGAGAATTTCACCAGAGCCAGAGCAGGGAACAGAACAGGCAGACTGACAAAATACACTGCTGAGGGGATCAGCGGGCGCAGCAGGAGAGGTCTGTCGCACCATGTGGGACTCTCGCTGGGGGCCGGGGATCGAACCGGCGCTGCAGAGACTGCGGGCAGCTTCGCAGCCCAGCACTCAACCACTGCACCACCAGGGGAGGCCCCAGGCCTATGTCTTATATGGTGCTGCAGGGCTGGGGTGATGCCCTGAATTGAGGATCAGTGCCTCCCCAGTTTCTTGTGACAATGTGTAAGGGGCATTGGGTAAATTATGTGGTATTTTAACATAGGAACTCTTCATTAAACTGCTATTGCTCTTCCAAGACTGTAAGTGAAGTGTAAGTTACTCTAAGGGGAGGTTAGCTGAAACTTATGGATGCCCTGTGAAAAGAATCCTTCTGGTGTTCCACTCCATAATGGCATCGGTGGGTTACATCACATTCATGTAGGCACAGGGACCTGCCTTATTTTTTCCCGAAAAATAAGGAAATGATTTTTCAAATCATGTACGTGATCCTCCATCTTCCTGTTTTCTCTGAACTGTTGGGAGTTGATCCAACACCCTCATTGTACAGTTTTTATGGCTGCTTCAGCTTCAGTTTTAGGGAACTTTCAAGGAGATTTCCATCCACTCACACCACTAGAGCCCAAATAGTTCCAGGGAAAGGTTTCGTCTCTTGAGCTCAACGTCTGAGGACTTTACATGACTTTATGGAGACAGGGAGTTCCCTCGCACTCTGTTACAATACAGGTTAACTACCTACCTCTTGCTCTATGAAAACCAAGGGGATTATATCTGTTGGGGTGAACAAGCAGGTGGGGATGGGTAACTCTCTTTTCTCCTTTTCTCTCTTTTCTCGTGGGGCACTCAAGATGGCCCAGAGGTCATATCAGCAGAGAGGCAGAATCATTTCCTGGAGGTCAAGCAAAATATTTGGGAACAACCCCTTTTTCTCTCTCAGGCCTATTATCAACCCAGACACCAAGGCAAATTTCAGCTTCAACTCTGCCCCCCTGCCCACAACTTGGCAGCATCCCTGACCATGCCTGGTAACTAGAAGTTCCAAATGAGGACCATTTTTCAAGAAAGTGGTTTAGAGGAAGAAATCTATGTTAACTAACTGCTCTTTTGTATCTCATAAACTTAAGTCATGTGTTTGGTAGCCTTGGTACCCACAGAAGGAGTAGGATATAGGATACTTTCCCTCAGATATACTGGCATCTTCTCAGAATCCCAGATTTCCCCCATGAGACTTCACAATATCAGATGTCATGGGACTTGGATATGATCTAGATTCTACATTAATTCTTCATTTAAATATGGGAAAATTAAAGGTCAGGATGGGGAAACCAGTTGTCCAAAGTGACACAGCAGAGCTAGGACCAGTCTAGTTAGAGTCTAGGCTGTTGTGCTCTCCCTCCTTATGCAAGAGGTGTTTACAATTATAATAGACTTTTGGAGGCAGAAGTACCTCTAATGATGGGACTCCAGGCATGGAGAATTGTGATATAGGAGATTTGAGGGGTACATGCCAAGGGGCTGGTGTCTCCTGCCTTATAGAGAAGTCCTATGACCTCTGATGGGAGAAGTATACAGAGAAGAGAGACTTGGAAAGGCCCGTTAGAGACTTCACTTAGTGCTCTGAGCCTTTCCAGGCTGATGGGGGTGGGAGGGGTTCATTCATCTCTGCACTGGGGGACGGATGGCTCGGGAGGAGCTAATGAAGCTGTCTTTTCCCCAACATGCTGAGACAGTGACATATAGCTCATGGGGAGAAGGCAGGTGTTGGCACATGGCCCATTGGGCAGCGTAAAGAACAGCACGTCTCTCAATGTCACTGTGGGTCACAGTGACTGCTGGAACCCCAGGGAGGGGGTATGTGGGCTCTGGGGTATTGTGATAGGGATTCCAAGGAGAGTCAGTGCCTCCCATAGCCTTCTTTGTGTGACAGGCAGATAAAATATCAAAGTTAGAAGGGGTATCACAGCCATATATGGTCCAGTCTTCCATTCTCTGAGTAGAAATGCAGACACTCAGAGACAGGTAATGAATTAATCAAGGTCACACAACAAGTTAGGGGCAGAAATCCCTGAAAAGGGAGGGTCCAGAAGAGGGAGAAGAGAGAGACTTCAGGATGCTTCTCTGTATCACCATCTCCACCTGTTGGGAAGGGAGAGGGTATTATCCAACTTCTAGTTCAGCATTTGAAATCTTGATCTGTCTGCAACTTCTCTTACTCCTCCTTCTGTAGCTCAAATCATCTGCAACCTTCCCTAATCTCTAAACCTTAGCACATGGCCCATGAGGGTTGGTTGTCCTCCAAGCTTCTCCTGTGTGCCTGGCAATCTGTGGGAAGCCTTAGTCTAATGCTGCCTATTATTATAATATATTCTACTTGACATTTTGAACTAACTTCTGCACAAGATCTCCACCTGAGTGGTGTTCCATCACCATGTCTCATAATTAGTGCAACCCCCTCCATTATTAGGCCTCAAAGAACTTTTCTGGCAGCCATTCCAAAAATTACAGATAAAAAGAAGCTCTTCTACTAGAAATGCAAGGGTCTGCTTTCCTGCTGCTTGGGAAATATATCAGGCCCAAGAGGGAGAGGTAGGGGCCTCCCCTGGTGGTGCAGCGGTTGAGCGCAGCGCTGAGATGCTGCCTGCAGCCTCTGCAGCGCCGGTTCGATTCCCGGCTCCCAGCGAGGGTCCCACATGGCGTGACAGACCTCTCCTGACACACCCGCTCTTCCCCTCAGCAGTGTACTTTGGTCCTTCTGCCTGTTCTGCTCCCCGCTCTGGCTCTGGTGAATTCTCTCATCCTCCCGTGCTTCTGACTGTACCCAGTGCTTGTATAAATTAATTAATCTTAAAAAAAAATTTTTAAATAAAAAAAAAAAGAGGGAGAGACAGCTTGAAGGAGATAAGTCCTTGGCCTCTCTAAGCCTTGAACAGTTTCACTGAAGTCTTCACTTCCCCCTGGCCCAGGTGGTCACTCTGCTCTGGGGTGGCAGAGGAGGCAGGAGAGAAAGAAGGCCCCAGCTACAGTTGCTCCCTTTACCTTTTTTAGGGGCTCCTGGCCTTTCGGAGTGCTTTTGTGGTCATTAACTCACTGACAGTTGCCCTCACAGCCCTGGTTGGTGAGCTGGGAATCATTAAATTCATTCCCCAGAGCAGGACACTGAGGTAAAGTGAGAGAGATGATAAGCGGGTTAGTGGCATCCATTCACTTCCTCTTATCAGTAACCATTTGCTACGTATCTGCTATGTCCAGGCAGGGAGTTAGTTGCTGGCAATATAAAAGGTGAGAAAGGCAGACATGGTTCCTGCCTTCAAGGACCTTTTAGAAGTTCTTGCATGGCTAGGTCTCTAGCCTTGTATGGATAGGATTGTGACTTGAGAGTCTGTGTTTGAAACTTGACTCTGGAGTGTCCATTAATTCTCTCACAGTGTGGTCTTCAGCTCCCCACCTGGTGATGCTTCATCCTTTATCCACCATTCACCATCGTCAGGAAATGAAATGGATGAGCAAAGAGGAAAAATTTGACCCTCTGCAGTCTCTTGAATGAGAGATAAGAAATTAGGGTTCTTCCCATCCCCTCAAATTTCTTGCTTTCTCAGGGAGATAAATGCAGATATCCAGCCATTTAGGGTCAAGATCTCCTAGGGTTTGGGGAATGAAGGGGCCTTGTCTGGATGCTACTGCAACCTTCTCCTGCCCGCCCCTACCATGTCCTCATCTTCAGGCCACCAAAACCAGATTTGTCTTACAAAGTGGCGTCATTATAAACGCATCAGCCTCCTCTGGAAGTCTGCACCCGCTCCCGCCAGCCCATCCAGACTCGATTACATCTGAGGCTGTCTGGGGTAATTAAGTGACATTAGGACTCATCCCCTGCTATAATGCAGTGTTCAAAGCCCTGGGCTCTTGCTTCCTGGGAGCTGCTGCCACACCAAGGCCTTGTCTGCCTAATGCACTGCGCTGTGATTGCGGCTAATTACTCCAAAGACAGACCTCATTAGTGGCGGGTTTGGGCTGGAAGGTGGGGGACAGACTACCCCCTCCACCTCCCCCAGCCACCAGGTCACAGGCCGATCTCCCCTCTTCCTCTTCAGGCCCAGCTTGTCTTGCTGCGCTCTTTGGGCAGGATTAGAATTGCAAGGGCATTCCTCAAAGAGGATTCATCTGACTGAATAAGGTCATAGCCTAACTCCAGGGCCTTCAAGATCTTTGTTTTATTCAAGGCTTGTCCGAGACTGTTTTATTCAACTAGTGGGAACCAGGGTCCAGAGGGAGTTACTGACCTGTCCAAGGTCACACAGCACAAGTGAAAGATGAAGCATGTCATCTTTCCTAACCTACCAGGTTTCTGGTGGTGGGGGTAGAAGAAATGGAAAAATGCACAGACAGGTCCTATCTGGTTCCAGAGCTAGTGGGAGAAAGGACTCAGGGATGTCCAGGAGAAAAGCAGGACAGATTCATTCCTTCAAGACTCTGTGTTCTTTTGCATTTCTAGGCCTTTGGGACCCACTGGCTTGGAATATGGCCCAGCACCATGACTTTGCAGCAGGCTAACTCCACATTGCAGATCTCACTTCCTCCAGATGAGTCCTCTTTGGGGAATGCCCTTGCCCTATTCTAACCCTGCCTGTAGAGCACGGCGAGACAAGACGGGCCTGAAGAGGAAGAGGGGAGATAAGCCTGTGACATGGAGTGCCGGGGGAGGAGGGGGAGCCAGGACTCAGTGTGCCTCATGCCTGCTTCTAAGTTTCTCTGTATTTGCCCATCTTGGCACTCGGCACTCAGCTCTCTGAATTATCAAAGCCCAATCGCTTGCCCACACTCCACATGACTACAAATCCATGCAGGGTGAGGAGTGAAACTTTCTTGTTTGTGTTGGTCTTCTCCGTGCCCAACACCAGGCCTAGCTCAAAAATGACCTGAGATAAGAATGAGTAAAATGAAAGATTAATGATCAGTGGTGTACCCTTTGTCAGTCTGGGACTCCTTGCAGAATATGATGAAAGTGTCTCTCCAGAAAAATGCATATATTCATGTAAGATAGTGTTTTGTGTGAAGTTTTAAGGCATCCTGAACCCCACTATTCCCCCCCAACCCCCAGGGGGGCATGAAATCCTAGTTAATTATCTCTGAACCAAAGTGCTGGTTCCTTCAGCTCAAATTCTTCAATGTGGACTCTTTTGGGGACCTTGTCCCCCACTCTGCTGTCTCCTGCCCAGCCGCCACAAAGGTGTCCATCTAATGAGTTTTTCCTCGGCACACCATGGCAACCCTGCTTCTGTGTCTTTCTCTCTGTCACACCGCTTGCCAGGGATGCCCCTTTCTCTGTGCCCCTCCAGATCCTATCCAGATCAGAACCCAACCCACTCTTCATCTTCTATAGGAAACCATCTGTAGTGGGAGAATTCTAAAGGTACCCCCAGGAGCTTGTCCCTGGTTATTCAATTAAAAAATACCTAGTAACCGCCATGAAGGGACTTTGTAGATGGAATTAAATTTTCTAACCAGTTCCCCTTAAAATAGATTATCCTGGATTGCCTCATAAACAAAAGAGGAAGGCTGAAGACTCAGAGCGACATGGAAGGGAAAGCAGTGGAGAGGTGAAGTGGATTCAAAGGATGAGAAGAACTTGACCTTCCTTTGCTGAGATGCAAGATGCAAGACAGAGGAAGAGAGCCAGGAACCAAGGAATGCAGGCAGCCTCTAGAAGGTGAAAAGAGCTGGCCAGAAAACAGGGATCTCAGTCCTATAGCCACGTGGAACGGAATTCTGCCCACAACCAAACTGAGCTTCGAAGCAGATTCAACCCTGAAACCTCAAGAAAGAACAGGGCTCTGACCGCAGAATGGTTTTGTTCTTGTGAGTTCCAGAGCAGGAACCTGCCTGTACTTCTGACCTACACAATTGTGAGATAATAAGTGGTTGTAATTTTAAGCCACTGAGTTTGTGGCAATTTTTATGGAAAATTAGCATATCATCTGGTGGATTAAATAGGGCCAGAAATTCTTTGACCTTCTTCTGATTGAGTGGTGGCTATGTTTCCCCTCCCTTGAATCTTGGCGGGCCTGACTGCTTTGACTAAGGAGGGCAGCGGAAGTGAAGCTATGCCAGATCCAGGCCCAGCCTCTAAAAGCATTGGCAGTTCCCCCTGGATTTCTTGGCGGAGACTGCCGTGTTGTGGGGAAGGCCAAAGCGGCCATATGGAGGCAACCTGTGGAGGTAGAGAGATGCCCAGTCAGTTCCAAGTCCCCGTCATTTGGGTCATCTCAGCTGAGGCCACGGACGTCATTCCCACTGCACCTCTCTGAATGCTTGACCTGTACAGTGGGGTAAAGCTGCTGCTGCTGCTATTACTGCCTCTACTAAATTGTTAAGTCAATACATTTTGGGGTGGTTTATTATATGGAAATGGATAACTGGACCACCATCCATGGGGGTGAAAATTCCCAGGGGTCTCTCTACTTTGAGCATCTGGAGCATGCACTCTGCACATGCTGTGTTCCAGAAACTGATGTCAGTATGTCTGCAGTAGGACTGGTCAGTGCAGGGGTTACTATATATCCCTGATCTTAGGTCTCACCCTTTTTGGTAGGCTTCACTGCACACCCAGAAGCCCCATGAGGCAGGGAATCTTAAGACTGCAATTAATTCAATTTCTTCAGAGGCTACACCTGCAAGTTGGTGTCGGTTCAACCAACAAATCCTGTGCTGTACTTATGCCAGGTGGTCATGGTTTTCTCATATATGCTGATGAACCTCTCTGTCCAGGCCCCTGGGACCACCAGAAGGAAATCTGTCCCTGTTGGTGGCTGCTGACTTAGAGGGAAGCCCCATCTCTATGGTCAGGCCCAAGGCTTGGTTTCCCACATCCTTGAGAACTGA
This sequence comes from Talpa europaea, assembly GCF_964194135.1. Taxonomy (NCBI): domain Eukaryota; kingdom Metazoa; phylum Chordata; class Mammalia; order Eulipotyphla; family Talpidae; genus Talpa; species Talpa europaea. Next base: position 42,762,954 of record NC_140077.1, on the reverse strand, counting down.
ATGGGTCCTCTCTTCCCTGTTCTCATCTGCCCTGGGGTCACCCACACCTCCCTCAGAGAATAGGGAAAAGCATTTCCCCTACCAGCCTTGGCCCAACGCTCTAAGGTTAGCAACTTTCCCAATCACGCCTCAAGTTATTTCCAGGAAGCAGAAGGGCACCTGATGCAAACTAAGTGTTAGATTCAACTGAACTTGAACTCAAATGTTGGTCACACATGGTTTTGTCTTCCGAGGGGACAGAGGACAGAGACCAAGCCTTAAACATCCGTAAGTCCCAATGGGACCCATTGAGAGTGAGACTGAACACTAATAAGCATTAATTGGCGAAGCATCTCTGAAATGGGATTCTAAGTCCAGATGCCAGAGCTAGGAGGGCCTTTTCAATCCTCTATTTTGGATTTTAAACAACCTTTCTCAGCAGGGATCCTTGATTAAATATCTTACTTTGAAGCTGCACAGTTTTGTGAAGCCAGAGTAGCATCCAGGGCACTCTTCCCTTTGCCTTCCCATCACGGCCCCTCTGAGGCAGTTCTGGGAACCACAGGGCCCACAGAGCTCAGTTTCAAAGCCATGGACTCACCCATGACTTCACAGCAGAACAGAAGGCCTATGGTTTGCCTAGGACCACAGTCAATGGAAATATGGGGATCACAACACCAGGTCTAAGCTGCTGGCACATTCCTCCATATCCTACTGACACGACATACAAGTATGATGTGGAGTATTATGACAAGTAAGGCATAATCAGCTTGCACATTTCCAGAAATGGGTTGCTCACTACTTCCAAAGCAGTCTGCTTAATGGTGAGACTGTTCTAGTTCTTAGAATGATCTCTCTTAGGTAGCACTTGTGCATAGCTTCCTATAACCTTTTACCCCACATTTCCAATGCCATCATATAATGTGTATGAGAGGGCAGGAATCCCATACTTTGGTCCAGCTCTCAGAATACTTAGTAGGAGCCTTTTTTTGCACTCACATGTATGTGTGTGTATATATCTGTGTCTGTGTGAGTGTGTGTTTAACAATTGTTACTCTCCCACACCAAGTTGTGATTGGGAGCTTGGCTCTTCTTTGACAGCTCAAGGCCAATTTATTTGACTCCATTTCCAGGCTGCCATAGTAGAGTAAGCATCTGCTCAGACCAGGGCTGATGCTTTAGTTGGGTAACCAAGCTGTTATCCAGGTGAAGCAAGTCTGCCAGCTAAACTGGGGAGAGAGAGGGAGGGCTCACCAGCTCACTTGGCTACTGCCACTTCACTTTACCTTCACATCATCACCCTCCCCAGAGAGCACGGAAAGGCAGATGTCAGTTTGGGGGAGTACAAGGCACTGATGGAGGTGGGCGAGAAGTCAACACCATAGATTGGCGAGGAGAGTTTTGGGACCATCCAGTACATGTTTAGAATTACTTGTCAATCAGTATTTCCTAAGCGCTAGAGCGGGCTTAATAGACAGCCAGTTAAATCAAGGAAATCATTATTAGAGGTGTGACATCCCAGCAAGATGTAGTATCATGTGGGAGAAAGAATGTCATCTTGAAAATATGAACAGCTGGTTCAAGTCTTGTTGCTGTGTGCCCTTGGGAAAACCACTTAACCTTTCTAAGGTTCAGGTTCCACATTCATAAAATGTACTTCATAATTGCCACCCTACTTACTGCAGACTGAGGGTGACATAGTGGCCGCAGGGGTGCATTATAAGTAGCGACACAAATGCTGCTCCTTCTCACAGACTAATGCCAGCCCTCACTCTGTGATAGACACCAGGTATGTTGGGCTCCAGAGTCTGTGGACAACTTGAAAGAGTCATAAATCTCATCTTCATCCTTCCTACGCTCTTCTCTGAGAGCCGAGGAGGTCCAGAACGTCCTTCATGAAGAAGACCGCATATAGGGACACTTAGCAGGAACTGATTGGATTAAACAGTCTTCTCCAAGGTTCTAAATGCTTGGCACCAAGGACAGGCACATTTTGAAGAGTATAGAAGAGAGAGCACCTGCCACATAATAGCCTTCACTAGTCTATCTTACATTGCCTAGACTCAACCCCAAAGCTCTGCTACAAGTCCCTGTACTACAAGGTACCCTCCATTCATGGGCGAGGCTTTTCCCTTTGGGATCTCAGGGCCAGTGTGTTTGTTTAAGGGACACCCCCTCAGGAAATATGGATGCTTGAGTGGAAGGAGGGATTAACCCAGTTCTGTGCAATTTGAAGGGACCAGCCGATTTCCCACGGTACTTAAATCAACATACGTTTTAATCACTTTCTGCTTTCCCTTGGGCTGAGCCTGGTTCTGTTGTAATAAACACCAACTAAAGAAGAGGGAACAGACACACATAGTGTCCAGGCTGCTGTGGCTTCACAAACACAATCTGAGCTGCCTGAGACTTCTCCTCCAGAGGCAACACTCCAACCCAATTCAGCCCAAACCTGACCCACCTAGCTCAACTCCCACTGTTTGCATTCACTAGAGCTAAATGCCATCTTCACACTTAAACCTGTCCATTTTAAACTAGCCCCCAACTCAATTTAATTTAAAGTAATGGTGTCTGCTCAGCCAATGGGTGCTATGAGTTAAATAGGTTAGATTCTGCACAAAATCCTGGCCAAGAGCCTTGGCTTAGGTCTGCATTGGGTGGGTTGGGGGTGGGGGCAGTTTCCAAGCCTCTGTTGCCCTGTACTGGGGAAACTGCACCATAGGAGTTAGAGGAGAGGTAGTCACCCCTCTATGCACAACACCCCTTCCTAAGGTTCTCTGCCTCCACCTAAATTATCTCAGTGGGACTGGTGGGACAGTGAGGGCCTATGAAGGGCCCATGATGACTGTCTACCAGCCTCGACCTGGCTGAAAGGTACACAGACTGTGTGAACAGCACACACAGAAGACCTTTCGTCCTTCAGTGTCCAGCCCAGGGAAAAGGTATAAGACGACCACAGAGGAATGTGGGGTCTCAGAGATAGAACCCAGAATCGAGTCTCCCTGGTGGCAGAAGGGGTAAAGTCTATGAGAACTCTTCCTGTACTATGAAGCTATCAGCAGCGACTGCAGCACAAGTTCAATCACCGGCCAGTGAGGTGACCCACATGGCACAGCAGACCTCTCCTGTCGCACCTGCTGCTCCCCTCAGCAGTGTATCTGTGTGAATCTGCCTGTTCTGCTCCCCACTCTGTCTCTGGTGAATCCTCTCACTCTCCCGCACCTCTGGCCTACACTCTAGCTCTTGTATGCATAAATAAATGAATCTTCTAAAAAAAGAAAAGAACCACAAAATCACAGAGTGACATACAGATAAAGAGATAAGGGGAGGCAGATGAAAATTATGAGACAGGGCAGAGAGAGAGCAGGTGCCACAGAGATTGAGAAGAAACTGATGACGGATGAGGAGAAGGAGGATAGGTGGGTGAGGAAGTGACCACAGGAGACATAAAGCTTGACTATGGGGATGTCAGATGCTGCTGTGTGACCTTGGGCAACTCACTGGGCCTCTCTGGTGCTTAGATCATCCTCACAATCAGAAGGAGAACTTCCCTGTTCCTTCCCAACTAGTCAGGGATGGTGGGGGGCAGGGAGTGGTAATGCTCCAAGCAGGGCAGGGCCACGTCCAGAGCACCAGGTAGACGGGGAGGGAGGGCGTAAAGAGGGAGGTAGACAGAGAAAGGGCAAAGTGGATGGGTGCTGCTGACACCCAATACTCCTTCTTCCCTTGAAAGCAGCAGCAATTGTGCTCCATCCCACCTGCAGTGTTAGTTCTCTTTCATGGTCAGAACATGAATGATTGAGTATGTGTGTGTGTGTGTGTGTGTGTGTGCTATGTGCTCATGACTCATGCGCTGATGTATGTGTGTGCCTGCCCCACCCCATATGTTTTGTGACCAGGAGAGTGTAAGGTGGGGGCACCTGTGTGTGTACAAGCATGCATTAGCACATCGGTTAAGTGAGCATGTCTCTGTTGTTAGGGTGCACACATGAGTGTGTCTGAAGGCATATACGTGCATAGTGATGGAGTGTGTGTGTGGGTGCCTGCATGTCAGTGCAGCTGCTGGAGAAGGTAAGTACAGATGGAGGGGGCTGCCTCAAGCTGGCTGTGCCTTGTGCCAGGGCCCCAGTACCCATGAGCCTGTTGCAAAGTAGGTCTGCATCATGCCCGGTGAGAGAAGGAAATGCACGGCAGAGGTCAGTGGGTGGTTCCCAGACTTCCCATCAAGCCGGAAACTAGCTAGCCAAGAAGCAATTGTGTGAAGACACTTACATAGAGCTTTCAATTTACCAAGCCTTTACATGAATCCTCTTGTTTGAATCTTTTACCAAACATGAGGGATTTAGCCCGTTGTCCTGATAAAGGGACAGAGGCTGACTTATTCAAGGTCCCACAGCGGGTCTAGAGAGCCACTGGGACCAGGCACAGCCCTCTGCGCTCTGAAACCTGTGCAGACTGCCTGCGTCCCTCCCCCTCCTGGGTATACAGAGAGCCGCAAGTGTCCATTGATGTTGTGGATTATAATTATTATTTGTCTTGGGTAAGAGTGGTTGTGGGCATTCAGCGTCGCCAGGGAAACCGAGCTGAATGTTCTTCTCTTCTTCATCTCTCCTCACACCTGCTCTGAAGCTCTCCTGCTTCCCCTGTACTCTGGGCCTTATGCCAAGCTGGGTAACACAGGGGAAGCCCCTTCCCTCTCTGAGCCTCAGTTTCTTTGTCTGTGAATGGGCCAGTGACGAAGCCTGAGTGGAAGGACAGTTGCAAGATGGCTGGCACACAGTAGGTGCTCAGTAAATTTTGGTTTGTTAGACAAGTCCTAGACTCCTCCACGAGCAGCAGAGGTGAGGCTGAAAGGGGCCTATAGTCCCTCCACCACACAGCCCTTCTCATGACTTCTCCCCAGGCCCTCCAATCACCTGGGAAATCAGTCCTAATTCTGCTGTTTCCCAGCCAGTTCACTTGCTGCTTCCACCTCTTCACTGAGAGTCCTCGGGCCTCACAGGTCAGCACTAAGGGTCATCCTGTCCACCATCCAGGTTCTAGTGAGACCCTCCCCTAAGCCGGCAGACAGGCACAGTCCTCAAGGGGATGGAGACAACTGGGAATATGTTATCTTTCAGGTCCCACCCTTGGGAGTCCTGTCTTGCTTTGCTGGGGGGTCAACCCTACCCCTCTGGGACTCAGTTTCCCACCTGCACAAATACTCAGATCCAGGCATCCCTGTGGACGTCTGGAACACCATGAGTCAAAGAGGTGGTACATAGTTCAGTTCTTTGTACGTCTCTTCTGCGGGAGCTGGGCTGAGTCAGGTCCACACTCTAGGGTGAGGACATCTCCTCCCGCCTCCCCAGCACAAGGTTGGATGCCAGGGGGCCTGGGCTCAGGCCCACCATCTGCCAGCATGGCCCTGGTCTGGCCTCTCACTCCCTCATCTGTCCAATGGGAACTACAACATGCGCTGTGCAACAGTCACATGAGGGGAGGGAAGTGCCTTGGAGACTTGAAGCATCACAGGGAAACAACAGATGGTTAAGTGGTACTGTGTGGAGAGCAGGGAGAGCGTGGGCGCTGGCAGGGTGCTTCAACCAAACCATCAGTCAAACCATAAACACCTATGGAGTGCCTACGTGTGCCAGGTCCCGTGGGCACTGAAGCTGCAGTAGGGAGCAACCGCCCAGCCCTGTGGAGTTGCCTGTCCAGCGCGGAGAGTCGTGCTCGAGTTGAAGCAGGTGTGGGTCAGTGCACAGGAGAGGCCAGCTGCTGTCCTGGAGGACGAAACCTCCAAGACCCCCACCCCAGAGAACCAAGGGGTCATGGAGCTCAGACACCCTCCTCTGAAGGTTTCCAACTGCTCTGAAGAGCCCTGGGGAGAGTGGGGAGGCAAGACTGAGGGCCTTGGGCCCCCCACACGTCTTGGATATTGGAGTTCTGCATCCTGTTGTAGTGAATGAATTCTGCAGTTACGGGAGGTTGCTCAAGTCCAACCCTCTTCCTATATAGACCGGAAACTGGGGGCCCAGAGGACTTTGCCCGGGCCCCCCTCTCAGACCTGCAACCTCTAACCCCAGCCTCTGAGTCTAGCTCCAGGTTGCCAGAACATCCTGGACCCAAACGCACACCTCTCTCCGCCAGCCCCACACTGTCAATTGATTAATAATGACATATTTAAGACGGTAGCACGAATTAATTTTTGAACTGAACCATTAGTGAGTAATTAATTTCTTTGCTCTGGGAAATGAAGATATCCCTGACGAGCACGTTATCTAAATCTATAAAAGGGGAGAAATGCTGAACAGGCAGCTCCATTAATGCAAACATTGATTTTTATTCCCATTTCTTCCTCTCTTCCTCGAGGACGCTTCCTCCCTGATCTTCCCCCCACTTTGTTTTTGGGTAGCATCCATTTTTCCAAGAAGGGGTGGGGACCCTTGAGAGGGAGACAGCTCTCAATACCTTCCGCGGTAATCAGAAGATTGTATGTGCTCGCTGCAGCCAAATAATGTCCTTAGTGGATGCTGTTAAGGATACAGTTGCTGTGGAAACGCGGGTGCTGGACCCTCCAGGCTGGGACGGCAAACCTGGAATGTGCATTTTCCTGCAAGCTGCGGGCGGCCTGGGCGCGCTGAGAGGAGAGAGGTCGCGCTGTGGTCCTCCTTGTCCGCTGCTTCTTTGGGTGGGGGCCTCCTTTAGGAAGTCCTCCAAGATGGACATTTCTCCATGGGCCACCCACTCTCCTCCCACCTCCACCCCACCGTGCAGTTGGCCAGAATTGGTTCTCCCCTCTCCCCACCCCCACCAGCCTCCTCCACACACTTCCTCGACTGCTGGGTTTATTGTCTCTGCTCCAACACTGCCAGCGATGCGTGACTCTGGCAAGTGACTTAGCTTTTTGGTGCCCTCACAGCTAAAAGATGGATAATGCTCATCTCTTTTTTAAGCTGATTATGAGAATTTAATGAGATAATGAATGTATAGTGCTTAGGACAAAGTCTGGCCTGAGGAGGGCTGATCAGTGAGAGATATTACAACTGTGTGAGTAGGGCAGAGGGCATGCCAGGAGCAAACCTGCAGTCAGATCTGATTTGGGTCTGCACCTTGCTTGCCTTTGCCAATGGAGTCCCTGCAAATCACAATCTCTCACCCTTGATTTGTCTTTTAAATGGGGATAGGGCTGATTATCCAGGCAGGGTGACCACACCTCCTGTCTGTCTGTTCCTGTCTATACCATCATCCCTGCATAATTATGAACATGGGTGGAAGAAGACAGTGTTATCCCCAAAGGGACTTGGGATCCTGGCCTCACAGGGGGCCGCAGACTATCTGTTCTCTGCTCCTGATGTTGTTGCAGCCCCAGCAGCCAGCACATGAGGGCCTCTGCTCTGAACTCAGAGATGAAGGGGTGAAAGGAAAGGTGAAAACTGTTCACTCCTGCCTGGCCCCAAACACCAGCTCTGGTGGGGCACTTCAGTCCTTTTGACCCAACTCAGCCCTAATAGGTGTGCTGGGAGAGAGTGTGGGCAGCAGCCTCCAGGGCAAGGCTCTCAGGCGCTCCCTGCACACCTCACCCCATTCGGGGCTCACATTGGTCCTGACTTGGAGCACCTAAGTCCTTGCCCATCCCCCCATTCTTTAGCGCCTTTGGACCAAGGTCACTCAGAAGCAGGCAGCCCTGACAGATCATCATCAAGCCACCTCTTAAGGCTACAGACAGGGCAGGGCATTGGCTGACTTGAGGGCCTCATGACACTCGGGCTCTAACCTGTAAAATGGGTAGAAGAATCCCCACCTGGCTCGCTTTTGGATCACACTTAACAGTGCACGAGAAAGGGCTCTGGAAACGCCAGAGGATGAGCACCCTGTGAGAGGTGGCTCCCAGAGCAATGTCTGTGAAGCCAGAGCTGAAACTGGGGTGGGTTCTCAATCTTTCTTTTTTTGTAAAAATATTTGTTTAAAATTTTAAAACTTTAAATATTTATAAATAACTATGTATATATATATATCATTATATATATATAAATTCCCATAAAATTCCCACCACCCAGTCTCTTGTAAGCCATCTCCGACATGTTGGGCTGGGTTCTCTTAAAGGCTTTCGTAGTGTCAGTCAAGTTTCCATGGGAACCATAAAACTCCACCCGTCCACACAGGTGAGCAGAGAGGACACCCTCCGGGGTGTGAGTTGTCTTGGCTCTGTGGCTGGCCTCCTGGAAGCCTCTGAACCAGGTGCCTCTGTCTCCCCACTTATCAAAAGACACCCTCGAGCCAACTCTGCCTGCCCCACGGCTGCAGGGAGTAGCTGCACGCAGGGCGAGGTCTGTGTGCACAGCCGAGACGAGTGAGGGGCACACGCAAGTGGTCCTGGGCTTGAGGCCTAGGGTTGCTTTTTCCTGACTCGGGGACTCTGGACAAGTTAGACCCCCTCGCACCTTAGTATCCTCTTTGCCCAAAGAGTACTGAAATATCCATTTTATAGGCTGTGAGGATCAGCAGTCAATTGTATGAAGCTCCTAGTGCACAGTAGGATCCAGAGAGTATAACTCCTGCTGTTGTCAATGGTTTCACACTGAAATAAAAATGTTACCCACATGAGGGATGTGATTTTCATTTTCCTTCAAGAGCAGTGTGCCACTGGGCTGATTGGAGTTTGGGTGCCCTCGACTGGAAGCCTCCTAACCCTGGGCCCTAAATCTGGCCTTTGCCCTCATTACGTCCTGCCTCCCTGACCTCGGATGAAGTCCCTGACCTCGGATGAGGTCTCTCTCCCCCAGCGTGCTAGTTGGGGGTGAATTGGGTTAGAGGGGCCAGAGTGTCCCACCAGAACTGGTATTGGGAGCCAGGCAGCGTGCTCTTGGCTTTATGTTCCCTTTCTCCTCTTTGTATCTGCCAGGAGCCCAGCAAAGACCAGATAGGCCCCTAGAGAGGCTTGAATAAAGGAACCATTTGCAAAAGTAGCAAAGGGGGTGGTGTCTACATGCAGGGAATGTCTTAGCTTGTGCCATTGAATTGCCAGACAGAGAGGTTGGTTTCATAGACTCTGGGGACCTGTGAGAGTTCCCCAATGACATACTACTACAGTTAAATTTGTGTTTTATGAAGATCACTGTTGACTCTACAAAGGAAAATCTCTTGGGGAGTAAGAGTGGGGGCATAGAAGGTGAGGCTGGAGGAAAGAGGCCACTGGGAGGCTGTTTTAGGAGTTCAGGTGACAGGTAAGGGAAGGACGATGATGTGATGGTGGATGAGAGGAGAGGATGAATGTGACAGCTTCAGAGGAGCTCAGAGAATTTGGTGAGAGATCTGTTAGGGGGTAGTTATGTAGAGAGGTGAGGCTATAGCACGTGGGAAGAGAGTTAGACCCCTATTTAAATACGAATTGGGAAGGGAAAAGTAGTCTTTCTGGAGGGACAATGGGCGGTTGTAAGGCGTACCCTCCCACTGTCCAAGCCTCCCTCATGGCTTTCATCCTCAGACCCTTGAACCCCCACCTCCATGCTGGGCCAGGAAGCTGTGCCCTGGGAGGAGGCCCCCAGTGCTGCACTGGAGCTGGTTTATGGTTCACTGCGGCTTGTATGAAGCATGTCTTCCCCACGCTGTGTTCAGTGATGTCATGTTGGCAGCCTGAAATCAGCCATAGTGGGAGTATTTACAGCGCAGAAATTGGCAAATACTACAAACCAAGGCTTTTCCACCTTCTCCCTGCAGTTGCAGGTTGTTAAACATCAGTATATCACTGAACCCAGAAAGCAGGAGCTGCTGTGCAGTATCTCCGGCCACCAGGTCATTTGCCAGGCAAACATCTGCCTGTGTGAGGCCGGCAGAGCTCTACTTACTGCCTGCCCGGAACAAACAATTTCAAGGTAGATTGGTTTGCATGCCAGGAGCCATCCCAGGTCCAGGGGAAGCTTCCTGGAACATCCCTGATCCCTTGGAGACTCCTCAGACCGGGCTCCAGAACATTCTCATGAAGGCTTTAGACAACTGGAGCAAGTTGGGCACGAGCATTATGTCCCTTTTACATTTGTGAAAATGAAAGTCTCAGAGGTTGGTGGCATCATTCAATTCCATTTTTAAACCCCCATCCAGCTGAAGAAAGTGTGCACTACAAAGATAGCACAGGTTTTACCCCTCTACCCTGAGACTCTCTCCCACAAAGTACTTTGACTTCTAACACTTCAGATTAGCTTAGTCTGATTTAGAGCTTTATATAATTTAGAATCATGTAATATGTTCTTGCTTATGTCTCATACTTGTACATGTACATGTAATAGTATAGTCATGCATGGCTTAATATCTTGGTCAAGGATGGACTACATCTAAGTCAATGGCCCCATTGGCTGTACCATCTAGGTCTGTATAATTCCACTCTATGACATTCACACAATGATAGAATCATGTAAAGGATGCATTTCTCAGAACATACCCTCATTGTGAAGCAACACACTAATGTTGCCCTTCATTTTTCACAACTATGGAGTATTCCCCAGCTTATCCATGCTCTGTTCATGGAAGTGTAATTTGTTTTCAGTTTTTAGCTATTATGCATAGTGTTCTGAATGGCCTAGGATGTAGATTTTGAAGACTACATGCATACATTTCTGCTGGCTGTGTAGCTAGGAGTTTGGGGACTTTTCATTTTGATACAACAGACTGTCACTTTGGTGTGGCAGTTCCTGAATGAAACTCTCTGCTCTAGATAAAATTCTCCCAAGGAGGTCCCAGTGTGGGATGTATGTGTGTGTTGGGGGGTAGAGTGGGGAGCAGACACATTCAGGAATACTCAGGTTGAAAACAGAGGTGCCAACAAGAGAGGAAAGATCAAGATCCTGGGGGTTCTCAGTGTAGGGACGGCCTGTATCTGGGGAATGGGCACGTCTGGAGGAAGGGGTATCTATTCTTAGGAAAGAGTAGAGTCCACAGAAGGCAAGGCTTCCCCTCAAGGGGCTGCAGGAAATTGGGAAAACTGATCAGGAAGGCCTGGAGTAGAGGCCCAGGTTTGGACTCCTGAACTTGGGGTCTGGGGTTCTCACAGGGCAGCCTGTAGAGTAAAGATTGGAGGTGGGATTGTGTCTGTGGGGGATACTGAACTCAGGGAGGAGTTCCCTTGAAATCTGACCTTGGGAATGGGGTGGGGGATGGTGGGGGAATGAGAGTAATTAGAGGGAAGCTGTGTGGCTTGGACTTCATAGGAAGGCCTGTACGAGAAGTCCTGATGGGGATGAGAGCTCCTCTGTCCAGACCTCCTCTCTGCATGAACTTGTCAGACTGAGAGGCCTAGGGACTGGGCCTGGGCAGAGGAGCGGGACCCAGGAGATCCTTTGCACCTTCCAGCAGCCAGTCCAGGGCAGGAAGGAGGAACTGTGGCCAGCATTCTGCTTCCCTCCAATGTCCCTCTCAATGTTCAGGCTGGATTCCTTGGAGTTGCCCCGTCCTTGAGGGAGTAAAGTCTCCAGGGCCATTTCAGAGGTGGGTAAACTGAGGAGAAACCACAAGATAAGGGTCTGAGGAATTTGACTGAGGGGGCTGTATTTAGAATCAGAAAGTCAGGTCCAAGTCCCAGCTCCTCCTGCCCTTTTCTGGGTGATCCTGGGTGAGTCCCTCCTTCCCTGGGTCTCAGGTCTCCATCCATTTATACGGGGGCAGCTGACCCTGAGGCCTGACCTTCCGCAGTCTCTACCCTGGGCCTCCTCCACAGGGAGAACTGGGGGATGATTAAAGGGATGATGGATGAAGGAAACCTTGAGGAGCCCAGAGCACCAGACAAGTATGAGGGGATATTACTAGTCACCCTCTATTTAGCACGTGATCTGGCAGCCTCACGATTTATTACAGACATTATTATTAATGACATTAATAATGATGCTGACAACACCATCCGCTGCTCATACTGGGCTTTGTTTTCATTGGAAACACAGTCCTCCCATGATGTGCACCCTTCTTTGTGAGTGCAGGATTTTACCCCCCAATATACAAATGGTAAACGGAGGCAGAATGCTGCTGTGTAACTGATCAGGCAGTGTTAATGAGTACGTCAGTGAGGGAGCCAGCAATACCAGTCCAGAGCACTGGATTTTTAGTTCCAGACTGCACTGTCCACACTCACCTTGTCTTATATGATTCTAAGGCCGTGGCCTTTTCCTGCATGTCCCTACCAGCCTTTAGACCTAAACTAATGAGCCCTGGGTTGGCAGCTGACAGGTTTGGGTTGAAGCCACCTTTTCTACCTGCTGGCTGTGTGGCTTTGGGCAAGATATATGCCCCCTAAGCCTCAGTTTCCCCACCTGCCCCACTGGGATGCCTAATCTCCCAGGGTTGTGGTGAGGGTTAGGGACGTTGGTAGAAGTACTATCTCCAGGCCTGAACAGTGGATGCGCTGTGACCAGTGTCTCTCCCACAGGCCAGAATTCAGCAGGCAGGGGTGGAGGATTATTTTTCCATTGTTCTGGGCTGGAAAGTTGCCTATGGCCTCCAGTGCCAATTTTCCAAAAGTCCTTTGTGTGTGTATGAGCAAAAGGAGCGTGTGTGTGTGTGTGTGTGTGTGTGTGTGTGTGTGTGTACTGTCCCAGAGCAATTAGTAAACATTTTACCTGAAGATCCCCAGGTGAGTTAGCAGCATGATGCATTGCCCACGTCGGGGGCCCTCATCTACTCTCCCACTTCCTGTCACAAGCAAAGACTGACCTCCTCCATGGCCTCCCTGGTTCCCGCCTTGCATGTTGAGCTGCTTCAATCTCCTGTGGTTCCAGGAAGGCAGAGGAGCTGTGGCCGCACAGTAAGTACCTGAATAAGCTCAAATGCTGGCTGCCAACCTGAGCAAGTGAGAGTCAAGGAAGGTAATTCCAGGCCTCTGCTTCCCGTTGCATTTCTTCCCTCACCTAGGTGCTGAACTTTGCTGGCTATGCACCTGTCCCTTGCTTGGCCCCCAAAATGGGCCCAGCAGCCTCTTAATTTTGGTTCCTCTCGTACTTTGCATTATTTGCTGGCTTGAGAGGGCCTGATTGTCCTGCCTTTGGGTCTTTTGCCTGCTGAGTTCTCTGCCAGGATTGCCTTTCCCCTCACCCCAAATCTCATCATTCACTTCTTATTTTTTATATTCATCACAAATGTCACTTCTGGAAAACATTCCAAGACACCCCTCCTGGGGCTGAATCATTGTATGCTCCCCATTTCATGTTCTTATAGAATATAAGAATGTGAGAACTCTTGTATTCTTCAGAGTTCTTACCTGAATTTGTACATAGTTATTGATCCATTTAGGGATCTTTTCTTTAGTGCCCATCTCCCTCTGGAGCCTCAGCAGTGAGAGTTCATGGTCACTGTCCATTGTGCCAGTCCCTAGCATGGCGCCCAGCACAGAGACTCCTAAGGCCAACCTGTGAAGTGGTCACCGAACAAATGTGGGGTGTGTTCCTGCTCCTGCTTTTCAACTTAGGAGTTGACAAATAATGAGGTGATGTCACTTGGTCCAAGTTCCACTTGCTAGATCCATAAAATCATGCAAACTGCCTCTGGGTTTCAGGCCTACCTGGAGGCACCATTCCTACTCTCACAGGTGTCAATCTACCCGAGCCTGAAGACAGGAGTTTTACCCCCTTAAAAGGAAAGCTGATGGGGTCCTGATGCTGTGTCAGCAGCAGTCTGTGAGGCCCAAATGACCCAATAGCTTCTTGTGTTTTTTGCGCTGGCCCCTCTCTCTGGCAAGACCCATGTGGCAGCATTCTGACTGGCTGGCTCCTGGCTGACCAAGAATCCATGTGCTCAAGTTTCCCCATTATTCTGCAAATTCACATAGAAGAGGATGCTTGTACTCACTCCTCCATATCTTTCTCCTAATCTCCATGTATCTCTCAGGGGTGATTCAGGTCACACCTCCTCCAGGGTGCCCATGGGGCCTGCTTTCTCCTGCAGACTGAACAGTCTGGGACTTTCCCTGTGCATTTTGAGAATGTGAGAAGCAGAAACAATATAGAGCCTAGTGTATCTAACTGGTCGTCCCATACATGAATTTACAAAGGGCCAGAGAGGAGGAGTAAACTGCCCAAGGAACAAAATTGATTACCTGCAGATTTGGATCACGATGCAATTTTAAAAATTTGTGTTTTTCTAGTTTTATTTGTTGATTTTTTTTTACCATCTCTGAGATTGAGGGCAAATGAACAACCTCAGGAAATGCGGTAATAGACACCAAAAATTGTTTTTAAAAGGATACATCCTTTTGAGCCTAAGGAAGCAATTTGAAATGGGTGCAAAGATTTATGTATAAGGGTGCCTGTCATAACCTTGTTTATGAAGGCAAAAGACTGGGAATAGCTTAAAGGTCCAACACAGAGATTGTTTAAATAAATTATGGTGCATTCATGTGATGGAATACCATACAGCCATTAAAAATGATAGCCTAATAAAAGAATATTTGATGACATGGGGAAATGGTCACAAGATATTAAGAAAAAAAGCAGCTTGCAAAACAGTATGCTCCATATGCTTCTGACTTTGCTAAAGCAGTCATTGAAAAGAAAGCCCAGGGACCCTGAGGTTATTTATGTTATTGTCTTACTGCCTCCTAGACACCAGACTCATTAATTCCTATTTCAGTGTGGTTCAATGGAAAGCATGAGAATTTAATGTCTGAGAATCTGATTCTGAGTCTAGTCTCTGACAATTATTAATGGGGTAAACTTGGAGTTCTGGGCCTCACTTTCTCTCTTCTGTAAAGTGGGGATGAGAGGATTGAAGGGATTTTAGATTGTGCATGTGTGAAAGGCTTCAGTGAACCAAACACAGATGTGCATATATTGCGAATAATGGGTATATTATTACCTAATTAAACCGAGAACTCCATGAAGGCTGAGCAGGTAACACTCCTCCCTGCCCATCTGCTGTGAGCACAGTGCCTTCCACACTGCTGCACAGGGATGTGATTGCACCTGCCCACCAAAACCTCAGTCCTGCCTCTCCTTTCTTCCTGGACAGTTCTGCCTGCCCTGGGCTGGGCCTCACCTACAAGGAGAGAATGCTAAGGGTTATGAGGGGCCCCGCCTCCTCAGCCTTTGCAGGACCCAGCAAGCAGCCACTGGTCGGTGCAGAGGGCCCATCAGGAGAGACCCTGAGGCTGGGTCCTAGCCAGGAGGTGGTCCTCTGCACCTAGCACTGCTTTAGAGCCCTTTTCTGACTCCTTGGACTATGTGAAATGGCGGTGTTGCTAGGCTTTAGGGGCATTGCCTGCCTTCTGTGGGGGTCTCTGGCCAGGCCCAGGCTGGTACTACCCTATTATTTGCCATTGCAGTGTGGGATGGGCCAGTCACATCTATGCTCTGAGTTTTGCTTCAAGGGACGAAATCCCCCTGCCCCGGAGGGGGCATAAAGTGCCCATGAGCTGCCTGTTTAGGATCTGGCTCCTCTCATGGGCTGCCCCTCTAGTCCCTCAGCAGAAGAGAGATTTTCAGGCAACTCAGTGAGAAACTCAAGGCTTTGGGGGGCTACCCAGAGGGCAGGACTTATGCAGTTAGATTTCTTTCTAGTGCTCACTCTCTTCTATACACTGTTTATATACTTCTGCTCTGTGCTGGCTTCAGACAGCACATGACAGAAAGTAACAAGTGAGGCCCAGAGCATTGAAAGGTGCTGTGGAAGATGCTGTTTGGCCACACGCAGGGCCCCTGTGCTCAGACTTGGGTCTCTTCCCCAGCTGATGTGCCATGAGCACTGCCGACAACTCCCAGAGACTCATTTGGGTCAGCTGGAATTAGTCGACTGACAGGGCCGAGAAGCCACACCGCTCCCCACTCCTCTTTCCAGTGACTGCCCACCCGCTGGGACAGAAGCCCAGCCCCTGCCTCAGGCAGGACCACCTGCGGTGGGGTGGGGTGCTGTGCTGCCCAGTGCCTTCAACAGGCCAGGACAGACCGCCCTTGAGATCCTTCCATACCCCTCCTCTTCAGCTCTCACTCTCTCACCCACCCCCTTGAGGGTTTCCCAGAGAAACACCTCTGTAATCTCGTGCCCCTGAATCCTTGCCTCAGGCTCTGCTTGGCAGGAAGCAGACAGGAGACAGATGGAGACCTGAGACCAGTTGGCTCTTAATATATCTAAATATAACCTGTGTAAACACTACCTGTGGAGGCTCGATGCTTTAATAGAACAGTCACCGAGCATATTGTTTTTGGAGAGAGAGAATAACTTGAATGTACCAGAAAGCCAAGGAAAGACTGAAGTGAAAGATGAACCTAGAAATTGTGGTGAGATATGCCTGGCCACTGCAGATGCCCGCAGCCAGGAGGACCGAAATGCCCACAACCAAGAGGACTGGCTCTGAAGAGTCTGCATTCAGAGAGAATACCAACCAAACTCTGACCAGAGTGGGCACTATCCAGGACAAAATCGTTGCTATTTGCAGGTTTCTTAGCACAGAGAAATCTGTCCTCAAACCTGGCCCCAGTCTCTTCTTGATGCTTTATGTTACCTGATAGTTTTCTGGGAAATTCTGTTTCACTTGTCTAGAATTGGATATTTTGCTTGCAACCACAAACTCTAAAGGTATAATGCTATTTCCATGTAACAGATAAGGAAACAGAGGCTCCAAAGAGTTTTTGCCTGCCTGAGGGCAGACTATGAGGCAGGAAGGGGGTCTGTATGGGTTGGGTTGTGAAGGTTGGCTATGCTGAAAGCTCATAGCCATGAAGCACAGTGCAGCTGGCCTCACCCGGATCTACAAGTTTCCAGGCACTAGGGAGCCTGGGTTATCTGCCACTCCCTCAGTGCGAGTTTGGGGTTCATGACACTTTTGTTCCTGGCATTGAGTGTTTATTCAATTGTGGTCTGGCAGCTGGAGAACAGTCATGAGATGTGAAATATGCTGCCCTGGGCCAGGCAGATAACTTGGAACTTCAGCCAGAATGAACAGTTTGCTGTGGGTGGGGTGGGACTGGAGATCAGCTGTGAAGTGGAGGCAGAAGCAACCAGGAGTGGGATGGAGGCTGCACATAGGTCCAAGCCAGCAGGATAGGAAAGAAAGGCCAGGCAGGTGCAGAGGGCAGAAATGTTCCTCCTAACCCTGGCTTTCTCACCTCCAGGGCTAGGGTAGGCCCCAGAGGATTGCAAGCTCTGCCCTCCTCCTGGTGATACCCCCAGTCTCACACTGTCTTCCAGTATCCCTGTCCGCCCCCAACACCCTCATCAATCACTGGGTAAAAAAATCCCTGACTTTCTTGCATAAGCAATAAGCTCTTTGTGGGGAATTACCTAAATTATAATCCAGTTACACAATAATTACATTGGGATGGCTCCGTAACTACAGCATTAATTAACTTTGATGGTTCCCATAAATTATGCAGGAGATTGATAGTGGGGAGAGAGTGGGTGCAGTCCAGTGGGTGGGAAGGTGGGGCTGAGAAGTCCTGGAGGCAGGGGCCCCTGATTGATGATGGGAGAAGGAAGAAATGTCCCCAGCCCATATACCCCTCACCCCCAAATATAGCCTCAGGGCTGGATGCCATCTTCAAGGTCAACTACCCCAAACTTACCCTCTCTACTCTGGACTTGAAGCTTCCCAGTGGATGCTCTGTGATTCACAGAGTGAATCACTCTCTTGTACAGAAGCCACCACCTCTGAAGTTAGCACCCTAGACTAGAAACAAACATGGATGCGGGGACTTGGGTCAAAGTGCTTGACCTCCCTGAGCTTCAGCCACACTGTCTGGGAAGAGGCAAGGTCAGTGTGGCACCATGCTCTGAGACGCAGATGTGATGTGGAACACAGCCCCTAACCCAGGCCGCCAGCAGGAATATAGTGTCTATCTCCAACACAAGCCCACCTTTGATTTCACATTTTCTAACAGCCACATTAAACAAGTAAAAAGAAAGAAATGAAATTAATTTCAATAATATTTACGTTCATCTAATATGTCCAAAATATTATTGTGAAATTGAATCAACATAAAGCATTAATTTTCCATGCTGTTTAAATACTAAATCTTCAAATTCTGGGGTGTGATTTACATTTACGAAGCTCAGTCAAGTGTCCAGGGCCACCCAGGGCTAGTGTCTGCTGAACTGGCCAGCGCAGATGAGGCAAGCTCGGCACCCCATTGATGCTCAGCACCCTTTTGTCACAGCAGGAGCCTGCCAAGCCTGTCCTCCCACTGTCTTCCCTCTTCTCTGCCATAATTCCTCACACTGGGGAGGGGTGTCACTCAGGTCTCCCCTTGGCCAAGCAAAATGCCCCTGGGACCTCAGTCTTACTGGTTGAGCACATCCAAACCATTAAGTCCAGTCTCCCAACTTTAAAAACAAAACCTGAATTGGACCATTAGTTTAGGTGGCCCCGAGGCAGAGGCAGAGGCAGTGATAAGGGCTTGGGAACAGGTACTTGATACGGGAGGGGACCCCAGAAACATCACCAAGTTTCCGGAGAAGAGAAAAAGGAAATGGGTGTGTTATTGAGATGGACACTGTAAGCTACTGGGGCTCCATTCGGTGAGATCTCCCCAGACACAATGGATGTCTCCCAGGATTGTCCCCGGGGAAGGTGGGGGGCTGACATTTACCCTCTGGCTCTGTCCCTACTGGTGGAGGCTGGCTCTGCAGCAGGCCCTGTAGGAGTTAATTCCCCTTCATTTGGGCTAAGCTCCTGTGCATGCTCAGAGGGGTCCCCTGGTGCTGGGGTGCAGAGGTTGAGATTGATGAGAAAGGGGCAGTATCTCAAGATCCACTGAACTATAGCTGTATGATTTGTTGCTTCTCCTTATGTGCTACACTTCAGAAGGAATTTAACAGAATTTAACAGAATTTAGCTCAGGCTTCTGTCCCTTCTGGGTTAGCACCACTGGCTTGTTTTTAATCTCCTCTTTTTCCTCCCAAGGCCAGCCTCTCGAGCTTCCTCATCTCAAGCCCTTCCTGCCCTCCATGTTTCCCCCAGGCCCAGATATTTCCCACCTCTAACTACGGAGAACTTTTTAGCTCTGCTCCAGCTACTGCTTCTACCTCCCCAAACTGAGCCCCATCACCAGGTACAATACACGAGAAGCCCCCTTGCACAGAACCCAGGCCCAGTGGCAGTTCCATGACCACAGTTTGTGACATTAATCCTGATGTGCAGACCAACACATTTTTTTCCAAATACAGTGCTGTCACCAAGAAGAGTTCCCAGAGCCACTCCAGGAAAACAGAAGTGTGTCCTTCCCTTTTGTTTTACAAAAGGCAGATGAGGCCAGAGAGGGAGAGGCCCTGGCCTAGCAGACATGGGACCAACATCTGTTCTACCTTTTCCAGGGCCTGGGCCTCGGGTGAGGATGGTAGCAGTGTTATGGGCTGCATTGCTGCTCCCTAGGATTTGCATGTGGGCAGGAAATACCCAAGCACCCACATCCTGGGCTCATTTGTTTGAAGAACTAGACCTGCAGACACCATAAATGAGACAGAGCAGATACACTTGCAGACAGGAGAGCTGGGGAAAGGCCATGGACTCAGCCCTGGGGCAAACCTGGCTCATTCATTCTGGCCTCTGAAATGTGGAAAGTTCCCAAGCTGCAGGTAGACATCGTCTCATTTCACATCAAACTGCCACCACCTCCTTTCTCCTGACCCCACAGCACAGGGGATCTTCTGAGTCTCATTGGTCCAGGGCTGGAAAGAAACCAGAGTGGAAATGAAATTAGACAGCACACACATTAGCTTTGGGATTAAAGTGGGACCTTCTTCTTAGCCTCTCATGGTTGCTTGCTGTAATTTGTGACCCTGCAGCAGTGCTGCTGCTAAATATTTAACAACCATCTGCAGAGGGGAGTAGGGGGATGAGTGGGCAAGGGACTGAGGGGGCCAGAAATACAGTTTTGTAGTTTTTGCCGGTTTCCAAATCACCATCTCCCTTTTCTAGCTACTACCCTAAGGTCTGCTGAATCTCAAAGTTTCTGAAAAGCTAACAATCGGCTCTCTGGTCAGCTATGAGCTGGCTCCAGCAGGAAGTTATGGTGAGGGGGACTGGGCTTTTGATACTCTACAAGTTGGCAGATTTGAGGGCTTATCCAAAAGAGCACTGTGAAGAAGGTGGCAATAGCAAGAAGATATTCTTATCTGGTGGTTCTGTTGACTTCTAGGGCATTTTGGCTAATTTTGTCTAAAGTTTGAAGGAGTTACTATTGGAGTTGAACTTAGAGCAAGGAATATTCTTTTTTAAAAAAGTGATAGAATTCAGAGAGCCAGAGACTTTAGGGGTAATCATATTAAAAGCCTTACTTTTAAGTGCTCTCATAAAGCCCTGGTTGTTAACAACCACTTTGCCTACTGGCCCCTCTGTTCTGCTAGAGGACCATCTTCTTTGCGCGTAGCCCCTTTATCTTGTTTAATTCTCTCCCCACCAAAAACCCTGTGCAGAGGGGCACTCAGCATATACGTAGGATGCAGGTTGGTGAGGCGGCCTTCGACTTGGCACGGCACAGACCTGTACCTATTCATCAGTTAGTTGACTCCACTTACTATATGCCAAACAGTACTAAGTGAGTCAGTGGACTAGCTCAATCCTCACATGAACCCCAGCACCCAGGATAGCAGTACTATTTCCCCCCACTTTGTCAGACAGGGAAACTGAGGCTCAAGCTTGGGAAAGACTCTAGTGTAAGGGGGTAGGCTGCAGCAACAGACGGCTTCATTTATAGTCTGGTTCTACCGCTTTGGGCAATTAACCACTTTGTGCCTCAGTTTCCCCATGAGTCAAATGGGACTGCTAATAATTTCTTTCCTGTTCCCAGAGGAAGTCCTGCCTCTCCCAGGGTTTCTGGGAGGATCAAAGGGGATAATGGATGTGGACGCTCTCTGTAAATCACAGGGTGTTGTACAAATGTCAGGCATTAATACGTGTTGACTTGAACGCCCTCTCTCACAGCCCCTCTGCTCTTCAGAAGACATGGTTCTTCCAAAAACCAATCCCCTGGGATCAAAACTGGCATTTCCTAATCCCCTCCAAGCACAGAGGCAATTTGATGTCCACAAAAGACTTCTTAGGAGAATTCGATGACCTGATTAAAAAGAAAGTTGTGGGGGCAGGTGTCTATCTCATAAAAAACATCGCCGAGGCCCCATCTTCAGTAAGGCTGTCCAACAGGGAATTTCTTCCCTCAGAAAAATATGTTAGGATTACTAAATAACAGAAAGACTGAAAAATATAGATTAACATAAACATAAAAGTTAAAATATCCTTTACTCCCACTACCCAAGGAGAATTGTTCTGAGGGAAGATTCTGAGCTATTACGATGCTAGATAGAAAGTCCTAGATCACATTCCCTTCCACATACCCCCACCCCCAACCCTGTCCCATGCAGAGTCCCTGACTGAAAAAGCAAAGTCTGAGGAACAGTGGTCAGGTGGGACTTCACATGCTACTCCATTTATAAATTTACTAATAAATATGGGACTATGTAAGGGTCAAGATAGAGAACCCAGGCCTGGAAGCCTTTAAGAACTTTCTGTCCCTTCCCCCTGATCCTCAAATATAAGATGGCTGCCTCTTCAGGGCAGGACCAGCCCACTTTCCACAGCCGGCAGTGATGTGGTTGAGGCAGGACAAAGAGCTCACAAAGATGCTCATGGCTTTCCAGTATGGAGACCTTGCCCTCTAGTGCAGGTGGCCCCCAAATATCCTGGGCTGGGACAATTTACTGTATAAACTCCCCTTCTATCATGGGCTATAAGGGGGTGGGAGAGAGACCAGAGAAAGGAAAAAGTGTTCCCTTGCCAGAAATAATCGTGGTTAACATTTTGGGAGATAGCCACCCCTAGTCTACTTCAACTGTTGACCTGACAAAATTACTTTTCTCCATCATTGTCTTTTAAATCTTAGTTTATTTTATTTGAAGAGATAATCCCGGGACATGATAAATAATTCAAACAATACTAAAGAGGATTGATGGAAAATGAATTTCCCGCCCATCCCTTTCCTCATCTCCCCCTTTCGCCTTCAGAGGGACCTGTTGTTACCCTTTATTGATTCTTTCTGAAGATGGTTGAAAGGTGTGAACATGCAGATGCATAATTCTTCATGGCTCCTGGTGTTCCAGTGAGAAGTGGGGAGTACCCGGATCCATTTGACCAAGATTTTTTCATTGGCACTAGGCATTCATTAATAACTCTTGATCAGCACTTAGATAAACATCCTTAAGGCATTTCCTTGATAAATACGAGGAGCAGGATTACTGAGTTAAAAAGTGCTCATGAAGATGTTCAAATCTTCCTCTTTAATTGCTCTTTGGAAGGATGTGCCAGTTTTCACTCGGACGCATAATGTACCATCACTCAAACCAGTGTTGGATTTAGAGAATCGTTGGCAATTTTCTAGGTGATACATTGCACCTTATTATTATTATTTGAATTTGTATTTGTTAGTTTATTAGTGAAGTTGATGATTTTTAAAGTTTCCTTCCAGTTTATTAAAACTATAATAATGAACCATGAATCTGCATGCACTGAATCTGTTTTCCCCAATGATCTGAGAGGGAGCTAGGACCCAACACTGCAAGTTCTCTGCCCTAGAAGGTGGACCCTTTCTTCTCAGCTCTGGGCCTGGAACATCATTCTCTGAACATTGACTCTGCCCATACTCTCTCCATCCTGCTACAACAGTAAAATCAGCACATAGCGGGTGCCTGCTAAGAGCCAAGCATTGTACCTGAGCTCTCGTGCCAGCAGCAAGCCTGAGGGACAAGTTGCACAACCCCAATCACAGTCGAGGAGGTGCAGACCTGGCAGGGGCAGGAACTTGTTTGCAGTCACTCAGAATAGGGATTTTTACCCAAGTCTGTCATCTCTGAGGCCCCTGCTCCATGAAGGCCGAGTCATTGAGTGGGTGGCTGATTCTTGGTGCTGTGGGAGAGCTGGCTTTTATTGGGGTTCTCTAGGAGCTGCGGAGGAGGTGCTGTGGGCCTTCTGGCTACCCCAAAGGGCCCTGGGATCTTCAGTGCTCCCCCCACCCTCAACCCAGGAACTCCAGGTGTGGCCCAGAGAGGGTAGAAGAGTCAGAGGGCAGAGGAAAGGGAATGCAGATGGAGGCAGAGGAGAGATGAGCCCCCTCCCTGGCTGCGCAGTCGGCAGAGCCCGCTCCCAGGATGCTGCTGCCTGGCTGGGTTCGCTCCATTAGCACAAGGTTAATTACCGCCAATGGGACAGGTCTGCTTTGGCAGGTGGGCAAGCCTCTCTGGGCGTCTCTAGGCCTCACTAGCTCCTGACCAAGCTCATTCGTTATGGTGAGACAGGTCCAATGGGACCATTTTTCAAAGGCAGACACCCAGCCTCCCTGTGGGCTTCACCAAACACTCCCACGTCTACCCCAGGACTAGCACAGACGTTCTGGTCAGACTCTGGCTCCTGACCCCAAACGCAGATGGGGGGCTTCTTTGCACAGAGGTGTCCACTTCAAAGGGGTCGTAGGCCAAGGTTGATTGGCAGCCCCGAGCCCTGCCTTTGCCCCCAGTAAAGATGTCTAGTTTGAGATGTACCTCCACACCTTGAAGCAGACAACTGTGGGGGAGACCCGATTCTCTCAGTCCCGCCTCTCACTCCAGCCACGGCGTGGGCTCCTGTTCTGCACGGGTTTGACCAGCTTCCCACAGATTCAACTTGACAGTGACTCACCTTATTGCAGGTGTGAATAGTGTCCACTCACCATGGCATGGGCTCCTGTGTGTGCAACTGGGAAATGTGTGTGTGTGTGTGTGTGTGTGTATGTGTGTGTCTGTGTGGTTAGGGGACAATTAGCATCCATATGGTAACCCTTGGCTGTGGAGTTGGGAACTGATAGGTTAAATACTCCCCATTTCTTGTGCTTCAGAATAGCTCTGAACCAAGGCTTCTGAGATGGAGCCCCAGTTGCCAGCTGCTGTTACCCGTATGATAACACACCATGGGATTACCTCCCTCCTTCCCTATTTTGCTCACCATTTTGCACCTGCTTCCTAGGATCACCTCCCCGCTTCCCCAACTACCTTCAAGCAAGTCATTTCCTAGATTCCAGTTCCAGGGACCTCAGACTGAGCCCCAGAGTGCCTCAGAAGACTGGCGCTCAGGAAGGCACTTGGAGCTGGGGCATCATGAGTCAGACAGCGCAGGGACTCATTGCTGGCGATAGTGGCCTGACTCTTGGGACCAGCGCACACACGAAGGCACACAAGGAAATCAAATGACAAGGTGACCCAAATTCCTCCTGCACCCACAAATGTATCACCCCCAATTCAGACTTATGGTGATATATGGAATTCCCTAAGGCCAACTGATCACAGAAAAATTAGCATCAGTGGATCAGCATGGTGACCCCTGGAGTAGGTCACTGCCCATCTCACCAAATCTACCTTAGTTGCAGCCCTAGCCTAGGCCAGGCTCTTTCCATCCAATATGAACCTCTCCCCCTGCCCCCTCTACACCTGTTCTGGACCCAATTGCTTAACTAGTGCCAGTCATCTCCTCGTGGGGGGTGAAGGCCATTTTCCAGGACATCCTTGGAGAACTCGGGCTGCATCCACCCACTGGAGAAGCAGGAGCTGTGATCTGCCCCCAGTCCACTGGTTCCAAAGCCATGGCTGTCTCCTGCTCCACGGGGTGTCTTCTCTCCTAGGTCCCTGCTGCACGGTGCGGGGAACATCAGCACATACTGGAAGGAAGGGGCCTGGCCAGCCACTGGTCCTGCCTCTGTTCCGCATCTCCTTGAGCTGGAAAGACAAAGAGGAGGCGAGCTGGGCAGTGAGTATAGGAGGCAGGGAGGCCTCGAGGCAGGCTCCAGCCCTGCAGGCTGACCCTCCGCAGGCCTGCGAGGTGGCTGTCCTGCTTCCCCAGCCAGGTGTCTGACCTAGGGGAGGGCAGCCTTGCCCCTTCCACAGCAGCCCTGAACTGGGCACCTGTCCCAGCCACACACATTTCCTTGCAATCACGTTCACTTCTCAAAACCCCAGCTGGTCCCCGCCCTGCTTGGAAAGGGTCTCTCTCCATCCAGAGGAAAATGTGAAGCCACAAGGGGAGGGGGTAGCATCCTCTCTCCTCCACAAATGAAGAAGTCAGGGTCTTCTGCACCAATCCCTGTCCACACCTGCCCACTGGATTTGGCTGTCCTCTCCCATGGGGTGGGCAGGCAAAGGAAGGCAGGGGACCCACATCTGGCCTTTGGCCACACTCTGCTGTTTATCTGAGGACCTGCCACTCTCTCTTGGAGGCCACACTTCATCTGCTCACACATTGAGGAGGGAGTTGGGGGCAGGCAGGGCAAGGGAATGTTCCTTCAGGAAACCATTTTTTATGTAAATGGAGAAACCAAGGCCCTGCACATGCAGGCAACGAGGCCACAGAGATAGATGAAGAAAGAGCACTACCCAGGAGTCAGACCGAAGGTGAAATCCTGGACTCTGAAAACAATTGTTTCTTCCACACTGGAGGCCTGAGCCTAGGAGCTGAGGAATGGGGTGAGGAGAGAGGAAAAAGTTGACTGGAGATGAGACTGGGGCATTGGGCCTCCATGGGAAGGCAGAGTTCCCCAAGTGACTGGGCCTTGGGAAGGGATCCCAGAGCCAGGTCAAGGAAGGGTAGATGAGGCAGGGACAGGCCCCTCCTGAGTCCTCTTGGTGTCACTGAGACTCTCCTGGCCAGAGTCTGGGCCACGTGCCGGGGTAGGACTGGTCCTCAGCCTCGCGATTCCTGCTCACTAAATAAACACCTGCACCTGCACTCATTACTCACCTTCCCTGCCGAGCACATCACTCCTGGCTCCCCATCCTTCTTTACCTTGCTGCAGTGAGCGCCACCGTGCAGTTCTTTTGTCCTTCTTGGTAGTTCAGTGGCCCAGTGCAGCCAGGTCAGAACTGGAGTTAGGACTGGACTCATCATTGTTGCCCAAGTCCAGGGCCTGCCTGTGAGTTATTCTCACCACCCCACCTCCCTCCATAGGGCCCCCCACCCCCATCTTTGGGAGCCAAAGTACCAGCGTAGGGGGATGTTGCAAAGAAAGTCCCATTAATCATTTATTATGCAGAGACACTGCCTTAGGCACTGGGGATCTCTCCAAAATGTCCTTGGGTGTGTCCGATTTCTGGGGAGCACATACATTAAGGGAGAAGTAGGAGTGCAAGAGAGATGGGCTTCAGGGTCCACAAAGGAGGATCTGGTCTAGGGGGCTCAAGAAATCTTCCTGCAGACAAGGCACATGGTGGATCCTGTAAGGATGAGGCTAAAATACTGCTGGGGAGTGCTGAGACCTTTGTTTCAGAAGCCGGTGGTCCTGGGCAAGCTGCTTCTCCCCTCTGGCCTTAGTCCTGTGAAACCTTGAAGCAGTGCATGGGCTGAAGGCAAATGCTGACACCCTGGCTTGAACTCCTGGGTCACAGTTGCCTCTGTGGGAGTGGAGGGTGTTGCAACAGGCTGTGAGGGAGCCCCCTTAGGACGAGGCTGCAGGTGGTGGGAGGGAGAGATGTAGGCAATGCTCTGAGGGACATGTACCCCTCACCCCCTCCCCAGGCTCTGATTTCCTGCTCTTTGAAGAAACACTGAGACACCAGGAGACCTGGGCGCCAGCCCTCTACATACTCTGTTCTGCTCCCCTAGACAAAGCAGAGCATTGCTTCTCAAGTGGGAGGCCTGTGGGGTTTGCTGCCTCATCATCCATCTCACACATGCAGAAACAGAGGGTCAGAGAGGCTCTGACCCTACCTGAGGCCACACAGCTTGGGCAGGGCCAGAACTGAGCTGTGGACATTAGCCAGCTGACAGCAAGTCAGTTCTATCTCCTGCTGGGCTCAGGCAGCAGGTTGAGGGAACCAGAGGAAAGTGGCCCCTCCTGTAGGAGATAGTCACGCTCCTCATCCCAACAAAGGGAGGATGGCCCTCTGTTCCCTCAAAGTCCTGGTTCTTTAAGAAATTATGTGATTCTACCCGGGATCCTAAGCTTTTTTGGAGCTGGCTGTTCCCAAGCCTTAGCCAGGCTGCAGCTGGAAGTCTGTTATTATTCATTGACTCTCTCCAGGGCAGCTGGGAAGCCGCCTTTTAATTGTCTTGTCTCTGTCCATTCTTTTATAGAGAAAGAGACTAAGAGGCAAGAACAATCATTATAGATCAGGGCCTTGGAAAGGAAGCTCCTCAGCCAGGGTCTTCCACCCCATGGAGGGAGGAGTCCTGGTTGGGGGAGAAGCAGGCTCAATTCTTCCACACCCAAGATCCACATGCCAGACTTGTTGCCACAAGCCCCAGAAGGAAGATTGCACTTGGCATTTGGTTCCACGTGGTCATGAACTAGGGATAGATTTTATCTGGGAATGACTAGAGAGTGTGTGTGGGGTGGAGGTCAGAAGATACTAATATGTGGACCCCAGATCTCATTCTCTGCTTTTCACCGCCAGGGAGAGTACAGGGAACATAACCCTGGGATTCAGAGATCATCATGTCATCTATCCATCGACTTACCCATCCACGCACCCATTCAACAATCCATCCATTCAGTTCATCTGTCCATCCATCCAGCCAACCAACCAACTGTCCATCCATTATTCCGCCATCTATTTACCTACCATCCATCCATCCAACTATTATCCGTCCATTCATCCATTATCCATCCATCCTCCAGTAAGCTCGGGAAAAACTGGCATATCATACTTTTCAAAGCAACTTCTTTTTTCTTATCTCATCAGATTTTTACAACTGTTTGTTTCCATTTGACAAATGGGGAACTGAGGCAGGAGGGGGACGGGACTTTCTCAAGGGCAGACAGGGCAGAGCAGTTTCCTGGATGGAGGCATAGTGTGAAGCCTTCAGTGGAATCTTGAACAAAGGCCTGAGCTTAGGTTGCAAGTGGGGACTGAAACCCAATCTGTGCCCTGCTGACCAAGTGGTAAGGAGCTGGGTGTACTTGGAGGATGGGGCTCCTTTATTTTTACACAAATTCTCATCATCTTGCCAAATTTCTCAGCTGAGGATTCTTTTTGAATTCTCATGAAGAAGCTGTGTGGGCTGTTGGCAGCCCTGAGCTGGCTGATCTGCAACTGGAGGAGCTCCCTGGGGAGGAAGGGGCAGGAGACTGGGTCTGAGGAGAGGCTACTCTGCTCCCAGTGCTCAGGAAGGGGGTCTACACCCCATGGCAGCACAGCTCAGCCAGTCCAGAGGGGGAAAGGCTTGTCCCTCCTTTAAACCAGACACTGACCTCATGCCTAATGGGATGTTTATACTGGGGCCCTTAGTTGGACACTCCTTATGCTCATATGCTTTTTGGGGATTGCCAGCTGCTCAGATTACTCTGGCTGGCATTTTTATATTTTGGTGCTTGTGTTTTGATTTGGTTTGTAATCAACTTTTTGGAAGTAAAATTTATATACAATAAAATGCACCCATTCAAATGAAGAATTTCATATGTTTTGAAAAATGTATATACATATATAACCACAGTCACAATATAGAACATTTCTATTACCCCAGAAATTCATTTCCTGCATTTTGCAATTAGTTTCCCTTACCCAACTTGGCCCCCCCCAAAAATTTCTGTTTTGCATTCCATCAAAGGTGACTAGATTTCCCTTTTCTATAAATTAAATCATACCATATGTATTCTTGTGTCTGGAGTCTTTCCTTTAGCACAGTATTGACTCTAGGCTACGTGATTCCACATGTCTACATGAAGCAAGTTTGGCTATTCCACTGCATGGCTTGGCTGCAATGCATTGATCCCTCTACCTGTCGATAGAAACTTGGGTTGATTTTAGGCCTTAGACATTATTAACTGTGTATTTGTGTACAAAACTTTGTGTGAACATAGGCTTTCATTTTCTCAGGTTCACACTTAGGAGTAGAATTGCTGGGTCAAGGATAGTTGTAAGTTTTGATTTATAAGAAAGTGTCCCACCTTTTGTGATGTGGGTGTAGCATTTTATTTTCGTCAGCAAAGTGTGAGCATTCCACTTGGCCCACATCCCTGGCCACACAAAAGGGATCATCAGCCTTTTCCACTGGACCACTCTAGTGTATGTATGATGATGTCCTGTGGTTTTCATTTGGGGCCTTATTTAGGTGACTCACCCTTTGCCTCACTTACACCTCCCTCTTGACCATGAGATCTTCTAGAATATTGATCCACCCTTTGCTGTCCCCTAAGACCTGCCCAGCAGACAGGGCTACAATGTAGGTATTGAGTCAGTGTTCAGTAAACATAGCCAGGGGCACAGCTAGGATTTTCTGCTTTCAAGGATTTTCTGCTTTCATCACCTTTCCAAGTCCCAGTCTCCTCATTTGGGAAGTGAGCACCTTTCTTCCTTGCCTGGTTCGCAGGACAGTTTTGAACTACGATTTCAATGAGCTGAAAGAAGCACCACCACTCTGGGGACAGGCAACACGAGCACTGGCGGGGGGCTTAAGCATGTTAGCACCTCACATTATCTTCTTATCACATCCACTGTGCAAATGTGGAAACTGTGGCTCAAGTGTGGAACCTGAGGCAGAAAAGCACCAGGTCTGCATGATTTGAAAGCCCATTGCTTATAGCTGTAATAGGAACCACCGGGTGTAGTCACCCAGGACCAGGACAGGGGTTTATTGTCGTCCCAGTCAGCAGACAGAACCCTGCTGCGTGTGCACACGCCCAGTTCCTTCCACCCCTCCCTGCAGCTCTTCCGGCACTTCTGGTCCCTGGGGCTCCACGCCACGTCTGTCGTTCCATTATCCTAAGCGGCCTCCCCAGATCCCATTACTTCACTGCTGTTATTATTTATTCATCGATGGAGCCCTCAGCCTGTGGATGGGCACTTACCTTGATGTCCCTGACAGCAGGTCAGGAGCCCCACTCAGGGCGTATTAATCACCAGCCGCGCCAGTGGGGAGACTGCATCCCCTGAGAGAGGAGATCACTTTGCTGAGACAGAGGGCTTGTCGGCATGTCCATTTTCCCCTAGAGGAATCTGCCCCTGGCGTTTTAGAGCTGCGCAGACTTTACAGAGCATTTGTGCAGGCAGGGAAACTGAGGATCGGTGTGGGGAGGGGACCCCTCACCTCACTGAAGTGCTGTCTAGGACTCTCTCCATATACAAATGCAGGATGATAATAACTCCGTTTGCAGAAAAAGGGCTTTACAGTTTGTATCTATTCTCCTATTTGATGTTCATAACACCTCTCAAGACCAATAAGGGCTTTTGATTAATAAATGACAGATAGATAGATCGATAGATAGATAGATAGATAGATAGATAGATAGATAGATAGATAGATAGATAGATAGATGTAGATAGACAGATAGATATGATATATGGGTAGGTAGGAAGGTGGGGGAAAAAGAGAGAGAGAAAGAGACTCATAGAAGAAACTAGTGAATGTCGGGGTGTTAATAAATCACTAAGGTGGCTTACCGGGAAATGTGGCATTCATATCTTGCTTCTCTCCTTT
Source organism: Talpa europaea (assembly GCF_964194135.1). Classification (NCBI taxonomy): domain Eukaryota; kingdom Metazoa; phylum Chordata; class Mammalia; order Eulipotyphla; family Talpidae; genus Talpa; species Talpa europaea. The sequence goes on along the minus strand of NC_140077.1, from coordinate 42,732,599 downwards.
CATCCCTTGTGACAAAGACTTTTCTGGTTGGCTAGGACAGAATGTCCTTAGGGGCTGGACTTCCTGGCCCTGAGAGGGCCTTGCCCCGTGCTGGGCCCTTGGTCTGTCACCTCCAGGTTCTCAGGAGCAGAGCCTGGCTCGTGGGCTGCTGGCTGAGTAGCTGGTTGACACACTGGTGTGGAGGCTGGAATTGGAGATGACCTTGCCTTTCACCAGGACATGAACATAGATAGCATTTGCCACTGAAGACAGCTGCCTCAGAGTTTGTGGCATGTCAGGGTGGTTAAATAGGAGCCCCACCAATGTCTGGGAGCTCCTGGGAGCTCCTGGAAGCTCCTCAGGCTTTCAGAAGAAGTCTCCCTGGGCCCTTACTTGTAGGAATTCTGCCCCACTTGAGCCCCTCTAGATCTTATTGACAGTCTGATGACTTAGCAGATGGAGATCACCTCCAATCAGCCCCTAATTCTGCTCTAAAGTCCTCCATGGCTCCTTATTGCCCTCTATGAAAGGAGTAGATGGAGCTTGGAGGTTGAGACCACCTTCCACCACTGCCTTTCATAAAGGGAAGGAAATCTGGTATTGAAGAGCACCTAGAATGCTCTTTGTAGAGTATTTTTTAAATACCCATTTTGTAGGAGGTAAAACTGAGGCTCAGCGAGGATATGTAACTGACCCCAGGCCACACTTCTAGGAAGTGAGAGCCAGGAATCACACCCAGGTCCTCGTGTCCAGACTCCAAGCCCTTAATCCAACTGAAGGAAAGTGTGCGAGAGATGGCACAGTTGTCTTGGAGGAAGCACTTAAGGAGGACAGGAAGGATGTTATGAGGAGGCAGACCTCAGCTCAAGACATTCCATACTGGCTGTTGCTGGAGAAGTGAAATGAGCTCCCCATCATGGGAGTTATGCAAAGGGATGCCTGTTGCCCATCTGCTAGCATGTCGTGGAGAGCCTCTGGCTTGACATCAGTAGACAGATCATTTAAACCCACTGGAGGGTAGATTGTGTGGCCTTCACTAAGAAGTGGTCCAGCTGGACACTATCTGCTAGACTCACCCACCCACCACTGGGCCAGAGTTCCCACCACCCGCCTGTTTGTGCCTTCCTCTGGCCTTGTTGCCAGGCAGAGCTGGCAACAAATAGCCAGTGCATGCCAGAGCTCCCTCATCACACCTGGGGAGGGAGACTGGACACAGTACCCTCCCACTCTGGCCACTGGCATTTCTCCCTGCACCCCAAAAGCAGCCAGCACTCAGCCACCACTCAGTAATTATCACTGAGCAGTCGGCGGAATAATCCACATAGACTGGACCGTGGGGGACACAGTACAGATTCAAGGAGCTTTCTCCAGCTAGGAGGGGAGCAGAAAAGAAGAGACTGGTGCCTGGATACCAGTCACTCTGCTTTGAAGTCAGTTCACCACCCTGAGATGAACCACAACAGCAGCAGCTGGTACCCACAGAGCACTTGTCATGTGCCACAGATCACCTCACACGCACCATGCAATGGCCCTGGGACGTAGATGCTATTATTGGTCCCATTTTACAGACAGGAAAGCAAATGCTGTCACCTTCCCAAATCAGTTCCTAAGTGGTGGAGCTAGGACCCACTATCAGGCATTAGGAGTCCGGAACCTGACTCGTAGGCCACCAGGAGGCAGGCAAAGCGAGTCGGCTGTGGGGTGGAGGAGAGGGTTATGGGAGCAGGAGACAGAAGCAAGGTTGCCAGAGCCCAAGAAGCTCAAGCCTCTGTGGGGCCAGGGCTCGAGGTCTTCTAGAGGAAGTAGGCCTGAGCAGGTTTCCAGAATATTCAGAGGCACAGTGCAGGCCTTAAAACTAACATTCACTCTGGAGCCAGACAGGGTAATATTCATCCTTGCTGCTTACTTGCTGTATGAGCTTGGGCAAATCACTTCACCCCTCTGAACCTTAGGTACATTTTCAGAAAAATGGGGCCAATAATGCCCAACACCTGGTGCTCTGAGGATCTAGTGAGACTGACCACTTCATGGCCACAGGAGAAACAGGGATGGTGTGGCTCCCATTCCAGGCTGTGGTCCCCACCTAGGGGGCTTCTTCTGGGTGGGGAAGGTGGAGCCATTTTCAGGGCCTGAGCCTGAGCTGTACTCTGGCTATGCCTGGAGCACAGGGTAGGGAGCAATGGTGCATTTGGATTATTTTTACTGGAGAGAGTTATTTTCTGCTAATCTAGGTCAGCCCAGCCAGGGGGCAGCATGAGCTGTCTTTCAGTCCAACTGCATAAAGCAGATGGCCTGGCCCACTGTGGGACTGAGAACAGAGAGCCAGCATGGCCTTGGAACTGTACAGGGGCTGTCTTAAACTTTTGCACCCTGGTTTCTCATTGCCCCCAGATGGGAGGTCCAGACAGCTCTGAGGTGGTGGTCCTGAAGCTAAGAACAGAGTCACTGGGACTCCTGACTCCTTGAGGACACAACCCAGGCACTCTGACACAGGCTTGCTGTGTGACTTTAATGAGTCTTTCCCCCTTTCTGGGCCTTTGGTGTTTATTGTTGGCCTGGTGAAAACTGAGAAGTGTAAGGAGTGATGGAGATGTGCACACAGTAGGCCCTCAGGAACTCGGCCAGCGAGGGAGCTGGTGCAGCTTGAGGTGAGGCTTATGGGTGGCCATTTCCTTGGTCTCAGCTATGGGCAGTAGGGCAGGAACTCAAGCGATTGTCAAAATCTCTGGGAGAGCCTAGCCCTAGCTCATCCTGACTCAAGGCCTCCAGTAGTCCAGGCCTGACCTTCTTCCCTGGCCTTCCTGGATCACCACTCATGTTGTTGAGTATCGATGGTTCTTTCCTCACTCATCCTTGGACGATGTGGCTAGGAGTCCCTATGGTCACTCCAGCCCACGATGGCCTGGCCTTGTTTGCATCTGCCATTGTCTTTTGAATGATCTCTCTGTCTCATTCTGTTGTCCCCAATGGGAGTTTGAGCTCCTTGGGGCAAGAGCGGAGCAGAGACTGGGTGTCCCAAGGTGTGGTCCTGGTCCCAATCCTTCCCCCCAGCAGCTGTATGATACTGAGCGAGTCCCCTGGGCCCCCAAGTGCTCTGGCCCTCTCTGGCTACAGAGGGCAGTGAGCTGCTCGCGGTCACCAGGAGGCCAGTCGCTGCAGAGAGGACAGGCAGCCCTGCCTGTTCAGCAGTGCCTCTGCGCTGTGGCCCCGGGGACTTCCCCCCCCAGGGAGCCTGGCAGATGGGAGATGAGTGGGGGCAGCGGGACACAGCATCAGGCCCCCTGGGTTTGCCAGGTAATTATGCATTAGGAGCTAATATTAATAAAGGCTCTAGGAAGGGGGTTTTAATTCCAGATCTCACCACCAGATTATTGCACATGAGGGAAATATCAGGCCCCCAAACTCTCTCTATCCCTCGCCCTCCGTCTCTAAGCAAGCTGCTGTTTTTATTAATTCTGACTGGATTTTTCCAGGCTGGGCAAGGAGGGAGGATGGGAAGGCATGGGGGGGAGAAGGTACGGGGAGAGGTGGAACAAGGCAATTCAGAACAGACTTTGGAAAACATGGACGCACACGGAGCCGGTGCCTTCCACCGCTCACCACTCTTTTCCCACCCCACACCCGCCCAGCCCAGAGTGAGTGTCCCTGGGGGTGCAGGCCCCAGCTCCACCTGCACCTGCAGAAGGGGGCACCTCACCCCCACTTCTCTTCCTCCACTCTCAGCTTCCTCCTTTCTCATCCCTTCCTCTCCTAAGACTCACAGTCTGAGCTTCCTGCACACCCGACTCCCAACCCATGGCTCTGACTACGGGAGGGACCTAAGAGTGACACTGCGATTCAACCTCTAGGAATTTTCCCCCCAAACAAACAAAGTAAAAGGAACGTTGGAAAAATCTAAATGTCTATCAAGAAAGGTTTGTTTCATTTTGGTACAACAGAACCCTGGACCACGCTGTATGTAACGAACTCAAATAATCTACAAGGTATGTCATTGAGGGGAACAAAGCAAGGTACAGACCAGCATGCACAGAGTGCATGTACCCTCTGTGTACAAATACACACACACACACACACATTCTTCTATATGCACCTCATGACCTAATTCAGCATAAGTTTGTTGTAGATGATGGAGGACAAGAATAGAAAGACTGGAAAGGAGGTGTCCAAGACCAGACCCTGACTCACACAAGGAGGTGGGGGTGGAGGGGAATAACATGACATTAACCCAGCTGTAGAGGTCATGACCCTTAGGCACCAGTGCCTTGTCACAAGACATGGAGATTGGGCCCACCCCGGAACCTCTGGTCCCTTTCTAGTTTTGCCTGTTACCCAACATCAGCAACGAGCAGGCCACCCCACGGAGGAGTGACCCCTCCCAAAGAGAAAAGACCTATATCAATGCAGTCTCCACACATGCTCGGGGCAGCGCTCCCACTGCCCACCTGTGACTATGCAGGTGCCTTGTCTCACCAACTCTCTCCCTCTGCAGGGCAGAAGATTTCTGGATGCCCATGATCTGTACCATGCCAGGACTTCACTTCACTGACCTTGTTCAGTGGAGGCCGCTCTCCTCAAGGCCGCCCGCTTGTGACCATGCAGGCCTCTCTTAGTAAACCTGTCCCTTTCTCTTTCCCACACGAACTTGCTCTTTAAATATAACTAACGTCTCTGTGTCATGGCCGCGTGCCGCTGAAACGGGAGCTCTGGTGAAACATTTCCCAGAGTGAACCCAAGGACCCCGCACTTCAACAATCTCATCCGTAGAGACAAAAGGAGAGAATGTGGAGAAAATGCTTGATGGTGCCTTTTGCATAGTAAGTGCTCAGTTAATGCTTGCTGTTGCTTTCATTTGGCATCTGACTTCCGAATTTCTCTCCTTCCACCTGGATGCCTGCTGGAAAGAGTAGGGGTGGCGGTGGGGGAGGGGAGTAGTGAGAGGGGGCCCCACAGACCAGGAAAACCCCATAGCTCCAAGGCCCTCAGGTGGCAGGCAGAACAGCTCAGGGCCAAGTGCACAGTAGGTGTTTGCAGCCGGAAAGAGGGAATACTGTGTGTGCTGCTTACCTTAATTGATTTTTCCGAAATGCAAATAGAGGCTTGTGGGCTCACCTTGTGACTCACCTCAGACCCACACTGAACCTGTCAGGGGACCTGTCAGAGTCTCTGGGCTCTGTTTCCTAAAGTTCTGGGAACATATATGTATATGCCAAAGATGACTTCTGAGTAGGAGCCCCTAAGTTATTTCTTTCTTTCTGCAGAATGTGCTCCATTAGCTCAAAAGCCTGCTGTGTGAATTCAAATTGTTACCCATTCAGTAGTTTAAAAAATAGCCCAAACAAGCAGATTTTAACTATTTAGTGCTCTATTTATGACCTACTTAAATAACCTTGCCCACCCCCACAAAACCTCACTCCACATCCGATGGCCATAATAAGAAAGCGCTGCCAGAAGGCCGCGCTCCAGCACAATTGGATCCAGCACAATTCCTCCCCTCCCCCACAATCCCAGCAGAATAGCATCACCGAGACACTAAGTCTATCCAGTCCTGCTGACCCCTTCCCTTTTAAACGCTGCATGTCACGCTGTGTGGGACTTCCCTTCTCAGGCTACCTTGTCCACACACCACCCAATAAATCTTGAGTGTCACTGTCCCTTGTGGTTACACATGTGTCATGGTTAATTTTATGTCAACTTGACTGGGGTTAGGGATGCCCAGATAGCTGATAAAACAGTATTTCTGGGTGCATCTGTGAGAGTATCCCCAGAAGAGATTAGCATTTGAATCAGAGGACCCGAATAAAGAAGATGTTCTCACAGAGAACATCTCCAATCCATTAAAGAGCCAACTGGAACCAAAAAATGAATTAAGTGCGAATTCTTTCTCTTCTTGAGCTGAGATGTCCATCTTTGCTGTCCTCAGACATTGGAGTTTATGATTCTTAAGCCATCAAACGCAGACTGAATTATACCAGATTTTCTGATTCTCCAGTGAGTGGACAGCACACTGTAGGTCTCCTCAGCCTTCACAACCATAGGAGCCAATATTTACACACACACATACACACATAGACACATACACACACACACATTACTGATTCTGTTTTTCTGGAGAACTTGACTAACAAAATTTTTCCCCTTATTAGCCCCAAAGTCACTTGAACCCCTGTAAGTCTCTCAACCTGAGGTCAGACTGGAGCCAGAAAAATCCAGACAGGCCTATCCCCAAGGTGCCTGGGCTGCCATAACAAAAGAGGAGAAGCTGGGGGTAAAAGACAGACCATAGTTACTTCACTACCTGTTCTCAGAGAAATGTGGCAGTTCCAGAGTGGGAAGCAGGTGCTAATGAAGAGGATATGGCAGATCTGTGCTTTCTGCTATCTGGAGGATGGGGTGGGGCTGGCAGAGACAGGAGGAGACCTTGGGAACAGGGAGAAGATGAGCAGGGCAGTCTATATGTGTGCACGTGGAGCAGTTTGATATTACTGAACAGGACGGACATTTCCTTATCCTACAGAATATGCATTCTCACTGGCTGAATAGAGAGAATACCCCAAAGAGAGATTCTTGTGCACATGTGCCAGAGAAATTAAGAATGAGCGTGGTGTTATGCATCAAGCTATGAAACAATGGCCCAAAATAACAATTAGAAATAATCCAGGTGTCTATTTTTAGCATAAACAAATAGACTGTATCTATTTACACATTAGAGTACTATACAGCAGTGAAACTGAGGATGAGAAAGCTGCACACAACATGGACAAATGTAGAAAAAAATTGGGGCAAAAAAAGTATCACAGAAAAATATATGCTGAGTTATCTCATTGGTATGAAGAACCAAAGGAAGCAAACTAAACATGATGATTTAAATGAAGCCACAAAGAAAGGCAAAGGGATAATGAGTGAAATGGGAAACAGTGGTTACCTCAGGCAGGGAGGGAGGAGGAACAGTTTGCAAGGCACATGCAGGGACTACCTAGGCAGGGTTTCTCAAACATTAATATGTGCACGGTCACCCAGGGGTCTTGTTAACAAGCAGATTCTCATTTAGGGGGTCTGGTGGGTGTTGAGAGTCTGCATTTCCTTTATACGTCCACATGCAGCTCTGCTGCAGGTTCAGAGCACACTTTGGGTAGTGAGGTTAAGTCAAGATACTGTAATGGTTTAGCCCAGGGACAGATGGCCCATGATACATCAGAACCACTCAGGGAGCTTCTTAAAAGCACTGATGCCACATTGGTGCAGCCTTTGTAGAAAATGAAAGGAGTTTCCCCTAAACACTACAAATAGGGCCTCCCTGGTGGTGCAAGGGGTTAAGTCTCAGCACTATGAAGCTATCAGTAGCCTCTGCAGCACAAGTTCGATCCCAGCCAGGGAGCGAACCCACATGGCGCAGCAGACCTCTCCTGTCTCGCCCGCTGCTCCCCTCAGCAGTGTTTTTCAGTCAATTTGTCGGTTCTGCTCCCCACTCTGTCTCTGATGAATCCTTTCACCTTCCTCCTGCGCCCTTCCCCCCGCATCTCTGGTCTAATATGCATAAATAAATAAAATAAATCTTTAAAAACAAAGATTAAAAAAAAACACTACAAATAGAATGACCCTATGATCCAGCAACCTTAGGCCCTCCCCAGACCAGTTAGCTGAGCATCTCTGGGGACAGAGGCAGGCGTGGATATTTGTCAGAAGCTCCCCAGGTAGTTGTACTATGCCGCAGATGGAGGCCACCAGCCCACCTCTAGGTCTAATGGGTAGTCTACCAGTGTTCCTTTAATTTTCCTCCTTTAGGCTTTTCATGAATGCTAACTTTGTATGTATGCGTCATACAAAAAATAAAAAAAATTAAGATTAAAACAAGTGTGTAGTGAAGGAGTCAAGCTGGGAGATGAAAGATCAGGGAGAAGACAGAGCAAGGCACTAAAGAGGATTCCTAAAAATGCTTCCCTCTATCACCCAGGAAGCCTATCGACCTGTTAGTCCTGTCCGTCTGCACAGCAGGCTCCTGCTGTGTTGGTGGTCAGCCAGCCAGCCATCTGTCAGTGCCGGGGTCAGTCAGGCAATAGCACAGTTGTTAAGTGGTGGGTTGGTCCATCAGCTAGCAAGTCAGTCCAGCTGTCATTGAGCAGGCCTGTCTGCTTTCAATCATCCAGTGAATTGCGCTGTATGGTGGTCAGCTGTTCCGTCAGTCAATGTTTTAGTCACTGCTGTCAGGCAGTCAGTTAACTATTACAAGGTCAGCCGCATTGTCAGTCATTCTGCGGGTATGCAGCCCATTGCTATGAGGGTTAGTGTGAAAGGCCTGTCTGCGTAGAGTGTCAGTGATCAGCATGTCAATCAATAAATTAGCTAGTTGGTCAATTATAATGTTAGCAAGTGTGAGAGTCAGTCAGTGAGATGGTCATGAGGTAGTCCAAGGTGAAACAGCTAGTTAATCAGTCTGCCATATAGATATTGTCTGTCAGCCCCCACAGTGGTGAGACAACTTTAGTCGGGAAACCCACAAGTCTGTCAGTCAGACTGAAGGATGCTAAGTTTGTTGGCAGTATTTGGGCAACCTATGAGTCTGTCAGTTAGACACTATATCAATCCAGTCAGGCAATTAATTGGCCAGTCCCCATGTCAGTGTTTGAGTCAGTGAGTCAGTGAGACAGTCTTCAGTCAGGCAATCCATATGCACCTCATTCACACGCTGTGTCAGCCAACCTCCGAGTCCATCAGTCAGACACTCCCTTTGTTGGCTCGTTGCCGAGTCAGTCAGTGAGATGTGAGAGCCGGTCAGTCCACACATCTGTCAGTCGAATGCCCACTGTGTCTGTCAGTCTGGTGACTGGTAGTTCAGGCAACGTGCCAGCCAGGCAGCCTCAGGACAGCCTCTGGCACCAAACTATCAAACTTTCCGGTCCACCAGCCCCAGCTCCCCTCTTGCATCTTTGTTACTCCTCTAACTACTCCCAGTCTCTGTGAGCAGCTTTCTGGGGAACCAACCTAAAGTAGAGATGATCAAAAGTACTGCAGACTTGGGGAGAACTCTGCGGCCTGCTCAAAGGTGAGGTTCTGTAACTATTATTATCTAAGAAACTTCCCAAGGCTCCGGAAAGAAGAAACAGTCCTTCAATAGACAGCGTTCTACTTCCCCCCCGCCAATTCTCTCTCCATTAATGAGGTTCCTGCCACAGAGAAGGGGCTCTTCCCGGAGGCCGGAATTGGAGGAGGAGGCAGGTGGTTAGTGAACTGTTGCAGTCAGTCTGGGGCCTGCCTGGTTAGTCATACTTGGGGGTGGGTGGAGAGGGGGCTGTCCTGACCAGGAGCCATCTCCTTTCTCTCACCTGGCCCTGCCCCTCCCTTGGGACATCATGTCCTCCCACCCAGAAGTCTGAGCTGCCCCCTCTGGATAAGCAGAGAGAGGCAGGGGCAAGTAGCCACGGTGGGCCTGAAGGAACATGGATTTTATGTCATCTCTCATTTTCATCTGCTGTGACTCAAAGAGGAAAGGAAAAAAAAACACAGTTGCTGAGTCTACTTTTCATTTCAAGGAAGTTGCATTTCCATTATCTCATGTAACTTCCAGGACCATGCAGCCTGGCAATGCTCTCCGCTTTTAGATGAGGGCATGAGGCTGGGAAAGAGCAAACTCTGACCCCAGGTCATTTCCAACCAGGTGTCTGGCTCCAGGGTCCACAATCTTCACTGTGCCAGGCTGCCTCTCTAGGGCTGGCTGCGGGCTTTCTGCTCCAAGCTTCCCTTTCCCTTTGATTCTACGTGACTGGAGAGGAGACATCTGTGTTTCTCATGCTCTTATGCTCTCTGCTCAAAGCAGCTCTCTCCTGCACTTGTACTTAGGGACGACCATGCCTCGCGCCAGACTAGAAGAGACAGGGGTTGGATAATAGCATTCCCCAGTCTTGGGTCTGCAGTAATTGGCTCATTCTTTTATAAACTTCTGAATTTATGGGACTGGAAGGGGGATTGGACTTTATTGGTCTGCATCCAATCTCATTTAAGGCAGAATCCCTCCCACAGCATTGAGTCTGCACCCTCTCTGTGTTACACTTTCCCAGGGACAGGATGCTCATGACCTTTCTAAGGAGTCTTTTTTTTTTTTTTCCTATTGTATAAGGGCTTTGGTCCTTGGAAAGTCCCTCTACCTTTTTAGCTCAAACTTTCCGTCTCAATTGCGCATTCTGGTACCACCTAGATCAAGCCTCAAGTTTCTAGAGGGCTGACCTGGCTTCTCAGACGGGGGATGGCAATAGCATTCCTGTTAGTTCAAAGCTCAGATTTCTTTTCTTTTTTTGAGGGAAAAAGCGTAATGCTTGAAAGAAGAGGGAAGTACAGTGCTCTTGGGTCAGTGTGCTAGACTGATGTCACTAATGACCTCAATTTGTCTCTCCTCTCTGTGTCTGCAGCTTTAAGTGGTGCCTCCCACACTGACTTGCTCTGGTCAATGGTAGCAAGCGTCTTACAAGAAGAGGCCTGTTAAGGTGGTTGTGCCTTTCCACATCCCCTCTTGGGCTCCTGCCGCCTCTGTGAGAACAAACCCAGGCCAGCCTGCCGCCAGGATATAACAGACACATGGAGCAAAGCCCAGTAGTCCCAGCCAAGATTGTCCGACAGCAGCAACCCAGCTGGTCCTCCAGCTCGCCAGGCATCCTCCCATGTCACTGGTGCCTGGTTCAGATCAGCCCAACTGCTCAGCTGACCCACGGACTCATGAGAAATGCTAGTTTTATTTTAAGCTACTAAATTTGGGCACGGTTTGTTACACAGCAATAGCTAACACAGCCAGCCTCCCTTTCCCGGCGGGATACCTTCAAATACGTTATATAATCACTACATTTCTCTCCTGTTAAGTAGGCTACTCAACTCTGCTCTTCCTCCTTTGAACAAAACAGTTAAATGAGATCATAAATGTGAAAGTGCATGGCTAAGTAGGAAGAGTGCAGGGAAGGGGCTTGAGCTCAGGAGGGCCCCGGGGGCTGGTTTGGGTGGCTGCTGTCCCGCTGGCTGCATGTCTGAGCTTGCCTAAGCAGAGGGCACTGCAGTTTATTAACCTAGCTCACCTCCCCGTCCAGAAGCAGCCTGGCAGGCTGAGTGATGGGGACAACTGGAGACTTATTTACAAACACAGTCCTTTCGCCTTCACTTCCTCAGTAAGCCCCGTTGGCGGCAAATAAATGAGAATCAATAGGCCAGTTATTAAACCGTAAATATCCCTCCCTTTAGGCTCTTGGACCCAGAGCTCTGAGTCTCTCAGCTGAAGGCAACACAGATGGGAGTCCCTTGTTATGAGCCTCTCAGCTAAGGGGGCCCTGTGTGCCTCGCATGGGGCCTCCCTCGGCCCCCAGTCTAGCTTGCCATTCTAGAACAGAGGAGAGACCGCGCCTACTTTTCAGGGTAGGATGGGTGCAGAGCTATGTTAAAGGAGCTCTCAAACCACCACACAAGACCTTGTAGTTCAAAAGGGGGAGAATATGTACGTGAGGCCCAAGCCCTCTCTCTGGCCTATGCTGAGAATCAGAATGCTTGCGTCGGAAAGGGACGGCAGTGTCTGCCGTCCTGTACCTGAGCATTCTGTGGATGGAGAGACAGCTCAGGCCCCAGAGAGGGAGTGTTCAGTCAAGCACGCATGCCCAGAATGTGACCGAGCCCAGACTCAGACCCAGATGTGTGGCCTGCATCCACTCTGTGCTTCCTCTGCTATTGGAGATGATGGCCCAGCCGATGGTAATGCTGGGGAGGGACTGGATAATAGATGCCAGGGGACAGGTGTGGTGAATATAGCTCTTTCTCAGGTCCCTCAGTGTCCCCCATTTGATGATCTATACTTTAGGCTGGGTAACCCAGGAAGCTGCTCACAGAGATTAGGAGTAGATAGAGAGGAATAAAGAGGGTGGGAGAGGGGAGCAGAGGCTGGTAAACTAGAAAGTTCCATAGTCTGGTGCCAGAGAGAAAAGGACACACACACACGCATGCATGCATGCACACACACACTACACACGCACACTCATACACAGCATTTGTGGGGGCAATGTTAGTCTTCCTGCATTCCTTGACTGCAAGCATCCAGGGAGCTTCACGAAGGAGACTACATTTGACTTGTGTGAAGGAGGATGGGAAGCACTTATGATCATTTATCCCTTTTGTACATGAGAAAGGAGTGAAGGCAATCTGGGGGGGGGGGCTTTCTGGAGGGGGTGACTTTTCTGGGATTCAGATTGTCCCTATCTTGTTGTGGCTTCCCTAAGAGCCCTTGTTTCTCTCTCTCCAGGCTGTTTGTAGCACTGAGTAAGTTGGGTTATTTTGGGTGCAATAGGGGGTCTTTTTTCAGTCTTCCATTCTAGCATTTAGTTGCCCACTCTGGGAGCTCAGAATGGGGATATAGAAATGGGTGGAGCTCTGCAAGAAGCCTCTCCCAGTTTTACCAGACCGAGAGGAGGTCTAGATTCCCAGAGGCAGGAGTTTTCCACCTGGGCTGCACTTAGAATCACCTTGGGAATATCTCAAACTGCCCATGAAAGACCCACCTCAGATCAATTAACTGAAGCGTGGTCCCTGTGAGCAAAGCTCAGACGTGGACACATAGGTATATTTCATTCTGTTATTCCATTAGTAGAGTCGGAGCTGGAAACAGGAACTTATACCCCAGGCCAACCTGGGTTTTATCTGTTTACATTTGACCTCAGAAGTGCTCCTCTGGCTGCTAGGGACAGCTGGCACTGTCTGGGCAAAGCTTGATCAGGCTTTACTCACGGTGGCTTATAGGAAATCACCCCTCATCTTCCAATGTCAACAGCACCTACCACCCACAGCATCCTAGCAGTGGACAAGTCTGAAGATCGGGGCTGGACCCTGAGCCAGGAAAACCACTGAATAGGATTGGCTCCAGCTGAAGGATGCCTCCCCACCTCCTGCACCCAAGGGATAATGCTGACTCCTCTCCACTCCAGTCCCTGGCCACTCAGTGATTCTGGTCCTGGGCCTGATGTGCCTTGTATTGCAGCGGTGAGTATTTCTCCTGCTCTCTGAGGGCGGTGTCTGGGTCTCCTGTGTGTATAACAGAGGAGAAGGTCAGAGAGCACCAGGAATGCAAGCCCAGGAACTGGACAAGGAAGGCCAAATCTGGGGTCTGCTTCATTCTAGTTGCGTGACTACAGGTAACTCCTCTGGGTTTTCAGTTCTCTTGTTGCTGAAACAGAGGGGGTGATTGCAATAATTAAAGTACTTCCCACATAAGGATATTGAGAGGCCTGGATTGGGTGATCCACTCCTAGCCCTTAGAAGAATGGCTGGCACATACAAGGGTAAGCTGTTATTTTTATCTTCATCCTGCCCATGATCTTTCTGCACAGTGATGCTTGCCAAAGGTAGGTTGCATTGAATAGGAGTAGCCACCAGCTTCTTTTTCCTGCCACAGATCTGAACCCTCATTCTGTATTTGGAGGACTTCCCGCTCCTGCTGGGAGGCAGAGCCTACCTGCTGTTCCAAAAACTGAAAATCCCAACCTCCCTTGCGGTTCAGATGTGGGCCCATTAGCTGAGGCATGCCAATTAGGTGGGCAATGGCACATATTCAGGACCTTGGGAATGCCATTTTGGTGGTGGGCAGAGGCCTCCAGGCAGCTATGTGAGCATTAGGGGTATAAGCTGTAGGTAGGGGTGTGCATTCCCGAGGTCCTCTAGACAGAAAAATGGGTGGCTTCCCATGCTCAGGGCAAGACTTCCTCAAACTGATTGGGTGGCATTGTGCAGTCTGGGTGTGTTTTCCAGCCCTTCCAGTGATTCCATTGTGCCCAGTATCCATGCAATAGATCCTATTGCTACTCAGTTAGTGTGGACTTCTGCTGCCTGCACCTGGGAACCCTACTGTATGCAAAGGAGCGTGGAGTTTCTATTGGACCTACAATTGGGCTCAGACACTTGTAAGATCCTGGGCCAAACTCTGAGGTGCTGAACTGCTGCACAAAAAAGCTGGAGCCAGGATTCATGCCCCTGGTGGGAGCAGCACCCAGTCTGCAGACACCCCTGGTCGCTGGCCTTGGCTTCCAGCACTTCCAGGAGAAGAGCTCAGCCCAGGGGCACACCAGAGCCCTGGCCACGGGTTCCACGGGGGATCGGGTACAAGTTGGGAGACAGAAGGGTATGTTTATGGTTTAAAATGCTCTACATCTGTTACAGGGCAACCCTGATATGAAAGGGGTTCATCCGCGCTTAAGAGGGACTTATAAGAAGGGCCTCCCCTGGTGGTGCAGCGGTTGAGCGCTGGGCTGGGAAGCTGCCCACAGCCTCTGCAGCACCGGTTCGATCCCCGGCTGCCGGCGAGGATCCCACATGGTGCAACAGACCTCTCCTGCCACGCCTGCTGCTCCCCTCAGCAGTGTATTTCGTCAGTCTGCCTGTTCTGCTCCCCCTCTGGCTCTGGTGAATTCTCTCACCCTCTCGCGCTTCTGACTGTACCCAGTGCTTGTATAAATAAATAAATAAATCTTTGGGGGAAAAAAAAGAGGGACTAATAATAACACTCAATTGCAGGCACACACAAAAAGGTTAATAAAGGGTTTATTTACAAAAGAAGTGGAAATGAAGAAATGAACAACTCAGAGAGAAAAAGAGGGAGATAGATTCGTGCATGCATCCTTCCAGTTCTGCTGACCTGGAATCCCAATGGCACGCTGAGAGCTGGCAAAAAGCCAAAAGTCAATCCAAGAGCTGAGAGGCCAAGAGAGATCTCTCAAGGCCCACATGTCTGATTTTATACCAAACCTGGCTCTTGACTCCACCCTCAGTTCCCAGCAGCCCTCCCTTTGGTGATGATGGGATTTGTAGTTCCCAGTGTCTTGATGGCTTTGGTCTGGAGTAGGAGTGGAGTCCACAAAACTTGTATGGAGTTTGCTCAGGACATCCTTTCTCCCCAGTACATCCAGGGAGGGAGATGAAGCTCACCTCACTTGCAAATAGAGAGGCTTGGGGAAAAATAAACTGGTCTAGAGATGGGATTCCCAGCTGAACTCAAGGTACACATAACACAGCAATAGCATCTCACATCCACACTGAGCTCTACATACTCAACTCTGTATCTTATTCCTAACCCATTGTACAGAGGGAAAAATGGAGGCTCAGAGTTCACACTGGCCTTCCCAACACCCCAGTGAATGGTAGAGATCAGTCTCCAATCCAGGGATTATAGTATCAAAGCTGAAAGGGAACTTTATTTATTTTTTATTTTTTAAAGATTTATATATTGATTGATTGATTGATTGATTTATACATACAAGCACTGGGTACAGTCAGAAGCACGAGAGGGTGAGAGAATTCACCAGAGCCAGAGCAGGAAGCAGAGCAGGCAGAAGGACCAAAGTATACTGCTGAGGAGAGCAGCGGGCAGCAGGAGAGGTCTGCACGCCATGTGGGACCCTCGCCCGGCGGCCGGAGATCGAACTGGTGCTGCAGGGGCTGCGGGCAGCTTCGCAACCCAGCTTTCAACTGCTGCGCCACCGGGGAGGCTGAAAGGGAACTTTAAGGAAACTGAGTCCCAAAATAGAGGTAGTCAGGGGAGTTTATTGTGGGAGGCTGATTTGAACTTGTACTAAAAACAAAATGGCAAAATAAACTTCTATAAAATCTTAGAATGGGGTACCCTGCTATGGGAGAGAGTGAGCTCCCTGTTAGTGGAGGTGTGCAAGAAGAGGCAGGGGATGTGCTTTGGGAAGACTTGCTAGAAAGGTAGATTCTCAGGTCCCCTCTGACTCTGAAACTGGGGGAGGGCCACATTTGGGTTTCATCAGGCCCTCCAGGGTCCTGAGTGGTGCTCAAAGTTGAAGACCACTGATATTAGTGCTTTTTGAGTTGCAGCAACCACTAACCCAAGGCCCAAGGGTAGGATATCCTTCCTGTAAGATGCCTGACCTATCCGGCTTTCTAGGCCATAAAAGGAAACATGCCCTTCCCTGACTTACAGGTTACTTGGGTTTTATCCAAATGGCATTAACATCCTAAGCTGAGAGATCTAGAATGACCTGACAAGGTCATTTAGCAACGGGCAGTGGCTAGTTTGGATTAGAACTCATAGCTCCCAAGTTTCCAGCCTCAAATTTAGTGGAGATCTTGGGCCTCACAACTCCTGCCCCGCCCCACCTGACATTCTAGGGTCCTCTCTCCACCCCACCTGCACGGAGGACCTGGGTCACAATGTTCCCTGGTCTGGCCAGCAACAGGCTTTTCTCCCCGAGCCCGGGCTGCTCCGGGCAGTGTGGGCTGGATTGGTTTATTTATTGCTATCATTAATTAGTTTTGTTGGGGATGAAAGACAGGTCCCCGGAGAAGACCAGTGCATTAGAGCCCATTATTCCATCATTGCTCTGGACTCGTCGGCAGAAAGCGCAGCCCCTCTCTGCTGTCAGCAGGCACAATTAATTAGCCTGCAGCCCGAGAGGCAGCCTTCCTGCTCCTCTGGGCGGGGAGGCCCTGTTCTGGCATCTTTGGGCTCCAGGACTTTTCTGCCCCAATTCCAAAAAGGGAGCAGGGGCTATTGAACAGGTCCCCATCCCAAGGAGCATGGGCAAGTGCAGTAGCTGGATGCAGGAGAGAGGGGCTGATTCTTGGCCAGGTCAAATCTTCATCCTAATGATACTGTTATCGAGTGCTTTCTATGATATGACATACATCGGGCTAAGTGCTTTAAGCACATATTTAATTCTCACAAATGTCCTGTGAGGCACGTTTTAATTTGCCAGATGAAGAAATGGAGGTTCTGCTAGGGGGAGTGACTTGCCTCAGGACCACAGGATGGACAGACAGAGCAGATACGGTCTGGGCCTGACTCCCGAGCCCTGGTTAGTTTTTTTGCTCTGGGGCTTCCCAGCAAGGTTCATGAAGCTGGGGGCCTGGCCCCACAAGAGGGAAAGGCAATGGGTGAGGGGAGGGGAGAGCGCCAAGTGGAGCATAAAGGATTGGCTACGTGCCGCGCATGAAAGGGTCTTCACTGGACCGGGAATCAGAAGCCACGAGTCCGCTGAGTGACCTTGGGCAACCCTCGGTTTCTCCTTTCAGTGAAATGGCTTGGTTCTTCTCCACAGAAGCAGTCAGGCTTATGGGTTCAGCTAAGGGGCCTTCTGGAGTGTTACTTAATCTCTTGGAGCCTCAGCTTCCTCATCTGAAAAATGGGACCAGTAATAACACTGGTCTCCTGGGGCCGACATAAGCACTAAAGAAGACAGTGCATGAAAGAACTTAGCTCAGTGTCGGATGCAGCGGAAGGGCTTGGGGAGTGTTTACGGTGATGAGAATGATGGTTTGGAAGGACTTAGTCTCAAGCCAGCTTTGCCATGCATCTCGCTCAAGTTAAGACAGTAATTACAGAATCACTCTGTGCCATGCAGACACTGAAACAAATGAACTGAGGAAGTTAAAGCTCCAGAATTGTCCCACTTGCTCATGGCTTGAATTCTAGACCTGGTTATTATGCTATAGAACCTGAGCGAGCTGCCCAAGTCACCTTCTCCCTTCTCAGACTCAGTGTCCCCATCTACAACATGAGTGGTGAGGGGGAGGAGGGTCCTGCCCTTCCCCTGGGCCTGTCCACATCAGCTGCAGCTGTCTCCCCTGAAGGCCATCACTGTACCTCAGCAGGCTGACTCAGGCTTCATCTGGTGGTGGGGGCCAGGCCGCCTGCCTGAGGGTGCTAAGAAGTTAATTAAACCCTCAAGATGCCATTTGTTAAGAGGGGAACGATGGTATATTCAATACCAGCCAAAGGTTGGTGCAAAGTAATGAGTCTTTCTTTAGCTGTGAATAATGTGTTCCCTTGCCTCGTCAGCCCTCCCCAACTCTGAAGGATGGTCCCGGGGAAGCCCATGGCTCATCTTAACAGTCTGGGCGCAGAGGAGCCTAGCTAGATGGTCTCTCTCCAGGAAACATCACTGCCTAGTTTGGCTCCCTTCTATTTCTGTCTCGCTCCCGGGCTCCAGCTAGGGGGCCGAGGCTCAGGTGACCTCTGTCTCTCTCCACGCCCTCTGTATTTCTCCTTCCCCTCTGCCCCAGGCTCCAAGGAAAAGCTGAGGCCGCCATGTTGCACAAACACACCACACATACTGTATATGAGTCAACCCCCCACTGTAGCAGGCTCAGAGAGAGTTGGGAAGAGGAAGAGGATTTGGAAGGGGGTGAGAGCTTGGCTGCCCCTGTCCCTGAGGGGCCCAGGAGACAGGAGGCTGGTCAAGGTCAACGTGGGTCAGTCCACTCTGGCTCCTGCTAAACCCACCTGTTCCACATCATACCCACGCGGCCCTCCCCATCCCCATGCAGAGGGCAGGTGCTTCAGACACTGAGAGGTGCCATCCAGCAGTCTGGCTTCAGGGCCCCACGTTGGGTGAACATTGTAGACTCAACTATTCTGAGTTTTATTTCTCTCCAATTCCTTTTGTAAAAGATGGGGCTGGTTCTGGTCCTGCTTCCCAAATGGGGTTGAAGGAGATCTTCTAGGGCCCCTGGGGAGTGTGGGGGTGCACCCAGCTCAGTGACCAAGGGCACTCATCTTGCACACCCCAGGGGCACCTCTTCTCGGCAGCAATCCAGGATGGATCCGCTCTCATCCTGCTATTTATCTCGGGCTGCTGTCCGTCTGTCTGTCGATCTCTCTGTGGCACCCCCTGCCCAAAAGGAAATTCTGGCATTCACTAGCAGAGTGTGGTCACAGCTGAGAAGTGGGAGCCCTAGGGCCTCCCCCTCAGCAGGTGGGCCCTAGCTTTGTCCCCCTTTGTGCTGGTACAAAAGGATGCAGGGCAGGGGAGGGAAGGGGTCCAGAGCCTAGCAGGTGTCTGTCGCTGTCCTGGCAGCCAGCATGGGGAGTGGTTGGAGGGGTGGGGGTGGCCGTCATTCATAAACTGAGCTGGGGACAAGGCACCTTGATTAGGCCCCCAAGATAATCGCTGCACACCTGGGCTGGCACCCCAGAGCCCCCCCCCCTTGCAGTCGCCCCTTTGTCTGTCTGGGGAGTCTCTAGCTTCAAAGCCTGAGATTGCCGCTGATAGATTGGGCTGAAGCCAGGCGCTGAAACCTGAGAACCAAATGGAAGATGGTGGTGAGGAGGGGCCTTGGGAATGGGGGCTCCTACAGCTGGGGGAGACAGACCTGTCCTCCTGCCAGGGGGATGGGGATCTTTTGGGAGTGGGTAAAGCTTCCCAGGACCAGGAGCAGAGAGGATCTGGGTGGGGAGAGCAGGGGGAATGGCTAAGATGAGAGAGAGAATGCACACAAGTGTGTGTGTGTGTGTGTATGTGTGTGCGTGTGTGTAGCTTACACTGGGATATTTGCACATGACTAGAGTGGGTGGGGCACAGAGCACTGGGATGATCCCCTCAGGATATCCCAGAGGTCACCAGCAGCCCAGCTGGGTTGTGCCATTGTACCAAATCTCCCTTCTGGAGGGTGTTCTGGCCAAGAAGCATGCCTGCCTTAGAGAGGAGACAGATGTTCCAGGGAATGAGACCCTCAAGCAATGAGGGATGGGAACTGATGGGTAAATACTCAGGCATCCTTGCCCCTCCAGGAGGGGAGCCATTCTGAGGATTGTAGTAGTTAATCTTCCAGAAGGATCTGAGCAGGATTGAGCTCTAGTTGCTCTCTGCAGGAACCCACTCTCGATACACCCTCCAACCCTCGCCCTGCCTCACACCTCACTCCCTCACCACATCTCCTGGTATCACCTCCCAAATAAACTATTGGCCCCAAATTCTGGTCTGAGAGCAGCTTACATGGGTACTTTAGCTAAGATAGGGTGATGATGGGAGAGAAGTTTGGGTGCTGTTGGTGTGCCCTATACAGGTGCAGGACGGGGAGGGGGAGACATAAGCTGCTCTTTTCTGAGCAAACAAGTGTCCTAGCCCAGACCACAACAGGATCCCCTGATGGCAGGTTGGAGAGGATGAGGTCCCATCCTGGGCCTCTACCTGGAGCCCACAGCCTGCACTTAGGGAGGGACTGATTCTGGGGATGGTGGGAACTCATGTTTGGGGGGCTTTGTATATAGCTGCATGTGAATATGAGGAGGCGGGTGTGTCTATATATGTAAACCTGGTTGGATGTGGCCCTGGGCATGTGTGTGTGCGTGTGTGTGTGTTCATATGCTCAGAATCAAGGGGCTTCAGGCTTCGGGAGTCTGCTCCACTGGCCATCCTTCTCTGGCTACCTCAGACCCCAGGGGCAGCCAGCAGAGGGGCGGGGTCTGTCACCTCCAGGTGGAGGCTGGATTTGACCTCATGGAGGGCAGGACTATTCCAGCCTTCTGAGAATCCAGTGGGGCCCTGGGGGGACATGATTGCAGGGAATTACAGAGTACACCCCCCATTGTGCTAAGAGAATAGGGATGTTCTGGGAGCAGAAAAGGCCAGGTTCTCTGCTTCCCAGGGTCTGGGGATCAGGAGCAGAGAAGACCAAGGTGGGGAGAGTGGGAGAGTGGGGGGCAGGGAGAAGGGGGAGAGAGCAATTGAGAGAGAGAGAGTCCTTTATGCCTGGATATTTACACACGGCCAGAGTGGGTGGCTCTCTGCTCTGGCCTTGATGTGGGGCAGACCAAGCCCAGTTTTATTTACCATCCTGTTGATTGGAGACATCTCTCACACAACCCCTGTCCCGGGAGCTGCAGAGTCAGGGTTGCTAGGAGAAGCACAATTTCTGCCCCTGCCCTCTGCCTTTCATGTCCCCCAATGTCCCCCACCCCCCATCTGCCTCACTCAGCACCATCAGATCCTCTGATTTCTCTCTCTCAAAAAAAAATAATGAGTGTGGTTGTGTGTTGAGGGGTAGGGGACCCTTTGAGCCCATGTCGCGCTGACAAGTGGCCAGCTTTTGCCAGAGTGAGTGGTCATGTCCAGGGGTCAGGCTCAGGGAGCCCCTGCATCGCTGGGATTGACTCCCATATCATGGGGTGCACCAGTCTTCCAAAACAAATCTCCAGATAGAATTGGGCTTTTGGTAGTTAGCTTTGTGCAATTTATACAGATGTTGATCGATAACGATTTATGATATACACCTGGAACTTGTATGTTATAATTCAATGTTACTTCAATTAAAATACACATGCAAATACACGCATACATATACATATAAAGTTTTACTCATGCAAGCACCTGTGGAGGTCAGTGAGTCCCAGCCTTGTGTCTCACATGGGGGAATAAAGCTCAGAGAGGGAATTCATTTCTCTAGGGTCACACAGTGAGTGAGGCAGGCAAGGATTAGGAGAGCTCCTGGCTCCTGCATTTGCCTTGCACCACCCTGCTCTGCAGGAGGAATTCCATTCTCCTCTGACCCATTAGCCCACTGCCTAGAATTTTCTATACTCATAAGGAGCTACACAAAGTGGCAAGTTTTTCTAAAAGTGGGCCCCAAATATCTAAAAAACTTCTAAGAGTGACTCCCACCCCAAATCCCAGCCATTCCTACCAAGCCCTGTTGGGAGCCAGCAGGCCTGGTCTCAGCAGGACGATGCCACCTTTCAGACAGGCTCAGGCCAGAGCAGCCATGCTTGGCTCCCACCTGCCACCAGCCCTCCAGGACTGGGCTGAATGGTGTCCCTCCACTTCCCATCCAGCCAATACCTGGGGATGTGACTTATTTGGAAACAGCGCTTTTGCAGATGTTATTAAAGTGAGGTTTCCCTGGATTAGGGTGGGCCTTAATGCAATTGCTGCATCCTTAGAAGAAGAGTATCATTTGGAGGGAGCAGAGGCACACGTGGAGATCACCCGGTGACGTGGAGGCAGGGACTGGACAGAGGCATCTACAAGCAGAGGAAAGACAAAATTGGCAACTCCCTGCAGCTGGAAGAGGCAAGGAAGGATCCTCCCCAGAGGCCTCCGAGGAGCTGGACCCTGCAAACACCTGGATTTTGGGCTTTTGCATTTCACATCTATTTCTGTCCTCTTAAGCCACCCATCTGCAGCCATTTGTTTCTGTAGCCCGAACACACTAATAGGTTCCTCTCTGCACAGCTTGGTCACTTTTCTACCTTGCCCCCACAGTTTCACTGACCTCACATGGCATGAGTTTAAGGCATGCTGGCCGCTCACTCCCGACTTGACCTCAAGTCCCTTCTCTGCCATTTCTTTTGTTTTGAACTTCATTCATCCTGACCTCACCCAGCCTCACTGCCTGACTTGGGGACACAGAGCTGCCCCTCCCACCCCACAGCTCTGGATATGTCCTTGTTGGCCCCTCCTCATCCGGTTGAGCCACACCCATACTCCAAAACTCTGCCTCTTCTCCAGCAGTGGCCCTGCCCCCTGGGTCCTGCTTGGCTCTGGCTGACCCTGAGGGCACTCATTCCTAGCTGGTGACATGCTCATTGTCACAGTCACTCACGGCACGCAAACTCCCATGGGCAGAGTCCATCTTGTGCTCTCCAGGAAAGTTTGTCACATAAAAGCTGGTGGTGATAATCCAGTCCAGCTTTTTCTTTAGCGATGGGGAAACTGAGACCCAGAAAGCGGAAAGAGCTTGCACACAGTCACACAGCCATCCAGGACCCAGGCAGAAGCAGCACCTGCGAACAGTCCTTTTGGTCTCCTGGGGGAGGCAGGAGCCACTTCCTGGGTACCTCAAGACGTCATAACTGTCAGGATTTTTTTTTAAAGATTTATTTATTTATGCATACAAGAGCTGAGGTGTAGACTAGGGTATGGTGGGGTGGTAAGAGGACTCACCAGAGACAGGGTGGGGAACAGGACAGGCAGACTGACTGAAACACACTGCTGAGGGAAGCAGCGGGGTAGACAGGAGAGGTCTGCTGTGCTATATGTGTCACCTCCCTGGCCGGGGATTGAACTTGTACTGCAGTGGCTGCCAATAGCTTCACAGTGCTGAGACTTAACCCCTTGTGCCACCAGGGAGGCCCTATAACTGTCAGACTTTTGCTCCTGATGGAGATGCTGGGGTACACTGGTCAGATTGGGGTGGTTACCCCAGTAGTCCCAGACCCTTTGGGAAGAGGAATCCTTGCTGGGCTAGACGGATGCTGGCATGCTCTAGCCTCTAAGGCTGTGGGGACTGTCTCTGCTACTGCTCGCTTCCCCAGTCTTACCTGGGTCAGGTTAAGAACACAAAAAAATGTCAAATAGCCATAGATTTAGTTTTTGGCACACCACGTAGCATCTCTGAGCCTTAGTTTTCCCAGTTAGCAATGATGGGGTTAAATGAGAGGCATCAGAGAGCCAAGAAACACACACACCACCACCACCACTACCAACCCCCCCTCCCCTGTAGTTCACATTCATTTCCATTTCCTTCCCCTTCTTGCACATCACAGCCTGCATACCACCTGCTCCCCCGGGTTCTCCCTGCCTGCTCCCCTGATGCACAGTGGAGGCGGCTGGGACTGCAGCCTCTCCTGGACCAGCCCTGGGCCAGGCCAGATCAAGAGGATCACCTTTTCAACACTCACAATAAATGAGGCAGAGCCAATAACTCCCATTTTACAGGGAGAGTTCTAGAAGGTCACTCACTGGGCAGGAGAGGTCACAAGATGTTGACTCTCTTCCTTATTTGATGTCTTCCTGCCACAGGCCAAGTTTCTGTCAGATTCACACTAACTTTGATGACACCGGGGGCTTGAGATCATCTCTCAGGCAATTCACAGTGGTGAGGTCGCCCCCCCGGCTGGGTCATCACATCATCAACCACCCCACACTCACCTGTTCTTTCACTAGCCCCAGGCCCAGGAATAAATCACCAGCTTCGACCTCTGCTGGATCTTGACTAGGCGAGGGGCCATGGGGAGCAATCCCCAGGCCAGCACAGGTGCCGGAGGATGCGTCACCCTCCACAGTGCCTGTGCCTCTTCCAGAAGCCCATAAATTTCCGCTGCTCCTGTGTGGGAAGGGCGGGGTGTCCGGGAGATGAAGGCCTTTCCCACCGTCCACCTAGATGGCTCTGCCAGGACAGGCAATTTTGCTGATGTCACCTCCCTGGAGATATTAAATATTGATAATACAATAAATTTTCCCTTCACCTTCTATGACTCATGTCTTGGTGTGTGCCAAAAGGAAAACAAGTAGGCTGAGTTTCCTCCATTTAGGCTGAGGGGCAGTCATTCTCCTAGAACTCTGCAAATCGTAGCTTTCTTGTGCCAGAAGGGGCTTAGAGGGGTCATCTTGTCCATCGCCTTGCTGACAGATTCTGCCTGAGATGAGCGCTCTCTGTGGAAGGGAAAATCTTCTGCTTAGCACATGACAATGATCAACAATCACCATTTTTCTTAGGAGGATTTTCTTCAATTCTGACAGGGATCCACACTGAACAGGAGCCTGCTGAACCTGTATAGATGATTCCTGTATCTTAGCAACTAGGGGAACCCAGAACTTCAATTCTAGTGCAGAGCCACCTGGAGGGGTTCAGGGGTCTCACTCTGGACTGTTTCTACTGCCCAGTTACAATGTTTCTGAACCTCAGTTTCTTCATCTATAAAATGGGGCAGTAATGTCTGCCCAGGCTATTTCCCAGGACTGTTGCGAGCAGTTTCTATCGTCCAGAAGCTTGGTAAGTGGAGGATGATGCCTGGGCCAGCTGTCCCCTACAGTAAACAGTTTGATCAAATGAGACAATTAATATGGAGGAGCTTTGCAAATGTAAATTGCTTGATAAATGCAAAGTGTTGTGTAAATGTTAAGGATAATTATGTGCTTCAAAAATTAGAAACTTTAAACCTTTCAGAAGGGGAAGGCTCCTGAACTCTTCTTTAATCCTCAGTCTTGAAGCCTCTTGGCCAAGTGTGTTGGGAGGAGAGGAGAGCAGCCCAGAGCCCTCACTGTGCTCCTCCCCTCCTACCCCTTTCCTTCCCTTGGGCTTCAAGCCAGACTCAGGCTCCTGATTAAAAAGACCCAGGAGTGAGTAGCTTATCAGTTACAAGGAATCAATAGGCGTTTTCTTTATATTTTTTCAATTAAAAGGGCCAACAGAGAAGAGAGAAAAACTCAAATGCCCCAGTCGTCAATAGCTGTCGGAGGAGGGAAGAGTCCATTTGTCATTGCCGAGCCCCGCCCACCTGGCCTGCCCTCCGCATCACCTCGAAGAAGAGTCCCGAGAAGGGCTGGGGCACGGTGCATCTTCCCAGGGCTGTCTCAGACGTGTGACCATGGGGACACTGTCTCCTGGGTCTCCTTTTTTTCAGGAAATAAGCTGCAGGGAGAAACTCCCAGACACACAGATTGGGGTGGTGACTCCGAGGAAAATGTTCACCTACTGTTCTCATAGCCAGTGGGAAAACGCAACGAGAAAATAGGCTAGGAGGTAGGAACGGGACAGAAATTAAGTGACATTTGGAGACCGAGATGAGCTGTCAGATGTCTGATTTGCTACTCACCAGGCGTGACTGAGCCCATCCTGAGATATCTAGGCTGCAAGGCCCCTTCAGCTCTGGGCCCCTTCAGCTCAGGCACACTGTGGGTGTGCCTCCCCAACCCAGGCTTGTACATCCCTCCCCCAGTACCTGCCAGTGCTGGCTGCTAACATCTCCCTCACTGGGAGAAAGGAAGTGCCTGAGAGTTTATCCCTGCACCTGGGGTCTGACTGGTACCAGGACGAAAAAGCTGACATGTTGCCTAAAGGGGGCACATGTCCCTCCCAGTAGATTGAGGCTGAGGCTAGATTGCCACTGTGTTCATAGTCTGGGCTAGCTTTTCTTGTGTCCTCATACCGTTATGGGGCTCACCTGGGAGCATCCCCTAATCTAACAGGTGTATGAGAATCCCTCACTCAGGCTCTGCTTGCTTCCAGGAGAGCTGATCCGTTCAACTCATTCATTCAACAGGGATTTATTGAGTATCCACTCTACACCGAAGGCTGAGCCATGAGATGCATCCATAACCATGACTGATTAGCTTCTGGTGGGAGACACAGCAAGAAGCAGGCTAGCAAGTAATAATTTGAGTTGGGATGGGGCCTCTCCAGCAGAGGCACCTATAAAAGGCAAAGTCCTTGAGGCAGGATGTTAGAAGATCCTGGGAATTTGATTGCCTGGGATCAACAAGGAAAGAAATAAGCGTGGTAGAAAAGACTATTTCAGGCCAGAGGGTGAAGACCCTTGAATTATAGGCCAAGGAGACGTGCAAAGTTACTTGGCTCTGTCAAGGTCACACAGGAAGGAGCCTCAGAGCCATGACTCATGTGGGTCCTGGGCCAAGCCATGTGTCCCACTGGGGTCACCAGGATGCCATGGCCCCAAACTCCCCAGTTTCCATCAAACTCTGACAGTTCCAAAATCCCAGGAATTTGTGAATACTATTTTCTCCAGTTCCCCTTCTCAGGCCCCAGATGTGAAGAAGCATGTTCTGCCTTCACTTTCCTGGCAGTGCCTAAAGAGATACAAGCTGTTCCCCCAAGAGGTCAATATCAAAGGAGGGAGCAGTCCAGGAATTGGGGAAATAACTGGAGGCAGGTCTCCCTAGGTCAGGAGTCTCCCAGGCATGGGGCTTCTTTGTCTTACATATCCTGGGACAGCCTCTGGGATCTGGCACTCAGCACAGAAGATCTCATGGGGACATTCGGGCATCTGAGAAAGTGATGGGGGCAGAGAATACCTGGGGGAGTAATAAGCAAAGACTGAGTTTTCAAAGAAGGATGAAGCTCATGGGACTAGAAAAGCCCAAGGTGGACACTCACCCAGGAGGAGCTGCATTGTAGAAAGGAAAATCCAGGATTCCCTTCGACTTCACAGTCTGCAAGATCACAGAGTGTGGAGAAGCCAGTGGATGTATTGCACTCCTCACCCCTTCCTGGAGCAGTGGCTGAATGCCTGCTGTGTACTAAGCACCATGCTAGGCCCTGGAGAGGCAGCAGCAGTGAGGAGCATACCAAACATCTGTCTTCATGGAAAACAGGCTGGGCTGACAGAGGTAGACAAGCAATTGTACTAGAGCAAGATGGAGCTATGATGGAGTATGGGGTGCCCAGAGGGGGGCACCTAGATTTGGGATAAGTTTCTCCAGACTTCCTGGAGAAAGTATACTGAGAAGTATATAGCGAAGTATATGGAAAATCTCAATTGAGACATGAAAAGGAAGTTGTGGGGAGGGGACTCATATCCAAGGCTCAGGTCTGTGGAGTCTATAAACTGCAGCATAACGGGATCTGGGCTTCAGATGTACAGAGAAAAGTAAGCGGGCACCAGCTTGCATCCCTCTGGAGAGAAAAACTTTTACACTGAGAAAGCACCTCTTGGGGTGCTCAGCTCAAATCCCAACAAAAGCCACTCAGTGGGAGGCTCTGTGAACACAGACCTGTCTGCCCGACAGGTGTCCATGGTCCCACAGGGAGACAGGCAGGGGCCACACTAAACCAGACTGTCCCTGGGCGGGGACTCGCTGAGGCACCTGGCTGGATCTGAGCAGATGTGCAGGAGGAGGTGGGCATGGAGGGGCAGGGGTGCAGAGGCAGGAGAGCTGCATGAGTGGAGCGAGCTTTGGGGGATACTTGGTCATAGGAAGGGAACTGGCCAACAGGAATCTGGAGAAGACAGGCCTTCGTCTACTCTTTGAGTAGGAGCCACACCCTCAGGGCATAAATGCTGTGAGGCTGCTCTGTCCCCCAGGGGATCTCTCCATCCAGTGGAAGAAGTGAGGGACCATCTGTTCCCAGCACATAGTAGGTGCTCCGCAAACACTGGCTGCTGAACAAGGGCAGAGAAATATGCTGCCATTAACTTGATGGGAGCCCAGAGAGGAAGGGAAGTCCAGGTTAGGGGTGAAGTCCAGGGGCCTTCCTGGGGGAGGTGAATTTGGAGCTGGACTTGGAAAAATTTAAGGAGAAGGGGAAGGCAAGGGGGGAGAAGGGGAAGTAGCTTCTTCTCGGATGTTCCCACGCTTGGGAGAGCATCACTGATGCAGAATGGGGAGTCCAACAGCCACCTGAGTTTGTGTGAGTGTGTGTGTGTATGTGAATTTGTGTGTTTATTTTCTTAGTGCATAAGTGTATATGTGCTTAAGTGTGAAACTGTCTGTGAGCGAGACCTGGTAAAAGTATGTGTGTGTGAAGCAGTGAGTCTGAATGAGGGTGAATGGGTGTGAGTGTGGGAGATTATAAGTGAGTGTGAATCAGTAAGATTGTGTGTGTGAGTGAGCTCGCATGAGGGTGTGTGTGAAGCAGTGTATGTGTGTGTGTGAGGAGCTGTGCATACCTGTATGTGTGTGTGTGTGTGAGTGTGTCCCGCAAACACAGGGCCATAGCTGTGCTTGTTTTTGCAATCACTATGATTTGTTGGATTTCAGCCGAGCACTCAATCCTCCACCAGACATAAAGAAAATGAATTTCATGCCCTGGGGACACTGTGTCCAACCCAGATGGACAAGTGCACAGCGTGGTCAGTGGTTACAGAGCAGCAGACGTGAGGGCTTTGCTCATCAGGAGTGTGGCTCCTCTGGGGACAGCAGGAGCTGGGACCTAGGGGCCCACTGGGTGACCTTGGCCTGGTCCCAACCATCTCTGGTTTGGTCCCAGCCCAGGTGACAAAATGATGCAGAGGAACACGCCTGACAAGGTACTGGACCCACGGAGTGAGCTCACCCATATCCGAACCCTAGCTCTCAAAACTCACTCCCACAGGCTGCGCGTCTCCCCATCCTGAGCACCTGCCTTGACAGTCTAGTGGGGGGCAGGAGAGTGAGGAGAAGAAAGGATGTGGTTTCCAGAGCCAGGCATTCCTGATTCAGACCCAGGGCTCCACTCACAGTAGCAGAGATCCACGCCAGCGCTTGCTCTGCGCTGCCACTGTGTCCTTTAGCTCCGTCTCATGCACGTCTCACGGCAGCTCAGTGAGGGGGTAGGATTACTCCCATTGACAGGTGAGGAAGCTGAGGCTGAGAATACCAAGCTATAGCTTGGAGCTCTGACCACCCTGCTGAGCTGCCTTTCTGGGCTTCACATATGAAGGAGACAGTGGTGCCAGGTCTGCAGGCTTATCATGGGATGAAATGAGACACCATGGCTGGAAGGGGCCAGCACAGCACCTGGCTCAGGTGGCAAACATGTCAGGAGTAGCATCCATTTCTCTGTACAGAGACAGGCTTGACAGGGCTGGGGGAGGCCTGGGTCTCTCAGAACCCCCACTTTCTAGCCGCCAGGCCAATAAGGCCTTTAGGAGTTGGGGCCTGGAGGATGGTTGGGCTGGCTGGTGTCCCTGCCTCCATTTTGAAGGACCAAGACTCTGTCCTGAGGGAGGATTGGGTCTCGTGCTGCCCATTTCACTGATGGGGAACAGACCTTGAGTCATCCCACAGGGCTGGCTGGGGGCAGAGGACAGCACCATATACACAGACCTATCTCCTCCCCGACCTCCTAAGACCCACATTGAACAGAAATACTTGCCTCCCCCAGCCACTGAGAAGCTAGCTGGAAGCCCCAAAATAAACCCCTCAAGGGGAGGGGACAACAGCAGAGTATAACTGGTCAGTCAGGGGAGCAGCTATCCAGGTTCCTGAGAAGGTGAGTGTGCATGAATGTTTCTGTGTGCCCAATTGTGGGGTTGCCCACCCCTGGGCTGTGCTCCTAACTCATGGAGGTCTGAGGCTGCAGTTTCCTCAACCATGAGAACCCCTTGGTCAAGCTAACATGGAGACTAATCCCCTAGTCTCCTGCTCTGAGAACCACCTGTCCCCAATCCTGGTCAGCATGAGGTCCCTGCCCTTGATATTGAAGGATGCCTGACTGAAGTTCCTCCCTACTCCGTGATCTGTCGATCAGGCCCAAGGCCTCTCTCCAAAGGGTCCTTCCGAGTGCAGTGGGTAAGCAGGGTGTGTGGGGACTATAGGGCACTCTGTTCTGGGATGTTTTTGAACAACTCAAGAGAAAATGCCTGTAAATGGAGCAAAGATAGACTTTTCAACAAATGGTACTGAACAACTGAATAATGAATCTGGATACAGACTTTATACTCTTAAGAAAATTTATCACAGCTTGCATCAAAGACCTAAATTTAAAATATAAAACTATAAAACTCTGAGAAGATAACAAAGGGGAAATCAAGATGACTTTGATGGCTCTTTAGATGCAACACCAAAACATGACCCATGTAGCAAATAATTGATAAGTTGGGCTTCATTAAAATTAAAAATACCATTTCTATGAAAGACACTGTTAAGAGAATGAGAAGACAAGCCAAAGATCGGAAGAAATTATTTGCAAATAACATCTGATGAAGGACTGTTATCCAAAATATATAAGGAACTCTTGAAATTCAACACTAAGCAAACAGACCCTTTAAAAAAAGTGCAGAAGATACTAACAGATACCTCACCAAAGAAAATGTACTGATGGTAAATACACATGTGAAAAGAGGTTCAACATCATATGTCATTACAGAATTGAAAGTTAAAACAACAGTGCCAACAGTGGGAACCACAACACACCTGTTAGTAGAACAGCCAAAATCTGAAACACTGACACCATCAAAAGCTGGTGAGGATGTGGAGCAAAAAGAACTCTCACTCATTGCTGATGGGAATGCAACATGATACAGGCACTTTGGAAGAGAGTGGTAGTTTCTTACAAAAATAAAATAAGCATACTCTTATTATGCTCCTTGGTATTTTTCCTAAGGTGTAGAAAACTTAGGACCAAACAAAAAGCTCACAATATCTATAGCAGCTTTATTCATAATTGCCAAAAAGCCATCAAGATGTCCAGCAATAGGTGATTGGGTCAGTAAACTGTGGCACATCTAGACAATGGTAGATCCAGAATGTTATTTAGCATTAAAAAGAAATACATCATCAAGCCATGAAAAGGTGTGGAAGAAACAAATGCATAAGGTTAAGTGAAAGAAGCCAATCTGAAAAGGCTACATACTATATGATTCCCAGTATATGGGATTCTGGAAAAGCCAAAACTATGGACGCAGTAAGAGTGTTGGTGGTTGCCAGGGATTATGGGAGGAAGGGGGGCATGAATAGGCAAGGCACAGAGGATTCTTTAGGGCAGTGAAACTATTCTGTTTAACACTATAATGATAGAGATATTTGTCATTATACATTTGTCCAAACACAGAGACTATATAACAACAAGCTGAGCTCATATAAACTATGGACTTTGGGTGCTGACCTGTCAATTAAGTTAACCACTTGTAATAAATGTGTCACTCTGGTGTGAGATTTTTGATAGTAGGGGAAGCTGGGGGAGGACAGGAGGGCTATGGGAAATCTCTATACCTTCTATTTAATTTTGCTATGCATTTAAACCTCTGCAAAAATAAAGCCTATTTAAAAAAAATATGTGCATAACAGATACTTAATTTTTTTAATTTTTATTTTATATAATTCTTACATCATTTTTCATTTTTGCACAATGTATGCATTATCATTTTGGTAATATTCCCCATGCAATTGCACCCCCCCCTTATTTTGACCCTAGTCCTTCCTCTCCCTGCCCCCCGCCCCCCACCCACCGCCGTGTGTTTCTGGTTTATAGTTGCTTGTTGCTTGTTGATTTTGATTTTTACTTTGTATTAATTAGTCTTTTTCCTGGTCCCTTATTTAGGTTTTCTAAATTCCTGCTATGAGTGAGACCATCCAGATACTTAAATTTGACTCCTGTTTTGATCTTAACTCCAGGTGATCAGGATAACATTGTCACTGACTGATAACTGGGACTCCCTTCTTACTGTTAAGTATTGCTATTATTATTGAGCATCTGTGAGCACTGTGGTAAAGCACTTGGCCCCTGTAACAACCCCCTGCAGTAGAAACTGTTACTCCATGTTATAGACATAACAACTGAGGCCCAGAGAGGTGAGCTCACTCACCCACGTCACACAGGTGAGCAGCGACAGAGGCAGGTGTGGAAGCGAGATCCATCTGGATCCTGAGCTTGGACTCTGTCATGCAAACAGAACAGCACCCATTCGCAACTATTCCCATTTCATTTTCCTCAGCCTCGATTTTGTTTCCGTTGTTCCCATGTAACTTGGGAAGCTAGCCAGAGGGGTGAAGCACCCTCCCCACCCTACTTCCTTTGCACTCACACTTGTTTCTGGGGCTCTCTCCCCAGTCTCTGGAGCCTCAGAGCCGCCATAGGAGTAAAGGAAAATGTCAGGAATATTAAATTTATAATTGAGTAAAATCTGAGGAGAATCATTAAATGACGATTTAATATTTCCCAAATGGTTCATCGACATTTTGAAGACGTGTCAAACTCTTTGGCTTGCACATCCTGCCCGAGCGGATGAAAAGTTGGATGTTTATACTGGAGGCCGGATGAAGAGCAGACTGCATGGCACTATAATGCCAGCGGTAAGGATTTAAATCTGGAGCAGCATCCCTTGCCCTGGAGGTGACCTTCCAAAGTCGTTCTGGAGGGAGACCTGGAGGTCCAGGTGTGTTACACAAACATACACAGCCACAAATGTATACGGCTCCCTGATGATGCCAGATGCCAATAGCCAAGTTCCAGATACTTTATTAGTGTAAAAAGTGACTTCAAACCTAAATAAGGGACCAGGAAAAAGACTCATTATAATAAAGTAAAAATCAAAATCAATAAGCAACTATAAACCGGAGACACACTAAGGGGGGAGGGGGAGGGAGTAGGATCAAAACAAAAGGGGTGGGAATTGTATGGGGGCCATAACCAAGATGAAATGCATACATTGTGCAAAAATGAAAAATGATGTAAAAAATATACAAAATTTAAAACATAATAATAAATAAATAAAATCTTGAATTAAAAAAAAGGTGATTTCCAAGATGTGTGCCTTCCTACCACCCAGGTTTTGGTTTCTAAGTATATGTTCCAATAAATGAGATCAGGGCTCCTTGGAGAAATGGCTGATTCCACGGCTGGGCAGAGAAAATGCAGGCTCATCCTGGAATACGTTGTGGTCCTAGAAAGAAAGGTAGTGCTATAAACAAAGCAACAAAAACTACATGATAGGCTTGTAGCCAAAAAATAAAAGGTGGGGGAGGAACCATATCAAAAAAACAGAGGAGCAAACCTGCAAGAGCTTCCAGAGGCCAGAACTGGAAGCAGCTAAATGACACAATAAATAACAAGAATATTGAATTCCAACTAATAAATTAGAAGGATCAGGGAAGTAGAAAACCCCCGTTAGGTCACCAAGGTAGGCATTGATGCTGGCTGCACCCAGCGAAGGCTGTTCAAATTAGGGGGCAAACTTGAATAGTTTCAAAGTACCTCTTCCCTCCACCCCAAATTTCTTAATTAGTATGGTGGTTTTAACATACGCCCACCAAGTCATACATATCCCAAGAGGTGGAGCTTAAATCCTCTCCTAGCAACTTGCTTCTAAGAATGGAGCATGGAGAGGTAGGTAGTAACACAGCATTTGAGAGACCCAGCAGATACCCCCTAACCTGTGATCAAGGTCAGCATCTCCAGTGAGAAGTCCTGCTGATGCCATGGGTCTCTGATAGGATGTGATAAAGATCCAGTTTTTTACCAATAGAAAAACTGATGAAATTCAAAATGAAACAAGACGTTAACATTGCTAATTTTAGGGGAAGCTGGGTAAAGGGTACATGGGAACTCTACTGTTTTGGTACTCTTCTATAAACCTAAAATTATTTTTAAATAAAAGGTTTAGAAAAAAAAAACCACATGTGCTGTTTTCTTGATTCAGGATCGCCCAAAACCCAGAAATATTCAAAATATTGCCTTAAATTAGGCTATTCTGAAAGCAAAGCAACAAATCCAATCTTTTGTTCCCTATGCAATGTCTCTCTCTCTCCCCCAGTGTGTGTGTGGGGGAGCATGCATATACACATAATAAATACATACTCACTAAAAGGGGGTCTGCTGCTTTATAGCCCACTTTATTAACAGCGACCCACCATGCAAAATCCATAAGGCTCATTACAAATGTGTACCAGGAACTATAACTGGAGGGAGACTCTGAGCTCTACTGATTTCCCTGTGACCCTTTTTCTGTACACTCCCAGCATTGCCCCGTCCCTGTAACAGAGGGTCAGAAGGCCCCTCGGAACTCAGAAGAGGTTATCTGGAAGATGTTTGAGGACTTCGAGAAAGAACTCTAAACCAGAGCCAGGACACCTGGGTTCTAGCGATAGCAGCATGGCCCCAGGCAAGTCTCTGAGCCTGTTTCTTTATCTTTGAAAAGGGGAGAGGATCCCCTGCTTTGCCTCTCTCTCAGAATTCCAGAAAGCTCCAAGGAGGCTGCCGTGGGAAGGGCGGGGAAGCACTGTATTAGCTCTGCATTGGAGCAGCAGGGTTCAAACCCTCAGCCTGTGCCCTCCTGTCTGGGCGACCGTGGGTAAATGGTATAACCTCCCTGGCTCTCACTTTCCTCACCTAAAAACAGGACTGATATCAGGAGCAACCTCATGGTGCTGCTCTGGGCAGTAAACAAGAACTAATGATTGAAGGGCACTGAGCACAGTGCTGGACACGAGGTCTCAATTGGTGGCAGAGGTGACGATTGCTGCTTTGGGTGCTAATCACATACATGAAGAGCAAGCCTGGGGGCTTCCATGCAGCTGCGTGCTTCTCCCAAATGCCAGTGGTGGCACGCAGCCCTTCCTTCTCTGCATTGGAACCAGCCCGGGTTGGCATGGTTTGTGATCTCCTGGCTCTGACGGCCAGCTCCCAGATGTCCAGCATGTCCTGGCCCAAGACCTGGTTCCTGCAAGCATCACAAAGCCACCAGCCTGGGGCAGGAGCTTGGCTAGTCAGAGGACAGGCCTGGGGAGGGGCTAGGCTGGGGGAGCCATGGGCCATCCTCAAACCTCCTCCAGCCTCCCTGGAGATGTCACAGGCTTAGCAGGGGCTGCTTGACACATGTCGGATAAAATAAGAAAAAATAAATAACAATGTTTATAAGAAGATTAACGAGAAGGCGGCAAAATTTCTCTAGGGAGCCTCCTTGGCTGCATCTCAGAGTGACAGTTCCCATTGCCTTATCGGAGACGTAATGAGTTGCCAGGATTTGGGGTCATTAAAAATCCTCCCTGGCTGGGCCCCCTCCCTCTCCTGTCCTCTTTGATGGTGGAGTCAGGGGGCCTAGTGGGTGGTGGTGTGGACTCCTGCCCCCACTGCGCTGTCTGCCTGTCGCCCCCAGTTTGCTGGGGGATAGAGGTGAGATGGTGGGACCCAACTTGGTGGAAGTAATGAAACACGACGGCCCAATTTGTGCCTGCAGCCCCTCAGGCAAAGGCCCAGCTCCCTGGTGTAGATTAGGCTCTGTTTTATCTCAACGCCTTCAGAGAAAAGAGGGGGGCTCTGTGTAGATGCATGTACATATCCAGGCATCCACTGTTCCTGACTGCATGGAGGGAGCCCCGCCATAAGCCCTTTGGTCCAACACCTTACTTTGCATGCCAGGAAACTGAAATCAGGAGCGCCAGATGTCAGAGATTGCAGCATCTTCCTGATGTAGTCAGGCTTTGAAGTCTGGTCTCTGTACTCTCAGCGCCCTGTTGGGTGTGGTTAGTGGGTTACTGCATTTTTGTAGAGGGAGCAGAAGTGATGATAGGAATGTACAGGCAATTCAACTCAGTGAGAACAAATGTGTATCAAACTTCCACAGGTACAGTCATTGAGCATCATGGGAGCTCAGAAACCAGGAAACACAAGCTTTGGTCCCCCAAATCCTGAAGCCAGTGTCCACAGGCTAATGTCTGTCACACAAACATGCACACACACACACACACACACACACCCATCCCAGACATCCAGACCCGTTCTGTGATCCCTATCAGTGCCACCGAGTAAGTGGCCCTGCCTTTAATCACCTCTCTCTTTGTCAGGAAGCTTATCTTCAAGGAGCTCAAAGCACTTCTAGTGTATTGATTTTCTCGACTGCTCATTGGTTCTACTTCCCTTGAGGGAAGGGGAACTTGGAAGAGAGAAGATTATCCTGTGTTTCAATTCAGTAAACTAAGGGCAAAGCAGTCCACAGGGTAGCTAGTGCAGTCATGGTGCCACTGATCTATATGGTGTCTTTGCGCCCCGGGCACTGCAGCTCCACGAGGAGTGTGACTTGGTGAGCAGAGAGACTGGATCCCAGTCTTATAATCATAACCTTTAGTCAGGAACCCTGTACAGTGAACAACCTGCCCAACCGTCTATGGCAGGGCTGCCATCACATCAACAGCCTAGGATGGTCCTAAGTTCTTCCTCAGCAATGCCTGTGGAAAAATCATAAAGCCAGGAAGTTTCCCCTTATTCTAGGGACAGGACTTAATCTCTTCAAGCATCAGTTTCCTCATCTATAAGTAGGGTGCAAAAAAACTGGTGAGGTAGTTGGGCTGATTTGAGGAAATGTTAGATATCACTGTGTTTTGTGAACTATTAAATGCTACATAAATATTAATTTTGATTATTCTTAAGGTTGCTTCTAAGAGCCAGTCATTTATTCCCTCCTTCTCAGTTCTGTACCTACCTTACTCCTTGGGGTATCTACCAGGTGTTATCCTAAAGAGATCTCTGTCATATGTCAGCACCCAGGGCCACCTAGCTCATAAATCCATGACTGGAAGGGCCCTGAAGTTCCCGTATCATTCCCCACCCAGGGACCCTCCTGAGGAGGGAAGGGAGCAGCTCCTTTTCACAGACAGGGAAGCTACATCCCAGCAGCGGGCAGCCTCCACCTCAATCTGCAGTCCCCTCTCTCAGCCTGTACTGCTACGGCTCCTCACCTGTTTTAGCCGGAAGAGATCTTAAATCACAGGGGAGTCGTAGTCCAATCCTCCTTCCTGAGTCAAGGGAACTGAGAAGCAGAGCAGGGGACAGGGCCTCTCTCTGAGCACTGTTCTTCCTACAGCTCCAGAGCTTCTCAGGGCAGTGGCTATGGGGAGACGCACCTGTCCCTGGTGAAAATCTGTCTGTCTGTACCCTCTGGTCTAATTTCAGAGCCTCAGGGGTACCCTGCTTACCTCAGCTCAGGTATTCGGAGCTCAGTTTTCCCAGACACTCAACCCTTGGTGGAAAGTAGGGAGAAGAGAGGGTAACCTCTGGCTAAGAACAGGTAGGTTGACTGGTTACCTCCTAGCTAAGTACTAGGGTGTCTATTGTGTGGCTTGCTCCTTCGCAAGCCCAGCTGGAACCACCAGCACCATCCAGGCCCCTACTGAGGCCATGGATTTCACAGGATTGAATTCTAGGACAGACGGGGTTCCTCTCAGAAAATATAGGTCATGACCCCTGGATCTCTGGTGGCCTGGGGCAGGTGGCTAGACGCTCGTCCCTGACACTGGGTCCTGTGCTATATCTCCATCAGCGATGGGGGTTTCAGCACTACATTCACAAATAATAGCAGAAGAGCAGTTTACACGTCATTTACTTTCGAAAAATAAATTAGAGTCCATTCCAGGCTGGCCTGTAATGGTCCCTCGATTGCATCCCACTCCTAAAACAGGAGACCCTGATAATAACATAAGTAGTCACTGGTATTCATGGACCCTTACTCTGTGCCAGGCCTGGTGCTGGGGCTCCCCTAACAACACTGAGAAGCAGGAGTGACTGTGATCTCCATTCTTCAGATGGGAACACCGAGGCTCAGAGGCCTTGCCCTTGCTGTGCTGGAGCAGCTGGGATGGTTTTGGACCCAGAGCTTTCTGATCTTAGGCTCCATCAGTTACTGGGTGGGGTCCTGCTGCCCCAGGAACATCCTGATCTGGTTCCATAGGTGAGTGCTACTCTTGGACCTGCTCTGAGGTCTGGGTAGAGGGAGGGTGGAGCTGCAAGCCTGGTTCCCTCTGTGGTTCTCTGGGTGACTCCAGAACCCGAGAGCTCCTCTGTGAGGCACTCCTCATCTCCCCCACAGCCTCTCCCTCCAGGAGCCCCTCAAATACTACCTCCCATCCCTCTTCTTCCCCATGACATGATGAGTCATGTCCTGCACTGTGGGGTTTCAGTGTCTGCTTATGAGAGACCTGCTGACAAGTTCCTATCTCTGGACTCCGTTTGGGGATCCAAAGCTTATTAGCTTTTACAAAACACGGCCACATCCTAGCTGCTGCAGTCCGGTGGGGCAGGGGTGCGCAGGGAGCCTGGCCTTCGCCACACTTCCACCCCCATCAGGACCTCAAAACACCTTCTTTCGGTGCCCATTGGGAATTGCTTGTTCCGGTTTACTTGGGGAAAAGGAGGCAGCTCTCCTTGCAGCCCAGCGCCTCCTCCTCTTGGTCCCAGAGAGGACCTTGGCCCCCAAGTCTCAGGGACTCAGGGAGGGGAGAGAGGAACTAGATCTGGAAAGCTTTTGTTTCTCCTCGACAAAGCAACTCATTTCTTTAGGCAAATGAGATGGGGAGGGAAGGACACCGCTGGAGACCAGCAGTGATTAATTAGAAAGGAAATCAGTGGCCAGCACAGAGGAGACGAGGGTGAAGCAGGAATGAATGAACAGGCGGAGGGTGGGCTCAGGGCTAGCTGGACAGGAGAGGAGCCCCCCACCCCCTGAGCAAGCACTGGCTGGGTCTGCAGTGACCCCAAGGGAGAAGAGGAGAGGAGACCTGCCTGACCGCTGGGGAGGTCAGACCCCGACTGGGGGCACAGAGGAGTGAGACAGACAAAAGGGGCAGGAAGTAGAGAGAGCAGGCGGTCTGCACCCCTGAAGCTCTAGTGAACTCATGCGTGCCCCTTCCAGGCTGTTCCCTTGTCACACACCCAGATGCTCAGGCCCTTGCAGCTGCTCTGGGTCTTCTTACAGGTCATTCCCTCACCTTCACG
The DNA here is from genome assembly GCF_964194135.1 of Talpa europaea. Lineage (NCBI taxonomy): Eukaryota > Metazoa > Chordata > Mammalia > Eulipotyphla > Talpidae > Talpa > Talpa europaea. The sequence continues at coordinate 42,693,950 of NC_140077.1, read as the reverse complement.
CCCAGCTTTGCCCCCTTCAACTTATCAAACTAGTCTAGCCCATGTCTCAGGCCATCATGCTAGATCTGCTGACAGATTGCATAAAAAAGATAACGTACCATAAATCTTGCCAGTATCAAAAAAGAATATGGGCAGGGTCCTCATGGTAAAATCATTGAAAACCAGCAAGGGGAATGCTCAGAGTCATGGAAGCCTCAGCTCTGACTCTGCTTGGATCTGTGTCATAAAATTACAGAGCGTAAAAATCATCAAGTTTAGATCAAGGACCAGCGGAGAACCGTGACTTGCTCCCAGTCACAGTACCACATTTGTGGTAGAAATGGCACAGGATTTGTTCTCCTGACCCCTGCCAGGGCTGCTTGCACATTTGCTTAGGTTTCTCCTTCAGGAAATGGTTGTTGCTGACGGAGGGCACCCGCCTCGCCATGCAAGTTCTTCTCGGGCCTTGATGATCACATCCACCCAAGGGGTGTTCACTCCGTGTCCACCAAGAATGCCCCTTACAGGATGCCCCTTAGATGAAATTCAAAATTTCAAGCTCCCTCCTCCCCAGCTGCAGGGGTTTCTTCTCCCATCCCTTGTGATACCCAGGCCCTTGCAGGGTTAATCTGGCAGCTCCTCCCTCCCTGCCCACTAATGACATGCTGCTCACCACGTGACGGGGCACCGACTAAGAATAGTTTGCCGCTCTTGGACTCTGCTCGGAAAAGCTGCCATGACACCAGGGATTTCTGTATTTGCTGTTCCACAGTGCTCCAGGGCCTCCTCCTCGGCCCCACTGGGCTGGGTAGCTGAGAACCAGCACCCTGCCGGCCATTCTCTGAGGCTCAAATGGGGCTCAAGAGGCGGTGCCAAGGGCCACTCGTGGCCCTGAAAAGCCTATGACTCAGACGTGGTCACAGCCCCGGCCAGCAGGGCTCCTCTGCAGAGGACCAGCCTATCTGGTACTCGGTATCCCGTCTCACCTCAGCCCATTTCCCAGCTGGGCAATGACGTCAGACAGGTCCTCTCACAGCTTCTAAAGGCAGGAGCCAGAGCCTGACCCCACATTCCTTAGGTGAAGGCCGAAACCTCAGGTCGACCCTCGTGCTAACTACCCCCAACCACTGGCAGGTTTCTGGCTGCCCTCCCCACCCTCGCCCCGGTCCTTGACTCCCACACGAAGGACAGGGCGGGCAGCAAGAGCAAAGAAACATGGTGGAGACCCTGACAGTTATGATGGCCGAGCTGTGTGTCAGCAGCAGAGAAGAAGATCTGACCTTGATGGTGGGGAGTGGGGACGGCCATGTGTCAGCAAGACAGAGGCGTATGCCTGGAGCCAGTCTCCAAAACTGAGCCTCCCAGGGCTGGACTGGGAGTTCTGCTGTCATCAGCCCCTCCCCTGCCCTCACCCTAGGTGGAGTCCCGGAAGTCCAAAGTGAACCCCTCCAACAAGGTGATCCATCATGCGTTTCCTGTCTGCCCAGGGCAGGATGAGTGGCAGGAGTGCTGATGGAGACTGGGACACACCATGTTGCTCTTAGGTGAGGGAGAGCCAGGACTTCCCGAAGAGCAGAAGCAGCTCAGCTCTGAAAACAGGCTCTCCCATGGCGGGGTGACAGCGCACAGCCCCCCAACCCCTGCTCTGTGGTCTCCCATAGCCCAGAAGGGGGCCTCACCCGTCTGGAGCCCGCACACACACGCACACACGTGCACGCAATATTAAAGTCGTATTTTTGGTTGCTGGGAAGGCTCGGTTGTCACTTCCTCTGCCCTAGGCAACCCGCTGGCCCAGCTCCCCTTTTACTTCCCCGCCTCACCGTGGAGCGCCATCCGTTTGTATTTATATAGATAAATCGGTTGGGCTAATTAAAGTTCTCTTGCTGGAGAGTGAGGGAATTAATAAAAGAACTTGGAATGGAGCCGACCAAAAGCTGGGGCGTTCGGAGCCAGAGCCAGAACCTGCAGCAGCAAAGGAGGCCAGAGGGTCCAGCAGGCAGCCAGGCCGCCCCACGTGAGTTCCACCCTCCCCAGGGGAAAGTGGGGGGTGCTCCAGGGCTGCAGGAAGGTGGGCGCTGGAGCAGCCCCCTTCACTGTGTGTTTAGTGCTGTTCTACCACACATGCCCCTTTTCTAACCCAGAGGGCCTGTGGCTACAGCATTAAACTCGAGGTAGTGAGGAGACAGGCAGCTAGGGACATGGGCTCTAGTGATAGGTTGCCTGGGTTCAAATCCTGACTCTTTCAGCTGTGCCATCTTAAGTGAGTTTTTTTGCAACCTAGTGCCTCAGTTTACTCATCAATAAAATGGGAGCATCATAGTTTGCAGGATTAACAGGATTATCACACATAAATTGCTTTAAACAGTAGCTGGCACATTATGAGGGTCCCCTTACTCTCTGCTCTATATTGCTTGCTTGGCAGAATGAGGGCACAGGAGTCAGGTCCCTGTGTCCTTGCAGTGTGCAGAGAGGGTCTTGTCAGATACATAAAAAAACCTCCTTGCCTGAACTTTCCGAAAACTGGATTGTTGTACCAGCCTGCAGGCCACTCGGTTGGGCCTCCACCCTGATACTCTCCAGATCCACCCAGCAGCCGCCTTGCCGAGGGTCCCCCTGGGCCTCTAGGACAAGCATTTCCTTCTGCCCATCCCTGCCTGAGGCCTGGGGACTTGCCAGAGAGATAAGTTCTGCCTAAGCCCCGCAGGGGGAGTCTCCATGGGCTCCAGGACAGAGCAGGCCTGGGGTTGTTAGGATTGTGTCCCTTTCAGATCTCCGAGCCTCTTTCCCACCACTCTGGTCTCGGTGACCTCCAATGTTCCCAATGCTTTTGGGCCCAACTGGGAGAACAGGTCATTAATCCTCCTTCAGGCAAAGGCAGCTGCACATTGGATCCCTCACAAGCCCATACTTTCCATTTTCCCAATCTCTGACCACAGAAGACAGGGAGCCTGAGGAGCAGGAGACCCAGATGGTCCCACTTTGTTACTGCGGGCTGTGGGGCCCGGTCATGTCTAGCCCTGTCCACTTGACTGGGCTCTTCTCCAGGCGCAGTTTCCAGCTCAGTGATCCAGTATTCCAGACATAACCCCTAAGGAGCAGAGAGAAGAACCCCCTTGGCAGAACTGGACCTACTTGCCCACAGAAGCCAGTTGGTTCTGGGTGGACTTGGCTACCTGAGGTCTTGAACCTGAACTCAGATTTCTCCTAAAGCTCCCAGAGGCCTCCTCACCCTCAAATGGGGGGGATCTGTGCAAGCGAGTTCTGACGCCAGGCAGTCAGTGGTCTCATCCACACCAGTGAGGCCCCCTTCACCGGAGTCAAGTCCCCAGAGGGGGCACACATGCCTCCCCAGCAGTTAGCAGGGGTCCCTTCTTCCTTCTTGTCAGGCAGGTCTCAGCTCAAATGTCCCCTTTTCTGACAGACTGTCCCTGCTCACCCAGTCAGAAGCAGCCACCCTTGTTAATCTCTCAATGCCACTTACTTTTCATTTTGTCTTTACATCATTGTTCTCTACCTAAAACTTCTTCTTTGGGGGCCTCCCTGGTGGTGCAAGAGGTTAAGATGCAACCTATGAAGCTATCCATGGCCTCTGCAGCACGAGTTCGATCCCCACGCGGTCAGGGAGCATCCCACATGGCACATAGACCTCTCCTGTCTCGCCCGCCGCTCCCCTCTGCTGTGTACATTGGTCAATCTGCCTGTTCTGTTCCCTGCTCTGTCTCTGGTGAATCCTCTCACCTCCCACACCTCTGGCCTGTACCCCAGTTCTTGTATGCATAAATAAATCAATCTTTAAAAAAAACATTCTTTTTTGGCTACGATTTTGTTGTTTGCTTCTTCCAACTAGGAAGAAAATTCCTTGGCTGTTCCCGTCGTTCCCTAGTACCTGGCAGCCAGTGAATAATTTTTAAAAGAGTAAGTAAATGACCGAGTGAGTAGGTATTTGGGTGAACCCCTGAGGAAATTGTCACCCACATACCCTACAGAGAGAAGTTCTGGCCAGCTGGGCTGAGGCCAGGGCGACCGAGGAAACAGCTGGGTGTGCTGAAGCCTGTGACCTTAGGGCTGGCGCCTCCTGTTTGTCAGCCCATGAGGGTTATGGTCTGTCCCCTGAGCCCTTAGCAAATAGGGGAGCAGAGTGAGGGCAGCCTGAGGAGGAAGGATGAGCCAGATATAACTTGGGAACAATGAAAGAGCAAGGACCACAGGAAGAAAGAGAAGGAAGGAAAGGTGTGACAGCACTCCAGTCCCTGCTCACTGGCCACACTGGCCTGCCCAGGTGTCTCTCAGGCTGGCTCTTCCTTCCCCTTATCTCTCAGCACAGGGATGCCTGGAAAGTCCCTCTCAAGCAGGCCAGGATCTCTCTGCCCCAGAGACCTCAGGGCGGCTGGACCTCCCCTTCATCATGCCTGGGTTGGAAGGCCAGGCAGAGAGAGGGCCAGGGACTTGCCTGAGGCCACAGAGTAGAAATGGCCTGACCCTCGGTCTTCTGATTCCCTAAGCAAGGCTCTTCCCATGCCCCAGGCCATTGCAGGGGTGTGCCTATCAACACCTCCCCACAACCCCACAACCCAGCTCACAGCAAGACCCAATAGAGGCCCCTCTTGGGCATCAGCCACCTATTTCTAGGCAGCACTTGCTGTCCAGGGCCTGGTGTCTGAACGTCAAAGCCTAAAAATAAAAAGACAGATTGTCCACTTTGGCTGTAATTACCTCCTAAAAAGACCCAGTGGGGAGAGAGACAGAGAGAGGAAGAATAAAAGGAAAAGTCTCTGGGCTGAGCATCCATCATAGGCAGACAAGGAGGGAGGGTCTGCAGGCTATGAGGCCTCCTGTCCCCCAACCTACCCTCTCAGCTCACCAAGATATCCCTGCCCCTTCGGACTACATGCAAACCAGGCTGGCCATGAGGGGGACCTGAGCCAGCTGCCTGCCGCCAGCTGAATAACCACCACCAAACAACCTCCTTTTGTGTTGTTTTCTCACAAGCACAATGGGACAAATCACTCACTCAGTATGGGAGGCTGGGTTGTATGCTGGAGATGCAATGGAAATAAGATGAGCAAACATATCCTCATGGAAGGCACACGGACTGATGTCCTCCGGGATGGCGGGAAACTCCTTTAACCTAGGGGTCAAGGCAGGCAGGCCTGAGGAAGCAGACAGAGCACTCCTGGCAAAGGCAAGCCCTGAGCAGAAATGAGGGGCATATTCATATTCGGGGGACACAAGAAGGCCTCTGTGTCTGGAGCCTGTGAGCGAGGGGGTTGCAGGCACCTGTTAGTAGAAGCAGGCACCCTCCCATCAGCCAGATCCAAGTAGCCTCCCTCAAAAGCCCCAGTAAGGAGTTTAGATTTTGTTCTAGGTATAATAGGAAGCCGCTGGAGCATATTAAGGATGGGGGTGAGGTGCCCTGAACTCATGTTTTACGAAGATAACCTTGGCCACTGTGTGAACAGATGGAAGCAGAACAGAGGAGCAGTAAAGCTATTCCAGTGATCAAGAGGGGAGCTGACAATGGCCTGGCTGGGACCATGGCAGTGACAATGGTGAGAAGAGGAGAGTTTAGGGATGTAATTCAGGAGCTGAGCCACAGTCTTAGGATGGATTGGTTGCAGCAAGAACAGAGAGGAAGGAATTGAAGTTTGGACTGAGCTATGTGTGGATGGCGGACCAATTCCCAAAAGGGGGAGGCTCATTGATTTGCAGGGGGAATGGGGGCACTGAGAGCTCTGCTTTCACCGTGATGATTTCAGATGGCTGCACGGGTATATATCCCTGTGAGCTCACCAGGCAGGTACTGCAGAAACAAATGCAGACTTAAGCGGCATGCAGGCAGCAGATATAAATGTGGAAGACACCAGCGAGAAGTCGGACTTTAAAACCCCCAGCTGGTGAGATGATCTAGGAAGGGGGTATGGATAGAAAAAAGAAGTCTCCCTGATAGTTAGAGGCTGTCATAAAGAATCCACGTAGGAGATTGAGGAGGTGGGGGTGGGGTGGAGTAGAGGGACAACCAAGGGGTCAGGGCAAAGGAAGGACAATCGCAAACGGAGAGTGACTGTGCAATTGAACCAAGGACAGCAAGGGAGAGGAGGGCAGCGATGGGACCACTGGTGGGTACTCACAGTCACCGGAGGACTTAACAGCTGCCAACATTCCATTGCAGTGGAGAGGATGGGATGGGACAGAGGAGATAGAGCCTGGAGACAGCCATGTGATATGCTCTGCTACGCAATTAGCTGAAGGGGAGGTCAATGGAGGTCAATGGAGAGTTATTGTTGGGTAGGAGAATAGAACCCATCTGGAGGCTAGGAGCCAACCATGAGAAACACTTGGGGAGCTAGAAAGAGGCAAAACTGGAGGTGAGGTGAGGTCCAGGGGAGTCAGAGAAAGGGGTAGCACCATGACCATGGGGGTGGAGACCAGCATGTCTCAGGTTGTCAAGAAGCCATGTTGCACTGATTGTGTAGCGTCCTGGGGGCCCAGCAGCCACCAAGCTTATTGTGAGAACAGGGCTGCTCCTTAAGGAGAGATGGTGGTGAGGAAAGGAAGGGCAGAGCCCAGGCTGGGGAGGCAGAAGCAGAGTGCCGAGGCCAGGCAGTCTAGCACTCAGGAGGGAGTGGGACGGTCCTGGAACAGAGTCCCAGGACCACTCGTTGCTGTGCAACCTGGCTTGTTTGTCCTGACTCATCTCAGTCTCCCCTGGCTCTGCTCCACACAGTTCCCTGTCTCAGTGGGAGGCATGGTGGCGGCGGAGGGCAGGAGGAAGGGGAGACCCAGAGTATTCCTCCCTTCCTTTCTGGCTTGGGCAGCATGTGCTCTGAGACTTCAGCTCTTGCAGGACATCCCTGTGAAACTCCGGCTTCTCCATGACTCTCTGTCTACAGTGACATGACATTGCGCCATGGCTGATCCCTGCATCCCACACCATCCTGTTTGGCCTCTCAGCAACTCCATCACCTGTGAAACCCAGGCCCTTCCCTTAATCTCCCAGGGTGAGGACTTGAGGACCTCTCTCTTTGCCCAGTGAAAGCCTGTCTGGTATGGCAAGTGACTTGGTTTCTTGGAGTTACTTTCTTTACCTGTAAAATGTAGACAGCATGTTCCTCAGAGCTATGGAGAAGATTAAGCAAGGCAATGACTATAAACAGAACTGTGCCCCAGGTATATGGAGTGGCAACCAGTGGGAGCTAGAAGAAGACAGATATTGGACATTCATTTATTTTCACTCACTTTTTCAGCTCCTACTCTGTGCTTCATGCCAGGGATACACCAAAGTCCACTCCCAGCCCCCACATATGGAGCTTATCACCTGAAAGATGGTGGACAGGACAGGCACTCAGCTGGGGCAGCTACTGGGGCTGTGCTGGCACAAGGCTCCTTGGTCTGCAGGCTGGGCTGGTTGGGGGTTTCCCAGGAGGAGGCCTCTGAGCTGTGAGGGGAGGCGAGAGGAAGGTGGGAGGCCAGTTTGCATTCCTGAGAGCAGGGGCCTTGAATGCTATGCACTTGCCTGTGCCCTGGTCAAGTTTGATAATGCTAACAAATAACACACCTGCTGCCCTTCACCCAGTATTGTCCCCCACCCCCACCCCCGGGGTCCAGTATAGGCAAAGTTCTCCTTCTAATTGTCACAGCAACCCCAGGAGTGTGTGCTCTCACCACCCCACTCTTCTATTAGACTGGAGTGGGTGGGGAATTTGGTGCCCAGGAAGACAAGACAGTCAAGCCATGGGATTGGGAGGCATGTGATAAATCTGGGGGGGTTGCTTCAGGCACATGAGTCTACGTTGCCTAAGTGGCTTCAAAGCAAGGTGGGAACAATGGCCTGCAGGGTGCAGGTGTGCCCTGGATAAGTGCAGTGTGCCACTCACAGCCTGCTTGATGATCACGGTGCTCCTGGGTATTTAATATATACTATATGTAAGGGGGGAGATAGGGAGGGCACTTCTTAGGTGGGGGTGGGTCTGACCCCACAGCTGGCAAGTATGCACTGGCCCCAGCAGGAAGGAGGTGGAGTGACTAGGGAGATCCAGCCCCTGTCTCTTGGTCTGGAGGGTCAGAGAGCAGGAAGGGAGATTGGTGTGACCAGTGGCCAATCCAACAGGGTGACCCCAACTCCCTGATCCCACTATTGGCTCCTCTAAATATCTAGTTGCCAGAACCACAGCAGACACAGGCCTGTGCAAGGTCTGACCCTGCACTGACAAATTCTGGAAACTCATAGCCTTGGAAGGTGGTCAAATAATAACAAAACAACTTTATCTTGGAGACCTAGAGCATTCAGGATATGATCTTTGTGCTTTTCTATTCACGATTTTCATTAAAAACAAATAGTGTTCCGTAAGAGCATTCAATGCAGTGAGGTTTCTCTGTGGGCTTCAATTTCCTTGTCTGTAAAACGGCCTAGCTCAGCACTCCCAGCCACGTTGTAGGTCCGGTTTCAGGCCACTGTAATAAAGTGACTATTGCAATAAAGTGAGTCACATGAAATGTTTGGAGTTGCAGTACATGTAAAAGTTGACACTATATTGTAGTTTATTGAGTGTGCAACAATACTATGTCTAAAAAATGTGCATGCCTTAACCAAAAATACTTTATTACTAAAACATGCTAGCCATCATCTGGACCTTCAGCAAGTTATATTCTTTGCTGGCAGAGGGTTTTGTTTCCTGTTTGATAAGGTGATAGTTGCTGAAGGTCGGGGTGGCTGTGGAGATTTCTTAAAATGGGACAACAGTGAAGTCTGCTGCATCAGGTGACTCTTCCTTTCATGGAAGACAGCTCTGAGGCATGTGATGCTGTTTGATAGTATTTTACCCACAGTAGAACTTTCAAAATTGGAATCAATTTTCTCAAACCCTGCTCCTGCTTTACCAAGCAAGCTTATGTCATTTTCTAAATCTGTTGTCATTTCAGCAATGTCCACAGCATTTCACCATGAGTAGATCCCATCTCAAGAAACCACTTTCTTTGCTTATCCATAAGAAGCATCTCCCCATCTATTAAGTTTTATCATGAGATTGCCGCAATTTAGTCGAATCTTCAGGCTCCACTTCTAACTTTGTTTCTCTTGCTATTTCCACTACATTCACAGTTAATTCCTCCATGGAAGTTTTGAATCCCTCAGTCATCCAGGAGGGTTAGAGTCAACTTCTTCTAAACTCTTGTTAATGTTGATATTTTGACCTCCTCCCATCAATCACGAATGTTGCTAATGGCATCTAGAATGGTGACTCCTAGCCAAAAGGTTTTCAATTGACTACGTCCAGGCCCATCAGAGTAATCTCTACCTATTGTGATAATGGCCTTATAAAATGTATTTCTTAATAGTAAGACTTGAAAATAAAATGACACTTGAGCCATGGGCTGAATCAAGTAAAGATGTTGTATTACCAGGCCTGAGATCAAGAATCTCCTTGCACAGCTTCATCAGAGCTCCGAGGTTACCAGGTGTGTTGTCAATGAACAGTAATATTTTTGAAGGAATCCTTTTGTTCTGAGCAGGAGGTCTCAACAGTGGGCTTAAAATATTCAGTAAACCATGTTGTAAACAGATGTGCTGTCACCCGGGCTTTGTTGTCCCATTTAGAGAGCACAGGCAGAGTAGATTTAATATAATTTCTAAGGGTCCTAGAACTTTCAGGATAGTAAATGAATATTGGCTTCATTCTTATTAGGGGCTATACTAGCCCCTAATAAGAGTCAGCCCAGTCTTTTGAAGCTTTAATAACAGGCACTGACTTCTCCTATCTAGCTATGAAAGTCCTAGATGGCATCTTCTGCCAGTAGAAGGCTTTTCATTTACATTTTAAATCTGTTGTTTAGTGTAACCACTTTCATCAATGATCTTAGCTAAATCTTTTCATTGTCCAAATCGGGGCTTCCTGCTTCCCTTACACTTTTATGTTGTGGAGATGGTTTCTTCCCTTAAACCTCAAGAACCAACCTCTCTCAGTCTTCACAGAATTGAAGAGTTAGGGACTTGCTCTGGATTAAACTTTGGCTTTGTGACTGGTTTGATCTTTTATCCAGACCTCAAAAACTTTCTCCATATCAGCAAAAAGGCTGTTTTGCTTTCTTATCATTTGTGTGGTCATTAGAGTAGCGCTTTTAATTTCCTTCAAGAACTTTTCCTTTTCATTCACAACTTGGCTAACTGCTCAGCATAAGAGGCCTAGCTTCTAGCCTATCTCCGCTTCTCACATGTCTTCCTCACTACACTTAGTCATTGTTAGCTTTTGGTTAAAGTTGAGACATGTGACTCTTTCCTTTTCACTTGGATACTTAGAAGCCATGGTAGGGTTATTAACTGGCCTAATTTCAATATTGTTGTGTCTCAGGGAGTAGGGAGGCCTGGTGAGGATGAGTGAGAGATGGGGTAAGTCCCATCTGTGGAGTAGCTGAACACACACAACATTCACCAGTTAAGTTTGCTTTCTTAGATAGGAGAAGTTTCTGATGCTCTAAGCAATGACAATAGCAACATCAGCTGTCCCTGACCACACATCACCATAGCAGACATAATAATCGTGAAAATATTTGAAATATTGCAAGAATTACCAAAATGTGACAGAGACACGCAGTGCACACAAGATGTTAGAACAAAAACAGTGTCAATAGCCTTGCTGGATGCAGGACTGCCACAAACTTTCAACCTATTAAAAAATCCAAAAACGCAATAGCTGAGGAGCACAATAAAGCTGACCGCAATAAATCGAGGTATAACCTCTCCTGCCTTCTCCCCCCATTGCTGAAAGAGTCAGATGAAAAGAGATGCAAGAAGGCAGACTGTGAGGCTGAAATGTGTGGGGAACTTCTTCTCAAACTTCTTCTCATGTCTTCTCAGTGCCCCAGGGAATTGCAGTGGAGATAGATTCAATGTAAGTCACTCAGCTTTCCTCTGCCTCACTTCCCCCTTCTATTCCCTGGAGAGAGATCGCAGCCTCTATTTTCCCAGACACAGCCAGAAGTCACTGCCAATGCAAAGAAGATGAGCAAAAGGAGATTAGGAAAGGATTGGCAGGTACATTTTTTTTATCCAGAGCATGAGTAGCTCCCCCCTGGAGTTGTACAAGCTGGGGGGCTGAGGGGTAGGGTTCTCTTTGAGTTGCCCTGAGGGAGAGATGCTTTTGCTGTCACCTCAGTTCAACTGCAGCCAGATTGCACCCCATCCAGACCTCCCACATCTCTTCACCTTCCTAGCGAGCAACCCCTTTCTGGCTGGGACAGCCAAGGACAAGATGGTCATTTTTCCGAGTCATTCTCCTGCACCCAGGCCCTTGCCACTCTATCTAGTGATGAATGGGCTGAGCACACAGTGCCAGCAAGGGATGTCCACAGAGCTACCACCTATAGGAAGGTTCCTGCTCTTCTGGGCTACCCCACTCCTGGGCACCTCTCCCCAGCAGTACCAGTCCCACCTTTGTCACACTTGATGTTTTAGAACCTGAAGTACCTTGGGGGTCATTGGGCCCCATCCTTGAATGTCTGGAGGAGAACCCCAGGGCCAAGAAAATTTGCCATGAAGTCAACCTGGGCTTTCTGTCTGGGTTTTCCCCAGTTCTTTCCTGCTGCCTTTCCAAGTCCAGGCCTGGGTCACCTTCTGGAAGCCATGATGTTGTTGTAAAGACAAGTGCTCCCTGTGTATCCAGCTGTGTAAGTTGGTAATACTGAGAGAAAAGAGGTCACTGCCACTATTGGACATGTAAGTGCTAAGTACATGTCTAAGTTCTCTGCACATGGGGTCTCACAATACCCCCATGAACCCTGTTATTAACTCTATCCCACAGATGAAGAAATTGAGACTCTGGGAGGTTAATTTGGCTGAGACCACACAGTCTATAAGGCCAACAACCAGGATTACAACCCATGACTGCTGGACCCTTTGATCACCCAGACACACACACACACACACACACACACTCACACACATGGCAGGGCATTGGGAACCCAGTGCCGCAGTGGCTGATGGATCTTCATCTTTCTTGATATCCACTTTTTAAAAGCACTTGCTCTGGCCTAGGCTGGATGATCACACAGATGCTGGGGATCAGTGATGAATAAAACCCAGTCTCATGTCTCAAGGGGAATCAGAGTCCCTGGGGTGAGGCCAGATAGGCTTGATTTTGGATAAAAACCATGTGGTTAACCTTTAACATGTCACTTCATCCCTTCCACCCCTCCCCCATCTGTGAAATGGGCCTCAGAGGTCTGAGCTAATGAGCTAATGGCTGACACAAGGCCCTGGGAAGTGTGTTAAGTGCTCTGAGCAAGGCCCCATTAAAGTCATTATCTACTGGCTGGGTGTCATTCTACAAGTGGACTCCAAATGACCACAGATGGACACCCCACCTCTGGGCCTTGGCTTTAGGAAAGGGGTACATCCCTTTTAAAGCAGCCTTCAGCTTATGGGCACATCTCCCTATTAAGTCTCAGGTAAACCTCCCCAGGCCCAGTCAGGTATGCCAGCAAAGGGGAAAGGGGACATCTCTGCTCAGGCCACCACCCTGTTGTTTCACTAATGCCTCTAATGGGCCCATTTAGCAGCCCTGTCTGGGCTGTCACTGCAGCAGCTAATTGCTACTCCTCCTCCTGCCCCACTCAGCTCTGCAATCAGCAGGCATTAACTGCTGCTGCAAACACATGATTCCATCCAGCCCAGTCCCAAGCCTCCAGGTGCCATTCCTTGCCATTGTTTTCAGAGAATCTCTGAAGTACCTTCAGTTGAGCAAGCTCAAGGTACATAAAGGGAAGTGGATGCAAAAGTTATGGCCCTCTTGGCATTAGTGAGTCAAGAAATCTCAGTGGTCCTAAAGATGAAGGTCAAGTCCTGGCCCTGGAGCCCTGTTTTACTATAGGTTCCCCCAAGGTTGGCTCTCAAACAAGGGCTTGAGTGCAAGTGGTTTGCCTAGGAGATGAGTCCAGAAAGCAGTGAAGGGGGAGGAGAGCCATAGAAAACTGAATTAAGGAGCAGTTGTCTACTCGGGGCAACTGGATTACTCCATGGGGTCCCTCTGGGACACTGCAGAATGGACCTTGGAATTTTCTCAGAAAAGAGTGAGGAAGCTGGAAGGCTTATTCCAGGGTCATTCCCAGCTGGCAGGTAGAGGTGCTGTACTTCCAGTCTGGGCACAGGGGAGGCAGAGCCCTATCAGGAGATGTGGTAAGTGCACGACAGAGACTATACAGTCTCTGGGAGCTCCAGGGAGACTCGGTGTGCAGGGCATGGGTCCCAAACAAGTGGGAGGAGGAAGCCAACTCCACAACAACTTCTGCGTAGAGTGTCTGTGTTTAGAGGAAGCAACAGTGAGTTAAGGCCACCAGCCCTGCTCTCTGGCTGCAATACAAGAAATCCAGATCCAGGGGAAATGTGAGCACTGCTGAATGCCAGACCCTTCTCCTCCCTGGGTCTTCTTTCAGGCTGTCCTCTCTGCCTGGACAGTGTCCTACCCTCCCCTTCCCTTGTGAACTCAGGGTTGTCCTGGGCTGAGTTTCACCCTATGTCCTCCCAGAGCCAGTGAGAAGACTCACTGGGAGGCCCCTGGAGTCAGAGAGCCGAGGTTCCATCCTGCAGGGGAGATGATGGGACAGGACCTGCCCCCTATCCACTAGGACAATCCCAAGGGCCGACTTGTAGTAGGAATGATGTCTCGGCCACAGATTGAGGCCCAGCTTCAGGCAAGCCTGGGTTCCTGACTGCACGGATGGCCCACACTACTCAGATCCCTTCATCTTCTGCTCACACCATACATTGCTTTTCCTCGGGGTGCTGGGCTGGACTTTCCCCTCTTCTCACTCCCTCCACCTTCTTCATTGGCAAGGCCTCCCAAACTTGACTCTGCATCCTCATGTGGCTGCCTTACAGGTCTGCAGGAAGTCCTCTTTCTATCAGCTTGGTCCCCTTTCTTTAATTTCAGACCCCATAGATTTGGTGGTGGGCCAAATTGACATCTCTACCTGGAGGTCCCTCAAACCCAACTGACACCTAAGTGACCATAGCATCTGCCAACTTCAAGGCCTAGAGGTCAAAGCCAAGCAAACATGCAGGGCCATTTCACCCCTTCCCATGCCTGTCCTCAGCTTGTTACCTCACAGCCACACCCCTAGTGCAAGTTCTTGTCATCTTTAGCAGCACAAATGCCATCAGGCTCCTGCCTTGCTCCCATTCCCTTTCAACCACGCAGCACTCCAGAGCTAAAGAGATCTTTCCAAAACACTAGCCCCTTAGGTTACCTTTTAATTTAAAACCCTCTGATGACTTCCTGTTGACTGAGGAAGAAGTTGCAGGTGGCCCATACAGTGCTGGAGTATCCTCCCCTCCTGCTGCTGACTCAAGGCTCAGAGCAGTACACAGAGCACCTTACTGTACCTTGATTGAGCAAGCTCTCTCTTACCCATGAGCCTTTTCATGTGCTGTTTCCCATCCTCCAAATGCCCAGGCCTCAGGGCTTCTTAACAATACCCCAGTCAGACTTGAGTAAATGTGGAATAGACATTAGGAATGTTTGCTTAATGAATGAATTTATGTCTGTGCCTCAGATTCAGGTCTGGACTCAGAGAGACAGAGAGATTGGCCTGGGCCATCCTGCAAGCTTATAGCCTAGACCAGGCCTTCAGATTCCCCGAGTCAGCGAGGTGGGCAGCCTACCCCAAGGGCCCCCCAAATAATTGATTTCTGATGCCCCATGTTTTTGCCATCAGGCCAGGATCACCCAACCTCAAGAGTCCATGGGCAGGCCAGGCACCAACCAGCTCAGGCCCTGTAGTCCTGAGCAGGACAAACCTGGCCACCCCTTCTGTCAGACCTTTCTAACACTCTCCCCTTACTGATGACCAAGGCAGGACTCTGTCCCCAGGGGCACACCCTCTGGTCTTACTGCAGAGCCTGACAAGGACCCCAGGTAAGGAGCATCTGGGTGCCTCGGCAGTGCCACGTGGTCCCAAGAGCCCACCCTGTAACCAGCCCCAGCCTGGGTGGAACTGTCCTTCTTCATGTACCCTGGCCCCCTCCTATCAGACTCTTACCCCTTTCTCACATCTCTCCAAGGCAGATCTTGTCTCCTTGTGCATCAATTATTAATTGTTCCAGCTACATTAAGCCCTGGTCGGATTGTTGGCTCCTTTGTCATTCTCCCTGGGGTGGGGGGTGGGGGAAAAGAGCTGGTGGGGCTGGAGGAGGTTGAAGATAGTCAAGAAAGAGGAGTCAGACCTCCTGACCTGTAGATGCCCCAAGTGCACAACGCCTGAACTGGAAGATCATTCAAGGTCATCAGATCTAACAGGTGGGGAAACTGAGGCCCAGGGAAGGGAAGGCATTTGCCAAGGGCACACAGTGCTCTGTGCTCAGCTGAGCCAGGACTCTTGGTCTGCCATCTGGCTCTGATGCTCTCTTCTCTGCTTGGTCCCCTCTGTCCCGCTGCTCTAACAGACCCAAATGCACCCAAGGGAGGCCCTGCAAGCAGGAGAGGTCATGCGGGGTTTCAAGGTCACAAGCGAGGGATTCAGAAAGCAGAGTTTGTCCTCTAAGGCCAAGAAACAACTCATCTGCCAGACAAGTGTTTCCCAATCATGTTTATGCTAACATGAGCATGTTTGGGGTGGGGGGAGGGTGTGAAGAAGTTAGGAAACTCTTCAATACCACATGCCCTTCTCACAGAGCCACAGCATGCCTCGTGGCTTATAAAAGCTCTGAGGAGGTCTATAGGGGAGAAACCATGAATAGCTCAGGGTGCCCCAAGTTTTTCAACGGCTAGATGGTCTAGACTTGCTGTGTTAAGAAGACCTCGGGCTCTCCTGGATTTTGAGGAACCTGTGGAAAGGAAAGGTGAGATGCTCCCCGGCCCACACACATGCACAAGTGCAGCTGGTAAACAGGTAGATGAAGGGGGTGCCCTAGTAATGACCGCACGGGGACAGAAGTGGGGTCCACAAGTCTGGGTTCCCTGGAGATGCTCTTCCAGGCTGTGACTTGACTAAACTCTGCAGACAGAGTGATGAGTGGAAGGTTCTGGGAGCTGGCTCCACAAACCTGGTTTGAAATCCACCATTTGCTTTATCAGCAATAATAATGCCAATAAACAATTATCAAGTGTTGAATCATCCTAAATGCCCATCCCACACATCGTCTCAGTTAGTCCTTTTTTTTTTTTCCAGTTATGGCAACTGAGTCTCAGCAAGATTTAGTCACTGGCCCAAAGTCACATACTTTAGGGGATCTTCTGAGGCCCTGTTCCAAAGCCCATGCTGTTACCCCTCACACGGTGCTGCCTCGAGGAATGAATCCATACCTCTCTTTGGGCCTCAGCTTCCCCAGCTGTCAATAGGAAAATGTGGATGCTTCTGTCTCAGGCTGGTTAGGAAGAAAGTGTTCCAGGTGGTGTCTGATGCACTGGAGGAGGCCAGAAAAATGGCACTACCTTTCATCCTGAGTTTATCCTACCCACAAAAATACCATGACATCTTTACCCCCTGTCTTCTCCCATAACATGGACTGAAGTTCTTAGGGTCCCATTCTTGGGGTGCTGAGGAGGTGAAAGGAGAAGCTGGGGGCAGGGGTGCCCATCTACCCCAGGTCTGTAGGCTGAAGGTTGCAGGCTGACCTCCCCCCAGGTGAGGCCCAGCTCACAAACACATTTCTAAGGTCCCTTTTCTCCTCACGTTTGCAGAACCAAATTTTGAAATGCAAGTGGTCAGAACGCAATAAATATCATTGGGATCCATAGCACGTAATGGTTTATAAATCGTGACTCATAACTCAACTGGTGCCTGGGTTACTGGCCTTCTCCCCGCCACCAGCTCTCCAGCCCTGCAGCCTGCACGAGGCCCTGGTGGAGCAATAAATTGGGAATAAGGGACACCCTGCTAACTAAATTTCACTTGTCAGCTCTAAGCTTTCATGCTGTGTGTTAAGTTCACACAAATATCACAAAGTGTGTGTACACACATACACACATATCCATACATATATTCGCATATATAAATAAACTACCCTGCTGTTAAGCAATTCCCCCAGGACAGAGAAAGCCTTTCTGCAAGAGCCTCATTTTTTCAGCCTTACAGAGGAGATAGCAGGTTAAGTCCCTTCTCCTCACCCCCAGCCCCCTTCTCCCCACATTTAGGACTTTCTTTGGTTCAGTCCAGGAATCTGCCCATGTAGTCAGAGGCACTCCTATTAGCTCAAAGAAGGAACTTCTCTAGGCAAGTACCTGAGACTGGCAGGGAGCCCAAGAGTGGGAGAAAGATATTGGGGGTCACTTAGTCTCGCTCCACATTCAGCCACCAGAGGTGCTTCCAGGTACCAAGATTTAGCTGATGGAAAAGAAACAGAAGACAGGGGCCTCCCTGGTGGTGCAGGTGGTTGAGCGCAGTGCTGTAAAGCTGTCCTGAAGCTGTCCACAGCCTCTGCAGTGCGAGTCTGAACCCGGCTGGCCAGGGAGATACCCACATGGCATGGCAGACCTGCCCTGTCTCACCTGCTGCTCTCCTCAGCAGTGTATTTCAGTAGATCTGTTTGTTCTGCTCCCCACTCTGTCTCTGGTGAATCGTCTCACCCTCCCATACATCTGACCTATACCCCAGTTCTTGTATAAATAAATATTAAAAAAAAAAAGAAACAGAAGACAAAGTCTTTCTGAGCCAGGTTGCCTGGGGATTGTCCATGCAGAGCACCCTAGCTTAGGAACCCCAGCTAAGCTCCTTACTTGAGGAAGTCTGAGATTCAGCCCCACACTGGTGTGATTCGTGAGGGCAAGTCAGGTGCTCCTATATCAGGTATTTTGACTTTTCTTTTGCATTGGGTTATAAAACCAGGGGTTCTCAAATTGTTTGAGCCAATCAGATAATGCATTGATGCATCTATGTCCATGGGGTTTGGGGGTGTGGGGTAGGGAAGAGCCTAGATTATTTTTCATTCACCAGCTTTGTAACCTTAGGAAAGTGGTTTAACCTCATTCAGACTTCACTGACTTGTATAAAAGAGAGGGCATTGTGGGCTCAGTGTGGGGTGCCCTCAGAGGAGGGAGAGATTCAGTGCCACAGGTCCTGCATCTCTTGGAAAGGGCAGCCGTCTTGAGGCAGCAGAGGGAAGCACCAGTCCTGACCTGGCCTATCAATCCCACCGACATGAGCAACAGCCCTGCCTGGGCGGTGAGAAGGGAACAAGTCTGCGTTCATTCTGGGTAATGAAAAGTGTCATCAGTAAATGAAGGATCTCCTAATTACCGAGACGTCCCTGGGAGGATTTGTGAGGCCTCAGGCAGTGGCTGAGGTCCTGGAGCTGAGAAGCAGGAAGGGAGAAGTTGGCAGTCTGGGTTTGTGGGTGAGGGATTCCCTCTCGCAGGGCAGCCTCTGACATCTGTGGACAGAACCCCAGCACTGGGGAGAGAGCCACAAGCCAGTGGTCTTGGGCTGTGGCTGGGTGTCTGGGGTACATCATGAGGAGTGGGCTCTAGGTAAGGCTGGATTTGAGCCATGGGGCTGCTGAGCTCTATAGAGCAAGCTGGCCCGAGAAAGCGTGACCATTTCCTTTCTGAGCCTCAGTTTCCCTTCCTGCCAATGGGCATGATGATTATGACTACCTAGTCAATGTAAGGATGGAGACCAGAGTCCAAAGCAGCATGGACTGGAAACAGGTTTATTAAGTAACGAAGGGCTCACACACCTGGACAGATGTGTGTTACCCAGACAGCCCACCTAAGTGAATCAACCCAAACGTAATCACATTAAATCTGCAATTCCAGAGGGACTTCGTTTTTTCCAGGAGGGTTTTGGGATCTTCAGGCCCATATCTGAAGATCCCCTCTGGTCCCCTCAGCTTGACTATGCTGGGGCCACTTCATGTCCCCTAGAAAGCTAGGGAACAAGGTGGGGAGGGATACTGGTGGAGGCCTCCTGTGTGAGAATTTATTAGCAAACTTTTAGTTATGGGAGCATTTTAAGACATTTTTAATAAATTATATTTTCTTTTGTATTATGATGATCATTATTACTATTCCCATTTGACAAGTGAGAAGACTAAAACCCACAAAGGTCAATGACTCACCCAAGGTCACATGGCAATGCCCATATTTCTGTCTCCCCTTCTGAGACTTACGGCCGCACCTTCCAGATATACTACCATCCGTGTCTTCTCTCATCTCTTATGGATGCAAACAATTTTGTTGGCACGCCCCTTCCCCATCTTATGGATGGGGAAACTGAGGTACAAGCAGGCATCTCCTCGGCAAGACTTGGGCTGAGATGGGACATAAGCCTCTGGAGTCACTCCTCTTTGCACCCACATTCAACGATCTCCCCATCCAACGCCTGGCCCGACTCTGTGAGTTCCATCTCCCCCACCCGGGTGAGGTGGTCCGGAAGACCCAGTACAGAGAAAGAGCGATGACAAACAACTGCCTGCGAGAGATAATCCACTATTAAAACACGCCTGCTGTTCTAATTATAAAGAAGACCAAATTGGGTTTAAATTGGAATTAATTGGATGCCCCCTTATCCACACCATCTATCTTGCACTCACCAGCCCTTCTGGACTAGCGGGATGGAAGAAAGCGGAATCTCATCTACTCCCCTGCTGAACACACAACCCTGAAGGAGACCCCACCCAGCCCCCAGCCCCTAATCCCTTTAAACGTTTCAAGGAGCACAAACAATGGGAGGTGGGGTGCCTGGAGGCTTCCTCTGCCTACCTCATCAGCAGGGATGGAAGAGGATTAGGTGACTCTGGGAGGAGGTGGGAGGGGAGTTCACACCCCAGAGGACCTAGCCTGAATGAAGCAGGCAGGCCTGATCAGCTCTGAAACCCGAGCTGGAGTGTCTGTTCACAGATCAAGACCAGCTTGGAAGGCAATTGGGAGGTAGGCTTTGCTGGGGCAACTGGGTGCTCAGGCAAGCAAATAGGGACCAAAGCCAATGGTGCCAAGTCTACAATAAACTACTAGTTCCTGTAATGGAAAGGTGAGGGATGCCCCACCAGGAAGCACTTGTTACTCTGCGATCCTTGGCAGGTCCATGCCTGCATTACTGCAGAATTTCCTTCTGCAGCTGGGCTGGCCACCCAAGGCCTTTGCCACACACACTTGGTCAACCAGAGCACTGGTACTCTCCTGGGGCCTCAAACTGGTGGCCCATGAGCCAGATTTCATTTGGCATACCCATGTTTTATTTTGTTTTATCTTGTTTTGAATATCCTTAGCTACTCGGGTACTCTCTCCACTTGTCCATCCCCACTTTTTCCAATTTCGTCTTGTGCTTGACCTCCTTCACTGTATCACTGGCTCCACTAGGCTTATCACTTTTCAGTCCTCTTGTAACAGGGGGGTCCCCAGGAAAGGGGGAGGTTCCAGGTTCCCCACCCCACCCAAATGGAGGGTAGAGCTGAGCAGAGAGAGAGAAGCTGCAGAGGAGACTGAGGAAGGAAGGAAGCAGGATGGAGCCAGAAGGAGACCTTGAGGAGGTGCATGGAGCCTAGGGGGCACATGCCTTTTGGTCGTGGACTGGGTGACACAGATGTGGGTGAGACCCTTGTGGAGGTGACAATGGCAGCTTTTATCTTGATTTTGATTTTGCTCTTTTCCTTCTGGGCTTGTCTGGTTGTTTCTGACACTTTTCTGTGGGTCCCCACTGGGGCCTTGCTCTGGGCCAATCCTGCTTGGGTGGACTTTTACCCACAAGGGGACGGGTAACATTGGGTGCTTGATTTAGAAAATATATTCTGTGCCTTTTCAGTATTGTTTCCTAATTGTATTAAAGTTCCTTCCCACTTAAAGTCTCGTATGTTTTGTGTTGATGCGGCGGATGGCAGAACCCATTTAGAATCGGCAGGTTTGCAGGGTTTGGGCTGCCTCTCTCCCTGCCCTGTAACACTCTCAGGCTCATCCAAACCATATGCTGTGGCTGATTTGGCCTTTCTGCCCCACCACCAGCCCATTCAGCTTCCTGACACTTCATGCCTTTGCTATAACCCACTTTCACGCGCACTTATTCAAATCCCACTGGTCCTGTAAGACCCATCTCTGGGAGGCATCAACTCTGATGCCTAGAACTCAGGGCCCCTGTCCCACTCAGTCTTCATCAGCAATGAGCAATGAGCCTTGCTGCGCCTCCAAGACTCCTCTTGAGTCAGTGCTTCTCCAGGGTTCATCGTAGGAGGAGGAACACAGTCCGAGAAGGGCTTACTCTGCTTTCCAGCATAGCAAGTACCAGGTGGGGACAGACAGTATAAGCCAAGAAACTTCCTGGGGCCCAGCTGCTTGAGAGTAAAGGTACCCACTGTGTCTAGAACCATGGACAGGCCTCTGGGGCCAGTGAGGACAGGGAGCTCCCCCTACATGATCTCATGCTCTCGGGGCACCAGGCTTCTGCCTGAGCCCCCAGCCCCTCTTAAACCTTTACCTTGGCATTCATCTGCATCAGTATTCCACATTGTTGGTCAGTGTGTTTCCTGGTCTATGTGATCCTCAAACCAGACACACACACACACGCACACACGCACACATGCACGCGCGTGTGTGCACACGCACACACATGGAATAGAAGCAAACATATGCTTACTCTCCCGTCCATCCACCTACAACTCTGCCCTCTCCACAGGTAACCCACATCCAGAACTCTATTTCCAACTAGTATACCCAGAAGGTTCTCCTACACCCACACCTAAATTCTGATCCCACATCTTGGACTTTCCATTCTTCCATATGCACCTTGGAAGTTTCATCCTAACTCACTTCCTCTCCATTGGGAATACCTTCCCTTTTCTTGCTCCTGGAGTTGTGTTTCCACATCTATAGCATTGTCCCACCTTCATTATGATCCTATCTAGCCCCTGCACCCACCCACCATGTCCATCTCAAGCCCTAGATCCCCAACACTTAGATACTACGGCCCCACACTACAAACAATGGGAGCCTGGAGGATTCTGAGCCCCCTTTGTCTGCCTGCCTCCCAGTGTTAGCACTAGCTCCCCATCCTACCCTGCCCTGAGGCCAACATTCTTCAGGCTCCAAGTTTTGCAGGCTGAGTGAATAAGACACTCCTGCAGGGAGATATCAGGACTCATTTCTAACTAGGGGAAATTTTCTTCCCCTCTATGCATGAGGTAAATATTTGTTTAATGTCCTAATTCTGAGTTTGATTAATGAGCATTAGGCAGGGGTTTGGGCTGAGGCTGGGAGATCTTAGCTCCTGACTTTCAGGAGGAGGAGAGGCAGAACAACCAGAGTGTTGGCCTGGGAAATATTGCTTCCAGCTTCTGGGCCTTGTCAACTACGTGGGTATCTCACTATCTCTGGCCACAGACTCCTGTATTTTTAAAAAAAAACATCATTCTTGAATAAAGTAACCTTTGAGAAAGCTAAAGGACCAGAACC
Organism: Talpa europaea; assembly: GCF_964194135.1. Taxonomy (NCBI): domain Eukaryota; kingdom Metazoa; phylum Chordata; class Mammalia; order Eulipotyphla; family Talpidae; genus Talpa; species Talpa europaea. The sequence continues at coordinate 42,671,607 of NC_140077.1, read as the reverse complement.
TTCTTACTCAAAGAGAGAAACAAAGTGTGTTGGGAGGTGTGGCAAACATGGCTTCCAGCTTCTGAAGCCAGGTGATGAGAGGTGGGTGGCAGCTGCTCTGTGCCCCTACAGAAATGAATTAAAATTTCATTGAGAGGGAGTAAGACTAGGAGAATTTCCCAAAATGGTTGGTGAATAAAGATTGGAGAGATTGCTTTAGGGAGCTTCAATTTATAAGACTGATAAAATCTACCAAACAACCATGCATCTAGCAAATTTATATTGCACCCATCATTTGTGAGGCCTGGTGTGAAGAGTCTGGGACAGGAATACAAGACTGTCAAGATCTTCTCCCTGAACTGGGAGAAGACAGAGAAGCTGTGTAGTATAGGGCTGAGGACCCGTTGGAAGAGGTCAGTAAAGACTCCAGGGAAGAGCGCCATTTGAGCTGGTATGAAACACCGGTGAATTCTCCAGACTGAAGAGTGGAGGAAGGGAGAGTGGGAGCTACAGCATACACAAAAGCACAGGTGAGGGACTGAATGTATGGCTAGAGAGAGGCCGTGGTAAATAGTTTGGCCTTGACATTTGTATACAATGAAGAGCCCTCAAACAGGTGTGGAGGGTCAATTAGCAGGAGACACAGGAGAAGCTGGATTGCTGTGATTCAGAGGTGAGGTTTTGAACAAAAGCCACAGTGGTGGAAGTGAATAAACACAGAAAGAAGTGAGTCAGTACACTCCTGAACTAGCCTTGGTGACTTGCAGGCCATGTGGTTGTGATGGATTAGGAGTTAAAGATGACTCAGAGGCCTCTAGCTCAGACAACCAAGGGGGTGGGGTATACTCATGATTTTGTTAAAGAAAATGAATGAAATCAGCTATACTTTATGCTTGCCAAGCATACATTGCCTCCCCCAACCAAGTCTCAGCATCTCTCCCTGAAATACTGATAACTTGTAAACAGTGCACAGATGGGGTTGGGGGGTGGGGGTACTCAACCTAACTTCCCAGAAGGAAAAAATTGCATCTTTGAAAACATAATAGAACTGCCTAAGAATCAGTTATATTCGTTGGGAAGTGAAAGAACTGATGGCTTTTCTGCTACAACAGTTTTTTAAACCCCTTTTATTAAAATAGTTAAATTATAAAAGTGTGAGTCCCAGGAAAGTTAGGATAGGAAAGAATGGGAGAAAGCACTTCACCTTTGAACCTAAGGATGCTTCAGCACTGCGGACAGCAGCATGTGACTGTGGCAAAGACTAGTCATAAAGCACAGTGGGGCTTGAAGATGCCTGCGAACCATCTGCGATTGTACATAGAACAGGAGGCGTCACTAGGAATTCAACATTGTAGGTACCTCAATAATATTCTGTCCGTTCTTAGGAGAGGCTGACCTAAAAGGCAGAAATATTATCCCACCACTTCACAAGAGAGGAGAAACTTACCACTGTATTTCTGTACCACTCACCAGCACTAACTACATGAAAACAAGCTCACTCGAGGTTCTAGGTTTGGGGTGTGACTCTTGTGATCACCACCCTTTGAATAGGAAAAGTAGAGTGAGAAGGAAGAAGGAAGATTACGTAGGACTGAGAATAGCAGAATAACCTGGTGCTAAGAACAATTCAGTCAGATGAAATCCCATCCCAGTTGCCCCTGCAAAACCTCGAAAAAGCCATGGGGACAAAGCCTTCTGCTTTATCTATGCAATGAGAACCAGAAAAGAAACTTCATCACTCACCCAGTGCATACTGAGTGAGCATGCACGTGCCCAGAGAATTCTCCCTGTGCCAAAGTGAGTGCCAGTGCATGCCAGGGGTGTCTCCAGGCATTCCAGAAATAGCAGTTGGTGCCAGGGGTTCACAATGAATGTGAGGCAAGTTAACTTGATGCTGTGGATGTAGAAATACATGCCAGAAGAGAGACATTATGTGCTGAGGGGATTAACAATTTATTCTAAAGGGGTGACATTGGTATATTGAGGGAGGAAAATGAACACAGGGAGGTAATATATATGCCAGGGGCATCACATGGCACATGGGGAACTAGAGAAGTTGAGGAATAAACATGTGGCAGCCAGATGCTGTGTGACTAGCCATTCATAGTGGGAATAAAATCCTGGCTGTCCACACCAGGCCCAGGCCTGCCAGACTAAGACTCCAGAATCCAGGGCTGCTGCTCTGCTGCCTCATGCTGAGACCTCCTCTCAGAGGAAACTGAAGTTGAAAGGATGAGTCCTACCTCTGGGCCATGGTCATGTACCTGAATAGGACATGTTCCTGCTCAGACGTGGCCAGGTATTCCAGGAACCAACTATCTGGGGTCCTAGGAAGTTGAGGACCTTCTGGTACTTAAGGGTGTGAGACCTCAAGAATACACAGCCCACAGCAGCCTCCCACAAACTATGCTTGTTCCCAGGTCTTCTCCTCCTCTTAGCATACCTGAGATGGGGCTTCTTACATGCTCTTATCCACCCTTAGGAACCAGCAAGAGGAGAAATGTGAAGAGGGGGGCCAGAGAGCTATGAAACCACCATGAGGATTTGCTGAGCACCGACTGTGGTCTGGGCCTGAGCTGGGAGTTCAGAGATCAGTGGGAGCCAGGAGGGGAAAGCAGCAGGTGATGTGGCAGGGAGAGAGGAACCAGGAACTATGTGGAGTGTATGCCAGCAGCCAACAGCTCCCAAGGAGGTTTCACACCCATCTTTTCCCTTTCTCTATGTGGTGGGGATAATGAGCAGGATTTCTCCATGTCCCCATTTTATGGAGGAGAGCCCTAAAGTTCAGGTAAGAGAAGTGATCTGCCCATGGTGACTGGTTCTTGATCCCTCAGATCCATTATTCCTCTTTTTGTGGCTTACTGCCTCCGGAGAAGAATCAGGCATGATCTCTGCTCCTTTCCTTTTCCCCAACCTCCAAAATTTCCCAAAGCCCTTCACTAGAGTACTTCTCAAACATTACAAAGCAGATTCTGATTCAATAGGTCTGAGAGTAACATTTCTAACAAACTCTCAGCTGATGCTGATGGTCCACAGATACCACTCTGAGTAGCTAGGATCCACGCTGTTTCGCCCATCCTACTCCCTCTATCCCATCTTGAATGCATTCTGCCCTGGGATGTGAAGTTTAGTGGGGAATTCAGAGGCGATCTAACCCACTATATCTGAGTCCATCACTCGGATTTCACTCCCACTCACCTTGAAGAGGGTCACAGGTTGTCTCTGCGGTCACTCTGAGCCTATACGTTCCCTGCCTCCGTTAAGAGCTAACTCTCATTTTTCACTTAACCCTGGTGCAAGGGAGAAGATCTTCCTGGTGTAAGACAGCTTCTAGGGTTTGATTTGTTACGATCTCACTCATTCATGTTGTTCATCAATTCATTCACCCACTCACAGCATAGACATTGAATCAGTGCCTCCTGAGTGCTCTCTCTCCCTGGGCCTTGGTGTTAGCCCATCAGTAAAATAAAGAAAGTCTCAGTCAATCATCTCCATCCTGGCCACATGTTGGTATTAACAAAAGAGTTAATTTGATCTATTGAGACCTAATTAACATATACTAAGTTTCACCAGTTTTAAGTGTACACTTTGATGGGATTGAAAAAATATAGTCTTTAACCACCACCATAATCAACATATATAACATTTCTATTTCCTTTCCCAAACTCCCTCATACCTCCTTAAAGTCAAATTCCCACCTCCAAATCCTAGCCACTGATAACCACTAGATATTATATTATAGCTTCAACTTCTGTGAAATTTCATAAAAATACTGTCATGGAAAATGTACTTTTATGAATGGGTCTGATTTCTTTTAGCCTGGAGAAATGCCTTTGAGAATTAGCCATGTTGTTTTGTGTATGAACAGTTAAGTCCTTTCTATTGCTGACTAGTATTTCATTGTATGGATGTACCAGAGTTTGTTTATCCATTCATCAGTTGCTGAACACATGTGTTATTTCCAGTTGGGTATTTTAAACAAAATTGTTATGAACATTCAAGTAAATTCTGCGTGAACATGGCTGCATGCACAGTGCAGTGGAGCAGCCTGAGCACACGACGCATGCCCACGTGGTCCTGCAGTGGGATGGGGGTACCAATCCTGAGCAGGAACATGCCCATACTGAAGCAATGATGTCTTAATATGATACAAAAAGCACACACAAAAAAAGCAGATAAATTAGACTTTATCAAGGTGAAAAACTTTTGTGCATCAGAATACATTATCAAGAAAGTGAAAAGACAGCAGGGAGTATTTGCAAATCACATACCTGATAAGGGCCTTTATATATTCAGAATATATAAAAAATTATTACAACTCAACAATAATAGACAAATAATCCAGTTGTTAAATGGGCAAGATATTTGAATAGATATTGCTCCAAAGATATACAAATGACCGATAAGCATATGAAAAGAGGTTCAACATAATTAGTCACTAGGGAAATGCAAAACAAAACCATGGTGAGATATCATATTATATCCACTAGGGTGGCTATTGCCAAAAAAAAAAAAAATAGCAGGTCTTAGCAAGCATGTGGAGAAATTGGAACCCTAACTCTCATAATTTTTGACAGGAATGTAAAATGGTGAGTTCACTGTGGAAAATAGCTTGATAGGTCCTCAAAAAGTTTAAAATGGGTTAACATATGACCCAGGAATTTCACTCCTAGGTACATTACCATGAGAAGTGAAATCATATGTTCACACAAAAACTTATAAAGGTAACTTTGTAGACCCATTATTTATAATAGCTAAAAAATGGAATCACTCTAAATGTCCATCAATAAAATGTGGCATTTCTATATATGGAATATTATTCAGCCATAAACAAGATTGAAATAATGATATGTGGTAAAACATGAATGAATTTTGAATAATTGTGCTAACTGAAAAGAGTCAAACACAAAAGGTCATTATTATGTGATTCCATTTATATGAAATGGCCAGAATCAGCAACTCTATAGAGACAGAAAGTAGATTAGGGCCTCCCTGGTGGCACAGGGGTTAAAGTCTCAGTGCTATCAAGCTATCACCAGCCATTTTGGCAGGAGTTTGCTCTCCTGCCAGGGAGCTACCCCATATGGAGCAGCAGACCTCTCCTGTCTTACCCACTGCTCCCTTCAGCAGTGTATTTCAGTAGATGCACCTGTTCTGTTCCCCACTCTGTCGCTGGTGAATCTTCTCACTACCTGCACTTCTGGCCTACTCCCCCAGTTCTTGTATGCATAAATAAATAAAAATATATCTTTTTTAAAAAAAAGTAGATCAGTAGTGTAGAGGGGTTGGGGGAAAAAGAGAATGGGAAATGACTATTAATGGGTATGGGGTTTCTTTTTATGGTGATGAAAATATCCTGGAATCAGATGGATGTGATGACTGCACATCTTGTGAATATGTTAAAAAACACTTTGGAGTTTAAGAATAAATTATGCTAAATGAAATAATTCAGAAGGAAAAAGACAAATACAGGATGATTTTACTCATATGTAGAATATAAATAAACAAACAAACAAATGATCAGAAAAAACCTAAATCAAAATAAACTAAAAATTTCACTGTAGAATTGAGGTTACCAGAGGGGGAAGGTGGGAAGTAGGGAGCAAAAAGGGAAGGAGGCACAATTGACTGTGGTTGAGGATTATGATTGCTTGGTGGTAGGTGTAGTATAGTGACATACATCCAAAGAGGTGTGAGCCTGTACCCCTAAATTATATAGTCTTTTAAACCAATGTTATCTTAATAAAACATTTTTTTCAAAAGATGGTGAACTTTGTTATATGAAATTTTATATTATCTGAATTATATTTCAATAGCAAGTAGTTAAAAGACTATTCAAAGCTTTTAGTTCTTCCAGAGTGAGCTTTCAAGTATTTTTGCCCATTTTATCTACGTTATCAGTATATTGGTTGAAATTAATTTATAATATTCTCTTCTTAATATTCTCCACTTATCTCTATTATTTCTTTACTTCTGCTTACCTTTGATTTCTTTTTCTCTCCTTTTACTAGTTTCTTCAGGTAAAACTTAAATAATTCATTTAAGATCCTTTTCCAGTACAGTCATCTAGAGCTATAAATTTCCCTCTAAGTATTGCTTGAGATGTACCCAACACATCTTGACTTTTTTTTTCATTTTCATTCAGTGCAAAATATGTTATTTCTCTTTAGATTTTTTCTTTGACCTATTGATTATTTAAGATATGTCATCTAATTATCAAATATTTGGGGATTTTCCGAGAACATGCTTTATATGTGTCCAATCTTCTTGATTTTATTTTATAATCTAGGATATGCCCTATCTTGGTAAATGTTCAAATTTGGAAAGAATGTATATCCCACTGCTATTGGGTGGAATGTTCCATAAATGTCAATTAGGTCAAGCTGATTGATGGTGCTCTGTTAAATTCTCTCTTCTTACTGATTTTTTCTGTACTTGTGTCAGTGACTGAGAAAAGAATGTTGAAATCTCCAACTGTAACTATAGATTTCTCTCTTTTTTTAGTTTTATCAGTTTCTGTTTCGTTAGTTTTTTATTTTATTTTATTTTATTTTTTTATAAATTTTATTGTTATATTCCCCATACAATTGCAGCCCCCCCATTCTGACCCCAATCCCTCCCCTCCCACCCCCGCCCCCCTAAAAGTGTCTCTGGTTCATAGTTTTTTGTTGATTTTGATTTTCACTTTCTTATATTCATTTTCCTGGTCCCTTATTTAAGTTTTCTAGATTCCTGCTATGAGTGAGACCATCCGGTATTTTTCTTTTTCTTTTTGGCTTATTTCGCTGAGCTTCTGTTTCGTTAGTTTTAAGCTCTGATGTTCAGCATATACACATTTGAATTGTAATGTCCTTCTGGCTAATTGACCTATTTATCATTATGAAATATCTCTGATAATATTCCTTGTTCTAAAATCTAATTTGTATGATACAATCACTCTAGATTTCTTTGAATTAAGGTTTTCACTATATATATTTGGCCATGTTTTTCATTTTAATCTGTCTTCCTATATAAAATAGGCTACTTGTAAACAACATATAATGGGCCTTGCCTTTATACCCTATCTTCAAATTTCTCCCTGTTAATTGGAGTGTTTAGATCACTTTACATTTAATGTAAATATTTATATCACTGGTTTAAATGTATCATTTTGATATTTTTTTCTTATTTGTCCTACATGGTTCTTTTGGTTATTCCTTTTGTTTGCTGTTATTCCTTTTATTCCATTTGCTTTTAAGTTTTGTTTCTTTTTTTTTTTCAAAGATTTATTTATTTATGCATCCAAGAACGGGGGTACAGGCCAGAGGTATAGAGGGTGGGAGGATTCACCAGAGACAGAGTGGGGAGCAGAACAGGCAGATTGACTGAAGTACACTGCTGAGGGGAGCAGCGGGTGAGTCAGGAGAGGTCTGCTGCGCCATGTGGGTTAGCTCCCTGCCCGGGGATCGAACTTGTGCTGCAGTGGCTGTGGACTGCTCCATAAGTTGTGTCTTAACCCCTTGAGCCACCAGGGAGCTCCTAAATTTTGTTTCTTAATTGCTCTAGGGCTTGAATTATGCATGTTTTAACTTATCAAAGTCTATCTTCATGTAATATTATGCCACGTCACAGATACTGTAAAACCTTACAGCAGTACACTTCCATTTCTTTTCTCCCATCCCTTGTGTATTGTCACCATACATGTCACTTATACATAATGTTTTAAAGCCCAAAAATATTACTGTTAGCATTATTAGTCTTGAAATTGTCAATTGTAGGCCCAAGAAAGAGTAAGAGGGACCACATTTATACTCTCACCCAATACAAAAAGTTAAAAAAAAGAGAGAGAAAATATAAGAAACAATATTTTGAAAGACACTAGACATAAGACAGTGAAAGAGAATGACCTCCAAAAAACAGGAAATGAATCAAGTGTGCCCTGTAGCTAACTGCCTTGTGTGCTGTAGCTAACTGCCTTGAGTTTCCAGGCCTTGATGCAGAGGGTGGGGGCAGAATGGGTAGAGGTGCTGGAATCCAAGCAGAGCTTGTGGACAGTTCAAGTTGAAAGTCTGGCCTTGTATCATTTTCCTAGGGCTGCGGCAACAAAGTACCAATAAATCCAGGTGTTGACAGGGCCTTGTTCACTCTGATGGCTCTAGGGAAGAATTCTTCCTTGCCTCTCTGTCTTCTGGTGCTTGCTTGAATTTCTGGTGTTTCTTGGCTTATAGGTGTATCACGCCAATAACGTAGCCATCTTCTCCCTGTGTATTTTCATGCTAGTTTCCCTCTGTGTGCATCTGTCTGAAGTTCTCCTTTCTATAAAGACATTGGTCATACTGGGTTATAGCCTACCGTAATAATCTTATTTCAACTTGATTGTCTCCATAAAGACCCTATTTACAAATAAGATCACAGTCTGAGGTAGTGTAGAATAGGAATTCAATATATCTTTTGAGGGGAACATAATTCAACCCAAAGCAGTAACTTTGATAGGCTGTGATGAAAATGGAAGGCCACATTTCATCTCTGTGGTCTTCCTGTAAATAATCCATAACCTCATTATTGTCAGGAGAAAAAGAGACAAATTCTCATAGAGTAAAATAGAGGGGAATCCTACAAAACACCTGACCAATTCTCAAAGCCATCAAGGTCATCGAAGACAAGGAAAGTCTGAGAAACTGCCAGAACCAAGAGGAACCTAAAGAGATGTGATAACAAGATGTAATGTGGTATCCTGGATAACAGCCTTGAACAGAAAAAAGCACACGAGAGCAAAAACTAAGGAAATCCAAGTAAACCATAAACTTCAGTTAACAATAATTTATCAATATTGGTTCATAAATTGTAACAAATATAGCATAGTCATGTAAGATGTTAATAATGAGAGGAAGTATGTGTGGGGTATATAGAAATCCTGTACTATTTTCTCAATTTTCTATAAACCTAAAATCATTCTAAAATATAAAGTCTGTTGAAAAACATGAATTTGGTAGCGTAGAATTTTGGGATAGCTACTACCACAATATTTGGGATGTTTATAACAATAAATATTGATATTGGAAAAGGAGAAAGTTCTCAAATCATTATGTTCAACTTCCCCCTTAAGGAACTAAAGAAAGAAGAGCAAATAAAACCCAAAGTAAGCAGAAGAAAGACAATGACAAAGATCAAAGCATAAATTAATGAAAGAGAAAAACAATAGAAAAAGTTGAGAAAACCAAAGTTTGGTTCTTCTAGAAGATGAATAAAATTGCTAAATTCTAACAAGTCTAGATTTCTAGCAAGACTAAATTTTATCAAATTCGGGGGAAAAAGACAGAGAGAATACACAAATGACTAATATCAGTGATCAGAGAGGAATTTCACAACAAATTCTAAAGACATTAAAAGGATAACAAGGGAATATTATCTTTTAAAAACAAAAAAAAAACCAATAATTTCCTTAAAGATTTGTGGATAGCAAGTAATCATATGTGTTTTCTTTGTTTCGCCTGCTGTGGATTCATTGATCTTCTTATAGTTTTCACCAAATTTGGAAAATGTTTGGTCATTATGTGTTCAAAACTACTTGTTCTTTTCTTTTTGTGGCATTCTGAGAGTGCTTGAAGATGTCCACAGATTGGTTTTTGTCTCCCTTTGTGTTTCGATTTGGGTCATTTTTATTGCTGTATCTTCAGGTTTACTGTCTTTTTGAATGTAGCATCTATTCTTGGTTAATCTCACCCATTGTATTTTCAGGTATTGAAAATACAGTATCATTTCAGACATTAAATTTCTAATTTCTAAAAGTTCCATTTGGGTGGTTATAGATCCTCCATTTCTCCTTTTAATGTAGCCATATTCTCCATCTTCTTGAACACACGGAGACTATTCATAGTAACTCTCTTAACATCCTTGTCCACTAATTTGAGCATCATTCTCATTTCTGGTATATTTTTAATGACTGATTTTTTCACCTGGAAAAATAGGCTGGAATAGGTTGTATTGTCCTGCTTCTTTGTATATCTGGTAGAATTAGGGGCCCCAAGAAGATTCTATGCTGTAATCCAGAGAGCTATGAATATATTAACTTACATAGGAAAAGGTACTTTGCAGATATAATTAAGTTTACTAGTCATTTAAATTTAAAATAGAGATTACACTGAATTATCTGAGTGAACCCAACATAATCACATGAGCCCTTAAAAACAGAGGCAGAAGAGGAGCCAAAGAAATTTGGAGCAATAGAACTTGACGCACAATTGCTGGCTTGAAGATAGATAGAGGGGGCATCATGACAAGGAATGTGGGAAGCCTCAGAGAACTGAGGGGAGTCCCTAAGTGACAACCAGCAAGCAAGTGGGTACCCCAGTTCTACAACCACAGAAACTTAGGTTAAGCTTGGAAGATGACCCGAAGCTCCAGGGAGAACTAAGCAAACTGATACTTTTATTTCAGTCTTTTTAGAGCATAAGAAGAGGGCCGCTTGAGCTAGGTGTACCCAGGAACTGAAGGTTATAAAGAAGTATTGTTTGAAGTCACTGTTTATGGTCGTTTGTTATGGCAGCAATGGAAAACTAATATCGCTGGTAATTCTTGGTTACATGCCAGACACTCTGAATTATACCTTGTTGGATGCTATATGTTTATTTGTTTCCATAAATACCTTTAAGTGTTGTTCTGGAACACAAGTTAAGATACTTGAAAGTATTTGGAGCCTTTCAAGGCTTGTTATTTCATATTTTCTAAGGTGATCCCAGATCACTCTCTATTCTAGGAAATATTTAACCTCACTGCTAAAGTAGTAACAAGTCTGGGGATTATAGTTAAGACTGTCACCTGTATTACAAGGTCTTCCCACTCTAGCTGGGGTGAACAAGAACAATTTCCAGGGCCTCCCTGGTGGCGCAAGGGGTTAAGCACAACACTATGAAGCTATCCGCAGCCACTGCAGCACAAGTTTTATCCCTGGCCAGGGAGCAATCCACATGGCACAGCAGACCTCTCCTGTCTTGCCCGCTGCTCCCCTCAGCAGTGTATTTCAGTTGATCTGCCTGTTCTGTTCCCCACTCTGTCTCTGGTGAATCCCCTCACCCTCACACCTCTGACCTATACCCCAGCTCTTGTATGCATAAATAAATAAATCTTTTTTTTTTTTTTCTTAAAGAACATTTTCCAGTTCTTAAGCTCTGGACTGTGTTCGGTTTGTTGCTCACTAGTTCTTCTCTCTGGTTTTCTGTCTCCCTAGCTCAGGTGAGTTCTTAGGCAAAGGCCAAGAGGCTCTGCAACACTCTACAGCTCCTTCTCTCTATGCAGCTCTCACGCTCAGTGCTCTGCCCGCCCCAGGTCTGGCCACCTTGGTCCCTCCAAACTTCAATCTCTGTTCCTCAACTTAGAGTAAAAATTTGATGAAACTAAGGCTCTCCCTGTTTGTTTCCTTTTACTAAGCAACTACAGACCTGCCCTGTCTACTGCTCAATATCTGAAAACCATCAAAACCTGTATTTTATCCAGATTTCCATTTGGAAAGTAGAATGGCTTCCCTGCATACTTGATCCCACCCACACTTTGGGCTGAGGGATTTGATATGACAAGAGAAGGGAGTGGTCTCAGAAGAAAATCACAGAGCTGGTGGGATTGTTGGAGACTCTTTATTCAATGTTTTCATTGTGCAAATGGGAAGGGGTGAATTGCAGAGAGGCAAAAGGATTATCTCCCCTCCCTTGAGACATGGGGGGCATGATAGGGGGTCCAGGGAGGAGCAGCCAACTTCACTAGCCACTTGCCCAAGGACCTTAGGGACCTGGAAGAGACTCTAGCTGATTCTACCACCCTTAGTAGTGAAAGTTCACCAATAAGGTATTAAGAAACCTGCCTGGGATCCCTCGACAGGTGAAACAGGGCTGCTGCTCTGAGGGCTGAAGGGCTGCTACATCCTGGCTCACCCTCCCTTTCAGGAGCCTTGATTGAGCCATGTGGTTCCCTTGGAAACAGAGCCGCTTGTCTCCTGGGGTCACTTAATCTGTGGTTACTGCAATTTTGATGCTAGTGGGGGAAGGGGCCCAAACTCCCTTCCACATTCCTTCACCCCTACCCCCCACTGCTCCCTGAGAGGGTACACACTTTCCCTCCTTTTTCTCACACTCTACACCTTTGGGGATGGACACACACACACACACACACACACTTTCTATCCAGCTCAGAGAGTTTTTAATGACTCTGTTTTCTAACCCCCAACAGAAAAGGAACAATCATGTCCTTAACAATTACCCTCCCTTTGTGCCCTGAGATTGCCCGAGAACAAGAATTGAAACACCCTTTCCTTTCAAATGCTATCTCCACAACATCACAATCAGATCTGAAGTGGCACGGGGGAAGCAGGCCAGATAATCCATTTGCCTCGCCCCTCCTCCTCCTAAGAGACTCTGAAGTCTGCAAGGAAAGCCAGAGTGTGTTGGTGCATTACTATAAACACAATGGAGTTTTAAATAATCTGCATTACACTTCAGCATACACTCTGCCTATGGTAGAATCTTGGAATCTTTTGAGGGCTGGTTTCATGTCTAATACCCTGTGGTGGCTCCCTAATACCCTGGAGATCAGTAAGTTTTGTGCTGAATAAAGATACCCTGGACTTCAGGAAGGAGGAAATGCAAACTTCCCTGGCAAAGACAGTTGGGGCACATATCCCATGCCCTGATTCTACCCCTTGAAAACAACCGATGTCCAGGAAGAAAGAAAAGGAAGTGTTCTAAAATATTAAGATATATAAAAGTCCTGATTTTCCAAAAAAAAGAGAAAGATAGACTCCAGAGATGTCAGACAAAAGTATGCTAGTTCTGAGTTAAATTTTAGAATTGGTCACTAATCATTTAGTTCAGGGACAATTATCAAAGGGCATCAGTAACTGCCATGGGATTATTGGGAGGTCAAGTCCCCATTTTGATCCTAGACTGATGAATCACAAGATTGCTGTAGACCTAGAACTTCTGGATTTCATCAGGGCATTTGATAAAATCTCTCAAGAGTTCCCTGCAGACAGCGTGTTAGACAGATCTGTAGCTGGTTGAACAACTTTATCCAAAGAGACTAATTAATGAATCAATATCAAACTGAAGGGCTCTCCAGAGGCTACATGGCTTTCTCCGAACTTGACCAAAGTCTTGCTTTGTGCTTTTATCAGAGATTTGGGAGACTTGGTTGGATAAAGGCACAGAAGGCCACTTATCAGATTCACAGAGGACACAGGGTGGGAGAGAAAGCTAATACAGTGGGATCTTGGAATCAAGATACAAAAAGATATCGATAGCTTGAAACAGGGTTAAGAGGGGTAAATGGAAAATCCTACACTTTCCTGTAGCGCTTAGGAGAAATATGGGTTAAATGCAATTTATATGATACAAGACTTGCAAACTCCAGATGTGCCTACTTGTGGAAGGAAAGTCTCAGGACCTCACAGAAATTGGTTCTGCTGGACTCAGTACTGCCCTCATCGCGAGGAACATTTCCAGGAGCAGGCTGTTCACCTGGAGAAATCTCTAGTGGACATGCTGCTGATGCTAACCTTGGCAGAGACGTCTTAAGGACAGAAAGTAGATGGATGCCCTTGGCTCCAGCTGGCTGAACGAGATTCAGCTGGCCAATTACAAGGAGGAAAACTGAGGCTCATAGGGAATGATTCCCAACCAGTACAGTGCCCAGGAGTCAGAGATCCATGACCAGACTAGATGCTGCCGGACCACCCTCTGGCTCAGGTGCAAGGCTGGAGCAGATCCCCAGCCAGCTGTAGCTTTGGAGTCTATGAAAGTTCAAGGCCAACTAGATTTCCCAATGTCTCCAGGCAATGCAGGCATCTCCCAGATGAGCACGCACATGACGCCTGCCCCTGCCCACCATTCTCCTTGTCCCTGCGGTAAATCTGCCAGGCGAACCTTGGGCCAGCTTTGCCCCTTCTTAGTGCTCCTCTCTGGGCAGGATCTGGATAATAGGGTTTCTAGAAGTCACTGGGGTGTAACTGCTTAAGAACTAGAGAATCAGGGCAGTGTGGGGGGGGAGAGAAGGGGGAATAATGACAAATCCAAGGTCACAGAGCATGTGGCAAGGTGTTCTGACTTCCAGAACAAGCTTCCTCTTTCCTTCCTGCTCAGGTGGACCAGCTTTTTTTTTGGGGGGGGGTGCAGGAATTGGGGGGCTGGGCAGCTTAGGAAAGAAAGACAACTCTGATCCCATCAGCCAACTCCTTTCCAGTCTCTGAGCAGGAAGAACCATGAAGGGCTTTGTCAAGCTCCAGAGATTTGCAAGTTGCCCCTGTCCCTACCAGGCACTGGGGACATCTGGAAGCCCTTCTCCTCCAATGGGCTTCCCCCATCTCCATCAGAACCCCTGAACGAATGTAGCATTTCTGAGGCTTGCTTTGCAAATGCAGCTTCAAGACAAGTCCCCAGTACCATCCCCTCTCAGCCAGTTTGCTGCCCCTAAACCCCTCTTAAATAGAAATCCTCTCCTCTTTTCTCCATACTAGGAATTTTAAAGACATTTGGGGGCCTGGTACTAGCCCTGTCACAGAAAAGAGATTTCTAGCCCCCAGAACCTGGTCTCATTTTCAGGATCTTGGGAACCCCTCAGGGGAAGCAGGGCATAAAACCTCCCTCAAGCAGAGCCTGGACTGGGGAGGCCTTGGGGCTGGGGCTGGCTCGGAGGGTTGCTGAAAGAAAGAAGTTTCTGAAAGAACCTTGATCTTCTGTCCCTCCAGGCACCCCTTTCAGCAGCTGGAGGCCACTCCTGCCACATGACACACCCAGGGACACAGAAGATAGAGTCTGGCTGTACTGTGACCTTCAGAATTAGCTTGTCAAGGGAACAACACAACCCAGGTCTCCCCCAGTCACCCCCAGGCATACACACAGCTACTGCTCAGTCCACCATGACAATTCATGGGTTCAGACCTTCACAGCCCTCACAGATAAGTTTGAGTGTATGGTCAGCCAGGAAGGTCGCTATTTCCCACCACCGGCTGCATTTAACAAGCCCGACATCCACCAGCTCCAGACACTTCCTACCACAGTCACTTCCTGCCACACACTCTGCAGCCCAGAGTGCGCTTTCAATGGAGGGCAGCCCAGCCGCCCCCTGTGCCACCACCACTCCCACCCTTGCTGGCATCTGCTTCCTGCTTCCTTCCCTCCCCTCCATCTTCCCTCTGCCTCTGTTCCCTCAGCCCAGCCCAGGGCCTCTCCCAGCTTTGCAGTCACCCCCAGTGGCCCTGCCCAACCGCCTGCTGGCCAGGGGGGAGGGGATTGAAGATCTCTGACTCCTTTGCCTCAGGCTTTCAGAACCTGTTTTCTCCTTCCAAATGAAGATGATCTTTCAGATCCCTCTGCAGCCAGAGACTAATGTCCTAGCATTTTATAAATTTCTGCAATTCTCTGATCCAAATAGCAGATGATTCATGCATGTGAATTGTCTATGGCCTGCCAGGCTCCATGCTCACGCTCAGCAGCTCATGTCTACCTCTGCAACCTGTGAGGTAGCTGTGTTAGTAGCCATATTAGGCCATGGGGAAACTGAGGCAGTGCTGAGTGGTTACATAATTCAACTGGATGAGCAAGCTGGCCCTAGAGGGCCAGGTTTGAAGCAGGTTGTGGTGTGGCTCAGGGACCACACCCAGCACCCCCCCATCCCAGTGCAGCACAACCTGCCTGACAAGACCAAGCTCTGGCTTTTTCCTCCTTCTTTGTGCTGCTCAAGATGTGGGGCCTAGAAGATGATAGGAAACTCTCCTGCCCTAATAACCCAAGCTCAGGGGAACAATAACTCTCCCCACTGTCAGCCAGAGGAGCCTATGAGGAACCCCCCAAAGTCACAAAACTCTTCACTTCAATTTGTTTCAAGGCAGGATAATAGGTGATGGGCTTTTGGTGCAAGGGAAGGGATTGGATTAGGTAAGAAGATTTGTTAAAAAATTATTTTTCATTTTTGTTGAAGTAAAAATATCAGAGAGTGCCCGCAGGCTTTAATGAGAAGTGTCTCCTCCTTGAGCCCCAACCCTCGCCCAGCTGCCTAGAGGATGCCAGACTGAATGCTTTTAGCTGTTCCTTCAAGCACTTATATTTTTCTAAATGATATGCATTTGCTGCTATTTCTTTACTCACTGATTTTAGCTATTTTCAATTGACTGGCCTGAGGATTTCTGATGGGGTCTGTCGAAATGGAGTCTGTCCAGGAGGGGCAGGGGAGGAAGAGAGACTTTTTCTGGAAGAGACAGGTTGAGGGACCACAGCATAGGGCACAGGGAAGGTTTTTTTTGCATAAGGAAAAAGGGACAGTCCTGCTGAAGGCCAACCAAGGCATCCGCAACCCAAATTCCCCCATCTGTAGGTCTCCCCAAGGTTCCAGGACTTAATAAGCAAGTCTGTCTTCTCTGAGTGAAAAGCAAGTTTTACGAGTTCCCCCTGCAAGTGTGTCTGGGATGAATTTGCCTCCCCCACTTCCACCTAGAGGCCTCTCTCCTTCTCGTTCTATGTCTAAATGTTATACCTCAAACCTTATGGCTCAGGGACTCCTCCTTCAAGAAGACTTCTTGGCCTTGCTGCCCTTCCCTTTCCTTGAGTTTCTGAATGCTGAACCATAGGGATAGAAAGTTTCATGAAAGTCCAGTCTCTGCTAACACAGTGTTGGGGGGATGCCTATCTGGCCTCTGCGCCCAAAGAAGCAGGAGCCTGGCCCAAAGAAGCAGGAGCCTGCCTCCTGGCCTAATGGCTCACTGCTTAAGTCCTGAGCTGAGCCCCTGGCATGAGTGGGGCTCTGGACTTGGGGTTGTGATGATCATCTCAGATTCTACTGGAGGCCCCACAGTAGGAGGAAGTGAGCCAACAAGGTCCTAGGTAAGACTACAGTTCTGCTTATTAAGGTCCTGAAAAGAATAATATCTCAATCACCCTTTATAGCCTAAAGTATTTTTATAACCACCTTCTATACTATGCATTATGTGTATTCCAGCTTTGAGGATGAATTAAAAGACACTCGGAGAGGTTTTCTAGAAATCCCACAACTAGAAAGAGAACTAACAGAGAAAGCCAGGTCAAACTCATTCCTCTGCACTCTGTCCAACCCCAGACAGACATGTATGCACATGCATGAGCACACACAAATACACACACATACACACACACACACAGAGATATTGTCTTAGTCAGTTCAAGTTGCCATAACAAAACACCATAATAGGCTGGCTTAAACAATAGAAGGCCCATCAATGAGGCCTAAACCTGGTGCCACACCAGTCAGCAGCGCACCAGGTTCCAAATCATGGTGGCAGCTGGAGGGACTCACAGGTGAACTGAGGTGACACCACAGCAGCCCACAGCAACAGTCTAAAGGCCAGGCTGGACACGCTGGACACCAGATGGGACTGCAATGGAGGCAACAGCACCAGGAGACAGTGCCAGGCAATCATAAGCAGTGGACAGCTTTCAAAGGTGGACAGACACAGTGCCAGTCACCTGTCAACAGTGCTGCTTAGTACTTAGTAGTGCCAGTGAGCAACAATGACCAGAGTCACCAGTGTTACAGCTCTCTTTAAGTTGCCAGCCTACACCAACAGCAAACAGCAACCATCTCTTTTTGAGATACTCAGCCAGGCCAGCAGTGCTTTTTGCAGGCAGTGTCAGAGGCAGGGCTGGATTTAGGTACAGTGACCAAAGGTCTGCAAAGGTCTACAGAGGTCTGGAGTGTGCGGCAGTCTGCTCGATGCTTCTTGGAGCTCAGCTGCTGAGTCCTTCTTTTTTCAGAGGCCAGGAGCAGAATGGGTCCAGACTGGCTCCTGCCTTGCTTTATATCCTCTTTCAGAGTTTCCCACCCTTAAAGCTTGATTGACACCATTTTTAATCCTAAGCATCTGATTGGTGCATCTGATTATCACCAATCAGCTTGTTTCCATTTTTCAATCCAAATAATTAACTCACCACCATGAATGAAACTGAGTTTGAATCTGATTGGTGCATTTACAATCCATTGCCAAATACAAAAGACAAATGTCCAGCATCTGCAAAGCCTCAAACTGCCCTGAGGTCAGGGCAGGTTCATAGAACTGTGGGATTGGAGGAACCATGTCCAGAGCTGGCCTCAGTGGGGCTGGAGGCACACTGCACTCAGTGCAGGGCTGAGTGTAACAAAGAGGGTGGGGTGAGCCTGCTGCAGGCCTGGGACATGCATGGATTCCACTACCTGCGGAACCCGAGAGCCACAGTGCCAGTGCTGCCTCAACAAGGCCCAACATTCCTCCAAGAGGCCCTGGACCAGGAGCTGAGGGGCTTGAGATTTTTATCTGGTCCCAGAGGCCCAGGGCTGCAGCCTAAGGTCCAGCGTGGCAGCTGGTACTAGGGATGGTAGGTGGTGAAATGATCCCTGTTGCTGCCTCTTCTACAGTGGCCTACCTGGGTGCTGTCCACAGGCAGTGTGCTTGGGTGGTGGGCCGGGAAACTCCAGCAGCTACTTTTAGAGTGGCCTATCCCAGTGGCCCTCAGGCTGTAGGCACTGGGGCTCACTGCCCTGACAAAGCCAGCAAGCCCGGAGTGGTGAGGAACAGGGGTTGGGGGGAGCGGGTTTTGTCCCGAGGCTTGTGCAGTGGGGACCGATTTCACATATAGCTCCACCTCCTCCTTTCCTCCCTATGTGCAAGAGGGTTAGGAGGTGGAGAGCACACTTTCTGGTGTCTCTTCTTACATGAACACATATCAGCTTGGGGCCCCACCCTTATGACCTCAGTTTACCTTCATTACTGCCTACAGGTCCCATCTCCAAATATAGCCACACTGGAGGTCAGGACTAGAATATATGAATTGGGGGTGTGGGGAAGTGGACACAAAAGTTCAGTTCATAACAATTACATAACGTGTGTATCTGTGTGAATGTGGTCTTGCACTAATTGTTCCCTTTATCATTCCATCTGTGACAATAATACATGTTACAGACTTTAAACTTTAAGAACAATAAACGAGCCACCAGAGAAGCAGGAGAGCAGAGCAGGGGAAAGAGAACAGCCTTGTAATCGCCTGTCTCCAGGCTCACAGTGACAGAATCACAGTCACCTGTCTAAAAAGTGAGAATGCAGCCAAATACCCAGATGTTTCTGAGTGGCCACACCAAACAACTGATGGTCTGCAATACCCCACCTCCAAGAGGCTGGGATATGGGCCCCCTCAACCTGTTGCCTGTCATTTTCTTGTGACAAGAACCTGAGGGGGTTCCACTGTGGTTGAAAGGGTGGCAGGTCTGGGAGGGATTTTGTATATTTGGCGGCACAGCCTTGCCTCTTTCAATTGTCTGGAAGACTCTGCTCTCCCCCAGGTCCAACGGGGCAAGAGCAATTTATATAGTTCTTGTCCTTGGCCCATTCTCTGGGGGCCCTGACAGAGGTGGGCAGACACCCAGAGCAGGCACAATCAGAGGCATGAAGGAAAATCAATGTCCCATGTGTTGGAGGCCTAGGACTATCCATGTCTCACAGACGAACATCCACAGCCACAGCACCCCTTTGCACAGAGGGGAACAGGAGACCCAGAGGAGGAAAACCCACTTCCCATGGCAAAGCGTGATGGTACCCACCCCTCACCCAGCTCTTCCATGAGCTGACCCTGGCTCAGGGCAGGGTGCTGCCCCCCCACCCCCATCCTGGAACATGGAGGGTAATTTCCACCCACATCTCCCCCTCCCCCACCCCCAGCGGCTCCAGAGATGCTTGGCAGCTGGAGTCCCAGGGAGAGGCTGAATCCATCACCGGGGTCAAAGATGGGGCCTGGGGTATGTGTTAAAACAAGAAAACCAATCAGAGCTGAAAATGAAAGGCAGTGGAGGTGTGAAGCAAGGATGGAGACTGCCAGACGGGACGCTGGGTGGCTGGCGGGCCCGGGTGGCCACTGCCAACACACCTGCCCCCCAGCCAGTGTGGCGCACCCCGCGCCTGCTGCTCCAGGAAGCCGGGGGCCGTCGGGAAGCGAGGCCCCCTCCTCCTCAATTTAAAGAGCAGGGTCCCCACCCAGGGGCAAAACGACAAGGAGATGTGGAAAAGGGAATTTCTGTATTTATTACTCTGACCATGCTCAAGCACCTGTCAAGTCAGGGAGTAGTCAGATTCCGGGATTCCTGGATTTCAGGGTTCCTCAGCTCTTGACTATGGTGTGAGAAGAAGTCACAGCCACTTCTTTAGCAGAAGCAAAAGCAAAGTTTATTTAGAGACAGAATAAAAGGACACCCAGGGAAAGGTGCATGGGCAGGCAGGGTCCTTGGTAAGAACAGCTGCCAACAAATTGTGGGGGCCCTGGTCTTAAATGGGGTGCAGGAGCTCTTCACTCCTTCCCTTTCTGGAGTGTACTGTGCAGGCACTCCTGGGTATAGTTTATCAGTCCTGGCTGTAGGTTGAGGCAAGGGAGAGATAGACCTGACTTGCCATGGTATCAATGAGCTCTGCCCTTCCCTTGGGAGGGGGGAAACTTTGGGAATTTCGGGGTACTGCTTGTCCTGTTTAGGGAACTGCCTTATCATGCAGAAACTGGATGATTTTAAGGAATTACCCCTCTCTGGGTGTTTCTTGCTCTCCTCAGACTTTATCTCCTACCTCTAGATTGGGGCTGGGGACTGCCTTTCTCCCCCTTGGGCGATTCTTGGTTCTCCCTGGGCTTTATAAGCTCTGGCAAGTGTTTCCTGGGATCCTGGCCATTTAATTTTCTTTAGGCATTGCTCTTCCACCGCTAGCCATCTAACAGGGGCCCAGGTGCTCCCTGGTGACAACAGGATGAGCCATTGCTCACTGACCAGGAGTGGTTGTGGTCCTCGAAGGACAGAGCCTGGTGGCCTCGGGGTTCTAGGGCAGTGAGAAGGGACATTGGGAGAGGGACTCTATCCTTTGCCCTCACCTGGGTGGCAAACTCCCTGAGGACAGGAACTTTGTTGGCCTTATGGAAGCCATGTGCTGTGCTCAGCACACAGTAAGCACTCTAAGTATTTGTTGAATGGTCACCGTGATGGGTCTTGTCCTAGGGACTGAATGTGGAGGGTCTAGGACCTCTCAGGGAAGACCTAGGCCATGGTCATGACCACAATCAGATTGGTCACTTGATGGGGAGAGTCTATGCCCAGTTTTCCCTAATATCCCTTCTCACTGATCACAGGGATCCTGTGGCAGGAGACAGAGTCAGATGGTTGGCCCTAGATGCTGACTGCACACCAACATTGCCACTAGTCCAAACTCCTGTTTTACACATGGGGGAGATGAAAGGTGCAGGCTGTGAGCGGACGGTGTCACGTGGAGCCCAGAAAAGGAAGGGAGTGGATTGAATGAGACATGGAAAAAGCAGGCTATGCTGGGAGCTCATGGCCGGACACCAGCCAGTGGGCACAAAGTATGGGACTGGATTTGCGGGACCTTGAACACCAGCTGTGCCAGCTGTCTACAAGACAAGGAGTTGTAGCCAGTGCTGGGCCCTCAGTCCCACCCTGCTTAGATACAGAAAAAAGAGTGGAGTCAGGGGTACAGTCAGCCTGACAAGGTGGCTGCCAGCTCTTGAATGAAAAGCAGCCAGCCTAGGCTGTGCCCCCACGGCTCCCTCTGCCTGGCCACCTCTGCTGACAAGCCCAATTGCTCCTCTAGCCTCAGGCTCCCAGCACAGCCCTGGAGAGGGCCAGCAGCCGCTCTATTAACACACAAACCAGTGGCCCAGCAGCTGCTGACACTGGGGTTAATTAAATCTATCTCCCCATCAATTCTCATTCAACTACTATTGATGGCCATTAGATGGGTGACAGAGTGACAAGGAAACAGTAATAGACTTGTCTTAACCCTCAGTCTGTGTGGAGGCGAGGGGAGTGAGCCATGTGCCCACCCTCCTGCTACAGCCCAGCTCCCTCCCACGGAGAGCTCCACTTGGCAGAGACCTGTTCCCCCCCACCTGGCTATGAGGCAGGCTCACCTCACCCTTTGTTCATTTTGCAAATTCTTCCTGTGTCAAGCAGACAGGTAGAACAGAATAGACAGGACTTGGATTGCCTACTATTTCTGCACTTGACCCAGCCCCTCTGCATCCAGGTCATGTTGCTCCAAAGCTATCCCCTCCCAGAAGCCTCAGACCAAGCCCAGCTTGAATGACCCCAATGGGCTCTGCCACCCAATCCCTCTGTGGTTGGCAAAATGCCCCTCCAAAAATGTTCACATCCCAGTCCCTGGGACCTGTTACTATCATGGCAAAAGGCATTTTGCAGTTGTGATTAAGGATCTTGAAATGGAGAGCTAAGCCTGGATGATCCAAGTGGCCACATGTGATCAAAGGAGTCATTATTAGTGGAGAGAGGCAAGTGAGGTAGAGATAGGACAACAGGGGCGGTATCAGAGATGTGCAATTGAGCAGCCATCACTGTCTGTGAAGGTAGGAGGCCACGAGTCAAGGGATGCAGGAAGAGGCATGGGAATGGTCCTCTCTGGGACTCCAGGATGAACACAGCCCTACCTACCTTCATTTTAGCCCAGCCAGACCCATTATAGATTTCAGATTTCTAGGACTATAAGAAAACTAATTTGTGTTTTAAGCTACCAATTCATTACAGCAGACGTAGGGAAAATTCTATATTCTAACCATACCAGGCTACCTGCAGATGGGTGGGCCATTCCAATTCACAGATCCCTGCCTTTGCATGTGCTGTGCCAATCACCTAAGATGTTGTCCCTCATAGTTATTAATGTCTACTTCAAAACTCTACCAACACCTCTCCTGTGAACCCTAATTTTCTCTCTGCATGGGCAGCCTCATCCTCATGTTCCCACTGACTGGTGTGTTACCCTGTGTATTGCCCAATTCTGCATTTGACGCCAACTCTTTTAGCAAGGAATTTTTTTTTTAAAGATTTATTTATTTATTTATTTATTTATTTATTTATTTATTTATACAAGCACTGGGTACAGTCAGAAGCGCGGGAGGGTGAGAGAATTCACCAGAGCCAGAGCGGGGAGCAGAGCAGGCAGAAGGACCGAAGTACACTGCTGAGGGGAGCAGCGGTTGGCAGGAGAGGTCTGCACGCCATGTGGGATCCTCCTCTGGTGGCCGGGGAGCAGCTGGGGATCGAACCGGCGCTGCAGAGGCTGCGGGCAGCTTTGCAACCCAGCACTCAACTGCTGCGCCACCGGGGAGGCCCAGCAAGGAATTTTATCTACCTGCAAAGTATCAAGATCCTCTCACACAGAGCATTCAGTAAACATCTGCAAAATGACTAGAGGGTACCCTGATCTGTTTTGTGCAACCAGTGTACAAAAGCAATAGAGTATGATGGTTGAAAATGCAGCTGACTGTCATTTCACATCAAAAGAAAAAAATTAACAAATATGAAACTCTGGTTAATATTCATGCTGAAGTATTGAGGGGAAGTATATAGATGTCTACTTATTTTAGAAGGCATCAAAAATAAGACTGATGGGCAGTAGGGGGTTGCATGTAGCTAAGTACTGAAATAAGCAGAATGAAGTATTAATAGTATACTATGTTCACTAAAATCCTGGCAACTGAGCGCTATGACTTTTTTAATAGTATTGAGAAAAAAAGCAAACACCTAAGTGTGTCTATGAGGATTTTTTCAGAAGAGTTTAGCATTTGGGTTGATAGGCTTGAGTTAAGGTTGTCTACTCCACACAGGTGGGCATCATTCAATTTCTTGAGGGCCTGAAAAGAACAAGCAGAGAAAGGGTGAGCTTACTCTCTTGCTTAACCTGGCACCTCCGTCTTCTGTCCTTGGGCAGAAGTGCTTCTGGTTCTCACATCCTTAGATTTGGACCAGGACTTACACCATTAGCTCTCCAGGTCCTCAGGCATTCAGATGTGGGCTGGAACTACACCACCAGCTTTCCTGGGCTCCAGTTGACAGATGAGACTTTTCAGGCACCATGACTGAGTCGATCCCTCCTAAGTCTCTCTATATCATGTTAGGTCTGTTTCTCTAGAGAACCCTACCTAATGTCCACCCTAAAACTAGATCAAATCTTGGCTCTACCACTTCACATCTGTATGAAATTATGCAAATTGCTCGGTTCTTTGGGCCTCAGTTTTCTCATCTATAAGACTGTGGTACCTTCTGTAGGGTTATTGCGAGGACTGCATAAATTAATGCATGTGAAGTGCTGAGAGACACCCTAAGTGCCAAGTAAATATCAGCAGTCATCATAATCATCTCTTTTTTTTTAAGATTTATTTATTTATGCATACAAGAGCAGGGTACAGGCCAGAGGTGCGGGGGCGGGGGGTGGTGTTGGTGGTGAGAGGATTCACCAGAGACAGAGTGGGGAACAGAACAGGAAGATCCACTGAAATATACTGCTGAGGGGAGCAGCGGGTGAGACAGGAGAAGTCTGCTTCACCATGTGGATTGCTCCCTGGCCAGCTGGGGATCAAAGTCGTGCTGCAGAGACTGTGGATTGCTTCATAGTGCGGTGCTTAACCCCTTGTGCCACTAGGGAGGTCCCATAATCATCTCTTGATGAGACCTGCATTTCCTTCCTCTCCACACTAGGAGCCACAGAACTAGGACTGGCAGATACTTGGGAGTCACTCAGTGGCCCAGGAAGAGTCTCTGTTGGACCTGGGAACAGAAGAAACTGCTAGTCAGCCTGTTTGCCTGAGTCTAAACAAGGGATCTGAAACTTCCAAAACTTGATTCCCTACCCATGCTGGGAACTTCTGCTCTGCCTCCTTGGCACCCCAGGCAGGGGGAGCAGCCCAGAGAATGATTCTGAAAGCTGCAGCAGTGCTGGGAGGTAACTAGGGTTCTACTGAACAGAGGATCTGAATTTCCACTAAGAGTTATGGGCTGCTTGGGGAGACCTTGTTGGTATGTACTTGGAGATATTATACTTGAAATATTGAGGGTGGGTTTGGAAGGGAATGGGAATGGAAGCCCAGAGACCAATTATGATCTCGCACGCTAACCCAGGATAGGCATGAAGCGGTGGTGGATAGTGTTTATGTACGGGTCTCTCCGCTTCCAGGTCTGTGAGGATTGTCTTATTCAATATTTTGTCAGCCTTTACTCCAAGCCTGACACATCAGGTTCACACTGGTTATTACACCGAATCCAGACCCTTTCATGCCACCTTACACTAAGGCTCTCAAGGACAAGAGTGATGTCAAATCCATCCAAAACTGACAGACCTAGGCGGGAGCCTCGTTAAGTTTGAGAGGATGAACAGTCCACTGCTAGAGTGAGGGCAGCAGGCCTGGCAGGGTCTGGTGCTCCTAGGGAGGATATGGGGCTGGATGCTTATTCCTTAAGCTGCCCACAGCCCCCAGGAATTACTGGAGGTGGCACCAAGGCAGAAAACAGGACATTTCTCCCCTCTGTTCTGAAAAAAGATTCAGCACCTTTGTTCATCTCACCCAAGATTTGAACCATCCAGGAAAGGCAAGAATAGAAATATAGTCTCTGGGTCAGTAAGACCCTACAACAGTCAAGGGCATAAGGAGCATCAGTTTCATAGTCTTGATGAACTTTCTCCAAGTCAAAGAAAAAGGTCCTGAGTCTGGTGGCCAGGAGGTGTTCTGAGGCAGGGTGTGAGATCAACAGGACAGAGGACAGTGAATGGGGATGATAATTAAGGTCATTTACCCATATGGGAAAGCTGCTGTGTAGTATCTAGGTTAGATTACAGAGGAGTCAGTTTTTAAGGCAACAGTCAGAGGGGCATGCAAACTTCAGGATACAGCCCCCTTAGAGAAGGAGATATAATCAAGGCTAAAAAGTAAAATCCAGAACATCTTAAATGTTGAACAACGGCCCTATCAGAAACAAACTGATTGACGAGGATATTATATCGAGGTGTCATATTCATTTCCACCATTTGGTGTCCAGATTCAAGCATTCTGGTGATGAGAGAAAGGTCCTCACATTAGTCTCCAACTTAGGACATACAGCATGCCAGTTGAATGTGCTACCACCACAGTCCAGCACTCTCTGCATCTGGCCTCAGTTTTCCCAGCCAGCATAGGCCAGGAGGCCTAGCTACTGGAGCCCCAGGCACAGCCCAACCAAATGTCACTAGAAAGGGTCATGTATCATGCAAGATTGCCAAGTACTCCCAGCAAGGCTAGAACTTCTTTCCCTTTGCAAACTTAGGGAACCTGTCTCACACCCTGATAGAAAATAAGACTGTCTAGATAGAAACTGGCACATTTGACTTGACACCCATGAGAAAACTCAAAAAAGAGTTCTATGGTCTAGATCATCACAGGTCAAGTCTAGCAATAACACCAGAGGGGTGGGCTGCCAACAAGGGGGCAGCAGCCAAAGAAAGATTAGAGGCCACAGGTAGGACGTGACCTGGAGCCTGGACAACAGGGCACAGGAAAAAAGTCAGATGAATCCTGAGGGAAAAGAGTAAAAGAAAAATGAAGGAACCTGGAGAGCACACCCAGGGCAGGCCCTGGCCTAGAAAGAATGCTAAGGCAAGAGAAGGTAGCCAAGCCTAATCTCAGGAGAAGGCTCCTGACCACAGTAGTTTGAAGTCCAGAGACTGTACTGGCAACCCGAGGGCAAGTTCCAGGAGAAGCAGTTATGGCAGGGAAGCAAGGAGAACCAGCAAGGCTGAGTGGAAGATCAGAACCAAAGCCTCATGCCCCTCCTGAGGGGGACACTGCCACACACCATATGCATTTGGGGAGAACAGAGGGCGCTATGACCCTGTGAGAACCCAAATACTCGTGCTTTGACTCAGAACCCTCACTTGGAGCACCCAGCCTGAACAGCAGCCCCCAGCCCTGAAGGAGGCTATGCACAGTGCCAGCAGCCCCGCCTCCTGTGTGAGGTCTCCACTAGAAGAAACTTTTTCCTAGGAAGAAATGCAATCTCAAGCACCAACTCAGACACCTGCCAGGTAAAGTTCCCACACTAGATTAGGCTTTACCTACACACATCTCTGATAGCCTGGGACTGTCGCATGCTCACAAAGGCAGGAACCGGGCTCTCCACAGCCCCAGCCATGGCAAAGCCCATGTCCAGTGGCCACACAGAGAATCCCCAAAAAGTCTTGATCAGGTCACAAAGATAAGCAGGACACTAGGAGTCATGTGCTTTGGACAGTTTACGGAGCCTTCCAAAGTGACTTTGATTGTTCAATCTGAGTCAGGCAGGACAGAATAGCTCCTCAAAATAACTACGGCTGGATAGCAATGACCCAGGTCATGGACTATTTCTGCTCTCTGTCTAATGAAGACCAGATGTTTAACTGCTGTGATCTAGAAACCCCTGAGGTCCCATTTTCTGAATGAGATGACTAAGCAGTGACAACACTAAGGTCTTTGGTCTCCTCAGGATTTCCAACAATTGTAATAGAGTTTAGATGGTATCTCTCTCTCTCTCTCACACACACACACACACACACACACACACACACACACCTGCATAACAAATATCCTGGGGTCTTCCTATATAGATGTGTAGAGCTACTCCTTGCCATTGAGTTCTTAGGAAAGTACATCTGGGAAGAAAGGGAGAGATGCTTAGACAAGACAAGAAGTTCACGGCCTAGTCAGGAGGCTTCAGTCACATCCACTCCTGTATCCAGAACCTGGCCAGTATGACTAGAGTCAAAACCAAGGGGTGGGGAGAATGGGACCAAGCTGGACAAACTTGGCCCTCAGTTGCCTCATCTTCTGGATTGGGAGCAAACTCAGAGGTAGGAGAAGCAAAACCAGCTTTGAAGACTGGAACCTCGCTGGGATCAGAAGAGACATGAGGAAGGGTCAGTCTCAGTTCATGTTATAGTGTGGAGACACGCCCAAGCTGCCAAAGTGTCCCACAGCCACCATTGCCCATATCTCATGGATAGCAGGAACAGAGCCCCAAGATAGAAGGTGAGCAGGTTTGAGAGGCCATACCACCCTGAATGTGCCCAACCTCATCTGAGAGGTCCTGAGGACAAGGCTCATCACCCAGCACTGAGCAGACAGGAGCTGGGATGCTCACAGCTGGGGTCCCCACATGCTACTACTGCCTGCTGCAGTGAACGCTAGGGAGAGGGAGAGAGAGAGAAAAGCCACTGGTCAAGTCCTGAGAACCACAGCAGGTTGAGGCTCCACTTTCCATTTAGATTCTAGAACAAACTAGTTCTCTCCACACTTTCCCTCATAGAGACCACACCCATTTGGGAGCTCAACTCAGAGGGGGCATCTCAGATGGCTCCTGGGTACTCTGTGGCGCCTGCCTCAGTTGTATATCATCCCCAGACAGCCACTGTGTCAGAGCTTAGGAGGCTTCTATAGAACGAGGTCAGCTGCCAGCTGCTACATAGTCCCTTCAGCATTAACACGGGGACAGAAACTGAACTATAGAAACAGAACTGAAGGGCTGATGCAAACTCTTCATTCTGGAGCCTTTCCCTATAAAATGTCTTCTCTGCCTCAGCCTTCCTGGCACTGGGCACTTCCCACCAATAATTAGACAACAGAGTCTAGTCTCTACCATTCAATAATCCTTCACCTCTGTGCCTTGCAACATTTTTTAGCTGACAGCTCTCCACAGCTTAGCAACCCATTCTTGGATTCACTAATATGTGGAACATAGGGAACCCAACTAAAGGTCAGATCAAGATAAGCTCAAAAATGAACCTTGAAAACTGACTGTAGACTGAAGCTTCCAGAAAGGGAGGAAGGGGGAGGGGAGAGAAAAAAAGAGGAAAGGAAGCACAATGGTGGGGGACTATGGGTGATTCAGTGGTGGGGGCAAAACCTGATTGGAGCATCCTAATGTTGCCTCAATTTAAAATTTTAATTTTTAAAAATTAAATAAAGATCTATTTCTTTTCTCTCCAAGCCACTCCAGCTGCCCCAACCTGACACAGCCCACCCTAATCTTGATATTCTCGCTAATGTCTCCAGGAGCCTAAAAGGAGCTAATCCTTAAAGGACAGTTCTGTTTTTATCTTTCTCTGCAGCTCAGTCTCCAGTTTAACCTGGGGCAGCACAGAACCATTCTGATGAGGACACAGATGCACTTGTATGTGAAAACAGTGCCAGAGGGTACCCCCAGTGCCCGGGCCCAGGCACCAATTTGGTGGACAGGACAGTCTAGTGTGTCTTTATTTACTGACCAGCAGCCCTCCCAGGGGTGCCACAGGCAGGTTCAGACTGCTCCTAAGGAACGAGCTGACATACCCTAGCCCCCTAGCCCTATGGTCCGGGACTCTGGGGTCAAGGCCTTGGGACCTACAGTACTTCGTAGAAGATGACGCTCCTAGGACAGCAACAGCCTCTAGCAGGAAGAGGGCCAGGGAACTGAGAGCGAGGTGGTAGATCCCAGATAGACTGTTCCCCACCCCTGGCATGCCCTCTGTTCTTAGAGGTCTGCTCTACATTGGTTGCTTCCATCAGTGCCCTGAGATGAAGTCCCTTGAGAGCAGAGACTGGGCTTCACCTCCATAGGTCAGGCACTCAGGAGTCAGGTGCCACAGCAGCTGCCTGGGAGATCCAAGGAGACCATTCCCTTCGACCATTTGACATTTGACTATTAACTCCAGGTGATAGTCTCATAGTCTGCTGGGAGGGTGACCCAGGACAGGAGAATCCAAAGACCTCTTCAGATTATACCTGACTGCTCCCAGCAGAGGCAGCAGTGGGGAGCAGAACAGCCTAAGTCCCAGGAAAAAGGAGGCTTGCCACTGGCTAGGATGATTTCTAGCATCTTCCCTGCTGCATGTGTGCCACTGAATTCATCAGAGGGAGACAAGGGTGCACAGCTAGGCCACAGCCAAGAGAACAAAGTTCTCAGGATGGGGGGTGATCCAAGAAACAAGAGGGGAGCTGGTGCCTAGACACTCAGGTACCAAGACTGGCAATTATACAAGTTCCTACATTTGTCCCATCCAGGCAAGGCCCTGGGCAGCATGCTTAAGTGTGGCAGGAGGGGAAGGTGGGCACCTCTCTTCAATGCCCAAGGCCATTCCCTCTGGAGTGGGAGACCATTGGTTCTGATGAGCACCAACACATGAACAAACAGGAGAGGGAAGATTCTATGTGGAGGAAGAAAAAAGAATGAATGAATCCCATCAGAACTAGGGAAAAAACTCACAGGAAGATAAGGATCCAGAAGACTATTCTTCTGGAGAGAAAGATACTGAGAAAGACTATTCTTCTAGCAGAGAAAGATACTGAGTAGACAGGCCTGCTGGTTGCGGTCATTGGTCATAACACCAACTCCAGAGATGTCAAGAAATCCCATTTGGAAAATGAGAAGCCAAGGAAGAAGGACAATAGTCCCTTCCCCAGACAAGTCCTCCTCCCACCCCCCCATGCATGTAACCTCAGGGTAAACAGATAAGAGGAAAAGAGAAAAGCTGTCCCAATAGGCCACAGGAGAGACACCTCAGAGCAGGGCTCTGCATACAACCAGAAAGAATGAGGAAAGGGCCCAGCATCATCCTTGACACCCCCAGGCTGCCAGGGGGTAATCCCAGGAGCCCCACCACAGCCCCTGGGGCACCAGATGCCTACCCCACCCCCTAGGATCGGTATCTGGTCTACCTGTCTCATTATTGAACAGTCATGTTCCATCAGTGAGTTTCAGGAATTCTGCCTACAGAAACCTGTCAGCCATCTTACAGACAGGCCAGGGATATAAAGATATCCAAAACAGAACTAATCACAGTGGCTAATAAGGTGAAATTTATAGTCTTCACCCCCAAGAAGGTCAAGGTGTCAGTACAAATGGGCAGCAAATCTGTTTGAGCTTCTGTTGAGCAGCCCACAAGTGTGTGTAAATGCCACAGAGCCAGAGAAACATCTGCCTAAACCCTCATCTGCTGAATGAAGACCTGAAGAGGCAAAACCAGCACACTAAGTGACATTAAGTAGGCCTGCTTCTTTATAATATATTCTTATGGCAGGATATTCAAATGCTTCCCTTTAAAGTTCTAGTTCCTTCAAAATCTAGTTTTATAGCACCCTAATTCTGCTAATTTCATTAGATGAAAATGACACTGTATTAGAAAATTAGAATATTTTTGCTTACTAGCACAAGAATTCCATGGAAAATTAGTTTTCGGTCTTAGGTTGTACTAAAGTAGACAAAATCTGATTCTCCTCCTGAGGGTGCCTTTAAGAAGTGAGATCACAGAAGAGCAAGACCACCTCGTATTTTACTAGAAGTAGAGGTAAAAGAAATGGTGAGTATGGAAGGGAGGTCCTGGAGGTCCAGCACAGTTGAGAGCAAAGCAGGGAGAAGCCAAGCATCCTGACCACCAGGCTGAGGCTAGCTGGGGCAGATTGTCACAGCTCTAGAGAGTGACCAGATTGTCACAGAAGCAGTGAAGACTCTGTCATTGCTGAGGCAGGGAGAGCAGTGCTAATCCACGGGGGACATGTTAGTCCTAGAAAGGTTACGTTGCTGCTCCAACAACTCAGGTCTAGCAGCTTTACAAAGGTTCACTCCTGGCTCAAATCTCATGAGGGTAAGGGGTTTGTGTAACTCTCTACCTAGTGTAGACCCAGGAATGTTCCATCTTCAACCCACCCGGAATGCATTGCCTTCGGGGTCACCACTACACAGGAAAAGCATGAGCAGGCACACCCACCCTCCCTGCCTTGAGCCAGAAGGGACCTTGTTTCCACTTATGTCGGTGAAAGTTAGTCATGTGACCCAAGATACATGGGGATTGGGAGACAGACAAGGCATTCAGGTGGTCATTGAACAGTGACTGACAGCAAGATGCACAAGTTCCTGTCACAGCCACTGTTCGTTATGCTTAGAAAAGAAAAAACATCACCACTCTGATGGCTGAAGTGCTTTGATAAGAGAACAACCCACAGTCCCCAGGGCCAGGAGGGATGGCAAAGGTGGTCTCATACATGTTGAGTTTCAACCGTTCCCTCTAGTACTAGAGATGCCAGTAAAGAAGGGTCTTCAAGGACCAGCAAATTTCAGAACCACCTTGATCCAATACACCTTGGATCAAAAAGCAGATCTCTCCCTTGGACACTAAGACAAGTTGCCATCAGGGCAAAGCCTATAGAGCATCTCACTGTACAATGCCTACTTCACCTTTTAGGAGTATCTGTTTGTCCACAATCTCCATGACCAAAATTACCATGGTTCAAAAACACGATCACTTGACAATGGAGTCAGAAGCACCAGCCTCTGTGCCCTTGGATGCACTCAGAGCTCCGACATGAGCCACAGCGTAAGAGTCTATGAGACCCTTCTCCAGGACCTGGCCTGGCTCAAGCCTCAGCAGCAAGCTCTTCATAGACAGGAAGTCTGCACTCCTATGCAGCCTCACTCATCTGGGGGGCAGAGCTTACCATTCATGGCTACAGCCACTGCCCTGAGGTGCCACAGCATGCCTTTGTTCTGCATTTAGAGGGTGTTCACCAGCACAGTCATCTGAAGTTCTCTGTCTACTTCAAATTGCTGGTCTCCCTAGGATCGCCCCCTTGGGAACCTCTCCATGAGAACTGAATATAAATGCAAAAAGAGCTGAAGAGCTCTTGAATGAAGAGAAGCAGTTGGAAATCAACCAGTTCCTCATCACCAGCTTCCTGCTGATGAATAGTAAGTCTAAGCGAACTCACTGTTGGAGCAGAGGGATAGCCAGGTGAGATAAGTACTGTGCACCCAAGAGGGTAGGCAAAGATGAATGTCCTATTGGGCTCCCAAAACCTGGTCTTTGTTACCTTACCTTCCTCTCATTGGACTGACCAGGTGTTTGTTTTAAGAACCATAAAACCGGGCCTCCCTGGTGGGGCTGTGGGTTGAGCAGAGCGCTGTGAAGCTGGCCGCAGTCTCTGCAGCGTGGGTTTGATTCCCGGCCGGCCAGGGAAATTCCCACATGGCGCAGCAGACTTCTCATGTCTCGCCTGCTGCTCCCCTCAGCAGTGTACTTTGGTCCTTCTGCCTGTTCTGCTCCCTGCTCTGTCTCTGGTGAATTCTCTCACCCTCCCGCGCCTCTGTCCTTTACCCCAGTGCTTGTACAAATAAATAAATCTTTAAAAAAAAAAAAAACATAAAACCCTCACCCAGCCAATACTCTGCTTCCCACTACCTTGCCCTGGTGATCAACTGCAGGACTCCTGCTGCTCTTATGTGGGGAGTGTGGCTCAGGGCAGGGCACAGCTGTTGCCCCTCTCCTGTTGGGTAATCCACTCTTATTGCGTGGCCCATGCACACACACAAAAAAAAGTTCCTTGCTTGAATCTTTAATAGGATTTCTCTCTATAGTCCTTTTGTCATGTCAATAAAGACAAACAAGAACCCTAGCAAAAGGGTGAAACATCCAGAAGTTCTGGGGAGTGGCAACTTCTACAGGTGTACTAAATCATCTGTAGAGGATGCTGAGGCCAGTATTGTCTCTAAGCATAGTACCCCAGATCCAGGCATGGACTGCCAGTTTGTGTGAAGACTGTTGTTAAATAGAAGTAAAGATACTGGGCCTTGTGTCATGCAACATAACAACACTTAATTTCTTAGTGAAATGAGACTGCATGATTGAAGGATTGGACTGCTGCCACCCTAATCCAGCAGGATCATATCATTAGTGATATATTCTGATATGATGGACCATGGAATATTAATACTTATAATAGTTTCAAGTTCAGTGTTTGTAGCATTTAGATGCAAACTCTAGATTCCAGCATATTACAAAGAACAGAGGGACAATCTAGACAACACTAAAAAAAAAAAAAAAAAAAAAAATCAGTAACCAGACCAATCTAGAAGTAAGGACCATGTAGAGCAACTCATCAGGTCTCTAAAAGACCAGACTTTCAAAAGGGACTGTGCTATATTGAAGTTGAACAGAACCAGACAACGCATGGTGCTGATTGAAACTGGTTTGGATTATAAAGGACATTTGGGGAAAATCTGAAATGTGAATTAAATGAATTCTTTCTGACATGAAAGGAGATCAATGACAGAAACAAGTTATGAGAGTATACACTGTTTGATCTCATTTCATATGTAGAGAAGATCTGGAAGGATAAGGACTAACTCATTACAGTGAAGAGCTCTGGCGCAAGAATGACATATTTGCTTGTATACTTTCTATATTAGTATGCTACTTCTATAATAAAATGATTGAAGTTGTTGTAAGTACCGAAGTATGGTGTATCTCATTTGACTTGAGCCAGGAAACTTGACATTAAGTTCTCAAATGATTTTGTGAGGTTGGACTCTTGTGGCTGTATGAACATGAACTTAACTTGGCTCTCTGAGGGTAGTATTAGAGTCATCCACTAAAAGACATCCCCCCAAAGCAGGCCGACATGGACACTAGCCTACCACGATGGGCAAATGCCTGTAGGATGTGTGAAGGTGTTGAAGCCAGCCTTTTTGAAAGCTTGAGTATGTTTAGGCATTTAAAAAGGTGTAAACTATATCAAGTGCTTTGTGGCAGAATGATTCTCTTAGTGCTACAGAGTATCAGACTTAGTTTCCAGGCACCACCCCCCACCCCCGCCCCGCCAAAAGTCATGGGTGCATATGACTTGAGAAATAAGAATGCAAAAAACAAAGACATTTACTGAATTCAGTGGCATTTTAAAATTATACCATGACTAAGTAGGTTTTATTCTAGGAAAAAGGAACTCAAATTCAGAAGAATTTGAAGTGTTTTACCATATTAACATAGCAAAAAGAAAAATCGAAAGCTTTTTCTCCAGCAGAAGATAGCTTATTTGTTTAAGATTTAATAAACTTACCAAGCCATGACCTTAACAATAAAGGTTTCTAGGATTTAAGAAAAAAATGTTGTACTAAATAAGATTCTGAATAAATGAATACTCCATGGTCTTGGAAAATGAGATTTTGTTTTTCTCCAAGTTAGTTCATGAGTGAAACAATCCCAAAATCCTGCTTCATTTAAACTTACTCTGATGTCTATGTGGAGAAAAATAACCACAAATAAGCAAGTTACTGCAAAGTCTAGGGACTCATCCTAGAAATGGGTGCTATAGTGAGAGGTAATGTGGTA
Organism: Talpa europaea; assembly: GCF_964194135.1. Classification (NCBI taxonomy): domain Eukaryota; kingdom Metazoa; phylum Chordata; class Mammalia; order Eulipotyphla; family Talpidae; genus Talpa; species Talpa europaea. Next base: position 42,636,683 of record NC_140077.1, on the reverse strand, counting down.
TTTGCATGAAAGCAGACCCAAGAGCAAGGACTATCTGATAGAGGGGGTCCCACACATCAATGGTAAAGAGCAAGCTTGTCTAAATAGGGTGCAAAATTAGGTCTCTCTACAGAATAACCAAATACTATATGACTCAATGCTTTTAATCTTATAAAAGCTATGGCTAAAGAGATTTCTAAATGTTTTTCAGGGAGATTTTTTTCAGTAAGAGAACCTAGAAGAAAATACTAATTACGTGATCTGGGGATAAGAAACCAGTTATAAGAACCCTAACTGCATAAACTATAGGCAAAAGTTTGAGTTCCATCAAAGTTAAGTTTCTGTTCAATGGAAGACACTGTGAACAAAGTTGTCAGGCAACAGATTGAAATGCAATATAAAACCAATGAAGAAAAATACTGGATGGTCTCACTCATAGCAGGAATTTAGAAAACCTAAATAAGGGACCAGGAAAAAGACTAATTGCAATGAAGTAAAAATCAAAATCAACAAGCAACCATAGACCAGAGACACACTACAGTGGGGGGCGGGGGGAGGAGAAGAGGGATTAGGATCAGAAAAAGGGGGTGGGAATTGTATGAGGAATATAACCAAAATGAAAATGCATACATTATGCAAAAATGAAAAATGATGTAAGAATTACATAAAATAAAATAATTCATAAAAAAATGAGGGACTATTATCTTTGAATAAGGAGTCCCCTAAAATAAGACAGATGGAACCCCAAAAGAAAAGGCAAAGGCAAAGACACCCAAAGTGTTATCACAAGAAAATGTTCAAGCTCAGAAATGCAAAGAAATACTGAGATCCCTTCAGGCTCAGTAAGCTGACAAGCGCTAGAAAGCTGGATTTTATACAGTTTGATAGGGATGCAATGATATAAGAATTTTCATGCATCGCCATGGGAGTATGTACTGGGACAGCCATTCTGGAGAAGCACCTGGTATCACTTAGTTGAATTAGGCAATTCTGTTCCTAGGGGTGAAACCCCAAATGTCCTACAGGTAGATGTGGCACACATATAAGGGTGCTCTTCTGTAGTGTTTGTGGTGACAGATGGAGACAGTTGGGTGTCTATTCCTGGAAGAGCAGCTCAAAAGAGTTTGGTGGTCACAAGCCATGGAGGGTCATGTAACAGGTAGACTAGAGGTACATACAGCATGATCCAGTAAGACCCGGACAGGAAAATTGGTAACTAGTTAATATCTGCACATGGGATAGCTTATAGTAAAGAAAGAAAACATTCAGATACCTCACAAATGACACTGTTTTTTAGAGATGATAAGGGAGGGAGAAGAATGAATGTAGAGTATGGGAATAGAAAAATCCCTGTGTAGTCCAATGTTGCTTGTGTACCATAAGCTCATGGGCATCATTGGTTAACTGTCTCCACTGGAGGTTCTAAAATTATAAAAAGATACCATCTTGATTGAGTCTTTGGACTTCTGAAGAGCCATGATATTAACAGGGATGTGAGGCTAAATCTATAAATTTGTTTTTCCTCTTTCTTGTACTAAGATTCCTAGAGCCCTTGCCTTGCTTTGTAGTCTGTCCAAGTTCTTCTGCCTAAACAATGTTTCTCAGTATGGACACCCTGAGTGAACACGCTTCCTGCATGCATATTATCTAGTAGCCACAAGCTGCTATTCTCTGGACATATCCCTGAGTTATTCTAATTTTCTTTAGTATCACAGTTGCCAAAAAAAAAAAATCCTTCTTTAAGCTCTTGGTTTCCTTTTCCTTCTTTATGTCAACTTAACCAAAATCTGTTCTCCCCAATAGCTTAAGATTCCAGTACCTGTGGAGTTCAAAGGGAGCTCACCTGCTTATCTGATGGGAAGTTAGGCATCCACCTTAACCCAAGGGCACAGGAACTAGAAAGCAGAAATTGGGGAGCATTAGAAAACAGGTATAAAAGCCTGAGATGTCCCTCAAGGACGGTTGAAACAGTCTTTTTATGAACTTTTTTAGGCTACCTGCAATGTCCAAGAAGAATGCTAGAGATTCCAGGCTCAAAAATTCTGTTCTTTAATGGGGCTGTTTTTTTGTGGGGTTTTTTTTGCCTCTTAGAACTAAAGCCCTTAGTACCATTAAGACTATCCGGCTGGATGCCATGCTCTTCTAGGGCTGATGTGCTGACCACGTTGTCAATCACTGTGGCCACAGGCCCACTCATGCTGCCATTTGCCATTGAGTTTCAGGTACTTCCCCCATTTCAAGCAGATTTAGTAGATCCCATAGATGCCACCTTGGTCTTTTTATCTTGACCTCTGTTTTTTTTTTATTTTGACCTCTTTTTTAGGGGTATTCTGAAGCAGAAGTTTCTAGCCGTCCTCTGCATTATCCTTCACATGTTGGCTCAGGTGTGATAAAGCACATCCATTCTGTGTTCCCTGCTATCTCAGAATCTGTCTTGACCCAGCAGCAGAGAATCCTCATACTCAGGAAAAGTATCCAGAATTAGAATGCCCATAGATTCAGAACTAAACCTTAGATTAAGAAGGGCTCTGTATATACCTGTGCATGGGTTACCATCAGTAAGATCAAGAAGCCCTGTTCTTGGCCATTAACTGGGCCTTGTTGTAGCTTAGAACCCATACTAGGGCTTATCTGAACCAACCACACCTCCTGGTTTTTTCAGTGTGAGTCCCTTCTGAGGCCAATGCTAGTTTCTCTTCTAGCAGTCTTCATGCCTTGTCTCTAGGAGGAGCTAAAGCTAGATCTTTGGCTTCTCACTTTCTCTCAGAGATAGCATAATCCAGACCATGGCCAGAATCCCACTGTTTGCCTCTGCCTCAATTTCCATATAGTGAGATCTGTCACAAAGAAGCCTAAATCTGGCTCACCTGTGGGAGGCTTTTCAATACTTCCATATTAAGTGAAGCACCATGACCTAGTTGACAGCTTTATTTAAGCACAAATCCTCACCTGCCAACAACACTGGAGGCCCCGGCCACCTGCTATGGAAAATCGAAGTCAAATCATGAGCTACCTGGACTTTACTGGTAGTCACAGATGCTATTCTGCTAGGGACAGATTCTATTTATATGATTTCCTTGCTCCATGAACCAAGGAAACTAAGGCCAAGTGTGAGCTTAGAGAAAAACCAGTTGAGATCAGAATCTGAACATATCATATGATCTCTGACCTCCAGGCCTAGGTCCCTACTGGACCTGTGAATGGAATTAAATGAAAGGGAAGACCTGGGCAGGTGGAGGGTATGCCGGTACTTAGAGAGGCATGAAAGCCAAAGAGCAGAAAAGACCCAGGCAAGCAGGTCAGGTGACATGGCAGCAAGTTTAGTTGTATCTTCCCGTTGGAAATGAGAATTCCAGATACCATATGCAACCACATTTCTGGACAAAGTTCTGTTCTTTATACATCCAAAAAAGTGTAAGTGGAGTCTCAGATGCCAAGAAAAAGTCCACATAAAGCCCCATATTCTAATTTTAAAAGGCAAAAATTAAGGATAAAGAATTCTAAAACATCTAGAGAAAGTTCATATACAAGGGGGGGCTATAAGACTGAATTCTCAACAGGCCACAAGGAAATAGCATGATATATTTAAAATACAAAAAAAAAAAATTTTTTTTTTCAGTCAAGAATACTCTACCCTGCAAGAGCATATTATCTCTCTTTCTCCCTGGGATTCCCCCTCTTCTTATTTCCCTTTGTAAATAAGCCTTTCAATTAACTTTTCTGTGTGTACCTGCAGTTGGCCTTGTTCTGAGTTTTTTTAAGAGTATGGGTGAGGACTCTCACACACTCCCCTTTTGGGGTTGCCCTGTAACAAGAACAGCAGGTCTTGTTCTTAAAGACTTCAAGCCGATCCCAGGGGTGAGATGTCAAGAAGATACATTGATAGGTTCCCTAGTCCTTCCAGTCTATCTGAAGTCACATGACCTAGTGGCCATGAATCTGGTGGAGATACTCATACATTTAGTTCTGGAAGAAGGCCACAATCACAGCAAGTGAAAATGGCAAGTGAGCAAATGTGGATAAAATGGTTCTAGAACAAAGGATCTGACAAAATACTAGCACCCAATATGTAGATTCCATGACCAGGACAAAGAAAGCATGCCAACCTGACCAAGAAGGATTACAGCTGGACTGACCCAGGCAAAGTTAAGCATCTAACTTTGTCTCTACTTTGGAGGTGACAGATTATAGGATCTAGGATGGGGCAGTCCAGAGGTCAGCCTAAGTGAAGAAGATACCGAGAACTTGCAGCATCTCTGCAGCCACTTAAACACAGAAAGTAAAGAAGAAACAGAAGGGCATGTGGCCCAAAGGTGCTGCAGGCCAAGGAGAAGAGCCTGGTCAGATGAGCCTTAATCAAGAAGGCAGAAATGCCATCAAATAACTAGGGCTTAAGATCTTTTAGCAAACTTCTAGTATATAATGCACAATTATAGTCACCAAAAAATAACTGAGATGGTGAGTGTGGCAAGTTTATTGTGGTAATCATTTTACAATGTGTATCAAACCATGCTTTACACTTTATATACAGTTTTGTCAATTATTTGTGAAAAAACTTCTAGGAGAATAGTTACCTTCATATCATATAAATGCAAGTCTACAGGAATCCCTAATAAAAGCAGAGGGAAAGAACTGAGGAAAAGGAGGTATTTTAGCCCCTGACACTGTCTAGAGTTGTATATTTAACTGGGTACCATGAGCCATGGGTCCAACTTCCCACTGCCAAATATTCAATAGAATTCCAGGCCTGCTCCTAAGAGAGACAGTGTCTACAAAAATAGAAGCTCTGAAAACTTCATACTATTATCTCCTGAAACCAGCCCTCCTTGTATAGTTGATGGAAGAGGAAGAGGAACCAACCCCCAAAACATGATCTCCCAAAGGTAGATTAAAAAAATGTATATGACTTCCAGTTTGGGGAAATTCCAAGTGAAGCTGCCACTATGTCTAACAAGTTAAAAGATGAAGAGTTCCAAAAAAAAAAAAAAAAGGCAATTTTTCTTGGATCCACAAGAAAGGAAAGGACATAGTACAAAGTGGTGCCCAAGATTGGACTGAGGGGAAAATACAGGGAATTGCAGCTCACCAAAGCAGAGACTCAGGAGCAGAAACCACCATGGGAACCAAAGTTAAGGTAGGATAACCTGAGCCATAGTTGGTGAGTTGCTGGAGATTGTTGAACAACTTAGAGTTAAACTCCAGGGGGATTCCAGTCCCAGGGATGGCCCACAGAAGTGAGAGATTTACCTCTGGGTGTTTGACCAGGTTCCCTTTATAAATACAGGAGGAAAAACTCCCTCTGGCTTCTGGCAGTGAGAGGGATAAAGGAACCATTTTGAAATAAGCCAGAGCATTCTGTTCTTTTTTTTTTTTTAAATAAATTTTATTTTTATAGTCCCCATACAATTGCAATCTCCTTATTTTGACCCCAATCCCTCCCCTCCCCGCCCCCCACCCCCATAGAGTGTCTCTGGTTCATAGTTTTTTGTTGATTTTGATTTTCACTTTCTTATAGTTATTCATTTTTCTGGTCCCTTATTTAAGTTTTCTAGATTCCTGCTATGAGTGAGACCATCCGGTATTTATCTTTTTCTTTCTGGCTTATTTCGCTGAGCATGATCCCTTCCAGCACCATCCACGTTGCTGCAAACTGCATGTGTTTATCTTTTTTGATTGCTGAGTAATATTCCATGGTGTATATGTACCACATCTTCTTGATCCAGTCATTTATTTTTGGGCATTTGGGTTGTTTCCAAAGCTTAGCTATTGTAAACAGTGCTGCTATAAACATAGGGGTGCAGGTCAGAGCATTCTGTTCTTACCAAGGCCTGCCCTCAGGGGAAACTAGTTAACTAAGTCCTAACCTTCTGGGATATCATCAGAGCCTAAATAACTTGGGCTCACTAATTCCAAACCACTCTTGCTATCCTCTACCATCAATGGAGAGGGAGGAGGAATGCTCTTTTTTAAAAAAAGATTTATTTATTTATGCATACAAGAACTGGGATACATGCCAGAGATGTGGAAGGTGAGAGGATTCACCAGAGACAGAGTGGGGAGCAGAACAGGCAGATTGACTGAAAGCACTGTTGAGGGGAGCAGTGGGCCAGGCAGGAGAGATCTGCTGCGCCATGTGGAAATCTCCCTGGCCGGGGATCGAACTCATGCTGCAGTGGCTGGGAATAGCTTCATAGGTTGTGTCTTAACCCCTTGTGCCACCAGGGAGGCCCCAAGGGAGGGAGAATTCTTAAAACACTCATAAAGTTCATAGTCCAGAGGTAGAGGCTCACTAGGACTAGAAAGTTTCCTTTCTCCTCTTCCAACATTACCACATTACTAAAGACCTATTTACAGCAACTTTTTTGCCTAGTACTCCATGCCTGGCAATCAAAAAATTACAAGTTATCCCAGAATGTGTTTAAAGACAAAGCAGACATCAGAACCAGACATGGCAGGAATGTAGGAATTATCAGACTATAGGAATTTAAGACAATTTTAATTAATATGCTAAGTAAGGGCCCTAATGGATAAAATAGAAAACATATAAGAACTGATGGGTAATCTATCAGAGATGAAAACCCAGAACTGAAAAAAAAATTCTAGAGACAAGAGGTAAAAGACACTAACAAGTAAAGAATTCCTTTGATATACTAGTTAGTAGATTGGAAAGGGTTGAGGAAAGAATACGAGGTAGATGTAGCAATGGAATCCTCAAACCAAAAAGCAAAGAGAATAGATGAAGGGAGAGGGAGGAACAGACAGATAAATGGGGAGGAAGGTGTAACAAATGTATAATGGGAATGCAAAAAAAAAATTTGAAACTTACTGAAAATGTCCCCAACTTAAAGTCAAATACCAAATCACAGAGCTAGGAAGTTCAGATGACACCATGCAGAATAAATGCCAAAGAATATAACTTATTATCATTTTTAATTTACAGAATATCAAAGAAAGAAAATACTTAAAGAAACTGGGAGGAGGGTCAGTGAGAAACTCATTACCTATAGAGGAATAAAGATATTAATTACATCCAAATTTGGGGAAAAAAGAATTACATCCCATTTTTCAAATTTTGCAAGCAAGAAGAAATAATGAAATTTGAAATGTTAAGGGCGTGGGGGGAAATGCCAACCTAAAATTTTGTACTCTGTGAAATCATCCTTCAGAAGTAGATAAAGAGATTCTCAAAAATTGAATTTGCTGCCAGTAGCCTTCCTTTCAATAAATGTTAGAAGTTTTTTCAAGAGAAGGAAAATAAGGTCAGAAACACCGATATACATGAAGATCAAAGGAAGAATAAATAAAGGCAGAATTTTTTTTATCCACAGTTGATCTAACAGATGGCAGTTTGTTCAGAATAGCAGCTATGTATTCAATTAAGTATGCTTATACATGCTTCCACATAAGTAAAATAACAGTAATGATACAAGACATGGGAGGAATTAAGGTTATTTTGTTCTAAAGATGCTCACTACCCATAAAGTAGCATAGCATTATTTGAAAGTAGACTTAGATTATTTGTAAATGTATATTGTAAACTCTAGACCAATCATTTTAAAAAGTGAGAGTATAATGGATATGTGAAGAATATAGAATCAAAATTCCAAGACCACAGACATATAGGTAACAAAAGAGTGCAAGACAAAAATAGTAACAAAGTAAGGGCAACAAATTGAAAATAGTAACAAATGTGTTAGATCAATTCAGTTATATCAATTACATTGACTGTCAATAGTCTAAGTAAGTCAATGATCTAAGTGTACCAATTAAGACATTGTCTGAGTCAATCAAAACACATCACCTATTTGTTGTCTATAAGAAACATTGAAAATGGATTAAAAATGAATAGAGAGAGATACCATGGTAACTCCAGTGAAGAGAATGCAGGAAGAGTTATATCCATTTCAGACAGAACTGACTTGAAAGCTATGAAAGTTATCAGAGATAATGAAGGGGCATTATATAATAATAAAGGAGTCGATTGTCCAAGAAGACATTTCTTATGCACACATACATTAACATTGTCAAACCGCACGAGGCAAAAAATGGGTAGATATGCAAGGAAGAAATAGATGAATCCACTATTACAGCTGGAGACACAAACACCCCTCTCACAAGTAGACAAATTCAACACTCAGAAAGTCAGTAAGCTCATTGCTGAGCACAAATCAGCTAGACATAAACATCTATATCAACAGCAGCAGCCCATAGATTTTCCCAGGTTCATATGAAACATTCAGCAAGAGACCACATTCTTTTTTTTTTTAAAGATTTATGTATGTATGTATGTATGTATGTATGTATGTATGTATACAAGAGCTGGGGTACAGGCCAGAGATGTGGGGGGTGAGAGGACTCACCAGAGACAGATCAGAACAGGCAGACTGACAAAAAGCACTGCTGAGGGGAGCAGTGGGAGCAACAGGAGAGGTCTGCCGCACCATGTGAGTTTCTCTCTGGCCGGCCAGGGATCAAACTCATGCTGCAGAGGCCATGGACTGCCTCATAGTGTGGTGCCCAACCACCTTGTACCACCAGGGAGGCCCAAGAGACCACATTCTTGGCAATAAGACATACCTTAACTGTGAGTAGAAGTCTTACAGTGTCTGTTCTAGAACCACAATGGAATTAAGTTAAAGTCAACAACAGACACATAGTAGCAAGATCCTGAAAAACTTGGAATTAAACACACTTCTGAATAACATGAATCAAAGAGAAGTTTTGAACTAGATGAAAAAGAAAACTTAAGATGTATAATATAGTGAGAGAAGTACTTAAAGGGAACTTATAGCAGTGAATGCATGTTAAAGAACTAAAATCTTAAATTTCCACCTTAGGAAACAAGGGCAAATTGAATCCAAGATAAGCAAAAGAAAAATTAGAGCAGAAATTAATGAAAATGAAAACAGGAAATCAATTGGGGGTGAGCAAGGAATGCAATGAAACCAAAAGCCAGTTTCTTTGAAAAGATCAATATAATTGATAAACTTCTACCCAGGCTAACTAAGTGAAGACACAAATTAAGCTTCTACCCAGGTTAACAAGACACAAATGACTAAGATGCGAAATGGAAGCAGGAATATCACTACAGATACCAAACATTTACGAAAATATTAAACCTCTACAGTCCCTTTAGAGCATAGAAGCAGAGCAACTATTTCCTAACTCATTCTGTAAGGCCAGCATTATTCCTCTAACACCAAAACCAGATATACCTTCCCTGTGCCACCTCCATCAAAGAGCTGCCTGTGACCAGACTGCTGAATTTTCAGATCCAGTCCATGTTGGAGGTATACTCAGGGGGGCAGAGCATTTGACTGCAGATCGGGTCCAAGTTCAGAGACGGTATCTAGAATTAAGGTTGTTTTTAACTTATCTAGTTGCTAAGGTGCAGCCAGGTAGAGGAGGGACCCTGACTCAGTAGACAGTCAGAAGTTTCCATCTGGCCAAGAAGCAGACTTGGCAAGACTTTAGAACTCATACCACATCTTTTTATACATGGCTGGCTCACACGAAAAAATTATGTAACTCTTGGTTTCTTCCATTTAAGTCCCCTCCAAGAATCAGTCCCAGCTCCTCTCCTACCAACCTCTTATTCTGGCCTCCTAGGAAGGACACTCTTAAGGTAAGATTCCCGAATTTCTTTCTAAGTGGAAGCAACCCAGTTCTTCCTAACCCAACTCTGCTTCTGTCCTCTAGCGTGTCCTGAAGCCCTTAGTTTTGAGAAACAAGAATGCAGGAAAGAAGTTTAGTTCCAGCTAACCCTTTGAGAAGTTCTGAAATCCTTTTGGGGTTCCTGGCAGAGACAAGCCACCAGTCCTTTTAGTCTCTTCCAAATTCAGACTCTTTCCTGACAGTCTAGAAGGTCTGAAACACCATCCTTGAGAACACCTGAAGGCAGGCAGATCCAGGCTCAGTCAGGAGTGCCTTTGCACATACACCCCGTGTTACTTTCTGGGACTGTGTGTCATCTGGTCCAAGAAAGTAAAGCCAAGTAATTTGCAGAACAACTCCCACGGATAAGAATGAAACAGACAGGTCCCCTGACCTGAGCCACGTCTTTAGTGCACCATTCCCTGTAACTGTGAGCCCCGTTATAGGTTTGAGTTATGCTGAAATACATTTGGGTTATAGGTTGAAAGATACTGCAGTGTTATGGTTAAGTGGTGCCTCTCACATTCACATTTTGAATGTTCTGAACTACCTTGTACCTCAATATGAGGTATTTAGAGATTGGGGTCTTTATATAGGTAATCGACTTAAGATGATGTCTTGAGGGTGGGCCCTAATCCAATAAGACTGGTGCCTATAACAGGAACATCCCATGCCAAGATGAAGGCCGAGATTAAAGGTAAGGCAAACTGCAAGGTGCCAGCAAGCCACCTGAGGCAAAGTCAGAAGCAGGGAACAGATTCCCACAGCGCTCAGAGGGCACTAACTTGCTGATATTTGACCTCAGACTTCTAGCCTCCAGAACTAAGACACTGAACTTAACTGAGTCATTCATTTGTGGTACTTTATTGTGGCAGCAACAGCAAGCTAATATTGGTAGGAAGAGGCCCCAAAAGGAGAGATGATCCCTGCCTTACTGAGCCAGAGGAAGGTCTTGACAAACAGTAAAAGCCCTCCTTACACTGACTCTTCTTAGCCAGAGCACCCAGACTCCTGGGTATGGATAGTGGAAAAGTGAGGCACTAAGTTTGAGTTTTCTAACAGACCAGATGTCAAGAATCCATGCTTGAATGGGGCCTGGATGCTAAGAATACAAACTCCATATACAAAGGCCAAAGATATGGTCTTCTCAGGACCCAGGAGAGGAGCAGAGACCCTGTACTCAGCCAAGTAAGGAACAGAGCACAAGTCCTAGTTCTGATGCATCTGGCTATGGATGCGATTGCTCTTTTCTCCAAGAATCTGAGCTGGAGGTCCAGGGAGAATGAACTAGTCTTAGCAGGCCAGAAAAGGAACTCCTATGTATGTAACAACAGGACAGAGCAAGAGCTGGGGCATGAGCCGCAGTGATGCCCAGAATTGCCCACTAAAGTCACCAGAAAGGTAGAAAGTGGAAAGATGAAGAAGACAGTGCTATCAGGTCTTTGGCCTCCATATGTAGCCTTAGGTCCTAGCATGATCCAGGCCTTAATACTAAGGACTGGCAGTGCCAGAGCATAAAAGCCCAAGCTCAGCAGAACTTGTCTGCCTGGGGTCTCCATAATGGCAGTTGGCTTCAAGAAGACTCTCCAGCTGCTGAATCCAGGAATTCTCCAGTCTGCTAGGTTGAGGAAGGCCTTTTCTGCCCAGTTAGTCTTCAGAACTGAAACAACCTTCAGAAGAGAAACCATAAAGAAAGTAAGAGTGTAAAAGAGTCTATCCTATTTATAAGGATACTACCAGACTGTAATAAGGGGCTAGCGTCATCCATGACTGAGCTTTTAGTCTCCAGAACAGCCAAGACCTGGCATATGCCTGGAAATAAAGCTGGGCATCCTTCAACAGATGTGCGGATAAAGAAACTGGAATGTACACTCAGTGGAATACTACCAAGTCATGAAAAAGATGGAATAGTGGCATTTAAGACAAAAGTGGATGGGGATCCAGTTGATTATGTTAAGTGATGGTTGCCAAAGGGAACACGATGGGGAGGGAAGAGGGGTATGAGCGTGGGTGGCTTGGTGGGGGTGGGGGTAAGTAGCACATGTGCACATATGGAAGATCAAAAATGTAACTCCAAAAATTAAAAAAAAATTTAAAGCTGGGCATCATGCCTCATGGCCAATGGCATTCAAGCCCGCTGTCCCTTCTGATTCCAGATGTATGGGCACATCCTGACTCTTACCCTAATTTTGATCCTGTCAAAACTCCAGATCCAGTGTTCACTTGGCAGCATATATACCAAAACTCTAGGTCCAAAGGTAAAGATCAGATCAGAAACAAGATCTCACTGCAGAACTAGACCCTGTGAACAGCAAGGCGCTTATAAGCTGCCTTGACTATAGGCAGTTATCACACTATAATGCTCATAGTATACAGGACAAGCTATCCTAGGTAGAAGGGCAAGAAAATAGGTCTTAGACCAAGAAAGGCCTCCGAAGATAAGCTTCAGAGAGAATTAGGACAAGGAATCAGAATGTGATCAGAAAGACTATCAGAATCTGTCTTTTATAGCTGGGGAGGTGGGGGAGGGGTGGACAATGACACTAGCCAACATGGGAAATCAGAGATAGGCCCCAGGGGACTTTGCAGAGAGTAACTGCTGGATGGCATCAGATCCAGTCATGAGTTATAGCAAGAGCCAGCATGGCATATACCTGCACCCTAAGTCCAATAGGTGCCCAGGATGGACATCCCTGGTATAATCAAAGGCTTAAGCTACCTGTACATCTTGAGGCTTACTCTAGTCACTGAGCCTCCTGACCAGTCAGTATTAGCCAACTAAAAAGCCAAACCCAGACAACCAAAAAGCCAAACCCCAGCATGGCTCAGCATCAGGGAGGCTACAGCTAAGCCACTCATCTAATTCATGAAAAGCAATCAAGGATGACACCATGGATAATGCTACCAATTCCCCCAACACCACCAAGACTGTCAGTGTAACTAGTAGAAGTAGCAACAGGGACTGGGAGATTCACTTGACCAATAAATGAACCATCTATCAGCCAGGAAAGGTCCTAACATAACCCAAGCCACATGCCCTGTGCTTGCCCAGCAGTAGAGCAGCAGCTACAACTCACCAGCCAGGATTTCTAGCTGTTGTCATACCCATGGGTCTGGGGCTGTACTCCCTAGTGTGGGAAGTGGGTCCTTTACCTCCCACAGTCCTACCAAAGGTAGGTTTAGACTGCAGGGCCAAGAGTGTGGTCCAGAACTGAGTGCACATGAGAAGCCTAGAGATCAGGGACACAGACAGAAGCAGCATCTCCTTCTGGGTAGTATCCTGACTCTAACAGGAGAAAGCAGACAACGACCTACAGAGGGGGATATAGCCCTAGAAGAGAGGATGTTGGGGAGCAAGACTCTACAACCAGTACCTGAGAACAGAGACCCCGGGACTTGAAGACATATTTGGGGACGCTCAGCTGGTCAAAGCAGGGACAGGCAGACTATGTGAAGACACAAAGTTAGTGGTCACTGGTTGGTCAGACAAACCCAAGAGATCAGTGAAAGAGCAGCATCCATTGTCTGCCCATGGTCTGCCATGGTCTGCCATGCCCTCACAAGGAAGTTGTTCCTCATACATCAAGATACACAAACTTGATGAAAAGCTTGTATGAACACAGGACACACCCCATGAAAGACCAGAGCGCTCTCTTGGCTCAGGTTCTTGGCCAAACCCCAAGAACCTCTGGTCCTGTGGACTCTAAGCTCCCTCCTCACCCACCTGCCTTGGGAAGATGACACTCCCTCTGGGCTCTTGCCTTCCTGTTCCCAGGTGGTGGCCACTACAGGAAACTCAAAATAAAAAAAATTAAAATAACCAAAATAAAAAAAATTAAAATAACCTGCACTCAGCCAATTTGCTCCAGTTCAAACTGGCTACATAGCTTACATCTGAAGTGGGGGCAAATTCAGTAGCTCTTAAGTAGGAAGATATCCAGCTGAGCATCCTAGAGGAATTGAAAGGTGAGTAGAGCTTCCTCCTTTTAGTTTTCCTGCTCAGACATCCTAGCTCAGCTCTTGCTTCTAAGTGGCATGTAGTCTGAAATCACAAAACTGTTAGACTTTAAGGGAAAAAATTGAAGGGGGACAACTGTATATATGCCGTAGTGACTCAATCCAAACCAGCATTTTCCAGTTTCCCAAACAAGGGTCCTGCAAAATTGGCATCAAAGTCACAGCAGGATACCCTGCTTAAAAGCTAACCAAACCAAGGAGCAGTGCTTAAAAAGTCACCTCAACTCAATGACATGTAAATTCTCACCCCAGAGCAGGGCGAAACCAGTGAGCAGGATTTAGTTTTAGATCTATTTCTTTAGACCTGAGTAGTCAAGAAAAAACCTGGTTTCCTTGTCTTTTATTGCAGGTTATGATGTGACTAAGTCATGATGTGACTAAGAGCTCTCTCTTCCAGCAAATATGGGAAAATCATTGTTTTTTGATGAGAACTAAGTTTCAGGGTTCCATGTCAGCTGCAGTATCACAAAGAAGGTCACTAGGTCAGGCAGGTATTGGGGCCACGCGACTTAACTAGAGTACACACCAACTTTGGGTAAGTAATCTTTGCACTTGGTTTCTTCAATTGTAAAAGTAATACACAATTATCTTCAGCATCCCTAGGGTGTTCTAAAGATTCGCTGAATTAACACATGTCTGAGACACTTCTCTGCCTCAGTTTTCATGTGTGAATCTGGTACCGTATCTGCTTCAAAAGGGCCTGAAAGAAAATGCAGTTAAACCTGTGACTTGCTCAGTATTCTCCAGCTTATTATATGCATTCAGTAGCTAGTTAACATTGGCCCCTGAGCTCTGTAAGTAGTAAGACTATGAAATAAGAGTATTTCTCCTAGAGAAAGAACTAGAATGTCCTATGTAATAATGCATTAGGGTTGGAAACATCAGCATGAATTCATGTTTAGTTTTAACATGGCTGACCACAGAAATATTTACAGAAATGTATATATACACAGTTTAGTATCCACACACTTTCTTGCTCAACCAGGTGCCTGGGCCTAGAAGCATCAAGAAGAGCATCATGCAAAGTCAGCATCCAGACCTTGGTTTCTACTATTCCTTTGGAAAAACAGCTGCTTCTAGGACTGAGTAGAAAAATACAAGATCAGTCAGAAACAACTTGTAGTGCCAGAAAGGAGGGGGGCATTAAACAGTATACATAAACAGCATAAAAATCAAGAGTAATCTATACACATAGGAGTCAGAACACTGTGGGGACACCAGTGGGGTATACCTTGAGGTTGTGATTATTCCTAAAGGAAAGACTTCAGGGAACCTTCTGGAGATGCTGGTAATGATTTTCTTCTAAAGGCCAGTTACACAAATGCAACTCTGCATATTTATCCAAGCATACACTCGATCTATACACGTTTCTGCAGTTATTTTATCCAAATATCACAGCAGTCATATCTATCAAGGTAAAATGAAACTACAGTTCAATGCACATTCTGGTGTTATAAACTAGAGGGGTAAGGAAATAGCTTCCTAAGAAGCAAGCTAAGTGTTACCACTAACAGATGGAGCAGTCAGGATCTAAAAGGAAGTCCAGGGTACTGAAAACTCTTAAGTTTTACTCTGGTGACAGTCACACAAGTGTCAGCTTTGTTACACTGTTTGCTGTCAGACAGTGCTCATCAACAGTTAAGTCAGAATATCCTTCATCTACTTACGAAGAACTCGCTTCATAGCTCACCACAGCCCCCTGCCATGCTGGACCTAGGTGCACTGGCTGATGGGTCTGAGATGGACTTTCATGGTCCAATTCTCCTTCCTGATTTAGATGGAGCAAAGAAGCTAGCAATTGCCACATCATGGTGATGTGATGCATACACTCCATGGAGTTAATAGATAGCTATGAGAAAGGCTGAAGTGTAACCATTTAACAAAAGGCATGGCATATGAGGAAATGCTGTACAATAGAGTCAGCACAATAAAAAATACAGGACATTTAATAGTAGACAACTGGATAACACTTTCAAAACTAACGGACGTTAACAAACATCCTGAGGGCTCTGAGGTTAAGAGGGCAGGGGAGGGAAAAGGACAAGGGATGGTGATGGGGGAAAAAATGGCTTGGCAATATTTGATAAGATATTCAAAAGGTACTTCTGAGCAAAAATTCCACTTCTGGATTTAAACCAAGAAAATAAGCAGGCTGGAACATGATGAATAATAGATAACAAATAATTTGAAGAGCTTGTTAAAAACAATTGTCACATCATTTCCCTGCCTGGTCTTCCTCCCACAAGTGAGTTAGACCCACTCAGATACCCTAGTGTATCTCAAATTCTCCCTTTAAAAAAAAATGGACTCAACTCCCTTTAGGCTTTAATACGCCTACTTTACATTTAATGGCCAATGTTTAAGATTGAGGTGGCCAGCTTAATTGAAAAGCTTAGCATAAAAAGCATCTCATGCTTAACAGTATGGTAAGTTACATTGGCAAGAGTAAGTAACAATAGACATGTAATCAAATCTCAGCCTCAGTAGCTGAAAAGTTCTCATTCACATCACTGTGGAAAGTGTTTATTCCTGGTAGGACCTCCCTATTCAGGGATTTGGGATCCCCCTATATCATAGCTCTGCCTCCCTAGGTCTTCTCCATTAAACTGATAGATGGAGGAAGAAAAAACAAGACTGTAGGAAAACTATGGGCCAGATTTATAAGTAGCACACATTGTTGGTCATGTGCTACTGGCTAGAACAGGCATGTGACCACATCCAAATGTAAGGGAGGTTAGAATCTGGTCAGTCTTTGTGCCCGGGAGGGAACTTGCACTAGCAATTGCCACCACAAGTGTATACCCTGAAGGTGTGTGTTTAAAATAAATCAAATCCAATGTCTTCCCAAGCCACATATTCTTTAATCGGATTCAGTGTAGTATAGTAAAGCAACAGAACAGGTTTTAAGTCACTGAATCAAAAATAATAAGAAACTTGAATTTTACTGATAGGATCTAGAAGATAATTTTAAACAAACTGCTTGTCTGGTCTCATCAAGGCCTGTATGAAATTAACTTCGGGGGTCAGGACAACATATTCCTGGTGCCTAGGAGAAACATCTTTCTTGCTTTCCTTAGCATTATAACCTTAACTCTGCCATTTCAGAAGTTGCTATTAAAGAAGTTATCACATCATTCTGACAGCATTCTTTTAAGCAGGTTTCAATCTCCTGCATATTCTTTTATCAAAGGCCAGCAATTATATTCCCAGACAGTCTTGACCTACATGAATTAGTACTGCTTTACATGCTTTGCAGATTTCTATGTGAGCACTCAGTGTTCTTTGAACTTACTTGTGAGCACCGGCAATGCCGTGTAATTGCTGCAGAACCCTTGTCGCCAAGAGACTGGGCTATGTGCTTATCTGTATACCACGAGGATGTTTCCATATGCTCTCATCAGATAAAACAGCTTAATCAAACCAAGTCATTTTTGGTGAAGATATGGGAACTGGTCGATAAACAATCACACATTTATCCTGCCTTTTTAAAGATAAACTAATGGGTTAGCTCTTTAGAGAGGAAGAATGGTAGAACGCTGCCACATTAAGATCTCTAATCGATACAACTAGGTGATAATGGCTGTTAACCTCAATAAGCCAACAGCAGGATACTGCAGACATCTTGATGGTAGTGCACATCCACCTGAGAGGTCATCTTGCCAGCAAGTAAACTTCAATCTCATCAAGAGCCAACCACAGATTTACAGGAAACCATGGAGAGGGAAATGTATTAAAGCACACCACAGAGATCAGTTAGAAAAATCTGAGTGTGGCCTCCCCTATGTGGTTCACTCTGGCCACCCGCAGCCTGACATGCAGTGAGACCCTCATCTCCTGTGCACCCTCCCCTGCAGCCAGCATGGGGTCTGACCGGCCCTGACAGAAGCAAGCACAGTTCAGCACATTCAACTTCATCTCTGCACCGAGGCTGAGGATGAGGCCATTCTAAAGTCCTCCTGTCCATTTTCCAGGAGCAGAGCATGAAGAGCTGCCACACACCTATTCAGTGATCAACAACAAAAGAATGGCAGCTTTGTCAATTTGAGAATTTACCCACGTGGGTTAGCGTTGCTGGACCTTCTGAGCTATGATGGTAACACACAGGGCAAAGAAGTTGACTTTTGAGCAAAGTGGGTAGAAAGAATTGAGTGGGGACATTGCTGGAAAGGTGAAGTGATTACCACCCATAGTTCAAGGAGGGACATGGACGGATATTAGCCCAGAGCTGGTGACCACCTGGTGGAGTAGGATAGATAAAGTGAAGATTTGCCTTATCAGAACATTAAAATTCTACACATTGATATTCTACCTGGAAAGCCATTTGGAAATATTCTCATCCTTAGTGGAGATGTTAATTTGGCAGAGAGTAATTTCGCACATACCCGGGCCATCAAGGGCAGTGACAAAGAGCATCTCACCTGCAGAGGTGTTCTGATTCTGGGAGGTGGAAAAGAGGACATATTATGTGAAAGTTGGTTACCGAATGGTGATTGAAGGCTGTAAGAAAATACATGAGGACAACACACAGCAATGTCTTAGACAGAGTGTGACCGGGTCCTGATAGAAGACTGCTCCAATCCTGAGAAAGCCCGTACACCAAAGAAGGGATGGAGCTTGATTATGTCATTAATGATTGAACAGCTGTTCTGATCTGAAAGCCAGAACTGTCTCTGGAAGACAGTTCCATGAGGGAATTTCTCAGGCCAGTTCTTGACCTCTCAATGAAAGGTACTGAACCAAGATGGGAAATTTTACACAAGGGAATGGTGTCAATGTGACCGAAGCCCTAGCACTCTGAAGAACAACTCAGGCACCTGTATCATCCTGTGGAATTCTCCTGGGAAATCGTCGGTGTCCTTTCACACTTGAAACTGGGGCTGTTCTGCGCTGTTTGGAAGAAAGTTAAAGCTTGAAGATCAATATCCTCTAATCCTGTGGCAGCAGAATAGACTTCCTGACCTTCCTACACTGCACGTGAAATGAAACAAGCTAGGCAATTGTGAATTCCTTCAAGTTCTTTTTAAATATTGTTTTTAATTTAAAAAGGCAAATGGAAAATGTATATTTTGATGAGCTAGGGTGTTGTTTTTGAAAGTCAGGTGAAGAATGATTAGAGAGCATAGCTCAGGCTGCTAAAAACAGTGAACCCCTAGAATGTGATTTTTGTTACTTCTTTCCCTGTGTGGCCTTTTGTTGGTAGACTTTCAATTTGGTTGCATTATTCTGGAGGGAGTTAATGGTGTTTCTTTCCCAGGTCTTTTGTGCCTACAACAAAGTTTAAAAAATGAATAGCAATGTTTCAATGAAAATTACTAAGAGAAAAAAATCCAAGTATGGATGATTCTGTAGGAAAAAATGACCCTGGCTCCAAAGAATTGCAAGGAATGATGCAGAACCTATTACTTTATCCACCTCCAGCAATAAAATCCTGATTCCCCAACCATGAACAAGACAGGGACCACCCTATAAAGCATGTGGGAGCCTAAAGCATATGCCCAAGTGCCCAGGAAGTAGAGCAAAGAGCTTCCTGTATGAAGCAGCTTCAGAAGCTCGCGTATCTTGATCAGCTTCTCCCATTCTTAGTACCTCGAGTTTGTGGCCAGTCAGCGAGAACACTGCACATTTGCTTTCCTTCATTCTCAGACAAGTTTGTTCTCTCATTCAGGTGCAGTAGGAACTTTGCCATAAGTCTACAATCTGATCTGTAATCTATACCTTATTAAGCAATGTTAGAAAAGATAATTGTCCACCTGTGTCATGTATCCTTTGCTTAAGGTTTAATATTCCAGAGAAAAACTACCTTATCCTAAGAAATTTCACGATTTCTCTCACCCTGAAAAAATCTCAAGAAACCCTCCTTATTTCTTCTCTCATGGCCAAAGTGTCAAAATGAGTTATCAATTCAATCTAGTTCAATCAAGTTTTGATTACTTTAACAGCTTCTATAGATACCATAATAATCCTATTTGGATAAATGCAATAGGTACACCCACTCCATCCTTCTTACTAAAGCCCTTCAACATTCAACTTCTTTTGAAAAGCTGCTTTGATTGCCACACTCCCAAGTCTCCTGGTTTTGCTCTTCAGTCTTCATAATCTATTTTTCAGTCCCCCTTTGTAATTTGCCCAACATTAAGTGTGTGTTTCTTCCGGGTACCCCAATTTGGCCATGTAAAATTTGAGATTATTTAGTAATTGTACATTCTTCCTAGATAGTGAAATTGAAGCTCATCTTCCTAATGCTCCTCTAACTTTTGGGAGCTCAATGTTTTGTCATCCAATTACCTGTTTGATGTTTATACTCAGACATCCCACAGGCAGTGCAAACTAATCTTGCCAAAACTAAGTCTGTAACCTTTTTCATGAATCCTAGTTTTGTAATGTTCTCCACTTTGTTAACTAAGCACATTTACTTACTTACTTTTTTTTTCTGAATTTTAAAATATTCTTTTTTTTAATAATAAATTTTATTTTTATATTCCCCATGCAATTGCAGCCCCCCCATTCTGACCCCAATCCCTCCCCTCCCACCCCCGCCCCCCTAAAAGTGTCTCTGGTTCGTAGTTTTTTGTTGATTTTGATTTTCTTATAGTTATTCATTTTCCTGGTCCCTTATTTAAGTTTTGTAGATTCCTGCTATGAGTGAGACCATCCGGTATTTTTCTTTTTCTTTTTGGCTTATTTCGCTGAGCATGATCCCTTCCAGCGCCATCCATGTTGCTGCAAATTGCATGTGTTTATCTTTTTTGAATGCTGAGTAATATTCCATGGTATATATGTACCACATCTTCTTGATCCAGTCATCTATTTTTGGGCATTTGGGCTGTTTCCAGAGCTTAGCTATTGTAAACAGTGCTGCTATATACTTACTTACTTTTGATTGCCTAGCACTTAGAACAATTAGAACAATGGAGAAACCCCCTCTCTTTCTCTAACCTGGTCACCAAATAATATTATATTTTTTCCCACTGAAGTTTTAAGTGTCAATTGTTTTCCCTGGCTTCATTGTCATCACCATTTCTAGTTGACACTGGCTTAACTTGTACTTATCCCAACTCAACCCCTGCAGCACTTCTGTTCAGTGACCAGAGCAATCTTGAAGGAAAGGTAACTCTGGTGACACCCACCTATTTCAGTGGCTATGTATACCTAATTTTGGCCTTGAAGTTCAGAAAGTAGCCATAGTTTAAGAAACTATTCTGATTATCTTAGGTAGCAATAGGTCACCAAATTATAAGTTTACAATATCCTTGAAAGAATTTTAAGTTTACAATATCCTTGAAAATTAACAGACTTTAGGCTGGCTTCAGAGAATGATTGCCAGAGTAGCACCACAGAACTAGGCCACCAGGGGAACTGACACCTTCGCAGCAACCTAGCAGATGAAGCAGGAAGTCACAGCCTCAACCTCCTTGACACCCCAGAGTTAGTGCAGATACTAGAATACCCTGATCCTGGCTTGCCTGTAGAAGACAGCCTCAAGTACCTCCAGTTGGCAGAATCTATTTGCATCTAGAGTTTTAGCTATGAAACTGTAGGAAAATAAAGAAATCTAAAAAACAAGTGTCCATCTTCTGCAGTATAGAAAGAGGGTGGAAAGGTAAGGATCCACTATATTTACTATATACTGATCTGGCCCCATCTAACTTCTAGTCTCATTTTATGCTTCTGTCTCCAAAGTTTTAGTTATATTGCTCTACAACCACCCTACCATTATGCCTCAGAGCCAATGGAATTATATTGGCTTTTGAGATCTCAGTGACTGTACCAACTTGGAAGATTGGAGTGGAGTTATCTAAGACTTCCCAAATATCCTCTAAGACTCACTTATGAGGTTAAGTCAATGAACAGACTAGGCTTTTATATCCTATCAGCCCTAATATTTGCTCTAGAACCCAGGATGGTTGTGGTTCTGTTACTCTTTTGGGTATAGAAAACTGTCCAGAGACCTCAACATCATGGTAAGAGACATACAGATATTTTTCTGATCATATAGCAACTCTGTTTTAACATCTTGAAAGCTTCCAAGCTGCTTAACAGTAGCTGCACCATTTTATATTATTACCAGCAATGTAGGAAGCTTCCAACTTCTCTATGTTCTCACCAACACTTATTGTTTGTCTTGATTATAATCACCCTAATGAGTGCATAGGGTTATTTACAGACCGTCTATGTCAATTCATATGGATTCTTCAGTGGTGTATATGTACCTTTGCTTCTTTTTTTCATGTCTGTCCTTACTACCCACCTATCATGCCCCAGAAGCCCCTTCCAAGGACATGGTTCAACTCAATGCACTAAATGGAATG
Source organism: Talpa europaea (assembly GCF_964194135.1). Classification (NCBI taxonomy): domain Eukaryota; kingdom Metazoa; phylum Chordata; class Mammalia; order Eulipotyphla; family Talpidae; genus Talpa; species Talpa europaea. The sequence continues at coordinate 42,614,724 of NC_140077.1, read as the reverse complement.
TAATCTGATAAGATTTAATCTTGTAATCTAAACAGGCATTTTTAATATCAAATACATTAATTTCATTATAAATCAGCATTAACAAATCAGCTTTTGCATCTGGTTTTGATGGTGGGGAAACTAACTTTCAACCATGAATAAAATTTCTCAAAGACCAAGTAAGCCTGTATGATGTTATATTCAGTTGTTTTTAATTTCATCGATAAAGTCTAGTGGAAGTTTTGTTTTATTAGTATCTTTACAATTTACTCAAATTGACCTCTTAGCCCACAAAACCTAAGATATTTACTCTCTGGCTCTTTATAGGAAAGGTTGGATGACCTCTTATAGAAAGGGAAAAAAAAAAACCTCCAGGCTGCTTTGTGATATTAACAATATATTTCATTAATATTATCTTAATTTTTACAATTAAGAGAAGGTAATATAAGATCTCACCCCACCCCAGGAAGGCAGGATGTTGCTGTTGAATATGTAACTGTACACAAATCCAGATGGTCTTACTTTGAATTAACTGCCAAGGAACAGAAACTGGACAATAGCTAATCTGGCTGGAAGGACTTGTGCACTCAAACCTCACCATATTTAGCCAATTCAACTGCTTTCATTTGCTATTAAGTGGTCTCTCGTGGTTTCCTTAAGACTCTTATCACTAAGCATTTCCAAAGTGAAAAAAGATTCAGTCATTAACTAGGTTGTGAAAATACCACATGTGAATGAACAGACAGGCACGGGAGGTACCACATCACAGCCCCTGCAGCCTTGTTCAATAGAACAGCTGTATTTTAAACTTAGGTGCTAATTCCAAAAGTTAGCTACTGCTTACAAGATTAGCTCACTCTCAGTTGAGAGCCAGCGGGTCAAGGAGGAGTTAAGAACTGCATAAAATGACTTGCTACATTGGCTTTCAGTCACTAGGTACATCTTGAAGAAACCGATGGTTCAGACTTTCTCCATGAGACCTGATGTTTTGTCTTTATACTAATGGCATTGATGGCTTGAAAAAGTAGATTAAATTCCATGGCACCTTTTCCTCCCATCATGCCACCAATGAAAGATTTATAGCCTAGCACATTCATTAAGATTGAATAAGATGGTGCATACAATTGTTCAGACAAAAAATAAGTGTTCGTTTTCAGGTCTTTGGGCCTGAAGTATGATCTCCAACAGTAAATTTTTTGAAAAGTCAGATTTATAGCCCCAAGATATATAGTTCTTAAAGTTCAGAAATAGAAACAAGCAAATACGTAGCCCAAAGGTGACCTTTCAGATGGATCACAGAAGCATGAATTTAATAAGCTGGACAATAGAAAACTCTGGAAAATCTACAAGATGGTGGGTGTATTCTGCCAGTCTCTAATAGAGATCAGGAGGTGAGAAGCCAAATGTTTGAATGCAACATTAGATGGGGTCAGAGAGTAGGAGGAGGAATAGTACCAGTAGCAGCTCCACAGAAAGTAGGATTTTGAATGGTAGAACATCCTATTTTTTTAAAGATTTATTTATTTATGCATACAAGAACTTGGGTACAGGCCAGAGGTGTGGGGGTTGAGAGGATTCACCAGAGACAGAGTGGGAAACAGAACGGGCAGATTGACCAAAGTACACTGCTGAGGGGAGCAGCAGGTGAGCCAGGAGAGGTCTGCTGTGCCAAGTGGATTGCTCCCTGGTTGGGGATCGAACTTGTGCTGCAGTGGCCGCAGAAAGCTTCATAGGTTGCGTCTTAACCCCTTGCACCACCGGGCAGGCCCATCCTATTTTTGTATGTTAGAAATCTCTACAGTATGAAGGAGCTGGTCAAAAAGATAGATTAACACTTGACCTAGACAGTAAGAAGTCCTTCATTAATACCAAAATCATAAGTCACAATGAGATAATAAAGAATGGATTGAAAATATTGAGGTCTGTTCTTTATCACCCATATCACAATGATGGTTGGTAACTGGAAATTATCAGCAGCACTAAAAAAAAATGACAAGGCCGATTTAAGTAAGTTAGGTTGATTTATTATGTAAACTTGGGAGGACTTTTTAACTTACTTATGAACAGGTTTAATGAGTTAGATAAAACAGAATCTACTGTTCCAAAAGGCAAGTAAGATAGGCCAAATTGGTGATGCCTGGCCATTTACCATTTGAGCATTAATAGAATTACAAAAATAAAGTCACCCCAAAAAGTGACAAGGGATGTGTAAGATATAAGGGGTTCTTGTTTCATTTGGTAGGAGTTCAATAGAAGAGACTATATTAAGCACATCAACAGGTAGTTTAAGAAAGAATCATTTCTGGTTATTAAAGTAGTATACAAGTTTATAAGGATGTCTAACCTATCAGATTTTTTACTTAAGAAGTCTTAAGTCGTGATGGACATAAGAAAGTAAAACACCTTTAGCTTTGAGAAATTACAGCACTTAGTGTCATTGAATATGACTATGTCCCAGCAGTCCCATGGTTTTGTAGATATCTCAGACCTCCTAAGTACATAAGGGACATTAGAAGTGCAGTTTCATAGCATGGTCAGACAAGATAAATATTACCTACGCTGAATGATATGCTATGCCATTAGAACCGGCTAGACTTACATAGCATAGAAACAGGTAAGTCAAATGTCTGACCAAAAGAGACAGCAGCATTATCATTTATGTAGATATACACATAACCACTACTTTTCAGGATAAATTCACTTCCCCCAGTACTGGAATTCCCCTAGACATGAGTTCTAACTATTGCCCCCCCACCCCCCAACACAGGGCACCAAAATAGGATGGGAAGCCCTTGCAGCCCCGATATGTCAAGGACACAGCAAGTCTCAGGTGCTAGCAGGCTGCCTTGCCTGGGGCCCACAGCAGTATCCCCACTAACCCTCAGTAAGTTTTCTTCTAGATTCAGACTAAACTCTGCTGACCCAGACCCAGCTTATCCAAATACAGATGTTTGGTTCTCATGATGCCCCTACATTCCTGAAACTTCTCTGGGAGTTTAGGAGGAGCTAGACATCTTAAGAGTCATTGATATAGCTAAAAATAAAAAATAAAGAAAATCTAGGACTATCTACTTGGTTCCTAGGAGCAAGACCCCAAACCAAATTCATGTGTACCTGGGCAAGAACTGGCCTTGGCCCATTCATAACTCACTTGCCTTCAAGTCATGTCATTGAATTCTTGGAGTTACTAGTGTGATATTATCCTGCCATAACAGGCTAAATTCTAGAACCTTCCCCTGTTCCCTACACATCAATTCCTCTCGAGCTGCACCTGGGAACAAAATGGGTTTCCCTGCTGTATCTTGGCACCTGGCTTGGGCAGTGCTGGCGTCTTTTCTGCCAGTCTTCTTAGAGAGAAATAGGGAACATGCAAACTCTATACTTGGTCAGTTTCCCCATAATTGCTCTTAACACTTTCCCAGAATCCTGCTCTGTCAGTTTCTAGCAGGTTCAGGTACCCTAGGTTTGTGAAAGCAAGGGCTGTTAGAACCACAGATCTGCCTCTCTTCTTTGTAAGGACACTTACACTCTGGCATATTCTAAGTGGCCAGCCTTGCTAGCCCTTAGTCCTGTTTTGAAGTTACATCCCCTGCAGAGGAAGTATGGAGAGCTCATCTGCCTTCTGCAAGGTCATTCAAGTTATTTAATGTTCTTTATCTTAAGGATATATTGGTCAATAAAAATCCATACAATTTACATTATTGATTTTGTTGTTGTATTATCTTTGTATGCTAAGAAAAAATAAATAGAAGCTAGGAATTAAGATGGATGATTTGAGAGAAACCATATGAGAATTGTAAGTTTCAGCACCACTGAATGTTAAGTAATCCCAGCTTTTAAATAACAGTAACAGTCAACTTTCCTCCTTCCCAAGCATTGAAAGTCAAAGACAGAGCTGACAGAAGAGACTAAAGCACGAGGGTCTCCCAGTAGGCATCATGTTTGGTATTAGGGAATAGGGCTGGGCATCTAGGTAGTGCCTGATATGTTTGCAGGTACGGGGAGTGCTAGTGTCTAGTCTGACCTGAGCCTGGAAGGGACTTGGGAGGACAATCATTTTATGGTGACTGGCACAGACTCCCACAGATGGAACCAGGGATGTTCATACGCTTAAGGTACTTTGCTTTTGAAGAGCAGTATGCTATGACTTGATAAGGATGTCTTTCTGATCTTTGTTGTTGATACTGCAATAATAAATGGAGCAGCAGGAAGACAAGATTGGGGCTCTCATGTAGGAGATTCACACACAGGACCCTTCTCTGCCTAGCTTCTTATATCAAGCACTGGGCATGTTATCATGCACACTCAACTTTTGCCCATTAGCTTCTTCCTAAACCATAGACCAAGCCAGACAAATGCCATATCTGGGTGTTCATGATGGGTATCAGGGTTCAGCGACACGGAAACTGCTGGGGAATTCTTGGCCACCCTTAGCTCCCTAATGAGTCAAGCAGTTGTTTAAAGATCCCAGCCTCTCTTCTGGAACCCAGTTCTGCTCAAAGGAAGCCCTTTATTCCAAGAGCCAAGTCCAAGGTGTGAGATCCCAGTCTAGCCATCGCCTCCTCAGGATCCTGCCCATGATGTGGCCCTCGAATCTGAGGTGCAGCTAATGGCAGCTTTTCCAAGAGCAGGAATTCTGGGGGTAAAGGCAGCCCAGAGAGCCACCCAGAGCCTCCAGCTCAGGGGTCAGGCAAGCCCTGACCTCCATACTCAGTCAGCCTGCCCCAGGCACTCAGTTTTCCCCTGCCTCTTCTCTCCCTCTTAGATCTTATTGTTTCTATCATGCTATAAAAAGGAAAGGGGTTGGACCTCAGGAGCCCATTCTGTTAGAGAATGCAATGGGGGGGTGGGAGCAATATTGATGGAGGGGCACCCCAGACCAAAAGATCAGAGAAAATAACTTCCAGACGTGACTCTTACCCCTTTGTAAACATTAACATTTTCCTGTGTGGCCTTGGGCAAGTGAATTAGCTCCTCTCAGTCCCATCCTCCCTCTCCTTGTGCCTGCCCAAGAATACATAGACAATGTGCAGAGGGTGCCTTGAAAAGGGGGAAGAGGGTCTAGTTACAAGGTACAGCTAGGGCAGGAAGGGATGAAGGGCCAGGGAATCAGATGACTGGGAGAATATTTGAGCAAAATCACTTCCTGATAAGTTCCAAACCTGATAAAAAGGGTAAAGGCGAGTAGAATAAACATCTATTTTTCATGATTCCAAGCTCAAATGTGAGAAGACAGTAGCAGGGGTGATGAGGGATAGAAAGTAAGTGAAACATTGATAAGAGCCAGATTAATATTGCAGGAGAGGCCAGACTGCAGGTAGGGAGGGAGGACCCTAGGTGCCCTTCCCAGAAACTGCTTACTTGGAAAAATACAAATGTACACAGGGCTCTAAGGGGAGCTGGCTGAGGACTAAGGGTCTGTGGCTGGAGTCAGGGGTTATGATGCGGAGTTCCCTCTTCAGAACTGAAACCTAGCTTTGGTGGTATGATTTGGACACGTGGTATCACCCAGGCTTCATTAGTGCTCGGTCACCATGTGCCCTAACTTGCTGGGTTATTCACACTTTGCTCTGATTAAGTTGTCATCAACAAAGACCTTGTGGTGTAAAGTGAGCCTAAGATGAATAAGAAGAAATAGAAGAGCAATTTAAATAAGAATCCTTCAAAGTGATTCACTGGGTTCCCAGTCCCACCTCAGCCTCAGACCCTGAGACTCAGCCAGCAGGGCCTCTCCCCAGGTAGCCAACCCCAGGGCAACCCCATTGCCATTCCTGTCTAACCTGCCCACTTGCAGCTTCTGGCCTAGGATCACTCAAGTCCTCAGAGGACCTGCTGGCTGTCCCCAGGTAAAACCTTTGTCCCCAGAATGGACTCACTCAGAGCTGAAAAGTCAGAGATAGAGCTTGTAGCCCCCGTGACAGCCCTTCATAAAGCCTCAGTCTCCTCCACAACTGTCCCTGTTACAGGACAGAGAGAGGGGGGCACCCCAGAACCCCCAAGCCTTGCATTAAGGTGAAACATATAAGACCTTTATTGGAAAGGAACTTTAATTAATTAGTGTACAATACAGAAAAGACTATATTGTTTCCAAATCTAGCACCCAAAGTTATCCATCCCCTCAAGGGTAAAAATCCACCCAAACAGGATTGGCCCAAAACAAGGCCCAAAAGCCTGCCATAAGTCTAAAGCACCTTTTGGCAACTGGTAGGACACATTCACCAATTCATGTCTCTCTCTTTCTCCCTAGGTTATTTATTTCTTCATTTCCTCTTCTTTTGTAAATAAACCCTTTATTACCCTTTTCATCCATCCCTGCACTTAAGTCCCTTTTAAGTGCACCTGACCCACAGTCAGGCCAATCCATTTCACAGTGGGGTTGCCCTGTAACACCCCCATCCTTCTCCGCCCCCCTCCCCATATTCCTACCTCAATTCTGCTGCTGAGTGTCTGGGAGCCACCGCCTCCCTTTGACTTTCTTTTTCCCTTTTCCTTTTAAAAATTCTTTAAGCTAGAATGTCACATCAAGCAATGCAGATCACCTTATTTTAAGGAGAGTAATTCCTGTCCCCTAACCAAAAAACAGGTTTTCCCCAATATCCAAAAGTAGAGTGTTCCTACAAAAAAAGGGGGGAGGGGAAATTGATGTAAAGCAATTACCATTCATTTATATGGAAAAAAATTTGAGCGTTCCAAGACCCCCAAAATAACCAACCAAATCATACTAAATAACACGGAGAGCCTAAAAATAGCACCACACATAGTAAAAACAGGAATGATATGCTACGTGTGCAGTCGGTGGAGTAGTTTCGGGAAAGCAGCTTGGCGGTGCCTCTCCTGCTGGTCCGGAAGCCAGCTGCCTCCATTACGGTTGCTGCAAACAGAAGCTGGACGCTATTCCAGATTTTTCGCTTTTGTCATGAAAGTGAAATCCTCTTCGGATTTCTTTCTGTTAGTGACAGCAGGTAGTAAGGCAAGTCTTCTGCAAAAGTGAAGTTGTGTGATACAAAATTTTGAAAAGAAGGGATATCTGTACCAAAGAAATGGAATGGTAATAAAGATCGTCTTCTTGTTATAGGACAGGGGGAGGAGCAGCCCACCCTGTTACATTCTCTTTCCATTTTCTTTATTTTACACAAATGTTCCCTGATTACCTAAGGTGAGCCAGGCACTGCCATGAATGCCCTCAGCCAGAATTCTCAGGAGAGCCTACCAAGGAGGAGGACTGAGAGAGAGCCAGAAAGAGCAGGGCCAGGTCCTACTCCAAGCTGCCCAGCCCCAGAGCTGCGCCCCATACCGGGGCTCTGCCACCATTAGGGCTGAGTGCACTCTGGTCTCCATGTGTCTCTCTGGAAAATGGGTGTGGCTTGCTCTGCCCTGACCCCATCAGGGTGATTATGAGGAACTCTGGAGGCTGGGATCCCAATAATCCCACCAGCCCTCCCTGGTGGCTTCATCCCAGTTCTGCAGATGGTGGGGTTCTCTCCACACCACTCCCAGTTCCCGCCCATCCATAGAGGTGAGTCCCACTCCAGAAAGCATGGGAAGCCATATACCAGAAACCTTAAACCGATAAGGGCAGGAGAATCTCAGCAACGAGGGATTGAGATTTGGAATTCAACACACTTAGGTTTGAATTAGGGCTCCAGCATGCACTGACTGTGTGACCTTGGAAAAGTTGCTTACCCTTGCTGAGCCTCAGTGGGGTTTTGCTTTTTTATTTCTCTCTCTTAATTGGGATCATGCTATTTCATAGGGTTGTTGTGAGGCATTGACAAACTCAACAGATGAAGGCTCACCACTAATCTGTTAGCAGCATCAATTTGCCATAAATGATATAAAGATAGTCTTACACCCTAACTGGAGGGCTTGATTACCAAAGACCAAAGAGATCTTGTGCCCAGAGGCTTCCAAAGAGTGTCCCATGAGTTATGGCCTATAGACCCTGGTAAAGTCTGCGTATTTACTGTGTCCCCCTCCTTTATTTCAAGAGGGCACCTCCAAGTCCTTTCTGTACCCACCCCAAACTGTCTGACCTGTGACACCTGCTTAAAACTAACTCCCTAGACTCTGGTTATTTTTTCTGTAACTTTGGAGCATTCCCACACTTGTCTTAGATCTGGAAGGAGCCTTGCTAACCATCCAGTCCAGAATCCCCATTACACAGAAGAGGGGATTATATTCAGAGGAGCAAAATCACACCATCCACACAGCTGGTAAGACCAGGACTAGACCCAGACTTCCTGACTCCCAGGAAGTCTAGCTGTCTAGAGCTGATCTTTTCTTGGAAAAACACGGAAGAAGCAATCAGTTTGAAAGCCATCCTAATAAGCTGGGCCAAATTTGGCCCACTGATGGATTTGCTTTACCACTATGCCTCCTTTCAGTATTTTAATTTTGAATCCATATTGTAAAAAATTAGGAGATTTCTCATAAAAATTCACATCCCCAATTCCCCTTGATAGATAAGTGAATATGGTAATACTAGACCCTTGACGTCATCTGCTATCGCCAAGTAGTAGCTACCTTGGCACATGTATCTCCAATTATCCACAGTCCCTACCACTCCTTGCAGGCTCACACTCAGCTTCATTCACTGCACATTTCCTACTTGTCCAAACAGGAAGCCCTTTGACGGCAGGGTCTATGTGTTCCTATGTTCTCAACTCCTTTCTATTTAGACCCCAAAGTGTTTGACCCAGGTGCTCCCCAGATGGCAATAATGGCCACTCCCAGACATTTGTCCTGCCAGTCTTGCCTTAAAGAGCTTGGCTTCAAGAGTTCCAAAGACATATCATAGCTGCTTCCCAAACCACTGTGCAGTGTGATGGGGAGGGGGAACAATGAGCATTATCAGCCCAATTTACAGGTGAGGAAACTGATTGGCAAGTAGTATTGTGGGACTAGAATTAAATAAATTATAGCTTATATCATTTAATAAACAAGCTTAAATAAAACATACATACTTTTTTGGTTCCATAAATAAATAAATAAAGCAAGCTTAACTGGGGTGCTTCCTGACTATTAAGAGTATTAGAACTGAGAGATTGGAAATAGGTGGGTGTGAGAAGCTGGTCTTAGAGGTCGGGGGCAGGGCAGAGTGGCCTGAGACCTGGCCTGGCTGCAGGATCTGGAGGACGCAGCTCTGGGAGGTGGATGAGCTAGCCTCCCAGTGAGCCAGCCCATTCCCTTCCTTGGCCAACCCAGCTCTTCTCTTGAGCCACTGGGGATCCAGTTGGAGGCGGAATGGGGAGGGTTCAGGACCAGGCCCCAGCCCTGCATGTATTAGGAAGAACAGAATTGTGCGGAGAGCTGTAGAAAATTATTGCCCGTGCATTATTGATAGTTATTGTACCCTACAAGCTATAAATTATTGACAGGACCAAGAGAATGGAGAGGCAGGGGCTGCAAGAGTGGCTAAGAAGAAGGGGCTGGAGCCAGAATGTGCAGAATGAGGGAAAGGAGCATGGTTTGGGCAGGAGTACCCAAGCTGGGCGGGTGGGTTACCTGTGTTCACCCCCATGTAGGAGAATGTTCTGTCTTTCTTTGGATACTCAATCTTTCCTCAACTTCTTCCTCTGCACCATCACCTCCTCCTCCTACCCCTTCCACTCCCCCTCCTCTTCTTCCTGCTCTCGGGCCTGGAAGATCACCTCTGGTGGACTGGTTGACATACAAAAGAGGCCTCAAGGACAACCCAAGTGCTGGATACCCAAGCACTAGGGGTACCATATCCTAAAATTGGGGGAAACTAGGGGACAGACATTGGGTGAGGTGGAACAAGTAGTCTTGTTTTAGCCAGGTGAAGTTTGAGAAAACTGTCAGTCCGCCAGGTGAAGGTGGAGGGGATTTGTTGTCATAATAATGACTAACAATTAGTGGGCACTTTCGACATGCCAAGATCTTTCCAGACATAGGACCTCATCCCCACAGCAATGCTTACAGAGCAGTACAGAGGGGTTAAGGCATTTATCCAAGGTCACACAGCTAGTTAGTGGCAGAACTGGGATTCCAGCCCAAGTAGTTAGGCTCCAAGCCTGGGCTCTTAACCATCACACTGGATATGTAAGTCACTGTCCCTGAATGGGGAGATTAAGAGAGGTTTTATTTGCTTTTTGTGCTTATCTCTATTTTCCAAATTTTCTACAATGAATATGCATTACATTTGTAATCAGAAAAAAACACACACAACAAATTACTTTTTTAATAGCATCTCCCCTCCTCCCAAGTCCCTAGATGCCTCTAACCTATCCCTTCTCTAGCCCGTCGGCAGCCCCAGTACCATCTTCCATGCAGGAGGGAGGAGAGGAGAAGCCAGGGGCAGCCACACGCTGCCCCCCGGCATGCAGGCCGGGCATGTCGCACAGGGCTGCCTCCATCTACCTCATCCAAGTCCAGAGCTGTGACTCTGGGCACTGGGTATCGGGCTCCCTCGGGCCTCTCTGCCAGGCCTGGCAGCTTCTCCTTTGGCTCCTCAAGAAATAGGGGCCTACGCCAAGTCACCCCCACCTCAGCTCTATCAGTTTATAGCAGCTGGGCTGGGAACTGGACCCAGGAACAGGCTAGAAATGTGGAAGGAGGGGCCTCCCCGGTGGTGCAAGGGGTTACGCACCGCACTGTGAAGCTGTCCACAGCCACTGCAGCACGAGTTCGATCCCCAGCCGACCAGGGAGCTACCCACATGGCACAGCAGACCTCTCCTGTCTCTCCCGCTGCTCCCCTCAGCAGTGTATTTCAGTAGATCTGCCTGTTCTGTTCCCCACTCTGTCTCTGGTGAATCCTCTCACCCCCCACATCTCTGGCCAGTACCCCAGTTCTTGTATGCATAAATAAATAAATCTTAAAAAAAAAAAAAAAAGAAATGTGGAAGGAGCCCTCCACAAACCATTCCCAGCCCTGCCTGTGCCGCCAAAATTCTATATCCATCTCTTTGTAGCAAGTTTCCCTAGATAAACTAGTGTCCCCAGATTGGGATCATAGGCTTTATTATCACCCTCACAGTTCCAGCTAAGCAATTCTTAACTGGAAAGACTGGAGGGGTACACAAGAGAACACGTGTGTGCGTACATACGCACCTGAAATCACCTCAAGTGATGGACAACTGACAGACCAAGTATGAAGCATCCCTTCTATAGAACACTATGCAGGCTTTGACAAGAATGATGCAGATCTTAAGTGTGTTGACCTGGAATAACATTAATGTGATCATGTTTAGTGGCAAAACAAGTTGCACCCCAATATAAAACATATAATTATTTCTGCTTTTAAAAATAGATGTTTTAGCCATGTGGATGAAAGTGACCCTACCGGTACAGTCTTAGGGCCTGACTTGGGAAGTGCATGCTGACACTGTAAACAGAGGTTACAGGGGAGTAATCTGTCATGGCAGGGTAAGGGCAAGCCAGGAAGAAACTAACACATCATGTTTTACATAATCCAAAAAAAGAAGTGACGACATTATGGGTTATTTTTTTCCTCCCCATAAATAACACTTTAAAAAGAATGAAACATGATGGGACAGTCATGCCTCCAGACTGAGCAACGACTAGCAATCCCGCGGCTGGAGAATAAGAGTCCCTTTCCAGGGAGTGGGGAGCACATTCTTTGGCAACTGCTGGCCAGCAGGCACTAGGGACAGGGGACTCTGGGTTGCTCTGCAGGACTGGCCTCACTCCAGGAAGAGACAATTGTTGAGTCAACAGTTATGTCAGGACCTTCTTGGGGTATGCCTGCCTTCCTGTGACCTTCTATCTCATCACCTCCCAGTGCCGCCGAGGATCCAGGCTGAAGAGAGGGGCCTCTGACCAAGAGAGGACCTCTGACCTCTTAGATCTTAAGTCTTAGTCTTCTTTGAATTTATCAAGCCCCTGATGTGTGCCAGGCAGTATGCCAAGTGTTTCCACTTCCTTTCTTGACCCAGCTGCATAACTATTCCTCTGGGAGGAAGGATGGAACTAATATGGGAACCGCCAGAGATGGGGTACCTGTCCAATTTGTAAATGCACACCTAAGATATCTACCGTTTTTGTAATAGCACCTGCAAAAAGTTAGCTTCAAGGAAATTTAGGCTGGCAGGAGCCACAGAAAAGAGAGGGAGAGTGTGAGTGTTTTCTCACAAAGTTTAGAGAATTGGGGCCATTCAGTGTTTGCATTTCACAGGACACCATCTGAACTCATGGGCCAGAAAGTGGCAAAAAGTCTCTCCAGGGGGAGAAACTGAGTGAGAGAGAGAGCTGCTGCTGCTTCTCACAGGGGAGTTGATAGGGGCAACTGGTAGCCATATGAGAGCGCACAGGATGCTGGGGCCTCGGCTTCCTACTGGAGTGCACATGGCACCTATAGGAACAGGCCCTAGGGAGCTGCTGAGCAAATGCCCCAGGCATTCCAGGAGGCAGCTGCAGGCATGAGCTGGATTTGGCATGACCACCCTGCCGCCCTGTCCAAGGTCACCAATTTCAAAGAATGAGAAGATCCCATTGGGCAGACAGAAAAACAGGCCCAGAGAGGCTTGGCAGCCCAGAGTCAGAGGGGAGGTGGTAGTTGTCGGCGGTGGCCACTTCACCCTCTCTGAGTGAGCTTTGGTGCTTTGGCCTGCCCGCCTATAACACATATACCCCTATTCGCTCCTCTCCTTGCCTCAGCCTTCTCTGGAGGGAGAGTTGGGCTGTGTGGGTGCTCTCCCCCACACACAGACGCCAGGTCTGGAAAGCCCAGGCGTTCGGTGAGGGCACTGGAGATAGGTCTCAGAGCACCATGGCTGTGTCCACCTCCCTGCAGGCCTGGCCAGCTCCAGGAAGATGAGGAAGCAGGTGGAACTTACAGCAGGACGAGATCTGAGAAGAGGGAAAGGCGCATCTTCATCCCACCTCTGCTGCCAGCTTTTAGCGCAGGTTCCAGGGACGGGGAATGACAAGCCACAGTGCAAGTCAGGGACTCACAAGGTGGGGTTGCTTATCTAGTCCAGCCTGCTCCAGTATGGATGGAAAAACTGAGGTTCAGAAAAGGGAGTTCTGGTGGGAGCCCCTCTGTGAGCCTTTCAGATGATTCTTGCAAGAGGTAGGGCCTGGGGAGGAGGCAGGGCAGAGGGGGTGATCCAGTGAAGGGACAGCAAGGCAGTGACTTGCTCACCAGAGGCTGGAGGGAAGGGAAACTTGAGCATAAGGCTGCAGACAAATTCAAGGTTGTCATTGATACCGGTGCTACCCCAGGCGGTAGCCTCTGGTCACAAGTGGCTATGGTGCCTTTGAAATATGGCTGGGAGATTAGGGAAATCATATCTCAGTTTTAGCTCTTTCATTTTTAATCATTTATATTGTTTAGATTTTAATTCATTTAAAATTAAATTTAAATCTAAAAACTGACAGTTGATTCACTTAGGGGAAAACTTTTTAGTATGTTTAGAACAACATGGGTACTTTTCCTACTATAAGTTTTACGAAATTTAAACATTGGTCAAACAATCCTGATCAAAACAGAGCATCTAAATTGAGATGTGCTCAAAGTATAAGATACACACCAGATTTTGAAAACTTAGTATTTTTTTAAAAAAGAATGTGGTAACTACTGATATTTATATTGATTACATGTTGAAATAATATTTTACGTATATAGACAGCCCCCAACTTACAATGGTTCTGACTTAAGATTTTTCAACTTTATCATGTTGTGAAAGCAATACGTACTTAGTCAAACATGTTTTGAATTCTGAATTTTGATTCTGGGCTACCATAGTCGGTTCTATACTCTCTCTGGTGCACCGGGATGGCTATGAGCTGAAGGTTCCAGTGGCCACTGTATCTGGAGGGTCAGCAACCTTGCAACAGCTGCAAGAGAGCCTCATCAGAAGTGAGAGAAATGACCCCATTGCTGTTGCATCCCCATGTCCAAAAATTAATTTTAGTTCAATGCTTCAGACATTCTCCAGGCTCAGTGCATTTTCAGCTGCATGCACTAACGTTAAGAACACACACCATTATTCTGTCTCACCTTCAGTACAGGAGTCAATAATTACATGAGATATTCAACATTTGACCATAAAATTGGCCTTGTGTTAGATGATTTCACCCAACTACAGGTGAGTGAATGTGTTCTTTTTTTATTTAAAGATTTATTTTATTTATTTATGCATATAAGACCTGGGGTGCAGGCAGATGAGAGGATTTACCAGAGACAGAGTGGGGAGCAGAACAGGCAGACTGACTGAAATATACTGCTGAGGGGAACAGCGGGCAAGACAGGAGAGATCTGCTATGCCATGTGGGTTAGCTTCATAGTGCTGGGACTTAGGCCCTTGTGCCACCAGGGAGGCCCAAGTGAATATGTTCTGAGGATGTTTAAGGTAGACCAGGCTAAGCTGCGGTGTTTGGTAGGTTATGAGCATTAAATGCATTTTTGATTAATGGTATTTTAAACTTATGATGGTTTATTGGGATGTAACCCCATGGTTTGTTGAAGACAAACTGTATTGAGTTAAATAAAATATGTCAAAATTGATTTCATCTGTTCCTTTTTTCTTCTTTAATGTAGGCTCTAGAAAAATTTTAAAATACTTGTGTGGCATGTGCTATTTCCATTAGACAGAGCTGAAAGTCTTAAATACTGGCCTAAAATTAATATTAGAATATGATTTATCCACTAAGTGACTCAGATGTGAGTGATCCTAAGAAGTCTTTTTTGCCCCCTAAGAGTGAAGAATAGGCCCCGTTCTGTGTGCTCTCAGAGTACCCTGTGTTCATCTCAATAAAAAAGAAATTGTTTTAAAGTGCTAAAACTCTAGGCTTTTTAAGTGTACTTTATTCAAGAGACCCAAGTCTGCAACTACAGTGTAGGAACTGGGGTTCTGTTTCTAGGCTCTGGTGCCTCACCGTCACCCTGAACTGTCAGCAGGTCCCAAAACTCAAGGTGTCCTAAGTCCAGTCAGGCATGTAAAGCAGGCCGGGGCTACCCCTCCACCCCCTGCCCATCCCCAGTGGCAGCACAGACAGGTCTGGGCAGCGTCATCTGTGCAGCCTCTGCAGGCTTCCTGTGGCCAGCGCTGGCCAGGAGGTCCCAGCAGGAGCACAGTGTGACAGACGTCAGACCTGTCAGTGCTGATGCTATAGAGAGGATACTCAGGCCAGTGAAATGTGACCCCAGTTCCTGCCTTGTAATGTCTGGCCCACCCAGGTCCCCAGGCCTGCCAGAAACTCCCTAGCTCAACAGTGATTTGCCTGAGAGAAGAGGAGGCCAGAACAACATCCTCCCAGGTCAAGGGAGGAGCTAGATCAACTTGTCCTTAGTTTCTCTGGACCCTTCTCCTTGGGGCAGGTCTTCCCCAGTCCTGGAAATCGCCTTTGACCTGGTCCTTGTCATAGGGAAAGAATCTAGAGGCCCAGATTCCAGACTGGTTTCTAGGGGATGCAGCACTATACAGGAATTGCTATGTTGTCTTAGGAGCATTGCTTTGCTTCTCTGTGCCGTTTTCCCAAATAGAAAAATCCTCCAGGGCCCCCCGCATATGCCCCCTCACTTATGGAAAAAAGAAAGCGGGGAAGAAGTTCTCATGGGCAGGGATGCAGATAGGAGACCTCAGTGGTGGTGGAGGCCAATCACCCAGTCACTGACCCAGCACCCAAAAGGAAATAGCTACCCCATGGAGACTGGATTTGTAAATCATGATTTGAGACTACAAAACCCTGCTTCCCATTTCTCGTCAAAGACTTCCCTGACTCTGAACACTTTGTGTACCTTCCTGTCTCTCTACACGAGATTAGATCCATCTTGTTTATTTATTCAGTCAACAAACATCCATTTAATTTATCTTGTGAAAAATGCCTGGCATAATACCAAAAGCACACTAAAATGTATTATTATCATAATCATCCCCATCTTCTTCTCCTATGCCAGGTGCTGCACATAATCTTTCCCTGCAGATCAAATTCTTCTCTGGGGACTATCACTATTAAATATTTCCTCCCTGGACCATCCAGAGCGGATATAAGGAAGCCATCACAGCCTCACAAAGGGGCTGTCTTCCTGCCTCCTCCGTTTCTGCAGTCTCTACCCACTCATGTCCCTTACCCAGGGTCACTGTGGTTTCCAAGTTTTTTCCTTCTAGGAGTGGAACCCTTTCCTTGAACTGACCCTGATGTGTCAACAAACTACATGGAAGGCTGTGAGTAGGGTTCTGGAATCCTCCAGCTCAACACTGTCCTCAATCCTGCTCCATGGCAGCTTCTGAGCTACCTCAGTAGATCCCTGGGACTCCCTGAAAACAGATTGAAAATCACTGAGGTAAAGAAAAGCCTGGGAGTCAGAAGACTGGGCCAGTAACAGGGGCCATTGTCTTGCTGTGTGACTTCAGACAAGTTACTACCCTGTCTGGGATTTGGATCAAATGAAGAGACTAAGATGGGTGAGTCTGAAGAAAGGACCACACTCCAACAATGGAAGGGAGCTGCCACAGTATCAGGGGTGAGGCAACTGCTCCCCATCCCTAAACAGGCAACTAGAGCAGCTACCTCTCTCAGGGCAGCCCCCCCGGAAGGTCCTGAGATCCTGCTTACACACTAGTCGCCTGCAAATATGTCTCCTGTATCCTTTCACAGTATATAAAACTGCATCCCTTTGGGCCCCCCAAGACTTTATGTTCCACTCAGATCTTGTGAAAATACGGGGTAGGGGAGTCTATATAAGAGGCAAACAGTTCGTAGATAAGACCTTGGTGACAGTGCGCTGGCATCTGGTAGAGATGGGCTTGGGAGGAGAGTCAAGGGGTTGGCCCAAGAACCAAAGACTGACTCCACCAACTCCATTATCTTCTGCAAATGACCCTTATGCCCCACAGCCACGCCACCCTGCTCTTACTCCCACAGCCCCATTGCAGCATCTCAAGCCTGTCCGCACTATGCGCTGACTCCACTCCCACTGCCCGAGCACCTACTGTGCGCCAGCACTGTTCTCTCACTGGACAGTCCAGCCTTGAGAGGACAGACAAGGTCCCTGCACTCAGGGGAATACACGCAATAAGGCTCGCCGACACTGCGCTAGCCGTAGGATCTGGTCGCTGACTGCTGGATGAAGAAGGGATTTGTATGGAGGCAGGGTGGAGCCATTTACCCAGCTGGAAAAGGGCCTCTTAACCAGGTAGTCCAACCCCTCATTTCACAATTGGGGAAACTGGGGCTCAGAAGGGGGGATGGCACCAGCATGGCATGGTGGAGTCAGTGACCTCTTTAAACCTTAGCCTTGACATTATTCATCAAGTGGTCTGATTGGCATTACTCTGCCTCTTGAGCTTTACCTCCTTTATCTGGTAATGGGGCACCCACATCCTGCTTCATAGGGGTCCAGGTGCTGGTGAGATGATACACAAAGTGCCCAGAGAACCCAGGTCACAGCAATGCACCCGTTATGATTGCTATCAGCATCAGGGCACAACTCAAGGTCACACAAAGAAAGAAGAATAAGCCAGAACTGGACATCAGGCCTCCGAATACCCTGTCCACCCCACAAAGATCCAATCAGCTTTCAGCAAAGTTTCCAGGTCAGGGGATGGAGGATGGAAAAAAATTAATAGGCTATTATGCAATTGACTAACATCA
This sequence comes from Talpa europaea, assembly GCF_964194135.1. Classification (NCBI taxonomy): domain Eukaryota; kingdom Metazoa; phylum Chordata; class Mammalia; order Eulipotyphla; family Talpidae; genus Talpa; species Talpa europaea. The sequence continues at coordinate 42,597,166 of NC_140077.1, read as the reverse complement.
GGATAAGTGATAAAAAAAAAAAAAAGTGCCTAAGAGGACACACTGTCTTCACAAGCTGCAGCCCTCCCTTTCACAGTGTTTTTCCCGAGGTGAGCTCAGTGGGAGACACAATAAATTACTGTTCAACAGGAAAAGTCTATCGCAGCTCAGGGGAGCCCTCCCACCCATCAAGAACCACCAGGAAGGCAACTTGCTTCTCAAGTAAGAATACACCAAGACCACAGAGGACTCCTCAGCCCAAGCAGGGGTGGCAGGACGGAGGCCTAGGGTGGCACTGACAGCAGCTCTGGTGGCCACCTGGGCCAATGCAAAGAGGAAGGCTTCAGAGTGACCACTGATCCCGATACTTCCCAAGTGAGCTGTCTGCTTTGCACAGTCACCCAACTGCTCTGAGCCTCCATGTCTTTTTTTTTTTTTAAGATTTATTTATTTGTACAAGAGCTGGGGTACAGGTCAGAGGCGCAGGAGGGTGAGAGGATTCACCAGAGACAGAGCAGGGAGCAGAACAGGCAGACGGATGAAGACACTGCTGAGGGGAGCAGCAGGCGAGGCAGGAGAGGTCTGCCGCCCCATGTGGGTATCTCCCTGGTCAGCTGGGAATCCAACCCACACTGCAGAAGCTGTAGACAGCTTCATAGCATTACGCTCAACCCGCTGTGCCACCAGGGAGGCCCCTCCGTGTCTTTATACAAACCTGCAGGGCTGGCAGTGCCCTTCTCCTGGAGGTGGAGCTGCAAGAATCCCATGGGGTCGGGGATTGCAGAACCCAGGCCCACAGAAGAGACCCAAGATTTGTTGGCCTCTCTGGAGAGCCACATCTATTCCTTTGGAGAGTGAGGGGGATGGGTGGTTCCTGGAAGGGGAGAGCAGGATGGGACTGGGAGCCAGGAGAGGCAGTCAGGGAATCAGTAGCCTCTTCCCCAGGTGGGGGAAGGGACATATTTAGCTCCAGAGCCCCTACTAAGGACTGGAGAAAGAAACTCAGATAGTAAGGGGGCATAGAGGGGGCACAGAGGACTTGTGTGTGGTTATACGTTAGGGTCAATTAAAGTAACACATTATAAAGGTGATTGTATTAGCTTCCCCAGGACTGCCACCTCAAAGTGTTACAAACTGAGTGGCTTAAAACAACAGACATTTACTGTGTCAAAATTCCGAAGGTCGGAAGTCCAAGATCAAGAAGTCATCAGGGCCGTGCTCCCTCTGTGACTCTGCTAGAAGCCCTCTTTGCCTCTTCTATGCTTCTGGCAGGGGTAGGCAGTCCTAGGAGTTTTTTGACTTGCAACTTCATGTGTCTACTCTTCCATCTTCACATGACATTCTCCCTGTGTCTCCACAATGACTTCCTTCTGTGTGTGTTCTTTGTCCAAATTTGCTTTTTGGTAAGGACACCAATCAGATGAGACCCAATGACCTCATCATGGTTACCTCTGCAAAGAACCTATTTCCTAATAAGGTCATGTAATGAGGGGTTAGGGACTAGGAACTCAATATATCTTTTCTTAAGGGAGACACAATTCAACCCATAACAGTACTCTTTTTTTTTTATATAAATAATATTTTATTTTTATATTCCCCATACAATTGCAGCCCCCCCCATTCTGACCCCAATCCCTCCCCTCCCGCCCCCGCCCCCCTAAAAGTGTCTCTGGTTCATAGTTTTTTGTTGATTTTGAGTTTCACTTTCTTATAGTTATTCATTTTCCTGGTCCCTTATTTAAGTTTTCTAGATTCCTGCTATGAGTGAGACCATCCGGTATTTTTTTCTTTCTGGCTTATTTCGCTGAGCATGATCCCTTCCAGTGCCATCCATGTTGCTGCAAATTGCATGTGTTTATCTTTTTTGAATGCTGAGTAATATTCCATGGTATATATGTACCACATCTTCTTGATCCAGTCATCTCTTTTTGGGCATTTGGGTTGTTTCCAAAGCTTAGCTATTGTAAACAGTGCTGCTATAAACATAGGGGTGCAGGTGCTCTTTGGAATTGATGTTTCTGTGTCCTTTGGGTAAATACCTAGGAGTGGAATTGCTGGATCATATGGAAGCTCTATGTTTAGTAGGTCCAGAAATCTCCACACAGCTCTCCACAGTGGTTGGACCAGTTTGCACTCCCACCAACAGTGCAGAAGAGTTCCTTTTTCTCCACACCCTCGCCAACATTTGTTGTTGCTAGTTTTTTTAATATGTGCCATTCTCACTGGTGTAAGATGGTATCTCATGGTAGTTTTGATTTGCATTTCCCTGATGACAAGTGAACCCATAACAGTACTCTTAGACATACTTTTATATAAGCGTGAGAGAAAAATGCCAGTTGTCCATATCAAGTAGTAGCATTTTGGTTGATAATTAGGGGAGCAGTAGGGATCAATTATGGGGGACTAAAGATTCCAATAGGCCCCCTTCCCACATTATAATGTGACCACATTCTAATGAAAGATCCAAAGCTAAAATCATAATTCTATGCTACATCCAAATTCCTGACCCATAGAAACTGTTAAATAACTATTGTGTAATGTAAACCACTAAGAGGCAGCTCCTCTAGGAAAGAATTAACTAGCCTTGAACAGGAGTTACTGTGTATCAGGCACTATACTAGGCATATCACAGAGCTCACCTCATGTACTTCCTCAAATGTAATGATCTTGTTATTTGAGCTGGGAAAAGTTTTGGCAGCAGTGTCAGATGGCCTTTTGTTATCTTTGGACTGGATTCTGGCAGGATCTTGAATTTGAATGCTCATTGCACTTGAGGTTGGGGATAAAGCTAATTGTAGATGAACTCAATCCAATTAAAGTTGAAATCCAACAACAATCTATTCAGTCTACAAAGAATCTGATTCCTCAGCTCCTTACTACCAGACAAAGAAAAGTCGCTATGAAGAAATAAGCAAATAAAGTAAAATACCACATTTTTTCTAAGTAGCATTCATAACTACTTTTTTTTTTAAGATTTATTTATTCATACAAACACTGGGTACAGTCAGAAGCGCGGGAGGGTGAGTGAATTCATCAGAGCCAGAGCGGGGAGCAGGGCAGGCAGAAGGACCGAAGTACACTGCTGAGGGGAGCAGCGGGCGGCAGGAGAGGTCTGCGCACCATGCGGGACCCTCCTCCGGTGGGTGGCCGGGGGGAGCAGCCGGGATCGAACCGGCACCACAGAGGCTGCGGGCAGCTTCGCAACCCAGCGCTCAACCGCTGCGCCACCGGGGAGGCCCCATAACTACTTTTTAAGTTTTATATATATATATGAGGAAGTAGGAAAATATGCAGTGATATGCTCATTAAATTATGAGAAATATCAACTCACAGATTAAGATACTCAATGAACCCTAAGCAAGATAAGAAAGGGACAAAAAAGAACTTTAGATGTATTGGAATAAAATTGATGAAAATAAAAAATGAAATGCATTGTGCTTTATAGTGTTCCAAAATCTTTAATATCTTTTTGAGAGGTGATGCCAATTCCTCTCCTCTGCAATGCAGGTTGAACTCAGTCAGTCCTGTCTAGTGTATAAGAAAGAAAATATCAAAATCAACAAACAACTATGAACCAGAGACACTCTATGGGGGGTGGGGGGTGGGGGGTGGAGAAAGGCAGGCTTGGGGTCAAAATAAGGGGGTTGTAATTGTAAGGGGAATATAAAAATAAAAATTAAATAATAAAAAAACTCAAAATTCAGACAATACTACAAATGATATGAGAAACCTGCTTCTTCAGTAATTTTTGGAAGTGGGTGCAAATAAATGTAGTGTGTATTAAACTTAAAAAAAAAAAGAATATGGCAGGGAGGTCATGAGGTGGCTTCTTCTGTGCTCACTCTTGGATCAATCTAAAGGAAATCATATGTCATGGCTCATGGCAAGACTCAAGCAGACCCAAGGGACAGGTCCCCATGATGGGAAACTGGGTCCTCCTGCCAAAAACCAGCAAGGAACAGATGCCTCTGATGAGTGACCATGTGAGAGAACCATCTTGGAAGTATATCCTCCAATCTCAGTCAAACCTTTAGATGATTGTAGTTCCAGTCAACTTTGTGACCACATTCTAATGAAAGATCCCAAACTAAAATCATAAATCCATGCTACATCCAAATTCCTGACCCTTAGAAACTGTGAAATAACTAATGTGTAATGTAAACCACCATGTTTTGGGGCAACTTGTTACATAGCAATAAATAACAAAAGCAAACAGAAAATCTTAGCACAGATAGAGAAAAAAGGCACACTATATCAGAGGGACAATGATAACTTTGACCTCTCTGAAACAATGCAAGCTAGAAGATAATGGAACATATATTTTTACCATGGCCTTAAAAAACAAACCAACACCTGTCAATCTTCAATTCCATATTCAGTAAAAATAGATTTCCAAAATCATAATGAAACAATCAGAATAAAGCCATTTTCAGAAGCCTTCCAGAAACAAGACAAGGAAGCCCACTCTCAATATTCTTAATTCAGCTTAGAGCTATAAGTCCTAGACAGAGCAACCTGGCAAGAAAAAGAAAGGGCATCCAAGTTGGAAAAGAAGAAAAATTGTCTTTGTTTTTAGATGATATATTCTTGTATAGAGAAAATCTTAAAAATGCCACCCATAAACTGTTAGAACTAATCACAAGATTAGTAGTTGTAGGATACAAACTCACCATACAGAAAAGTAACATTTTCATGCATTAACAGTGAGATATCTAAAAAAAAGAGCAAGAGAAAGCACCCCCATTCACAATTTCATCAGAACAATAAAATACTTAGGAATAAATTTAACCAAAGAGATGAGAAAGCTACATACTGAAAACTGTAAGACTTTGATGAATGATTGAAGATGACACAAACAAATGGAAAGCTAGCCTTTGTTCATGGAGCAGAACAATTTGTATTGTTCAACTGCCCATACTTCTCAAAGTCATCTATAAATTCAATGTAATATCTATCAAAATGCAATGATATTTTTTTACAGAAGAAGAAAGACAATATAAAATCTGTGTAAATAGTGTGGAGATTCCTTTAAAATACTGAAAATAGAGCTATCATATGGTTTAGCAATCCTACTTCTGGGTATATAGCCAAAGGAAGTAAAAACAAGTATTTGCACTTCCACATTCTTTGCAGAATTAGTCACAATAGCTAAGATAGGGAAACCACATAAGTGTCTGACATTGGATAAATGAATAAAGGTGTGGCATGTATGTGATACACACATGCGTGCACATACACACAGAAAATTATTCAGCCACAAGAAAGGAAATCCTGCCATTTGTAACAACATGGATGACTGTTAAGAGCGTTAGTCTAAGCCGAACAAAGAAAGAAAAATACTGTATGGTAACACTTATATGAGAAATCTAAAAGAGCTGAACTCATAGCAACAGGGAGTAAAGTGGTGGTTACTAGGGGATGCAGGATGGAAGAAAAAGGGAAGATATTGATGAAAGGAACAAACCTCCAGCTATAAGTTAAATCGGTTCTGGGTCTCTAATACACATCATGGTGGACATGACTAACAATACTGTATTATAGGGCCCCCCTCGTTGCGCAAGGGGTTAAGATGCAGACTGTGAAGCTATCTGCAGTCACTGCAGTCACTGAGTAAAGTGGTGGTTACTAGGGGATGCAGGATGGAAGAAAAAGGGAAGATATTGATGAAAGGAACAAACCTCCAGCTATAAGTTAAATCGGTTCTGGGTCTCTAATACACATCATGGTGGACATGACTAACAATACTGTATTATAGGGCCCCCCTCGTTGCGCAAGGGGTTAAGATGCAGACTGTGAAGCTATCTGCAGTCACTGCAGCATGAGTTCAATCCCCGGCCAGGGAGCTACCCACATGGTGCAGCAGACCTCTCCTGGCTTGCTCGCTACTCCCCTCAGTAGTGTGCTTCCGTCAATCTGCCTGTTCTGTCCCCACTCTGTCTCTGGTGAATCCTCTCACTCCATCCCCCACAGCTCTGGCCTATATCCCAGTTCTTCTATGCATAAATAAATAAAATCTAAAAAAAAATACTGTTTTATATACTTGGAAGTTTCTAAGAGAGTAGATCTTAAATGTTCCCACCACACACAAAAAGAAGAGATGCTTATGTAATATGATGAAGATGATAATCATTTTACAATATACAAGTGCATCAAATTGACAGGTTGTATACCTTAAACTTTCACAACGTTATATGCCAATTATATCTCAATATAGGTGGAAAAATTATGTATGTTTTCAGCCAGTACAATTAAGCAAGAAAAGAAATATAAGGCAACTAGGTTGGCAATAAATAAATAAAACTGTCTTTATTTGCAAACAAAATGATGGACCATGTAAAAATTCTGATGGAATCTCTAGAAAGCTATAAGAATGGAGTTCGGCAAGGTTGCAGGATGTAAGAGCAATATATTTACAAACCTATTGTATAGCTATAGACTGGCAAAAAAAAGGTGTAAATTGAAATTTTTAGAAACACCATTTACAATAGTATCAAAATACTTAGGAATGAATCTGATAAAAGATGTGAAACACATGAACACTGGAAATTACAAACTATTGCTGAAAGAAATTAAAAAAGATCTAACATTAAGATGGCAATTTTCCCAAAATTGGTATGTAGATTTAGTGTAATTCTAATCAAAATCCCAGTGGGCTTTTTAGTTGAAATTCACAAGCTGATTCTAAAATGTTATGTGGAAATAAATGTAAAGGTCTTAGAATAGTCAAAACTACTCTGAAAAAGAAAAACAAAGTTGGAGCCCTAACAGAAGCTGATTTCAAGATTTATTATAAAGCAAGGGCAATCAAAACAGTGTGCTATTACTATAATAACCAAATAAATTAACAAAATGGAATATAGAATAAAGAATCTAAAGGTAAACTCACACTTAAATGAAGAACAAATTTTGACATAGTGCAAAAGTACCATGTTTTTAGTAAATGGTTCTAGAAAAACTGGGTATTCATGTCCAAAAAGAAAAGGTCTTGGATCTCTACCTCATCTCATATACAAAAAAAAAAAAAAAAAAGACTAACTCAAAATGGATTACACACCCAAATATAAAACCTAAAACTTCTAGAAGAAAACAAAGCAAAAAGTCTTTTTAAAGAAAGTTTTCTTAGCTATACCAACAAAAGCACAATCCATAAAAGAACAAACTGATAAATTGGATTTCATCAAAATGAAAAACTTCTGCCCTTTAAAAGACATTATTAAAATATTGAAAAGACATGCCATAAACTAGGAGAAAATCTCTCCAAAGTACATATCTGATAAAGGACTTATACCCAAAATATATCAATCTCAAAAACAAGAAAAGAAATAACCAATTAAAAATGGACAAAAATTTAAACAGATACTTCATCAGGTAAGATATAAATGGCAAATAAATGTACATAAAGATGCTCAACATCATTAGTCACTAGGGAAATGCCAGTTTTTAAAACCACAGTGACATATTACTACAGACCTATTAGAATGATTACAATTAAGAAGAATGACAGTAACATATTTACAAGAATGTGGAGAAACTAGAACTTTCAAGCACTGGCGAGAATGTAAAATGGGTCAACCACTTTGGAAACCAGTTTGTCAGTAGCTTAAAAGTTTAAATAGATACCTACCATTTATATCTCAGGTATATCCCAGGATGTATCCCAGTATGTCCCAGGTATCACATTCCTAGATATTTACCCAGAAGTAATGAAACTACGTATTCATAAAAAACTTATACCCAATGTTCATAGCAGTTCACATGTTGCCCCCAAATGGAATCATCAACATGTACTTGAATCAACAAATTATGCTATGTCCATATAATATATTGCTACTCTGAAATAAAAGAGAATAAGCTTTTGGTATACTCAATAATATAGATGAATCTTAAAATAAGTATGCTGAATAAAAAAAAACTAGACAACAGAAGAGTACATATTGTATGATTCCATGTTTATAAGACTCTAGAAACTACAAACTAACATAGCAACAAAAAGTAGTTTGCTTGGTAAGTGGGGAGAGGGAGAGGTAGGAGAAAGAGGTAGGGGCAGGAGGAAGATATTACAAAGCATGGGAAAACGTCTAGGAAAAATGGATGTGTTCACTCAGTTATGTCTCAATATAGGGATGATTTCATGGGGTGTGTGTATATATATGTCAAAACATACAGATTATACATGTTAACTATGTACAGTTTATTATATGTCAATTATATTTTAATATAGCTGTTTATTTTTTTCAATATATGCTATGGTTCATAAGTACACCAAATATGTAAAGTTCATATTGATTTAGTTAATAGATTTGTTTGCCTTTTCTTTTATTGCTCAAATGTAATTATATCTTCTATCTACAATATTGTGCTGTAACATAAAACAAACTTTTCTTATCATGTAAGAAAGAAATTTGTTGTTATACTAATATCAGACAAAGTAACACTTAAAACAAAAGTATTACCAGCAATAAAGAGGGACATTACATCATGATCAAAGTTCAGTTTGTCAAAAAGACATGATACTCCTCTACTTCTATGCTTCAATAATGAAGTTTCAGATACATGAAGTGAATATTCACAAACTAAAGGAAGAATTAGAGAAACTTTGTTTGTATATCTTAACACTATTTTTAAGTACTTGACAGAAAGTACACTTCAGATTTTGTACAGATATTGTTAGTTGTTGGAACTCTCAGACTATCTAGTGGACAGCCATAGAACATTACATTGAACAATTACAGAATACATATTATTTATATATGCACACAGATTAATCATCAAGATAAAACATATCTGTCTATCCAGAAAACAAATTTTAATAAATTGAAAAGAACTGAAATGATAAAAAGTTTCTTTTGTGACCATACTTGGATATATCATTAACAAAAATGTGTCTGGAAAATGCTACATATTTGTAAAGTAAACAGCACATTTGTAAATTATTCATGGGTTAATGAATAATCTGGGAAATTAGATAATATTTTTGAACTAACTGAAATTGATTTGAGATCCTTCCCTCTCTTCCATTGCAAATATTCACTGATATAAATGTCCCTCCCATCAACGCTTTACTGCATTTTACAAATTTTGATATGCTGTATTTTCACTATCATTCAATTTTATGTATTATTTTAAATTTCTTTTGTGACTTCCTAATCTACCAATGGATTATTCAATTATTTAATTTCCAAGTAAGTAATCTTTTTCTTTGATTTGTTGAGATTTGCTCTACAGTGCAGGATATGGCATACTTTAGATGTTTTCCAAAACAATTGAAAGAATGTGTATTCTACTGTTTTGGTTATAATCTTTTACAGATATCTATTAGATCCTGTTGACTATTAGTGTTTCCCAGTTCCTCTATATTCTAGTTCATTTTTTTAAAAGATTTATTTATTTATGCATACAAGAACTGGGGTACAGACCAGAGGTGTAGGGGGAGTGAGAGGATTCACCAGAGACAGTGGAGAACAGAACAGGCAGACTAACTGAAATACACTGCTGAGGGGAGCAGGGAGCGAGTCAGGAGAGGTCTGCTGCACCATGTGGGTTGCTCCCTGGCTGGGCATCGAACTCATGCTGCATTAGCTGCAGATAGCTTTATAGGTTGCATCTTAACCCCTTGCACCACTAGGGAGGCCCTCTAGTTCTTTTTTTTTTTTTTTTTTTTTTGCCAACTACTTCTACCAGTTGCTGAGAAAACAGAAGTCAAAATCTACAACTATACCTCCAAAGCAGCATGACCCTACACCAAGGCCTCACAAAAATGTTACAAAAAATAAAATTATAGATCAACCTCCTTCATGAACATTGAATATTGAACATCCTTAACAAAATAGTAGCAAATTGAATTCAGAAACATATAAAATTGATAATCTACAAATCTACAACTGCATATTTGTCTATTCCTATTTCTTCTCTCAGTTTTATTAGTTTTTGCTTCATATACTTTGAGCTCTGTAATTTGGAGCATACACATTAGGATTTCCATGTCTTTTTGGCATATGGTCCCGTCTGTCAATATTTAATATACTCCTTGTCTCTGGTGATTCTCTTTGCTTTGAAATGTGCTTTATCCAATATTAATATGGTTATTCCTACTTTTTCAAAGTTAGCATTTGTATGGCATATTTGCCCCTTTTTTTTACTTTTAACCTACCTATATATTGCTACAAATGAAGTGAATTTCTTAAAGACAACATGTAATTAGGTAATTTTTTTAACCACTCTCTTCTAATTGATATATTTAGGTTAGTTACATTTAAAGCAATTATTGAATGTTATGACTTGAATCAGTCATTTTATTTGTTTTGTTCGTTCATTCTATTTCCTGCTCCTTTGTTTCCCCCTATTTTTGGTTAGTTTAACAAACTAAATGAAATTGAAAATAAAACATATAAAAACTTTCGAGATGTAACTAAAGTGGTGCCAAAAAGAAAGTATTGCTCTAAATGCTTATACTAGATAACAATAAGCCTTAAGAGAGAAAAAGAAGAGTAAATTAACTTTAAAGTAAGTAAACAGAGAATTAGTAAAGAGTGGGAAATGATAAAGTAGAAAATAGACAAATAATAGAAAAATTCATTAAAGACAAATTTGGTTATTTGAAAAGATTGATAAAATTGATAACTTCATCAGCAGATTGAACAAGAAAAAAAGAGCACAAGAAGAAAATCAAATTACCCATATCAAAAACAATAGAGGGGTTATCACTGTAGGTTTCACAGATATTTTAAAACCACATACAAATAAGTCTGACAATTTAGATGAAAGGAATAAATTTCATCAGAGTACAACTCACCAAACAGACCCAAAAAGAAATAGAAAATATTAATAGTCTGTCTGTCAACAAATTGAATTAATAATTAAAAGCTTCCAACAAAGAAAATACCAGTCCCAATGTCTTCTCTGAATTCTACCAAATATGTAAAGAAGGGGGCCTCCCTGGTGGCGCAGGGGTTAAAGACAATACTACCAAGCTATTGCCAGCCACTGCTGCATGGGTTTGATCCCTGGCAGGCCAGGAAGCAACTCACATGGCGCAGCAGACCTCTCCTGCCTCACCTGCTGCTCCCCTCAGCAGTGTGTTGGTCCGCCTGCCTGTTCTGTTCCCTGCTCTGTCTCTGGTGAATCCTCTCACCCTCCCGTACCTCTGACCTGTACCCCAGTTCTTGTATAAATAAATAAATGTTTTTAAAAAATAAAAAAATAAAAAACTCAGTGAAGTAGGAACAAAAGGGAGTTTCCTCATTATAATAACAGAAAGCTATGAAAACCTGTCATTTAATATCATAGTTAATTGACATCATACTTAATGGTGAACTGAATGCTTTCCCCTAAAACCTGAAATGTCTATGCTAACATCTTCTATTGAACATTGTACTGGAGATTTAGCCAGTACAATAAGACAAGAGAAATAAATATAATTCATAACAATTGGAATGGAATGAGTAAAATGTTTTTTATTCACAGATGATATGTTTGTTTCTGCATGGAATCCAAAAAACTGACGATAAAACAACTAGGGCTAATAGGTGAATTTAGCAAGTCATAGTATACAAGGTTATTATACAAAATCAACTGTATTTTCATACATTTATAAAATGATCTAAAAACATTTTACTGCCTCAAAACCCAAAAGATATATAAAAGTAAATTTAATAAAAATGTGCAAAGCCTCTACACTGAAAACTACAAAACAATGCCAAGAGAAATTAAGAGAGTATAGAGATATCCCTGTTTGTGAATTAAAAGACTCAATATTAAAATGCCAATTCTCCCCAAATTGATTTCTACATTCAATGCCATCTTCTCAAAATCCCATCGGGGGTGTGTGCGTGTGTGTGCGTGTGTGTATGTGTGCGCATGCGCGCAAATTAACAGCTGATTCTAAAGATAATGGAAATGTTAATGATCTAGAAGAACCAAAGTAATATTGAAAAAAAATGGAAAAGGTTAGAGGACATAAAGATTAAGTGTAGGTATGGTATTAGAATAAAGATAGACAAATAGATTAATGAAACAGAGCAGAGGATACAGAAATAGATCTACATTTATACAGTCCATTGATTTTGTTAAAGGGGGCAAAAGCAATGTAATGGGAAAAAGTAAGTCTTTTTGAAAACCTGGTGCTGGAACTAGATAATGATATAGGAAAACGTGAGCCTCAGCCTATACCTCACACCATGCATTAAAATATTAAATTCACAATATATGAAGATATCAAATCACTATATTGTATACCCAAAGCTAATGTAATGTTTTGTCAATTATACACAATAAAAAATAATTAGAGATGGATAACAGACAAACATAAAGGCCAATTATAACAAACGTTTGGAGGGTGACATAAGAGAATATCTTTATGACATAGAATGCATTAATCGCAAAAGAAAAACATTAAAGAATTGGTATTCATCAAAATTTAAAATAGTGGGGCCTCCCTGGTGGTACAAGGGGTTAAGTATCAGCATTATGAAGTTATCCACAGTCACTGCAGCACTAGTTTGATCCCTGGCCAGGTAGCTAAACCACATGGAGCAGCAGACCTCTCTTGTCTCGCCTGCTGCTCCTCTCAGCAGTGTATTTTTGTAGATCTGCCTGTTCTGCTCCCCACTCTGTCTCTGGTGAATCCTCTCACCCTTCCCACCCCCACACTTCTGGCCTGCACCCCAGCTCTTGTATGCATAAATAAATAAATCTTTAAAAAAAAAAAACAAAATTTAAACTAGTGGCTCTTTGACACACATTGTTGACAAAATGAAAAAGCAAACTGATGACCGGAAGAAAATATTCACAATACTTATATATCTGACTGTGGTTTACTTGGAACATTTAAGGAACTCCTACAAACCCATAATAAAAAGTGGAAATCTCAATGAAAATAAGTTGAATAGATTCTTCATGAAAGATACACAAATGACCATGCATGTGATCAAGCACATGGAACAGTGATCAGCATCAGGAGCTATCAGGCAGTGTCAATAAAAACTGGACTGAGATACCACTTCACATCCATCAGCTAACATTATAAAGACTGACAATAGCAAATGTTGACAAGGATGTGAAACAACTGGATCCCTCACACACTGAAGGTGGGAGTATAAATACACACTGTTATAATAACTTTCAAAAACTGCTTTAGCAGTATTCTGTGAAACGAACCCATGACCCAGCAATTTCTCTCATAGGTATTTAACACAGAGAAAGAAAAACATGTGCCCACAAAAAAAGATTTGTTCAAGAATATTCATAGCATCTTTATTCATACTAAACTAAAATGAGCCAAAGTCCAAATGTCCATTATAAGAGAATGGATAAACAAATTATGGTATATTCAAATAATTAATACTATTCAGTAATAACAAGGTAATAACATTACCCAAAAAAATGGCACATCCAAATAACCCAGAATGAACCTCAGTCACCATGCTGAGTGAAAGGAGACAATATAGCATCTGATTCCATGTGTGTGACTTTAAGGAATAAGCAAAATATTACGCAAAATCAGGAATAAGCAATAATCTATGATGGTAGAAATCAGGACAGTGGTTTTCCCTACAGGGCAAGGATTGTGTTCCTTGGGAAAGGGAGTTTTCTGAGTGATGGAAATCTCTGTATCTTGACTGGGACCGTGGTTACTAGGTGCTGTCACTTGGCAAATGCCATAGAACTCTCCAATTAGGATCTGTGCGTTTCATTATACGTAAACTATACCTCAATTAAATGTTTTAAAAGTGAGAGAAGAGGAGGCATTGGACATGACCTTAAGTGTGCTAGTTCTTGGGTTCTCCTGGTTCCGCTAGGCAGCACCAGCCAGGCAACATCAGTCTGAGTTCTGATTTCTTGGCTGATGATATTCTGGGCAGTGAGCTTTGGGCTTCTTTCATAAGTCTTTTAATTTGGAGCAGAAGTTTTTACTTGTTTATAAGTCCCTCACTACACAATTTACCAAACAACTTGAAAGAAAAGGTAATAGTCTAGAAAAGCTTAGCCATGTTGAGAGAAAAAATGTGTCTCTGTATACACATTCATCATGTGTAGACTTAAACCTCTGTTATTGAAAATCTAGAGCTCCAACCAGAAACATGTGATTTTGTCTGTCTTCCAAATTAATTCTGAACTTGCTCTCATCATGTGTATACTATGTGTATATACATTCCTCATGTGTGTGCTTAAAGGATGCCAGGATAAAGCTTGATTGGGAACAGCAGATTCTAGAAGCAAACAAAGAGGAGATAAACTTCCTAGTTTGTGTGGAATTGATTTATAGCAAAGGAAAAGCATGAAGAGAAATCTAAATATGCAGAACAAGATGAGTTGATTGCTGATGGTACCAGAAAAGCAAAGGATCAGACAAGTTACCCTCCCCATTGTGCCCGCCATCAACAAATACGAAGTCAGTATTCAATAGAGAGGAAAGGTTCTCTCTCTCTCTCTCTCTCTCTCTCTCTCTCTCTCTCTCTCTCTCTCTCTCTCTCTCTCTCTCTCTCTCTCTCTCCACACACGCACATACCCTTGCTCGATATTGGGTTTCATTCCTCTGACTCTTCCTCCAATAGCATCTTCGTTTTCCACACATCCAAGAGGAAAATAGTTCATCCTCCTCATTCCACACATCCAAGAGGAGGAAAAAGAAGAACAGGACTTCTTTTTCTCCTGCTCTTGCAAAAAGCACACAGGAGGTATGTCAAGAATACTATCCACTAAATGATTTCTTTGACCTTTATCTGGAAAATAACAGTGAATTATCTTCAGGGTCAACTTAGGCCTCAAAAGAATCTATTATTGAAAATATAGAAATCCAACCAGAAATATGGAGATTTTGTCTGTCTTCCAAATTAATTCTGAACTAGCTCTTGCTTTTTTAAAGGAACTGCTGTCACTTAAGAATTATACTTTTGTCCAAATAAAAGCTTTACGGAATTGTAATGATAAAAATAGTGTTTTATAAAGTCAGTTTAAATATTCATCTCAGAGAGTGAATGATTTACATTATCTCATATTCTCTGGATAGTATAAATATTGTGTTTAATTTGATTAATAGTCTGTAAGCATTACATGAACAATACTGAAAGCATCACATGACCAGTTCTGAGCTTGGACATACTTGAAATGCCAAAAGGCCTTTTTATTGCCCATATTTAAGACAAATATGAAGTGCCTTGACGTTTTTATCAAAGTAATTTGATGTTTACCTGAATACATTCAAATCGCAATATTTAAAACCATAGAGTTGGGGAGTAATTATTTAAAAGGCCATTCTTGCTATTTTAATAGCCTCCCTGTTAGCATGTGTCCACTCTTCTTCCTCTTACCCTTACAGATAATTCCCCATTCATCACCCCAGGTAGGACCTGGAAGACTCTGGTAGTGTGGATGGATCTTAAGAATGCAGGTTTCAAACTGAGCAGCAGTCCTCACTGGCTGTTCTTTCCCTCTCCAGCCTGTTTCCATTTTAATGGGCCCATGATTAACACCTCCCTCCAAGAGCAGTGGAGATGAACAACGAGAAATCACAGTGCCAAGATGAAGAACTACACCTATGGATTTGGAGAGGGCGTCCCTTGCTGTCGGAAGTGTAGACTCTAGATCCAGACTGGCCTCTAGCTACGTAGCGGTACCTGAGTCACCGTTGTCCCCTTTTTATTTTTTTTTAATTTTTTAAAGATGTATTTATTTATGCATGTAAGAGCTGGGGTACAGGCCAGAGATGCTGGGGGTGAGAGAATTCATTAGAGACAGAGTGGGGAACAGAACAGGCAGACTGACTGAAATACACTGCTGAGGGGAGCAGTGGGCGAGACAGGAGAGGTCTGCTGCACCATGTGGATAGCTCCCTGGCTGGGGATCAAACTCGTGCTGCAGAGGCTATGAATTGCTTCATAGTGCAGTGCTTAACACCTTGCGCCATCAGGGAGGCCCTGTTGTCCCCTTTTTAAAAGGGGCATAATCACAGCCTCCACTTCATGAGTTATCATGGAGTTAGAAGAAGCAAATTCACATACAGCTCTTGACACAGTATCTGGCTTACTGTGGTGGTTCCGTATGGGTGAGTGGGCCTGGTTGTTCTTTAGGGTGTCATCACTCCTGCAGCACTGGTGAGTCCTGCCCTCACAATTGTGTGCTGGTGCCTCACTCACCAAATGCCCCATCTTCAACCCAGTCCACCCTCCTCTCATATCACTTTTTCCATTGCAACCCCCACTTTTCCTAACTGGCTCCCCAGCCCCCATCTCTCACCCACTGCCCAGACCCCACTCTCAATGAGGCACCAAGTCAAGTTAGAAGCATTTCTTTCTCTCTCCTAGGGCCCCTAGGCCTGGGCCAGGGTCTCATTGCCTGGGACCAAACTTCCCTGGCTTTTCTACTTCCCAGCTGCCCTCCTGAGTCTGTGGAAACCCCAGCCTGAAAGAGGATCCCACAACTCAGCTCCCATGTGGTCTTTGTCCAGCACAGTCAGCATCCAGAACCCTCATTTCCGACAGAGTCAGAAGGCCCTCCCTTGGGAGAGGGGGAATCTGATGGGGTGGGAGGAGGGTGTCACAGTATTTAGCAGAGGTTCAGAGCCCAAGCTTGACGACCCAGACCACGTGTGTGATTCCATGGGCACAAAACTCTCAGGAAAGGCAAATCCATAGAGACAGAAAGTAGATTCGTGGTTGCCAGGGGCGGGAGGAGAGGAGGATGTGGAGTGACTGCTGAATGGCATGGGGTTTCTTTGGGGGGTGATGAAATATTGTGGAATCCGATAAGTGTGATGGTTGTACAAGAGTCTCCCTATATTAAAATACATTGAATTGTACACTTTTAAATGATATATTTTATTAAGTGAATTTTATCTCAATTTTAAAAAAAGAGTACAAGCATGAGTCTGGATAGTGCAGGGTAAATGGTTTTCAGGCTTTTCTGCCCTCCTGCCATCAGGAGTGCCCTGCCTGATGGGGCACCTGCATTTGTTATATTGTTATAAGTTGCATTGTTTATTTCTGTGGGCCATGGCTCAGTATTGAGATAGAGAAGCAGAGGCCGAAGAGAAGAGAGAGAAGGGGAGAAAGAATGCCAGAGAAGCCCAGAGTGAAGACTTGCTGGGGGCTTGGAGGCCTGCCAGCCTCCTGGCATGCCCAGCACCCCTGCCTGCTGCGTACCTGGTTGCTACACTACATGTAAAAGCTCAATAAAAGCCTGAGAAAGCCACCGAGGGCTCCAGGACTCTACCTTACCCCGTCTGCATGGGATCTTAGAGAACCTGCTCTGCCCCATCCTGGCACTACAATAGTATAAATATTGTGCTTGACTATTGTGTTTGAATATTGTGTTGAATCTCACTGCACAGTCATTGCACTGGCCACTTTGTGCCCTTGGGCACATCACCTTTCTGTGCCTCAGTTCCTTCATCCGTTAAATGGGGTAGTAATTGTGCTTACATAGCAAGCCCAACATTTGACACCATAATATTATCACAAAGAGATGGCGGAGCTTAAAGGATTTCACCTTAGGGAGCTCCCTTCCCAGGGTCCAGAGTTTTGAGGTCCTTTCTGAACCGGTGGTCAGAGGGATTGTGTTCTTTCCCATCCAAATCTTCTTATCCTGCAAACCTGATGCCCCAAGAACCCCCTTCCCTAACAATCCAGCGAGCTAGAGCTGCCCCTTGGGCAGGTGTCATGGAAACCAGGGGCGTGCTCCCTTCCTGATTTTAGGATGGAGGTAGAAGCGGCCAGGAGGAGGCGTGCGCTGCAGCGCGCCGCCTAGTGGCACCTGCCGGCACACTCGTGGTCGCCTCCGAGGCAGGCGCCAGCCCAATGCCGCCAACCACTCCTGCAACCTGCTACCATTCCGGCCAGGAGCCCTACAGCTGCTTTGAAATCATCCTTCTTATAAAAAAGATTGCTTGTATTCAGCCAGGTTAGGGACTTTGTGTATATTCCTTTTAATGCTATGAGGCAGTTATTGTTTGCACTTTACAAGTGAGGAAATGGATACTTGGAAAGACTCCGCAGCCAGCTCAAGGTCCCCAGCCGGTAAGGGCATCCCCAGGCCTAGCCATCCAGAGCTCTGTGTCTGACACACTCTTCTAGTTTGGGAGGAATGAAGGTAGCCCATAAAAGCACATGTAACCCCTGCTCAGGGTCTGAAATGGTTCTGGAGGACCTGATTGCAAAGCAGCTATATTGCACAAAGGCGGCCCCACCTCTAGCCTCAAGGCCCCTCCAGGAATCCAGGAAACAGAGGGCAGGTGAGAGGACCCTGTCTGGGCCCACTTGGCAAGGCTATAAGCCTTTGACCAACAACCCCTCACTCCCACAGCCTCATTGATGGATCCACTTAGCCAATACAGACATGTGCCTACTATGTGCAGGATAGTGACTTAGGTGCTGGATACATAATGGCAAACAGGAAAAACAGGAAAGGGGAGAGGGCTGCCTCCAAGCAGCTCATTGCCTGTGTCTCCTTTCTTAACTGATAGCAGGACCCCTTGGCGCTGAGTCTGATGACACTGGGTTTGGGAACACCCTAGCAAATCTTAATCCAACTACTGCAACCCCCCTCCCGACCCCCACCACCGCCGCCATCCCGTGGGCTGGGTCTTGTCCATCTTCACCCATCCTGGGGAAAGGGGTGAGCTCAGGGAAACTGATTGCCTCTGAAGCTCTTTTCCTAGCCCAGCCTAGAGGGGCCCTCAGAGAATGCTGGGACTGGGAAGCAACTACACGGCCATAGGTGGCTTAGCGGCAGGTGGCTGGGAAGGGGTATTCTTTCAGACATTTGACAGGCACGAGAGGGGGTACAAGGGAGTTATGGAGGGCTACCCCATGTGGTAAGGCCACCCTTAAGTCCTGGAGGAAGTCCTGGAGGAACTGTGGTAAGTCCTGGAGGAAAGGCAGGGCCAGAGACCTCCCATGGGCAAATTTCTAGAGTTCAAATAGAGTTAAGGCTGGGGGTGTGGGAGTGGGACAGGAATAGCAGGATAGGGGAAAAGGCCTTTCTCTTTTTGCTTCCACATCCCACCCACTCCCCATTTCTCCAGGAATTATACAAAGTCATGAAACTTGACACTGGGCGCTAGACGAACCTGACTGGGACTGCTACTGTCGGAAGAGCAAAGTCCTGAAGATAGGACCTTTTGAAAAATCTAATATTTCACTGGCCTTGAGGGTGAGAGTGAGCCCTATGGGGGTCTCTGCATGTTGTGTCACTGCTGAGGTTGATACTGCGCAATCCATCACCGAGTCCTTGATCAAGTGCCTGTGTCCAGCTGATAGTCAGATGTGGGTCCCTGTATGTGTTTCCTGGCGGTAGTTAAGACCTAAATATGTTTGTCTTTAGCATCACCTGACTAAGTGCATTTGTGCTTTTGGATGTGTGTACCTGTGCTTGTGACTGTGACAGAGTATGTGTGTACTTTCTGGAGGGGTCATCTTGCACCTGTGAGTCTTTGTTATATGTTCACTTGTATATATCTTGATAGATGTGTATTAATGATGTGTGCTTGTCACTGTGCGTGTGTGTGCGCGCGTGTGTGTGTGTGCGTGTGTGTGTGTGTTCGTGCACTGACAGTTATGTGGATGGGTGGAACTGGCCAGGGGTGCTTGGGCTTTCCTGGGTCAAACTAAAAATAACCCACCTACTTTTGCCCACAGGGACCTTTTTTAATTGGACAAAGTGTTCCCCAGGGAGTCCCACTCCACTCATATCCACCTTCTGATCCTGGGAGCCCAGCCAGGGGGCTGGAGAGGGCCAGTACCCGCATGTACCCTCTCTCAGATGCTCCAGACCTTGTTCTGTGGGCGGGATTGTGTGGAGAGGGTACTGGGAGACAGCTGGAGAAGGCCCCTCTGCCCCCCAAGCTCCTTTCCAGAATACAGGTATGGCCCCCAAGTACTTCTTCTCCTCCAGTTCAGGATGTGGCCCTGTAAACACTAGGCCCTATTGTAGCACATCCACTACTAGATCCTGGGCCTGGCAGGACCTCTCTCTGACTCCCTTCACCTTTCCTCAGGCAGCCCACTGTGGCAGTATTTGAGGAGTGAGCCTAAACCCCAGATCTGGAAAAATTCCAAGTAGTGAACAGGTTAGAGACATCCTTTCTGGTTGCCAGCCTGTTCTCCCAGCTCTGTCCAGCTCCAGAGGGGCGCAGGGGTGTAGGCGCCCCGGTTCAGAGAGTTTCTTTCCAATCCCATCTCCCCAACCCCTTTCTTTCACACGCACATTTACTCATATCTGTACCGTCTGGGGCAAATGACTATATCTCTGTTGTTTCCGCTCATCTATAACCTGGGGTTACAGATGGCACTTACCTCAGAGTTGTGAGGATTACCTGATGGGGTGCATATAAAACATTAAACCTTGCTCCTGGCACACAGAAGATCTCTGTTGCTGTCAGCTGGTCCAACCTTTCTGACAGCACTGGGTTTCCATTTCAAGACATCATCCATCCCCAAACCCCACATGGTCCCACATGCCCTTTGGCCCACCCTGGGGTGCCCGAGACTTTCCTGCAGGAATCAGACTGACTGTGAGAGGAAATCTTGGGAAAAGAGATGCCTGTTGCAGTTTTCATACATTTTTCTCCATTCAATTTTATATCCCCTTATGTGATAGTTATTATTGTTATTCTTCAATTTACAGATGATGATGAAGGGAACATCACAATGGTTAGGTAACTTGTTCAAGGTCACACAGCAGGTAAGGGGCAGAGCCCAAGTTCACACTGAGCCAAAAAATGGTTGCCCTCTCCCTTCTACCCCAAGGTTTCTGGTGGTCAGGTTTTTAACACCTTAGGACCTGAAGTGCTATGGGGGTACAGAGGCGTCTGGTAAAGTTTTGTCCCAGATCTTACAGACAAATAAGGCCAATCAAGAAGATCCAAGCCTACACCCAAGTTCACATAGCTGTAAGTCCCAGCTTAACCAGAACTTCAATTTTGAGACTTTCTCATTTAGGGAGCCTTTATTTATTCATTCATTTGTTTTCAAAAGACCCCCGTAACTGGAAGGCCTAGAGTGCATACACTCCAGAAAGCCAAAAGTGGAATTCCTGAGCTTAATCAGAGGAGATAAATGCCACCGTCACGCCAAAGCAGAGAGCAAAGTTACCCTTCCTTAGTTTTTGGAAAGGAAAATCGGGGCGACTCCGCTTCCAGCTGCAATCCAGGGACCGGGCTTTCCAACGCGCTGGGCCCCGCGTCTCGCGAGGCCCCCCCTGCCGGGTCCCCGGCCCTACGGAGGCCGCGCCTGGATGGCTGTCGGTTCTCCCCTCGGGGTTCCCCAGGCGGCTCCGCCCCCGCCCACCCAGGCCCCGCCCAGGCCGCGCGCGGTTCCCTTCAGCTCGCGGACTCGCTCGGGCGGGCGAGCCGCGGCGCGCGGCATTGTGGCTGGCGGCGGGGACCGGCGAGGACCCCGGGGCCGCGGGCAGCGGCGGGGCGCAGAGGCACGCTCCGGGGTTCGGACGGCGCGGCGCGGCTGCTGTGGACGCCCCTCAAGTGCACTCACCTGGGGTCGCGCAACTTCGGAGCCGGGGCGCTGGTGCCCGGGGCGCGCTCGGAGCCCGGCTGCCCGGGGAGCGCAGCGAGGGGCGCGCCGGCGCCGGCTGGGGAGCGCCCCGAGCGCACGGCCGCCCTCCGCGCAGCGTGGCTGCCTCTGCCCCAACGGAGGGCACGGGCTGGCGCGACCGGGCGCCCGGGAAGACGGCGAGGAGGAAGCGGCGGAGACGGAGACGGCGGCGGCGAGGCTGGGGCCAGGGAGAGCTCCCCGGGGGAGAGGCGCCCGAGCCGGGCCGCGGGAGCATGTGGGCCCGGAGCGGAGCGCGGGGTGCGCTGCTGCTGGCGCTGCTGCTCTGCTGGGACCCGACGCTGAGCCACGCAGGTAAGGAGCGCGCCGGCCTGGGGGCGCGGGGGGAGGGTCCCCTGGCGCCTCACTCTGGCCCGGAGTGGCGGCGGCCGGTCGCCCGTCGGCGCGCGTGGAGAAGGCGGCCGGGGTGCCCAAGTTAGAAGGTAGATTGCTGTGCCCCACCGAGGGGCGATGGCGCGGCCGCGCTCGGGGTCTGTCA
Source organism: Talpa europaea (assembly GCF_964194135.1). Taxonomy (NCBI): domain Eukaryota; kingdom Metazoa; phylum Chordata; class Mammalia; order Eulipotyphla; family Talpidae; genus Talpa; species Talpa europaea. Next base: position 42,575,149 of record NC_140077.1, on the reverse strand, counting down.
CCGGGGGTGTCTGACGGGGTGTGTTCTGAGCCAGCCGCGAGCGTCCTGCGCCCCCGGGAGAGGCGGGGGCTGCTCCTTGGAGCGGGTGTCCGGGCCGGGGGCTAGGCTTCCAGGGGGTGCGCCCCCGTGGGCCCCTGGCTCGCCGCGCGCCTGGCTGCGACTCCGAAAGGAAACGGCAACAGCAACAACAAACTGTCGCTTCTCGACCCAGGTGTGCGCTCGCTGCCTTTCGCCGGCAACTTCCGAGCCCCGGCCCGGCTCGCCCCGGCTCTAGCGCGCTGCACCGACCGGAATCCGCGGACCGCAGGGAGGGAGAGACCCGAGCGCGGGGTGCGCGGGGTGCGCGGGGTGCGCTCTGCCTGGCTGGGGAGGGTTGGAGGGCTTCGGCCGGTGTAGGCGGGAGGACTAGATCCTGCTCACACCGCTTTACCCGAAATCGTGTAACCTGCGGTCTTTGTTTGGGGGGGGGGGCGGTGGGGAGGGGGGAAGGGGAATGAAGTCCCTAGTGATCCTGCCGAGTTTTCTTTTAAATGGGTCACTGACATTTCCCCCGTCCTGGAAGCAGACCAAGCGCGCTCGCCCCTGTACCCTCCCACTCTGGACCCAGCGAGATGCCGTAAGGTGGGCCCATAAAATAATTTCCCTACACACCCACCGCCAGCACCACCGGCACCCACTGCCCTCCGGCGTGGATGTGCGCGCGTCTTGTCCGCAGCTGGGCGGGTCGTTGCTGACTGGGCTGCGCCTTCCCTGGGATGAGGCGCACACCCTGGAGGCGAGAGTCCCGCGGAACCGGCAGGTGGGCTGGCCCCGCCGCTGGTCCAGGCTCCCCGCGCAGGGCAGGGGTGGGGTCACCCTGCTGCGCGTGAGCTTTCCGAGTTGAGGCTGCGAATGGGGCAGGAAGACCGGTGCAGAAAGTGGATAAGGTGACCGCATGCCTCCCCCCTTCCATCTGCCCCTGCACTGTAGACATCCGCTCCCCCTTCCCCACCCCCCCACCCCCCATAACCAGACTCCTCTTTCTGGAATTAATGATTCCCACGGCCAGGGAGTGAGGGATTGGTTTTAGCACATCCCCCAGTTTTTTTTCTAGCCCTGTGTTGTAAAGTTACGACACTCAATCATTTGATCCAAGTTAATTATGATTTGGGCAGACTCTGGTATTTAAAGACGTGTTTTGAAGTTGGAAGGTAATGATGGGAGAGGGGGCAGACTGCTGGATGACCAACCTTGTTTTACAGAATGCAATTGCATGTGGGAGGTGCTGTGCTGGAGTGCTGGTTTCTGGTTTGAGGGTGTTTTGGGGGGGGGTGTGACTGAAGGGTAGGGTGAAGTCTCAGTGAATGGCATATGGACAGGGTGGCATCTTGGGAAGCTGTTTTTTGTACCAGCAAGTCAGTGGGATCACAAATAAATACTGAGGATGTTGGGGGTGGTGGCTCGGGTAGGCAGAAGGACCAGCCTAGTTGGCCTCAAGTTTTCTGGAGCTTGAAAGTGGGCTCAGCCATTGAGGCTGGGGGTGGTCTGCAGTTCCTGCTTAACAAAGCATCCAGCCCCCACCTTCCCAGAAGAAGCCCCAGGCCCAGGACTTTGATGGATTTGGGCATGAACAGTGCCCAGCCAGAAATGGCCTCTAATACTGGGCTTTGATTTCTCACTAGCGAGCAGAACCCGTGTTGGAATTGTGCTCATTACTTAGCGCAGCAGGAGCTGCCTGCCCACCAGCCTGGAGAGGGGCCAACTGGTGGGGTCTGCCTGCAGCCTTCCCTTTGCCCAGAATGCGCGGCCCTTAGAAACTGCCTTCAGGAGGGAGAACATGCCCCTTCCTCCTACACAGCCCTTTTTCTCTAACGCCAAGGCACAGAGCATATTTCAGAATGTTCTGTGGGTCTTCCCAGTGGATCCCTCATTACTGGGAAAATCAAGGCCTGAGGGTTGGCCTCTCTTCAAATCTTGCCTTCTCTTGACCTCAGATCATAGACTTGTATGCAGGGCTCATGTCCAACAGCCAAGTCGATTCAGGCCACACTGGACTCTTCCTTGTGACTCCATCCACCTCTTTGTCATATCAAGTGGAGCCGAGGAGGCTGTCTTTACCCAGGAGGGCTATTTCTGGGAATGCACAAGTTCCCCTCCGTGGCAGGCTCCTCTCTGTCCTCCCCCACCCTTGTCCACAGTGAAATAGGAATGAGTTCCATTTACTGTGCCAAGGGTTCTTTTAACCATAAAGTTTGATGGTGGAGAAATCAAACCCAGAACATAAAACCCCAGACCTTAGAAAGAGATGTCAGCAAGTGATGGACCAAGGCAGGCCACTTCAAAAGCCTGGGAATCTCCACCTACTCCTCCCCTCAGCCTTTCCTGGAGCTTTTAATGAGCCTTTCTTTCCTTGGCCTCTGGCTGGGATTGTTGAGAAGGAATCAAGGTGTCATGATAACACTTCTTTTTAAGGTGCAATTAGAGTCGGAGTTTTCTTAGTGTCTCTGTCTTGTGTGTGGGTGGGTGGGGTGGGGGGTGTTGAGGTGACCCAGCCTCCTCTCCCTTTACACTATAGCAAACACCCATTTCACTTAAACAAATGGAAACTCAAGAGTGGCTTAATGAGTTTTCTCATTAAAGTAAAAGTACCACTTCAGGGAAGGAAAGGAATTTTGAATGTCATTTTCTCTCCTCCCTTGTCTCCCCACTCCCCAAACTGGGAATTCTGTAGGACAGAAACATTCCCCTCTTCTCCTACCTACTTATTTAACCTCTAGAGCTTTGGGACAGGCCCTGGCTTGCCTGAGGTTACATTGGGACTGAGGGCCTCCCTGGTGGCGCAAGGGGTTAATTCGTAGCTATGAAGCTATCAGCAGCCACTGCAGCAGGAGTTCCATCCCCAGCCAGGGAGCTACCCACCTGGCACAGCAGCCCTCCCCTCTCTCACTGCTGCTCCCCTCAGCAGTGTATTTCAGTCAGTCTGCCTGTTCCTCTCCCCACTCTGTCTCTAGTGAATCCTCTAACTCCCCTTCCCTCCCCACTACCCTGGCCTGTACCCCACTTCTTGTGTGCATAAATAAATCTTTGACAACAGCAGAAAAAAGGGAACTGAGGGAAGAGCTGGGACTTGAACTTAGGCCTGGCAGACTTCAGTCTAATCCTGACTCCTTAGTTCCCGTAGGGCTGCAGACTGGCCACCTTGGGTCTAGGATTGAGAATCTGAAATCAAGGCACCGCCTAAGGCAGGAAGCTAAAGATAAGGTTGGTTTGGTATCAGGTTTGACTAGGACATGTAACAGGATGGGTGGAAGATATTGGGACCATGGAACCAGGAGAGGTGGATGACATGGCAGGACCAAAGGTTAGAGGTCAGGTCCTGAGAATGGGTAAATGCCCAAAGGCAGCCCCAACCCTGATCCCCAGCCTTGAGCTTCTCAGTAATTGTCCCAGGTTTCCCCAGCTGGGATAAATCATAAGCCAAGCTCCCTTAGCCTGCAGGGCAAATCGCTACCATTTCAGAGTTCTACGCTCAGACGTGTAGTTGGGTCAGAATATATATAATATTTGCTTTTTACTTTGAAGCTTCGAAGGCCAGCTCCTCCCCATCTACTTCATTGTTGGGTTTCTCCTGCACTGAAGGTAGATGAATGACCCTATTTCTGGCCATCAGGAAAGAAGAGGTCTGTCTCCACCTCCCTTCCCTTCCCCACTAATGTCTTCCGAGGAGTGTGTGTGCTGCCTAAGACTTTGGGGGTGGTGTGGGCTGCCAGATTTTGATTTGAGGCTGGAGGAGCAGGGCTCCTTCGATTCCAAGTGCTTAGAGAACAAGGGTAGTGATTTTGAATGGCCTCCCCCAGCGTCTGCTGGCAACAGCAGTCTGTAACTGCCGGCTCACCCAGTGATCTTTTGAACCGCAGAGGTAGGCTTGCGTGGAAAGGAGACAACTTAGAACCCACCGAGGCCTGTAGAAAAAGGGGGAGAACAGGTCATAGGACAGCACTTGGGACTTAGCGGCTTGGGGCTGTGGCTGAGGAGCTGAAGAGCAGAGAGAAGGCGTTGTCTGGGCTGCTGGCCCCCAGGGGGAGAGAGGAGCCAGGGGCAGCTGAAGCCAGAGCTGGGCTTCTCCTGGACTCCTCCGCCTTCTCACCAGCTTCCTAAACAGTTTCCACAAATATAGTCATTAAAACTGTGAAGGCAAAATGAAACCAAACAAGTGCTTTCTGTGCATTTCTCCTTTTTTACGGAAAATTTTTAAAATAACCATAGTCAGAATAATACAAGGAAGGGCATGGGGGGAGGGTGCCCCAGGGATTCTGTGCATTCCACCCTATTGATTTGCTTATGAAGTTGCGGCTGTGGTGCCACCTCCTCCTCCTCAGGGCCTGGGTTCAGCCAGGTGCCCCAGGGGTGACTTGAGAATGTCTCCCCACCAGACACATTTGGGTGAGCCTCTCCTCCTGGCCTTTTTGGGGAAGTCCGGCCTCTGGGACCTGGTCATGGCTCCTCCGTGTGAGTTGGGTGGCGCTCAGGATTCGAACTCCTGCTTGGCATTGCCCCAGCCGCTGCACCCACGAGGCCAAGCTACTGATCCCAGTGGTACCCCTTTTTCTCCGATCAGTGGCTTCGGCGATGCTGATGGCAGTGAAAACATTTGCTGAAGTGCAGGCGTAGATACGCCGCCTCCCTGCCGCCCCCGCCACCCCACCCCTTTGGTATCCTCTTCCTTCTCTCCAAAAGCACTGGGTTGCTGGAAGCTCCTGAATTCACCCTGGCGGTGGGAGGGCCTGATTAGCATCTCCACAGCTTGCTGGGTCTGCCTAGCAGTTACCTGGGGGTTGTTCCACACCGCACCTCAGTGCAGCCTGCTCCTCCCCGCCTTCTTCAGCGGATCCCCTAGACCCCCTCGCCACTCCCCTCCCCTGCAGAGCTAAATGAGTCTGCTGGATCCCTGGGAGCTCTACTGCCACAGCCAAGCCAGCCGCTGCCGAGCCTCCTTCCTTCTCACCTCCCGGAACAGGCTGCCCCCAGCGCCTCACAATTTCCCCGCTCATTTCTCTAGGAAGGCAAGCTGTGGGTGTGAGAATGTGTATTAAGGAGTGTGTGTGTGTGTGTGTGTGAGAGAGAGAGAGAGAGAGAGAGAGAGAGAGAGAGAGAGAGAATGTATATTAAGGAGGTGGGGCAGAGGTGAGAGTGTGTTGGGACGGGTGGGGTAGATGTGTTGGGTTAGGGTGTCAGGTGTGGAGGTGAAGTGTGCAGAGGCTGTGTGCAGGGGAACTGTGTGTGTGTGCTGAGGACAGCTGTGCTTTTGTATATGGCAGTGATACGCGATACAGATGGCTATGTGTATGTTTGGGTGTGGGGGGGCTGTACAGTGTGCATATGGGTGAGGCTATGGTGTGTTTGTGTATAAATAGGTATGTGTAGTGTGGGGATAGTGAGTCACCACCAGCCAAGAGAAACTCCATCCATTGCATTTTGTGAGGGATGCCTCTTGGGGGTGGGCCCCAGGGCATTTGCTTTTCCACACTAAGGAGACCTCCTTTTGCCCTGTATTGGGGGTTGTGGGCAGGATTTGATCTAAGTGCCAGGTTCTGGAGTAGAAGGGCAGAAGTTAGCTTCCTCTAAGGAGGGCAGATGGGCCAGGCCTGCCTAGAGGTTGGCTACAGATAGGCCCTAAAACCAGCTCAGGAGCTTGGGTGAGGACAGGGGCTCAAGAGGACAGGGGCTTGAGCCCTGGGATCTACTACAATCAGGTCCCAGCTTACCCAAACCAGGGACCGGCCTGTGGTGTGAAGTTGTGCTGAGATGCGTCAGGCTCCTGCTCGAGCCACAAGAGGCCGTGGGGTCTCCTGGAATTCACTGAAGAAGAGGTAGGCAGAACTCAAAGATGGGCATGGCAGGGGCTGGGGCTCTCCATGGAACCAATTGAAAGAGGACACAAGGCACACAGACATACATGTGAGCCCGGGACTCACTGTCCTCACCGCCTTCTTGGTCATAGGTAATCCCCCCCCCCCCCCCCCCCCCGCTGTCCCAGTTGTGCCCGTGGTGAGGCCTGCCATCCCCAACGCCAGGAGCACTTGAAGATGTGTTGCTGTGGAGCAAGGAGACCTAACGCATGTGCCAGCTCCACCCATGTGCATAGACTTTTTCAGATTATAAAACCCTCGTATTTGTGGGATCTCACTTCATCTTTGTAGGAATCCCATCAGAAAAATGGATGCTACTAGGAAGCTGACCAAGGACTCGTGTCAGAGCCAGAGCAACCCTGGCCCCAGGCCTCAAGGACATTACTGTCTGTGCCAATACTGAGGTCCAGTCCAAAACCATACCACTGACTATGGGCTGGGTCCTTTGGTGGGAGCTTGACAGATAAGGATTTCTTATTTTTTGACATTCAGATCTCAGATGCCAAGTGAGGGCGATGCCAATATCTGCAAAGAATCAGGAGTCTAAGCCGTGGGCTTTCAGGAGAGGGAGATAGATGGGAGCCAGATTTTGACTCTCTCCTTTTCAGGTCTTTCTAAGAGAACATGGGATGGGACTTGCTGGCTGGGGGACATGGGCAGGGGTACGCAGCCCCAGATCTCTCTCCTGTGCTTGGAAATTGACCCTGTCAGTGCCTCAGCTGCTATCTCAAGTGGGCCTCAATGTTTGGTGAGCCAGCCTCAACTGGAGGGTGTGCCTGGGGGAACCGCCCCTCTCAGTTACCTCTGACTATGGGCTGGGTCCTTTGGTGGGAGCTTCACATACAAGGACTTCTAATTTTTTAATTCTCTTTCTGTGGTTCTTCAAGAAGGATTGAACTAGCAAATATTTTCAAACACTTGCAGGGTTTATATTGGGGCAAGAGCATGAGGTAAATGTCTCTACCTGGGCCATGTTCCTGCCAAGAACACAGTATGGATAAGAAAGGAAGGACAGGGGCCTCCCCGGTGGCACAGTGGTTGAGCACTGGGCTGCGAAGCTGCCCATAGCCTCTGCAGCGCCGGTTCGATCCCCGGCCGCTGGTGAGGGTCCCACATGGCACAACAGACCTCTCCTGCCGCCCACTGCTCCCCTCAGCAGTGTATTTTGTCAGTCTGCCTGTTCTGTTCCCCGCTCTGGCTCTGGTGAATTCTCTCACCCTCCTGTGCTTCTGACTGTACCCAGTGCTTGTATAAATAAATAAATAAACAAACAAACAAATAAATAAATAAATAAATCTTTTAAAAAAAAAAAAAGGAAGGAAGGACAAAATTCCCAGCCACTCCCATGAGCCAGTTAGAGGGAAAAGGCTCATTTTTCATCACCACTTTAGGAACCCCATCCTTCTACACTCTGCTCCTCAGGGCCTCAGCTGCAAGTTTAGAGGGTATACTACATAGCCAGCTAGAATCGTGAGGTTAATATAGCCTCCCAGCAATGCCACTTACTCTGTGGCTTTGGGTAACTCATCTAACTGCACTAGGCCTCAGTTTCTCATCTATTAAATGAGGATAAAACATGGTTTTCACTGGCTTATTTTGAAAACAATATCAATGATATATGAGAAAGCACGTAGCATAGTTCCTGGCACACGGGAGCACCCAGGGACCACCCAGGTGCTCCAGGAGGGAGCTCTGCTATGCCTAAGCTTTCTTCCTCCAGAGGAGTGCAAGTCAGGGGAGAAAAAGGGAGGCTCAGGGCCTGGAGGCCCAGCAACTTGTGGCTATTCTTCTGCCATATGAACTTGAACAAGTACCTTCTCCTCTCTGAACCTGGCTGGTCTCCCAGCTGTCCGTTTGGGGTGAAGGAAAGGTAGAAGGATAAAGACTAGGGAGTTTTTTTCGCCTGGTTCTAACTGAAGAGACCCCAGCATCCAACACGGTGCAGAGGTAGCCAAGGCTCAGAACCACTTGTGTTTACAGAGGCCCCTCCAGAAAGTCAATATATTGACTGGAATGCCCTTGTGAACATTATGCGGCCTGGGTCTCTCTCTCTCTCTCTCTCTGAGGTCATAAATCACCCTCCAGGACCTCGGTCCCTTTTTCCTGCTCCATAAGCATCTCTTGGCTTAGAGACTAAGTGCCCCAGCACCAAGCAGTGCCAGCAGTAGAGAAGGATCCCATTGTCAGAGACATCCTTGGCATGTAAGAGAAGAGGGCTTCTTCCCCGACCCTGCCATGCCATCCCACCTCTCCAACGCTCAAGAGGAAGCTGTGGAGGGTATGGTGGGAACAGAAGGTATGGTGGGAACATGCCCAGGCCTGGCTATGCCATCCACTGCTTTGTTTTTCCCATTTGTAGGGGCACTGAGCTTGGGGTGGGGTATGAGGAATCCTGTCCACTCGTTGGGTGCTGGAACATTGTTTCAGTCCTAAAAAATGGTTTATGTACACATTCATTCAATCTGAGCAAGTACTGGGCTCTGCAGTCAAAGTGGGCAAAGCATAGGCCTAACCCTTGAAATGATAGGCTTTGTGTCACTTCTTGAAACATAATCATTATGCGGGACCCGTGACTCTGGGCTGTGAGAGGAATATGTGATGGAGCAACAGAGAGGAGCCCCTTCAAGGATGAGCCAAAGATGTGTGTGTCCTGGGAGGGATTTGGCTTGGTGCTTGGAGAGCAGGCTGTGCGGATTACTTGGTTTTGAATCCTAGCTGTGCCACCATCTGACTGTGTGACCTCAAGCAGGTTGTCCGCCCTCTCTGAGCTTTAGTTTCCTGGACAGTATTAGCGTCAGTTCTTATCAGATTGTAGTAGAGATGAATGAGATAATGCATATGCCTCATTCTTAATGCATATGTGTTTTTGCATATTTTAAAGAGCTCAGTAACATTCACTGTCATCATCAGCATCATCAGTAGTACCAAGTATGAGTTTAATGACAGAAACTGCTTATGAGTTGAGAGACGTCTCCTACGGACCTGGGTGGCTGGTGAGGGAAGCCTTCTTGGAGGAGGAAAGGATGCTACTTAGTTGGCCTTTAAAGGATGAGCAGAGTTTGGATAAACAGAGAGGGCATTCCTGGTAGGGGAGGTGTATGTAAAGGTGTGGGTTGGTAACATCTGGCACATCCACCCAGGGAATAAATTCCAAATTCAGCCAGTGACTCATATCTGATCACTTAGTAAAGCAAGGCTTCTCAGACCAGAGGTCCTTTCTTAGTACAATAGAAAGAGCCAAGTCTTTGGAATTAAAAGGATTTTAATCTTACTAAATACCTGAGCCAGGTGGCTCGACCTCTGAACCTCAGTGTCCCCATCTGTTAGGGATCGCCAGGCAGTGATGTAATATGAGACCATGCATGCGATCCTGGCACAGAGTATGTGCTCCATTGATTTCCTTTGCCTTCTTTCCTTCCTGCCTCCCCCGCCCCGCCCCCCCCCCCCCCCCACCTCCCCAAGCCCTGGCTGGGGCTGGGTCTTGCTTTTCTTCCTGTATTCCTCTGGGCAGGAGAGCAGGGCCCAGAATCCCTGGTAGCAGCTTCCGGTTTGACCTGAGAGCCAGGCAGAGGGGCAGAAAGAGGAAGGCTGCCTTTTCTGGCCCCTGGTGCTCACCTGAGCTGGTGAATCCTCCAGGTCTGGAAGAAATGTCTTTTGCTGAGATCACCCAGGAGCCTGCAACCCCCAGAAGGCTCCAAGTGGCGTCTGGAGGCATTACTGGCGTCAGGAGACAGAGCCGATGGAAAGCAGCTCTTGTAATGTGATCAGAGGCGCCCGCCTGCCCAGCCTGGGACCTGGGCACCCATGGAGGATGCGGACCTAACAAGAAGTTGAATCAGAAATTCCAGGAAAATTGTTCCTGGTCCCCTCCCCCACCCCACCTTTGGTCATTGTTGGCACTGCAGGGCAGAGTGATACTCAGAGACAGAGGGAGCAGTGGTCTGAGTTGGGGTTCATGGCATGAAGCAGCCTGGCATGCTTTTCCTTGTCGCAGAGCCAGGGCCCTGGTGGGGAAGCAGGGTCAGTAGGTGGAAGCAGGTTGGGGTAGAAACAACTCCATCATGAAGAGCAAACTGTGACACTGGGTGACTGGAGATACTGGGTCTGACTTGTCTGACTTTACTCACTCGCTGTCCCTGATGCCCAGCACAGTTCCTGGCACTCAGCAGGTTCTCCATAAAGACTTGAAGAATGGGTGAATGGGGAGCTCATAGTCTGGCCTCACTCACCCAAGAGGTTGCTATGGCTCGGTCCCTGCTGTGTCTTGGGCTTGCTGCTGTGGATGAGTAGCCAAAGAATTGGAAGATTCCTGTTGCTTTGTGACTCTCCCACTCCTGTTTGCCTACCTCTCCCCGTCATTCACTCCTGCTTCCTTTCTTTTATCATTTACTATGTACCAGGCATGATGGAAGGCAAGTCTTCAGGGGTCAGAAAAGAGTTTATTCATTAAGTTCCGTGGAGCCACAAAGAATTAACCAATTACTGTGGTCAAGTGCCCTCAGCCCCTTTGTGTGGAGAAACACGCTGGCAGGCTTCCTGTGGACTGGTAAACTGTGTGCTTATCTGCAAGGTGGCCTTCACAAAGCAAGGTTAGTCAAGGCCCATTCAAAATGTTTATCCTTTGTATCCCCAGCCCACTGATGATTTCCCTCCACCTTACCTTCTAGTGACCCAAGAGTGCCTATTCATGAACACTGACTCCGAGGCCTAGGAGCAGGAATAGCTGAACACTCATGGACAGGGTCTGACCACAAGCCTCAGCCCTCCATAGCAACTGCCACCAGCTTGGCAGAATCTGGGTTTGGTGCAGGGGAGCAGTTTTGGCTGCTGGGTCTATAAACTGAGCCAGGCTTTCCTGGCTCTACATCTATTATTAACCATCAGGGAGCATCCCTGGGAGATTAAACACCCCCAGGCCCTTGGCTGAGGCAGCAGTATACCTAGCCCAGCTACCACCCACAGCTAGGCACCTGCTGGCTCTTGCTGGGAGCCCCTACCCCAGGCTGATCTGGAATTCCTGTCAGGCAGTCCAAGACAGGTGGGGCTGGACAGACCCCTGCCACAAATCTGATCTGAGCCACATTTTCCTACTGATGCACCCCACTTCTGTATTCACACACACACAGAGGAGGAGGAGGAGGAGAAGACAGAGAGAGAGAGACTATAACAGAGAGAACTCCAAGCTGAAGAATAGGAAGCCTGGATTCTGATCCCAGCCATGCAGCTAATCTGTTGTGTGCTTTTCCCTCTCTGGGCTTCATTGCCCTTATCTGTCCAAATGAAAAGGTTCCACCCTAGAATCACAGAACTGAGCTCAAGTCCTGGCTCATCGCTAACTGCGATTCCCCGAGCCTACATCTCCTCACTGTAAAATGGGGGCCCTAACTGGTTGTTAGGGAGATCAGATGAGATGGAACACAGTCAATTAAGATAAGTTTCCTCTTCTTTCTGCTTGGAAGGAAATCATCCACAAATCGCAGGTTACGCCCCCTCTTCCTTTTTAACACTCCCATCCTGACGTGGGGAATATTAGACATACGTTTCAGAATGGCCCACTCGGTGACGTGGTGACCTACTGCGGCTCACACGCTTTTGGAAAGAGGACTGGACTCGGAGTCTAGAAGCTTCAATTCTGTTGAGGGTGTTGAGCAAATCACTCACCCTCTTTGAGCCTCAGTTTACTCATGAGCAAAAGGAATAAAAAAACCTGAATGCCTGGCAGGACCAAAGAAGATGGTAACATCTCCCAGATGGTAACACCCAGAGAGGTGCTTTGGAAACTGTGCTCCAAACTCCAGAGGCTGCTAATCTGAGGTGGAAGGAGCCAGGCAGCCTCCTGTGCAATGAGCTCTGGCGTCTGAGAGCCATGGGGCAGGGAGGCCAGGGCTGGGGCCTCTGCTGGTGGGTGGGTCCTGCCTTCTCCCTGTGGCCTGGCTGGCCACAGCTATTGAGCTAGATGACAAGCGTTTGGGTCGCTTCCATCCCTCTCAGTGCTCCACACCCCAGAGCACAGGAGGCTGGGGTGCCACGTCAGGGAAGGTTAGTATCGGTGCTAGGTTGATGTGTCCAAGCCAGCACACCATCTGCCATGCCCACCAGAAGTTACATAATCCCTCGGCTGACTGCCCGTTCTTAGAAAACGGGGCATGCGGAACAACGGGAATGGAGGGGTAGGGTTTTCTCCTGTGCACTGTGAGTTCCCTCACAGCCCACCACCTCCCGGGGTCAGTCTCTGTTCTCCAAGTTGCTCCCACACCGTCAGGAGCCTGAGCCATAAATGCCAGGACAGAGTGGAGCTGGGAGCCGAGGGAGGAAGATCTGCCTTACCTTGCAGACTCCAGGGGCACCTGCAGACCGCTTGCTGACAGCACTCTCCTGCCCCTCACACTTTTACACTGCAGCTCGCATGGGAATGGGTTGAGAAAGGCAACTCAAGCTTCTGGAAATAGGAGCAGGAATCCCCATCCCCACCCCACCCCCACCCAGTTTCTACAGAGAGCTGTTCCCCTTCCAACATCTTATCAAATAAGCATTTTTACTGTTACTAAGTAACAGCCAAGTGATCCTGCCTACCTAATATGTGCCACTGTAACAAGGCCTTTGGAATCACTGACTGAGGATTCAGTGCTGTCTCTTATTTGGTAACTGTGTGATGTTGGCCAGGCAACTTCACTTTCATCTCAGTTTTTTCATCTGTGAAGTGGAAATACTAAGGAATACTAATAATACTGCTCCACATAACTGTCTGAGGATTGAATCATGATAGTGCTCATGATGTGTGTAGAGGACAAAGCTCAATTAAGGGTAGCTGTCATCATTGATACCCACTTTATTCTATTTTTAAGCAAATAATACGTAATGGCCTTATTTTAGGTGTGCAAGTTTGGTTCAAAATTAACCCATTAATATTAATAACATGCCAAATTAATATCATATCCCATATAAACAAAGCCATATGATTATCAATGCTGAAAAAGTCGTGGGCAAAATTTATCATCCTTTCATGGGATAAACGCTGAAGAAAATAGGAATTAAAGCATACCTTTTTAGTATCATAAAATATATAAAGCCTAGTCCTAAAGCTAGTGTTTATTTAAGGAGGAAATGTCAAGTATTTCCATTAAAGTTCAGGAATAAAGCATAGATACCTACCTAACCTCACATTAACTCAACACTGTGCTAGGAGTATTAGCCAAAGTGACTAAACAAGAGACCTCAATTAGAGGCAGAAGAATGCGTAGAGAAGTAAAACTATCCCTACCAGACATTGAAACACAACTATAATGCCTCTATAATTAAAACAATGTGGTATTGGTGCATTAATTGGCAGATAGATCAGTTGAAGATAAGACAGAGTACTGAGTTAGGCCCGAATGCATATGAAAATGTATTTGGCAAAGGTGATATCTTCAATCACTGCGATAAAGACAGACTTTTTAATAAATGGTGGGGGGACAAGTGGGTAGCCATTTGGAAAAAGATAAAGTTTCACATCATGCAGAAAAACTCCAAAGGGGTTTTTGTAAACATCAATGGGTTTTTGTAAACATCAATGTATTGCGCAGTATTGATGTAAATATCAATACTGTGCAAGCAGGAGATGAAGACTCCCCTGGATGAGTTCCTTTTAACATTGGGGTAGGGAAAGACGTTATCATGATCATGTTTTTTGCATAATTTTTTAAAAAATAGACAATAAAGCACCCTAAGGAAAGTCAAAAGATGAAATATTTTACAAACTGGGAGAAAATGTTTATAACATAGACCACAGACAAAGAACTAATATCTCTAATAGACAAAGTACTCTGAAATATTGAGGGGTAAGGGATTAAAAGACTAATTTTTTAAAAGTGAAAAACATATTTGAATAAACTATGCACAAAATAAAATATGACAGTGACCCTCAAACAAAAAAAAAAAGGTTAAAACTCAATTCTAAAACATACAAATCAAGACAATTCTAAGATATAACCTCTTACCTATAAGACTAAAAAATAAAGATTTTGATCAGAGATTCTGTTGGGAAGCTGGGAGAAACAGCATTTTCAGATACTGTGGGTAGAAATGCAGATTGGTACAGTCCTTGGGATAAATAATTTGGTGATACCTAACAAAAGTACCTACACCCTTAATTTTTTGACCCAACAATCCTACCTCTAGAAATCTTCCTATAAGATACATCTTTATCAATACAAAAACACATATGCCCTGGTGATTCATTGCAACATTGTTTATAATTGCAAAAGTTTGGAAACCACCTGAATGCCCCACAGAAGAGTTGAATAAATGACAGCATAAGCCTGTATTGGAGTACTATGCAGCTATGAAAAAGATGAAATGCTCCAAAAACTGATATGGAGAGATTCCTGGGACATCTTGACAAGAAGCAAAGCACAGACTAGAATCTATAGGATGCTACCTTTCATCTAAGAAAGAAGTAGATTTAAAACTCACTCAGTCCCAGCCCTCTCTTCTCATTCTCTTTTAATGGCCTTTTGAATACATTCTGTTTCTTCAGCAGTTGCCCCTCTCCACTCTACTTGTAGATCTATGCAGTGAGCCCTATGTAGGGTGGGGGCCAGATTCCCTGAGCTGCCCCCAAGGATGGTGGAGAGTGGCAGGAACCCAAGAGTGTCATCCCTACCCTGTTTTGAATGGTGACTTGGCTCCATGTAGTCCTGTGCACTTTTCTTCAACCCTCTGAGGCTTGATTTCCTCTTCTGTAAAATAGAGGGTAATGAGTTACATACCACTCTGGCACAATGTGGAGTATGATTTTACTTATTTACCTACAGGGCCTACAGGTTGTTCCCTAGGTATCAGATAGCCCTTGGACCCTCCTTTTCCAGCCCTTTGCAATACACACGCACGCGCACGCGCGCGCACACACACACACACACACCTCCATTCTATACAGAGCTAAGGCACTGTAGAAGACACTCAGATGGCTGCTGTGTTTGTAGTCACCTTAACCTGGGAGGGTCCCATCCACATACACTCCATCTGCATGCCAGCTATGTTATAGGCCCACTGAGCCCCAGAGCCTACTTTGGGCCTGCTCTCATGCCCACATTGGCCACTTGGCACCCATCCATTTAGTCCTAGGAATACCTCTGGAAGGAGAGTCTTAGAGGACCAAAGTGGGGCTCAGGGAAGTGATCTACCTTATTATCTTAGCTCACACAGCCTACACTAGTTAGGATCCTCATCTTAATCATACTCCTTCCTTGCACCAGGTCTTATTCACAGTGATCTCCCTGGATGTCCCAGTGAGTGCTGGCTGCTCAGGGACTTGTGGATAAATTGTATGGTGAGTGAAAGACTTGGAGCTGCTTTGAAAAATGCAGCATCCCCCACCCATGCCATTCTGCTCAATAAAGAGCTGTTGATGCATGGACAGAACGGGGCTTTCCCAGAGCCAGCATCAGTCAGCCCCTCTCCCCAGCCAGTGCCATTCTAAGGATTGGTCAGAGGGAATGTGCATTCACCGGGGCATGTGGGGAGAAGATCAGGAACCCCTATGTACCCTCCAGGATCTTGTCTGCCGGTCAGCAAAATCTGGAGGAGAAGGGGTGAGCCAGACCCCAGCTTCCAGAGAGCGGGAGGGGGCCTTGGGCTGCCCGGTGGAGGGCATAATTGCCGGAAGGTCGCGCTCCAAGCTCTGAGAACTCTGCTTACCAGTCAATAAGATGTTTATTACACCCTTGACACATCCTCCTTGGCCCCGCTCCGGGCCCTGTACAGCTTGAGAGGGAAGGGCAGCACCAGCTGAGGGTCTGATCTCTCTAGGGAGAGGAGCCTCTAGAAGTCTAGTCAGCTTGCTTGGGCCCCACGGCCCTGATCGCTGCTGAGAAGAGCCAGCACACCAGAAATTCCCAGCCACTCCAGGCCAGCTTCATTTCACTGCCCTGAACTTCCTTCCCAAGATTCCTTCTAGGGGGTTGTCTTGCTGGCTCCCCCTCCCACCATATCAAGGTGGCAACCATTGCTTACAGAAATGGGGTGCTTTTTGCAAAAAAGCACCTTCACAGGTGAATCTGAACTTCTCAACAACCCCAACACAGATGTTTTCACTCCCCTCTTTCAGCTGGGGGAACTGAGGCAGAGAGAAGGGGTGATTGGCCCAAGTGGTCTCCTGACTTGCTTTGTCCTCAACTGATTAGCCCCCTTACTAGCCCCTCTCCACACTTGAATCACTGAGGAAACAATTAAGAAGCATTCTAGGTTATTCTGGGTGGTCCTTCCAGAGCATTGTCTTACTCTAGGTTTTACCTCCTGAAAACTTAGCAGGAGATTAGGAGGAACTGTCAGGGCTTTAGTTCCGAAGGGCCAGAGAGGGCAGGGGTGTACACTTGCTCAGGGGACAGGAATGCTGTCCCCAGAACAGGCATCCGGGCCTCTGCCCTCCTGGCGGCACCACAATCAAAGGCGGAAATCAGGGCTGAACAAGAGCAAGCCAGTGGCCACTGTCAATGGTCTGTACACAGAGTGACCCGGTGACCTAGCTTGCCACTCCTGGACAGTCCATCCAGTCACCTTCTTTCCATCCTTCCATCCACATCAGGCCTCTGACCCTGAGTACCAGGGCGCCTCCCCCTTCCCCAGAATGTCATGCCCTTCCCTTGGATGCTCACCATGGGTGGACAGCTGGGACCAGCCTTCCCCATAGGGGAAATTCCAGATTCCACTAAATTCCAAATCCCACACCCTTATCTGGCACCATTCTGTCTGGCCTTTGATGGGTTCCCTGGGGTGGGAGGAAAGACCGCCCCACCCTCAGTGAGATTATGGGAGGGGAAGCCCCCATATTCCCACCACCCGAGCTCCCTGGGTATGTCACAGGCTTGTGCTGTGGCTGAAACATGCAGGTTGTTTATCTTGACAGCACCAAGTAGCAGGGGTTTGGGGGGAGGGGAGGGGTGGGCCTTGGACCTGACTGGAGCAAGCAAGCACCATAAGAAAGTCATGGTCCTACTCAGCCTTTCAGAGCTGAGCTGCCACACAGTGTGGACCATAGCCTCTCCCTCAGCCTCTCCCTCAGCCTCTGCTTCCCCATCTGTTCACTGAGGGGGTTGGACCCCTGATCACTGAGGTAAATAATTTTATCCCCTTATAGCTTCCGGCTATATTTTCCTAAACTCCTCTTAGCCCAGCAGCCTGTAGAATATCCTGAGGGGCCAGAGGGTGATTGTGACACTGACTGGCTTTTATCCAGCATTATCTGTCTAGCCAGCACCCTGGAAATGAGGGGCTGAGTGGGGGGTTGAGCAAAGTATAGGGCTGCTGCAGCAGACAGGAGTGCGCAACGCTCAGGCCTCTAATTGGAGCGCTCTCCCCACTGTACTTGGCATGGCTGCCTCCTCCCTGCCACCCAGGTCTCATGTCCCTTCCTCAGAGAAGTCCCTGTGACCCCCTGCCTCTTTTAGTCTTCTTATACCATCTGAAGTATTTGTGTACATACTTGTGTGCTTTCTAGTTTATCATGTGTCACCCCACTATCACGTAAACTCAAGAGGACAGGGCCATGTCCCTCAGAGCCCAGAACAGTGCCTGGCACAGTGGGCCCTTGGTGAACAGGATTCATTGAATGAATAATCAAGGTTGTACTAAGAATCTGCTAGAATTCTTTTCAAAATCCACAAGCCTGGTCTTTGCCCCTAGAGGGTTCTGGTTTAGGAAGCCTGGGATATGCATTTTCACAAGGCACCCAGCTGATTCGCATGTGCACCTCATGTTAAAAAGAGACTAGATCTGTCCTTCTCAACCCTGGCTGAACAATGGGTTCACCTTGGCCTGGGTCCTGCCCAGTGTCCCTGACTTATTGGTCTTTGGGTCTGGCCTGGGGATTGGCAGCTTTAAAGGCAGCCCAGGTGGCTCTGCTGTGCTGTTCAGGTGAAAGGCCCAGGAGTCGGCCCCCTCCCAAGTCTCTCTGTTCCAAGGTGCTGCCTTTCTTGGAGATCCCTGCAAGGTTAAGCTGCCCTGTTCCACATAGCAAACCTAAACCTCCGGTGGGGGCAGCCTCCTTGTCCTACCCTCCTGCACAGATCAGGAAAGTGATATCCTGTTTGACCTTAGTCGATAAGTCTGGAGCATTGACCAGTCCTGTGACTCTCCGGTGACTCCCCAGGACCCAGCCGATGGCTCTATGCACAACCCCAGCACCTCCTTTTCCTGGCGAGACGGCTGAGCTATGTTGGAACCTGTCTCTTCCCCTCCCCTGGTAGCACACAGTTTTAAATAAGATCTTCATTTACCAGAAGTTCACACCACAGCTTATGTGTTATATGAGAAGCAGCAATCTTGTGTTCATGGGGGAAATGCTCTGAGACACAATCGGGGGCTGGAGGAGAAGCGATTGCAGAGGAGCTTGCAGGAGGAAGGAGGAACCCGTGGAATCCAGGCTGGCGCCTAGCCCCGGCCCTGGCAGTGCCATGCTCCTCTTGGCTCAGCACATGGTGGGTGGGGGAGGGCGCCTGCTCTGCGAGCTGACCTCACGGCTGCTGGAAGGCTTGGAGCTGGGTGGAGTGTGACGTCAATACCAACTCTGCCAACGGCACCCCCAGCACTGCACTGGGTCACTGACATGACTTCAGTTGGTCAGACGGTGCTTTTGCTGTTGATCAGTTAGTTGCCTCCTGCCTTGCCTTGGCAGCCGTGATAAGGAAGGGATTTGGTGGCCCGGGATAGGTGCCACCTCTCCCCCACGGCCATCCTGCCTTATATCTTCCCACTCTGTCTATGCAGCATCTAAATCAATAAGTTTTAGTTGCAAAATACTTTACAGTTTCCATGCAGTCCTCCTAACCACTGTGTGAGGTGGGTCTGATTACCTTGCTCGTGCAGAGTCAGAAACTGAGGCTCAGTGACTTTGAGTGCCTTGTGAAAGACTCTGGTGGCAAAGCTGCAGCCCTATGCCAAGATTTCTGTGGGCTCTGCCTGCACCTGGTGGGGGACCAGGGGACAGATCACTGTCACAGCTCTTGATGTGGTTCATCTGTTCTAGAAAGCCCAGAGATCAGGGATCAAGTGTCAGGGTGCCCTGTGACCTTGAGCAAGGCTACCTCTTTTTCTTTCTGGGCCTCGGTTTCCCTAGAGCCAAACCAAAAGAGTTGAATTAAGTGGTCTTTCGGGAAGGCACTGCCCTTCACCCCTTCCCTGCAGGTTTCCGGGTGTGTCCTGGCGATCACAAGATGAGCAAAGAGGGTCCCGCGGCAGCCCCATCACGGGGTCTGCAGTACAAGGCCGATGCGCTGGTCATAAATATTGAGCCGACAGATGCTAAGCCGCATCCCCAGCCTCTGAATAAATAAAAAGTTACCCAGAATAACAGCCCGGAAAATGCTGGAGGCTCCAGCCAGCTCTCACCTTCGCCCCTCCCACTGGCCAAGGCTTCAGACCTCCTCCTCCTGCTCTCTCCCTTCCTCCTCTCTGTCCCCTCCACCATCTCCTGTCCATCCTCACTGAGGCCCCAAAGTAGTTCCCTCTGCAGCCTGCCTGCTGCCCCCCAGCTGCCACAGCAGTAATGAGGACCAGCCCCTGCAGATGACAGCTGGGGGACAGGCCCGCCAGGCCCTTATGGGGCTGAGGGGCGGGGCACAGGGGAGCGTGCCTTTAATCCCCAGTACCAGCCAGAAGTCTTTCCTTCTTTGTTGGGCACTCACACTCACTGGCATTTCCTCCTCCGGCCCCCTCCCTGAGCAGTGCACTAGCCTGACTCCAGCAAGAGGCCCAGCCCAGCAGCTCTGACTGCTCCTGGCTGAGGCCACCAGGAAATGAGGACCAGGGTCTGCATAGGTGGCCCCAAGATGCATGGGTCACACTTCATTTGATGCTTCTTTGATGTGTGTGTTTCTTGTCTCATCTTGTAACAGTTCAAGTTTTTCAGGGGCAGAGGCTCAACTGTTAGGTCAAGCGCAAAGTCACAGAATGTTAGAGCTGAAAAGACATCATTGTCATTTTAGACATTGAGGTCCCAGAGTGGGGGGTAGGGAGAAGACTTTTGCCCAGGGTGACATTGCCAAGGAGTCTGGATTTGAACCCAAATCTAGGGCCTGTGCCCTAACCCTCATGGACAGTGCCCTTCTCCAGGGCCCTTTGCAGGGATCCCCGCAGAGATGACCCCTCATCTTTGGGATTCAACTCAGTCCCAGAGGAAAAGTCCAGGCCAAGAAATATGGACATTGTTTGCAGGACAAACAACACCCTGCAAGAAAAACTACTTTGCTTTCTGTGACAGGGACCCTGGCCACGATATGGGATTTCACTGAAAGTGTTCTTAAGAGTCAACCCTAAGAAATAAAGCCCCTCAAGAGGCCATTCTTGGGGCCCCAAGCTATGTGAAAACCGGCAAGGAGTTCTCCTGAGATGGGAGGCCCAGAGCACCGGGCATGATGCTCCCTACCCCTCTGGCCCTTTCTGGTTTCTGCAGTTTCTCAGAGCAGGACCCAGTAGCTCCATGCATGCGGTGATGGAGTTAATCCCCATGCTACAGGTGAGGCTGCTGAGGGGTTCAGAGTCTTGTGGCTAAGACAAGGCCCAACCAGTTGATGACTGTTGGGTCTGGGTGTCCTCCTACCTTTCTGGTAATTTGAGGGACTCACCAGGGTCCCCCCTTTCCTGCACTCTTGTGGGGGTCCCAGAGCCAGTCTGAAGAGCCAGACTGGATGAGGGGGAGATTTGGCATCTGAACCCCCTCCTGGGTAAGACAAGATTCCCACTGGTCCTAAGCTCTGCAGGCCCAGAAGAGACCATTCGGCCAGGCTCCCAGCCCCCTCCCAGCGCTCAGAGCAGAGCCCCTCCTCCCTGCCTGGCTGCAAATGCCAGGCCTCTGGTTCAGGACTCCTGCCCCACTGCCTGCCGCTGCCTCTGACATTCCGCCCCAGAAGATAAGGATCCTGTCTGGCGCCTGAGTGCTTTTTTTTCTTCCTTCTTTCCGAAACTGTTCTCTGATTATCTGCAGACAGCCCCTCACTAGGGGGGCTGCCAAGGATGGGGGCCCAACCACAGGGAAAGAGAGGAGGGGGCCTCCTCTGCAAGAGGCCTGCGGCCATGAACAGGCCTTGTCTCCAGACCCTGATAGCCCCCCCCTCACCCATCTGGGGCCTTGACAGCTATTTACTAAGCCCTCACTGTCGCCTGAGCCCCTAGCTTTAGCAGAGAGCTGTGGACTTGCTCCCCTGAGTGGGACTGACCCACTTCCATGGAAAAAAGGGGTATGGGGGCTGGGCCAGAGTGGGCTGGGATGGGGGCAGAGGGTGGGGTCACTTCCGTGGTCAGCGTTCTTCATCATTGGGCCTGGACAGTGCCCAG
Organism: Talpa europaea; assembly: GCF_964194135.1. NCBI lineage: Eukaryota > Metazoa > Chordata > Mammalia > Eulipotyphla > Talpidae > Talpa > Talpa europaea. The sequence goes on along the minus strand of NC_140077.1, from coordinate 42,553,952 downwards.
AGGGGATGTGGTAGAGGCTGCAGCCAGCCAGACGGCCACATCCTGTGGGAGACGCTGGCCCTTCCCAAGCCAGACGAGGGGCTGAGGACACTTAGGGACAGGGAAGGAGAGTGCTAGAGGACTCCCAGAGCCCAGCTTTGGAGGGTTTAGAGGATGACTAGAACTAGTCCTGGTCCCAGACTGAAAAGGAGAAGTGACACCCCATCACCAGGGTCTAGATGCCCTGCCTCAGAGCTAGAGAGTGCATCCAGTCACTTCCAGCAGGGAGACAGTTCAGAATGAGGAGCAGTTATGTCCATCTCACCACTGGCATGGCAGAAGTCTATCATGGGCCCTACTGACAGGGAATTGGGGCCCCTATGTTCACGTTCACACTTTGCCACTAGTATGCTGTGTGGCCTCGGGTAAGTTCCTTTCCCTCTCTGGGCCGTACTGTTGTCAGTTGTAAAGTGGGGAAACAGCCTGTATGGAATGAGGATATACAATCTTCTCTTTGTGGGGACAGGAGGGAACAATGGAAACCTGAACTCACTTTTGCAAACCTTTTAATACTTCTCAGGGCTGTTGTGAAGATTAAATGAGATGTTAGAGGCAATGTCTTGGCTTGAAGTAGGTGCCCCATAAATCCAAGTACATTTGGCCATTAGCTCAGACTAGAGCCCATAGGACTAGCAGAGCCGACTGCAGGAGGCTGGGCAGTGGAACATCGGGAGGTGAGGGGTCAGCCATTTCTCTCCAAGAGTATTTGCATGAGCTTTGGAAAAGCCTTCCCTTCCCTTCCCCCAACCTCTGCTTGCTGTCCCTTCCCCCACCCCCCAGAACCATTTGGGGGAAGGAAAGATGCAAGATCATTTTTTATGACTTCCTGGCCTTGGAGCCAGAAGACTGAGGATCGGGTGGTGTGGGTTGAATTCTTGAGCCTCCCCCTCAGATCCTTCAGCTAGAACGGAGTCTTCAGCTCATAAATATGAAGCCTGGGGCTGGGAGGAGCTGGCCTGGCTGTTAAACTGTCAGCAGAGCGCCCACTTAGAAAGTCGTAAAGTGTTTCTCGGAGCTCCTCGGAGCTGGGCCCGGGGCTCCCTCCGCCCCTATTCTCAGACAGTGGCCTCCTCATTCCGTGGGTGCCTCTGCTTGAGCCCCATTCAAGCCACCAGTCACTCCTATTCCTCCATGCTCCCACTATTAGCTGTGGCTGGGTTTCTCTTCTGTGTAAGAGAGGTCTCCTGTGCTTCTTTGGGTCTTAAGCCCTGGTCTACGGTGGCCTGGGGCTCTTTGAAGTCCATTGGCATCTCAAGAGACCACAGAGAGAGGCCCCTGCTCTTAGATTTCTCCTGAAAATGATATTATTAATTCCCCCATTATTTCTGATCCCCTCCTCTGTGCCCAGCCTAAGGGGACCCAGAACTTGCCCCAAGGAACTCAGAAAATTGCATTTCAGGAGAGAGAAAAGATACCTGTGAAGAAAGCTCACATTTGCTTTAACTCAGAGGAGGGGTCCACGCTGGGATGGAGGGAGGCTTCCTGGTGGTGGGGGGGTGGGGAACCCGGGGGCTCTGGGGTAATATGGGGATGGGAAGTATGGGGGAGGGGAAAACTGGGAATTTAGGGTTGGTGCGGAGAGGCAGAGGCCAAGGAGTCAGTATCTGAACTTGGGGACTAAGAGCCCCAAAGCTTTGTGAGTACATTCCCCAAGGACCCCTTTCTCTGGGTCACCTCATACTGAGGTGGACAAGCTCTAGCAACAGACAGGGCCCACATGCTGCCTTCCCTACTCTTAGCCATGTGTTCTCCAACAGGTTTCTTGGCTCATCCAAGACTTAGCCCTACTGTGAAATGGAATGATTATCAGTCTGTCTCATACCGTCAGTCACCGTGACGTTTAGGGGTCTCTGGAGTCTGGTAGCCTGAAGCCCAAGCTCAGTTCTGCCTTTTAGTGACCATGAGACATCAGGTGATTATTTTACCTCTCAGGTCCTGTGTCTCCCACCTGTAAAATGGGGATAAGAATAATGAGGATTCAGTGTTTGCTGTTAGTCTGTGTAGTGCAGATACAGAGTGTGGTGCCCTCCACCCGCCTGCGGCCTCTATGGGACCTGGCAGGGATGGCATTAGCGAGAGCAGGAATGCTTTTTACGAGGGTTTCTAAGTCCTTTTTTTCTGTTTTAAGAAACATTTAATGCTTACCTGAAGGCAAGTAAAAGCAATAAAATACCAAAATGCCAGCCAGTCCATTTTCATTTGTGGTGAGCCGGGTGAGGAACGTGGGTAACCTAAGCTGGGGAGATAAGGAAGGTGGGGAAGGGCTGCTAACAGGCAGGTAATTGGGAACCAAGGGGCATCCTCTGTTTTCCCATAAGGTGGGTCCAAAGAGAAGGTAGCTACCCCCACTGTGTCACCTAATTAACTTCACCGCAAATAACCCTGTACCCGCTCGGGCAAGAATCAGGGGACCTTTCAGAAATTAGATTAATAGGCATGTGAACATTAAAAATAAGAAGGCGCTGGTGTACCCCAACCCCTTGTGAAAAACCTTCCTCTTGGAAACACCACTCTCGGGAGATTTGGAGCCCCAGGAAGGGATTGCTCCAAGAACTCAGGGGTAGACTGTTTTGGAGAGTGCTAGCTGCCACCCATGGGGTTCAAAGGCCAGGGGGCCCACCAGGGACAGACTTGGGGCACACTCGGGGTCATAGCCTATGGAGGCAAAATGTTCGTGGGTCACTTCCCCGAGTTGCTTTTGTCCTGGACCCTGCCAATGACCCCAAGCTTCACTGTTCACACTCACGCTTGTGCTTCCTCCTCCTTACTCAGGATTCCCCATGGTTCCCGCCCGGCCTTGACCTCACCCCTGTTTCACGCTGTGCCTTCCCCTCCCCGTTGCATCTGCAGGCTGCTGCTGGGCCTCCCTGGCTCATACTTAGAAATTCCTTGCTCCTTGCCCTGCCCTTGAGCAGCCCTGAACTGCAGGGGGAGAGTGGTTCACGTTTGAGTGGTCCTCCAGTCACCTGAAACCCACCCTCTGCACCTAAGGAGCTGTGACCAGGAGGGACTGACTTCCCTCTTCTCACCCAGCAGCCACCTGGCAGTCTGAGTTTACAAAGCAGCAGGTGATTTTTTGGTGTGGGGGTGGGGTTTTAGCAACAACTCTAAGAAGGGGAACCATCTTCCACACAGGAAGGTCCATAGAGCCCCCTACCCCATAAGGGAATCTTATACTTGGGGAAGGATTCCTGAAGCAGTGGGGACAGAGTAAGACTATGGGGTCATGTCATTTGCAGGGTGCATGGGACAAGGGATGGCTAGGTGGCAGGTTGTGGTTCCCCATCCTTACTGAGCAGATCAGAGATCCCCTGAATGTCACTGGCTAATCTATTCACCTCTCATCCCCTTCCCCCCTCACCAGCTGTTCCTACCTCCTGGGAGGCTATGAGGGTATTTGGAGGATCCCAGAGAAATGCTTGGCACATGGGCTGATGAATTGCAAGTGCTGAGAAGTGTACTCCCAATGCTAATATAAGTATTTGGTGCTAAGATGAACAGGGTCCAGTCTAATAAACCCATTCCCACCCACCCTTCTTTCCTTATTCAGCATTGCAAGGGTGGAAGCAAGGTGTCCCCTTCATAGGCAGCAGGTTCCTGGGCCATGAGTTGGTGCCAGAGAATTTCTGAGTGAGCTGGAAGTCCAGATTTCTTAGGTCCATTTCAGAGGGTTCTACTGTATTTTTCCATGGCAACTTGTACATATAAACAATTGGGCCTGCCCTCAGGGAGCTTCCCACTCCATGGGGGAGCCCTGACTTGGTTGTGGAGAAATAAACAGGTGATCCATGTGGGACACTTGGAGGTGGGGGGAGGCTGGCCAGAGGCTCAGACAGGGGCAGGCAGGTGGCACATTTGGTGCTGTCCCTTTTGAGCCAGGCTTCCCTCCTGCACCCCACCTTCTGACCTGAGGTCTCTCTGCCCTGAAACTCTGTCCCCCAAAGAACCCAGTGATTGTAAGCTGTACTTCTCCTACGCCAACCCCTACTCCCCAGCCCCAGTGGACTGCCACTCTAATGCCACTTGCCCTGCTCCATTCATGGGTGACTTGGACAGCTCTTGGTGTTGAACTGAAATCTGCCTCCTCTGGCTTCTATCCCCTGGTCCTGTGCCAGCCACTTGCCACCAAGGACACAATTCCTCTCCTGACATACCTCCTGGAGCCCTAATTTCCTCTTCTCCCAGGACCCCAATATCTTCAGTAAGGAAAGAAGGCTCTCAGAGTGTGGGCAGTGCCCCTCCCCAAAAGCCAGTGGGCCCAGCACAGAGGGGATGTGTGTCCTTCTCAGGCTCCAGCATGGGCATAGGGTCAGCAGGGTGCACATGGCTGTCGAGCCTGGGGTGCTCAGTCTCCATCCATAATCCTGCCTTCTGCTTCTTCAGACTCCAGCCTCCCAGGGGCCCACACAATCACTTCCTGTTAGGGTTATGGCTAAACAGAGACCAGCAGTAATGATTTCCTCCCACCCCAGAAGAGACAGACTCCCCTCTCAACCCCCCGTCACTTCACCTCCTTTCTGAAACACTAAGGGGAAAGGGGAGGCAGGGAAAGCAGAAGGCAATTTGATATTTCTTGCCATCCTTCTGTCTCGTCTGAGAATGCCTGTGGCTAAGAAACCAGAGGGTTCCTTTGATGGCCCTTAGAAGTAAGAGACAGCAGGCTCCTTGGTACATGTCCCCAAGGGCCAAAGAAGACTTTGGCAGGGATTCCTGCCTGGAGGGGGAGGTCTGGATGATTCGCTAAGCTTCTTTTCACGAACAGCCCGGGAGTTCATGAAACTATGATTCTTTTGCTTTTAAACTTCATGTTTCTAAGAGTCCATCATCATGGTGGCCTCTGTGAATTCCAGGAACTATTCTTTGCACTCTCCTTGTATCGACCCTGGTCGTCCCCAAAGCCTCCTTAGGCAGAAACATGATCGTCCTCTTCCAGAGAAACCCAGTCACCAGCTCGGCCTCATGCCCCAGGAGCGCGCCTCCAGACCTCACACCTATCATCCTTATGCCATCACCGGTTCCTCCATTATGCCTGGTGGCTTCAGTGGCTCCCAGGACCTATACTGAATTGCTCAGCTGTGATTATCTTCAATTAGAGAAGGGGTTGCCCCAACATCCCCAAGAAGCCTGGTGGTTGACATGCCCAAGGGGCCCCCTAGAGAGACTATGAGTGCACAGCATCCAGAGACCCCCACAGATGGCCTAGGCTTTGCCTCAGCTTATTGCAAAGGTATTTCAAGGCCCCCTCAACCACTCCACCTCTATACTGCAGCTCAGTCATCTGGAGTCAGAACCTGCTTGCATCATAGAACCCAGTGGCTGACCTGCCCAAGGTTAGTGTGGCTCAGGGAATGAGCTGCAGGCTACGGTGAACACATGAGCCCCAGGGACAGAGCTGCCCTTGGAAATGGCCTTGCTCTCCTCTGCCCACCCCTGCCCCCTGCACTGAGCATAGCCCAGGTAGCCCTGTATTATCTGGGTAGAGGAGGGAGGAGAATGTGCTTATCAGGCATATCTAGCTGAGTCCCTGGGAGCATGGACCGGACTTGAACAATAACAGTTGTAACTGGCACCAGGACAGAAAATCTGCCTTCTTCCAGGCCTGGCACCTCACCAGGAGATCTCTATCTTTAAATCACAGGTTGTCAGAGCTGGAAGGAGTCTCCCATTACCATTGCCCAAATAGAGGCCCAGAGCATCTAAGTGCCGCCCAAAGATGGAGAGCATAATGGTCCTCTAGGCCCATTAGAACGGGTGAGGGCCAGGTTAATCTTAATAATAAACTTCCAACAGTGGGGATAATAGCAGCTCAGGCTGCTGCCCCTTTATCAGGTATATCACCTCTGATATGGGGCAGGCCTGGAGTCCCTGCCTTCCAGTGAAAGCCTGGGACTCCGAGAGGCTGCAGAGAGGGGCTGATGCGCTCTGCTAAGGCCTGCGGCCCTTCTTCTGAACTGACAGCTGTGGCTTGGAGTGGAGTCTGAAGGGACAGGGAAGGGGCATAGGCCAGTTTGCTTTTGGCCCTCCCTTTGGCCTTTCTGTGTAACATCTCCTAAGGTATGCCAGGTATGCCAGTGCTTGGTGCTCACACACGTGACCTTGCCTGGTCCACTCTGACCTCCTTTAAACAGATGAGCAAGCTGAGGCTCAGGGTGTCCAAACCGACAAGGCCAGAAAGTAGTGAAATTCATGGGGAGGTACTGTGGGGACCCCCAAGCTAGTTCGGCCCAAAAATGGAATCCAACCAAAAAGGAGGAGTGGACTTCTTGGGAGCAGCCCCGCAGGCAGCCCCTTCTTAAACTGGCTCCTGCATCATCAGGCAGGGATCCTCCTCTTCTTCAAGTGCTTCGCGCGTATGGTAAGCCTGTCACTCAGTTCCCCTGCCATTGTGCTCTGGGAGACCCTCTGTCTCCTGCACAGGGTTAGAGTTCCATCTTGGCAGGCCAAGTGAACCTGATGACCCTGTCCTCAGTTCTTTATCAGTGGCTCTCACATTGTCATACATACATGCATAGATGACACCTGGGGAGGGACAGCCAGGTCCTATGTGCCATCTACTCTGCCCTGGGTTGGCCCTGTCAGCAGTTGTGGACCCTGTGACACCTGATGAGAATCTAGCCCTTCCACTGACAGGGTGTGGTGGAAGCAGTGTGCAGCTTCAACGCTGAGCTGAAAAGCCTGGATTTCAGCCTCAGTTCCCCCTTCTGTGCAGTGGGCCATCACACTTTCCTCTGGAGCAGCACTGGCAGTGATGGGCCTGTTCCCTACCTGCTCTGTCTAATATGGTAGCCACTAGCTGCGTGTGACTGTTGAGCACTGGAAATAGGGCGATGCAACTAAGGGACTGAATTTTTAATTTTAATTAATTAAACTTTAAACAGCCACATGCAGCTAGTGGCAGCAACCTTAACTAGCATAGCTCTGAAGGTTTGTGGAAGATGTCATCCATCCTGTGTCCAGCATAGTGTAGGCACTCAGCCAGTAGACACAGAGGAAAATATGCAGCAATGGTGATCACATATGGTGGATCACATACTGGGGGGGAATGCTCTTAAAATCTCTTCTGTGCTTGTAATAATATTGGTTGAGTGCTGACCATGCATCAGCTCTGTGTGAAAGGTCTAATGTGCTTAATCCTTGGAACTAAATATTGTTCTCTCCAAATTGTCGTTGAGGACTCTGAGGCCCAGAGAGGTGAAATAATTTGCCCAAGGTCACACAGCTTGTGTGTGGCAGCACCAGGATCTGTACCCAGTAGGTCTGTCTCCAGAACCTGTGCCCTTTTCATAATCCCATGCTGCCCCATTTATTTACCCACCACCTATTGTGCTGTGGCAAGTGCTGTACCAAGCATCCTTGGGCACATGAAAATATACAGTACCTTTCAAGTCTCCTTGGAGGGGCCCCTGCACACCATTCCCCATACAAAAGCAGTAAGAGTACTCCAGCACCCAATCATGACAAGTCTCTGAGCCTCAACTTTCACAGGGTGCACAGTTCCTGCAGGGAGAGGGTGGCCCCCACCCTGGGATCATGCAGACACTATGCCCTAAACTTGGATCCCTAGGTTTGAATCACAATGTCTTAAAATGACATCCAGCAGCCTTCTGGCACTGCAGAAAGCTTGCAGTAAATCTCATTTGGATGAATATTCACTAGTGTTCTCTCTCCCATCAGCCAGGCAGGAGAGTCACATACCACTTTACAGGCAAGGAAATTAAGACCTAGAGGAACCTCAAGACTGGCATTAGGTGATGCCTTCAGCCCCCTGATGCCTGCTCTGGGGCACGCTCTACCTCCCTACTTCCTGCGGTGCTTTTCTAGGATAACCAGGGAGCAGGTGGAAGGAAAACACTCAGCTTGTGTATTCAGAGGCAAATCATAAATATAATAGCATCCAAGAGCTGGAGAGGAGGGAGGAGGAAAGACAGAGGACGGATACAGAGAGCAAGGATGTCCGCTTCCGAGAACCTGTGTTCTCTGGCGCCCTGCTGTGAACCAGGATCCTGTGGGTCCTGGGGACTGCCCTGGGATTGAGGGAGGGGCTTGGGGAGTGGAAAGAGCTGGCTGGGCTGTGCATGCCGGCGTGGCAGTGTACCTCTCTGGGTGATCACGGCACAGAGATCGCCATCCCCAGCTCTCTCCGGCCCTCCCCAACCAGCTTCCCAGTTCTCCGGCAGCCAGATGTCTCCCAGATGTTTCTCACTTCCTGCCTGGCTCCGTGCAGTGCGTGTGTGTGTTTATTTTGGACAGCCCACTAAATAATAACCATTTTAAGAAAAGCTTTTCATAACCCCGTTCCCACGAGGAGTCAGAGTTCAGGAAATAATCCCAGCTCTATTCACTATTGTCCCCAAGCTCTCTTCTCTCTGACCTCCATTCCCCCTACCCCCCACCCTCAGGGACCACTTTTGAAAAGATTTCTTTTTATTTGACATGACGTGTCCTTTCTCCATGACGCTGGCTCTCTGGGAAGCTGGGGCTGAGTGTTTTTGAAGAGTTGGGTGAAACCAGAGTGCATCACACAGAGCCCTTCAGAGCTTTGCTACTCAAATTGTGGTCCCGGGACCAGCATCACCTGGGAGCTTGTTAGAAATGGAAAGTCCCAGCCCTATCCCAAATCCTCTGGATCAGAGTCTACATGTCAGTAGGAGCTCAGGAGCTCACAACCACTTCATATTTGGGAAGTGCTGGTCTGGGCCCAGCTCTGCCTTGTTAGTGGGGTCATGGGGCCTGACTCTGGGGCAGAGGGCCCTGCTATCAGGCCTTCTTTACCAGACCCAAATCAGGTCTGGTGGTGCCGAGAGAAGAGGCGACCCAGCTAGCCCCAGGTGGAGGAACGAAGGGGAAAGATTTGTTCTCAGATTTTGTCATCCCATCCCCAGTAGCTAATGGGTAGTAGGCTAAGTGCGGCAACCTGGCCACGTGGCAGGTAGAGAGATTTCCAGCCAGCTCCTCCATCAGCTTCTTGGACTCCTAGTAGTCCCTCCCCTGCCCCCAGCTTCCCTCTGGAGACTGATCTGACCCTCTCCATCTGGCAAACTGGGCTCTCGGGTGGCCATGGAGTTCATATTCTCCTGTCTCTGTGTTGGGGCTTGTGGTCCTGCCTCTTGTTAAAATACAGAAAATAATGACAGCTCTGCTGTCCTCATGGAGGGCTGAGGAGGCTGGGGCTGTGACTGCTCCCTAACTGTCACACCCTACACATGCCCGGGGCTGTGTCTCCCCTCTGCTCTGTCTCCCTGTGAGGGTTTGCGGAAGGCGTGGCATGCCTGAATCAGGGTGGAGGTGGAGGAGGCCCTGAGAGGACAAGACCCAAGCTGGGACTTGACCTCAGGCAGCTGGTGGTTTAACTGGGGGAAACAAGACCCTCATCTCTAGGAGGTTGAGGAAAAATCAGACTCCAGGGCAGCAGAGTACCAACTGGCCTAGACTGCCCCCAAAACAAGGGTAGAGCTGGCAGGAATTCATTTGTGAATGAGATGGAGTTGCAGGGGAGGAGGTTGGGCCAGTTGGGAGATGTGAGGTTCTGGGGGGAGTGAGGGGTCATGGAGAGATTTCAGCAAAATGGAAACCCCACATTCCAGCAAAGGTGAGAGGACCCCAGATGTTCCATCTCGAGAGCTAGCTTTGTGAATCTCCAAGGCTAGTGGACAGCAAGGTCTGAATGCAAGGGGGGTCTGGATGATAAGGGAATCCCCCTTGTGGGAATTGGGGCAAGGTGGGGAAATGTCCTATGGGCCCTCTGGGCTGCTTGCTCCCTACAGAAAGTGACCAAATTACATGTCACATTAAATATTTCTTCACTGATAAGCAATGACTAAATGGAGAGAGGGAAGAAAAGGAGGGAGGGTGGATGGATGCATGGAAACATGGATGGATGAGAGGGAGGGGGAGAGGGAGAATAGAATCATCTTAATAGTCTGCATTTGTCAAAACCCTTCTGTATCCACCATCCTTTTGATCCCACCCCCGCCCTCTGACGCAGGGCATATGCTCTAGGATCCGTGAGACTGAGACCCAGATCCAAAGAGGAAAGTCAGCCGTGTCACCAGCAGTCTCCCAGGGTGACTGTTCACCACTCCAGTTTCCTTGTGCTCCCCACAGCATGGGGCGAGGTCCCTTGCCCATTCCTTGTGTGACCAGAGACCTACCCTGCAGGCCCAGACTGCTTGGAGAAGGCCACTTCCACAGCAGCTCAGTCTCTAGCCTTTTCCACATCCCAGGACAAACCAAAGGAGATAGCCATGGCCCTCTTTGTCCACTAGAGGCATGTCCAGGCCCAGGCCGAGCCAAGAAGTTCGTCACTGAGCATGTATTGAATGCCAGCTGTTTGGCAATGGCTCCTCGAGATAATAAGGATCCCACTGCAAGGAGCTCTTGGTGTCTGAGAACAGAGAGGTCACACACAGGTGACAACAGCTTAGGCTGTTGTGGCATGAGCAGCCCCAGCATATGGGGGACGGCTTCCTGGAGCAGGTGCCTTTGGAACTGGGCCTAACGGGGAAGGTCAGGGTTGGAGAAGACACAGTTGGAGCTGGCCAGACCTCCAGCAGTTCCTTCACCCCCGCACCCACCCGGGTAACACGCAGAGAGGAGAGGTGAATCAACAGGTCTGGCTCGTTTTTTTCTCGCCCACTTAGGGTTCTGCTGTTGGACAAGCTCCCGGATGTTGCAAACACTGTCAGCTGGAGACCTCACCCTCTGAGCTTCCCAGACCTGACTCTCAGCACTTCTCACCTGGTCCTCATTCCCCAGCCCAGCTGAGCTGTTTCAGAGCGTCCTCACTGCTGGCTCCCATGCCCCTGACCCTGGCAAGGACGTGCACATTGACCATAGCACCCCAAACAGGAATCTGCATGATTGGGAGTTCTGTGCCATATGGGGCTCTGAGAAACCGGGCGACAAGTGATAGACATGAGACAGAGGCCTTAAGAAAGACCGGCTTCCTTATGTGCTTTGCCTGGGGTCAGGTATACCAGGGAAAATCAGGTTTCCTAGTGATTTGGGGTCTTATATCCAGGAGATCCCTCTTGAGGCCTCAGGACAAAGGAGAGAGAATCAGGAACACTGCAGCTGCTGATTCCCCTCCTCTGTACTGAAGGGTGGACTCAATGACCCCTGAAAACCCCACTTCTGGTGCTGCCATGCCAGGCTTGTGATATCTTAGGGAAGGAGATACCTCCTTCACCCTGGAACTGCTGCGGGCCCCGGACCATCTCTCACCTTCTCGTGGCCCAGCCTTGCAGCCTTTCTGTCCTACCTCTGAGGAGCAGAAGAGGATTTCACTCCCTTCACCACTGCCACACACCCCTGGGCCAGCAGCCTTGCCTCTGGCCTCAGCAGCACTTACCTAAGCAGGAATGCCCCAGGAGTCGACAGCCAGGAGGGAGGAAGGCAGGACAGACAGAGCCCAGAGAATGGAGTCCTGGGGCAGGAGGGGCCTCCCTTCCTGAACTCCTCCCAGGGCCTGTGCAATCTCCCCCCCATTCAAGAGGGATGAAATTGTGGGAGGTTCCCCTGAATTTGCACTTTTTTCTCTGGGTGTTAAACTCAGCTCTTCCTCCTTTTTTCTCCCATTCCTGACTGCCTGTTAAATAATTTAAGTATTTGGGCCTAAAGGGCTTCAATTATCCTTTAATTTACATTAGTAATTTATGTATTAGGCAGAATGGACACGCGGTTAGTCTAACAGCCCCCAGTAGACCAGCTGCACTTGGTGTTCATAAGAATATCATCATTTTCTCTTTGCAGCCCAAGATCTTTGTTGTAAAAGCAGCTTCTATACATGCACATTAACATGCACATGTTCGTGTGCACACCGAGGTGCCTGGACTCACAGTGAACACTCACATGCACCACTTTCAGGTACACACTGAGGCAGTGGCAGTTTTACACACACACACACACAAGCACAGAGATTAAAGTGCACACCCCATCAGACCCTAATCTTTCTCTCCTCACAGCCTCCTTATTCCTACAGGCAGTGGTGGACACCATACTTGTATTTGCACCAGTTGGCCAGGTGCCCCCAAACATAACTCCCTTTGGCACAGAGGCCAGTGAGCCTCATGTAGTGTTCAGGGGGGCCAATCTGCATCCCAGTTTCCTGGTGCAGCCCCACACAGGTGCCTGCCTGACCCCAGGGTTGAACGTACAGATAAGAACATGATTGTGGCCCCATGTCCAGCCCGTGCACATGCCAAGGTGTTCATCTCCACTTCTGGGTGTCTCAGGCATGCTGCCCACCGGCCTTGGCAACAGAGCCTTGCAGTCTGGGCACCAGCAGCCTAAGATCTTGCCCTAACATAGCCACTCTGCCAAGGGGAGTCCATTCGGGCAGCCAACTCAGCTCCCTGATGCTTCTCATATCCTGGCCCAGCTACGCCAGCCCCAGCTTGCAAGGGCTAGGGGCTTCCCGAGGGATGGGGACAGTAGTGACAGAGAGATGTAGCTGTGAGTGTATGCATCTGAGCCCAGTGTCAGGCACCTCACAGCTCTGCTGCAACCACACTTTATAGGCAGCTCTTGCAATCTAGAGCGGTCCCTGAGGATGTGGCTTCCCACCTGTCATCCTAAACTCCAGGAGAGTCCCCTCTCATGGTCCCTCCCTCCCATTACCCCTCAGCTCCCCCTGCATGTCTCCCAAAGCACTAGTGTAGATATCTAGCCCATTGGGTAACTCATTGTATAGAAAGTAAAATCAAGGTTAGGCCACAGGACAGAGACCTTCTGGAAAGATCCCTCATAAAGACACTGGTCATGTATTCTAGTGCCCGCCGGGTGTTTTGGAGTCCAGATTTCTCTCTTCCTACTCTGGCACTCAGGCTGTGTCTGCTTCCTGGAATAGGGTGGGGATATGGTTTCCTTTTCCAAGCACATGTCCAAGCCCAAGACAACAGTCAAGGGGGCCAGGTGGAAGGTGTTTGGGCCATGGGTGCCCATCTCCCTGCCCACTCAGGGGCTAACTTGGTAAAGGTACTTCCTGTGCAGGGCAGGGCACTGGGAGCCCTGGGGTACCCCACTGTACCTAGACCACCCAGCTGAAAGACTCTCCCCATATAGGGGCCCCAGGCCCTGCTCCCCAGGATGCCTTTATTGAGGGGGCCATGCCAGTGGGGCCAACAGCAGAGCCTGACCTCCAGGGCTGATCCTGGCTCTCCAACTGTTCCACTGTATCCAAACAGGATGCTGCTATCTTGGCGTCTCCATCTTTCTCATTCCTCTACCTAGTTTGCATGTTTGGGTGCTTTCTCAAATTCCAGCTTAATTCTTGCTTCTCCCAGAAGCCTTCCCTATATTACCTGTACCTCATAGTCTAGGGTAACAGTGGCAAAAACAATTAATCTTAGGTGGCCATTTTGAAAACCTGAGGGGCACTACCCAGTGTGTTATGGTGAGAGGAATTCCAGGGCCACATCTGGATTCATTTGTAAAGGTCAACTTCAATTAGTAATGTGACTAATTACTAATTAGTGGGTAAGGGATGCCAGGTATTTGCCCTCACTGATCTAGGGCTCACTCACAAAGTCTCATTATTCTCTAGTGGTTTCACCAAGGGTTATAGCCCTTCTGACTACCAGCACCCCAAAATTGATAACTTTTGTTTTGAGCAGGAACATATTTCTCTGTCTCTGACAGGTGGTGATGTAGGTCTAGATCCATAATAGAAACTGAAGAAAGGGATTCTTATAGCATACTAGATATAACACAGAGCTTGAGAGACTATCGAGTTCAAGGGTGGCAAATTGTTTTCCTCATGCCTACTACTTCTAAACAATCAGTGATGCCTTCTAGAAGCTGCGCTGATTCTGAAACTATGATGAGGCTCAGTCAGACAGAGTGCCAAATTGATTAGTGATGTCTGCCACGGGCTCAGCCATGGTAGCAGTGGTTACCACAGTATTGTCTTTTTGTTTATTTCAGTCTTACAAATGTAGATATGGAAACCAGGATCCAGGGAGGGAAAATCTGTCAGCGGCCATTCCATTGCTTATTTGAGTAGTTAGAGAATCTTAGCTTCTGCCAAGCTAGTCAACGTAAGGAAGGCAAGAGCTTTTCCAGCATATGCTCATAAATTTTCACTGGTGCTTACATACTTATTCTCATGCTTAAACACATAGGCCCCCATGTACACATACCCCCAAATATATACAAACACAACATACACCTATACACAAACACATACAAAACTGCCTCTCCCTCTCTCCCTTTACTTTGCCTTCTCCCCCGACAAACCTCATCCTCTTTCAGCTGGTCAGCAGGCACAGGGACAGCTCAGGGAAGCCTGGACAGACATACTGATGATGTGTCTGTCTGCAGCTGGTCCCCAACAGCTGCAGTATTCATAAGTCTTTGTGCAGTTTTTAAACTTTTACCCTTTAATGTCGTAGCTGTTGGTATGATAGGAACACTCTGTAAATGGCATTTAAAGACAACTGCCCTGGCCTTCCGGCTCACAGGCCTCAGAACACACCTCCCTGTCTGCCAAAGCGATTTTCCATGTGCCCCACGATGGGAAATGAGAATCCGTCCTGTGCCGTGAAGGTGGTGTACGATTTAGTCAGTTTGCTTTTAATGCTGTTTGTCTTGAAATTGGTTCTCATTCCCACAGGCAGAGTGATTAAAGTTGCAGAACATACCCAGTCCCTACGAAGGCCCTGAGTCTGTGCCCATCTGAACACCCTGCTACACTGTCAGTCCTGGGCAGATCAAGGACCAGGAATGACCATGTCCTGTGAGGGTCTTACAGCTGCGCTCTGGAGCACGGATAGGAAAGAAGTGGGGACGATACGCATTTTACTTCAATTTTTTTTTTTCTAAAAATAATCCATGGGCTGAGAGTTATATTTCAAGTCATTCATTTCATTTTCTGTCAAATTGGACTTTTCTGGAACTTTGCCTCTTTAAGTGTACCAGGTGTGACAGTTTTGTAAATGAAATGAGATGCAGTGTTGTTTTTTTCCCCTCACAACAAAAGAGTGACTTGAGATCTGGATTAAAATAAGTGCATTACAATATTTAATAGGGTTGGGGAGAGAGAACAGTTAATGCCCTCTTCCGTGGTATCTAAATTTTGAGTTTTACCTTTCTGGATCTAGTCTCTTCAGAGTTGGCTCACTCTCTGTTCTGTGTGACTGTGGGCTGGTCTGTTGCCTAGGTTTTTCCATCTGTCAAATGGGGCAACATTGGGCCCTACTGCATGTGGAATTGTCCCAGAGCAGTATGGAGCCTGCTCCCTTCTGTGGCTGTGTACCAGGGCGGGGCCCAGTTTGACCTGCTGCCTACCAAGGAGCCCAGCATCGGTCCCACAGAGCGCTGATAACAGCAGCCTCACGCCCTCAGCCTCACCCACTTGTGTTTACAGAGTACGTTCATATCTCTCATCTCTTTCTAATCTCACAGTTGCCCTGTGAAGGGGTGACTTGTATTGCATTGTACAAAAGAGGAAACTGAGGCTGGAGGCTTGGAGAGAAGTTGCTAATAATAGCAGCCACTAGCAGTTTTTCAGCTTTTGTGTTGTGCCAAGTACTGGGCCGAACTTAGAGCTTTTGCCTCATTTAAATCCTCAGAACAATTCAAGAGGTAGGCATTGTTTCTCCCTTTTTGGAGTGGAAACCAGTTCAGGGAGGTGAAGTGATGTGCCTAATTTGACTGCATTTGGCAGCATCCTTATCTATGGGAGAGTGAAGGCCTTGGAGGCATAGAGTACATTCCAGGGAGGGAGAAGTGCCTGAGACTTCCAGAAACCTCCAGGGTCTACTGATTTGCAGCTCAGACCTCTAATTTCTCTTCCCCCCTTCCCCCCCCCATCCCTCATTCCCTCGTCTCTGGCCTGTGTCCTCTGTCCCCCACACTTTCTCACTGTTGACTCCAGCCTCAGGGGACCCTGAAGGCCCAAGCGCCTCACCCCTGAGTATCAGAAATGCCACACCCCTGTCATAAAGTTAACCTACCACCTTTTTTCCCATAGCACACTCTACCCCGCTAGCCACCCCACTGCCCCAAAGCCCAGGTCCTGAGTAGACAGTTCCTGGAGTTTGGGCATCCTGCCCTTCCCCTGACACCATGCCCCAGAGATTCTGATGCAAGGCACAGCAACCACAGAGCTTCCCAGGAATGAGGTTTTCTTTCCACCACCCCCTTTTCCTTTGCCTATAAAATACCTGCCATAGGTGGGCAAGCTCGCAGCAAAGACCAGGGTGGCAATGCCAGGACTGGCAGTCTGATGTCACTGCTTCCTCCACCATAATTTTGATCTAGGCTACAAGGTAGTTGGTGTGTGTGTGTGCATGCACGCACATGCATGTGTGTGCAACGCACATACACCTATATGCTTGTGCACATGTGCTCCGTCCACTCAATTCATGGACAGCCTGGGACTTTGCCTCCCTCTCCCTGGGGCCCTGCCAAGTGCCCTGGCATTTGGTTCAAAGCATTTCCAGGGTGTCAGAAGCTGCTGCTTTTCCCAGGGCTGCCAAGGAAAGGGCATGAGGACGGGCAGGAGTGTTGGGCAGGGCCCTGATGCCTCTCCCCTCTGGGGACCTGCACAGCCCAGGGTGAGCACTGGTGGTTCAGGTGGGGCCCAGGAGGTCAGAACAGCTGGCTCTGGAATGTCTCCCAAGGGGATTTAAAAGAACACCTGTCCCAGGAGGGGGTCATGTCAGAGTGGCATCTCGGGGACCTTCTCCCTGCTCCATAATATGTCCTTCTTTCCCACCATATCATGTCAACTTAAAGACCAATAGTGGGGTCCCCACTTTGCCAGTAGGGAGACTTGCTTAGAAAAGACAGAAACGTTGCTCAAGGTCACATTGAGTTGCAGTATTGTCAGGACTAGACTCCACGGTTTCTGAATCTTTCAGTGATCTTTCCACTCTAGCAGGTGGCTATGCAAATTATGTAAACTGTACGCAAATATACCTGGCTTTCTATACCTACCATGGAGGTGGGGAGGTCTGTATATGCTAGGGGAGCTGATGATGGGAATCTCCTCCCTGCATAGACTATTAGACCCAATAAGGCACAGGGAGATCATCTTAACCACCCCCACCCCGAGGCCTGGGTTTGAAGAGTTATGGTGACGGGAGGAGTACAAGCTGGCTCCAGGACTGTGGGCGCCTGGCGTCCTGCTGCTGTGGGGGCGCGGGGCTGACAACGCCAGGAAGCAGACAGAGGAAGCCTCCAGGATGGGCCCCCAGAGTCTATAAGACGGCGTGGGCCCAACACAGGGAAATTTTCTCACGCATCCTAGGAAGGCGGCTTGCTCCCCCCAGGCCCCCTGGGTCCCCATCAATAAGGCAGTCTGAATGGAGAGGCTGGGTTGTGGGGGAAGATTTATTTCCTGGCTTTGGAGCCAGCCATTCTCTCTACCCCCCACCTCTGGCCAGAGAACAATGGGGATCCCCAGAGAGGCTTTCCTGTGGCAACAGGTGCACCTAGCAGGGGGATGGCCACCCCGGGCCCTCCGCAAGCTCCCAGCTCTGAGGTTGTTACTAACTAGCGGAGCCTAGACTGTTTCTCTCAGCTTCCAGCAAAGCAGCTTAAGGATCACTAGCTAAATTCTGGACTCTTTGAACGAACACCAGGCTCTAGTCCTCTCCTTAGTACTTCAGGGCCCAAAAAGTATTTATACTGTCCCGATAA
The DNA here is from genome assembly GCF_964194135.1 of Talpa europaea. Lineage (NCBI taxonomy): Eukaryota > Metazoa > Chordata > Mammalia > Eulipotyphla > Talpidae > Talpa > Talpa europaea. The sequence goes on along the minus strand of NC_140077.1, from coordinate 42,536,270 downwards.
AGTTGCCAGATTGCCTCAAATAATGAGAAACAAAGATCTGGAAAATAGTCAGCCAGACCCAGCAGCCAGACCCAACCATTACTTGCATATGAGTGTGTTTCCTTTCAGGCTCAGACCTAGGTTTGTTGTAAATGTTTTGATTCACATTCTGATCTCCACTTCACATTATTCCACGAACTTGCTCGTGTGAGTACAGAGACTCCGTACTTAGCACTATTAATACCTGGGAATGTCCACACTGGGCATGTGCTTTTGTATCCTCAATCCACTACCCCATGGTTGGATATTTTACCCTGGTAATAACACCGCAGCGAACATCTTTGTGCACACAGCTTGGCTAAGCACTTTAGGACAACTTCTCAAGTGGAGCTCTAGATGAGAAGACATGCCCTCCTAGACATGTGTGGCCAGATTGCTTTGTGGATTTGGACCAAGAATCACCCCCAGTTGTCATTCTCAGAAGTCCCAGCAATGTGCGTGGACCTGGGAGATGGTAAAAGTATCTCTCAGATCATGCAGACTTCCAGACTCCACCCAGGTACCACTGTGATGGGGGAGGGGAATGGGAATTGGAGATTATAGGAGCTCCCGCTTTTGCTTCCAGAGTCCCTAAGTTAGAAACACTGGGGCCCTTAGGGACCTGCTTTACTGAGCGGGCCACTCCTTGTTGGTAATTAGCGCCATCCATCTGCAGCAAGATCTGGAAGGAGCGGAAGCCCTTTAAAGCAATTTGCTCTTTTAATATCACCCCTGTGATCTCATTTAATTTTCTCAACCAAACTTTGTTCACAGAGGATGCCAAAGGCTCCTGTACTGTACCGGCCTGGACTGAATCCTCACCCTTTCCAAACAGTGGGTCTGACTCCCAAGGCTCTGCTGAGATTTGTTTTGCCCATGGCGATCCCAACCAAAAGAGCTGTGTCTGTCCAGCTACAAGGGAAGAGTAGGGTGTAAAAGGTGTGGCTTTAAACCTAGGCAAACAGGCCAGCACTCCCATTTCTGGGCCCCCACAGAAGGGAAGCGAGTGATTATTTATTGATTGACTCATTCTCTGTGGCATTTTGTGCTTGGAGATTGCGGTGAGTGGGATGTCTCAGGTGATCCTCCTATGAACTCTGTGGGGTTGCTGTGTGATCACCCCATTTTACAGACCAGGAAACAGGCTCGGTGACTTGCCAAAGTCCTTTCCATGTCCTCTTCCTTGGGTGATCGTCAGGTGACAATCTAGGGGACTGCGGTGCCGCCGACACAGTGGCATAGCCCAGAGGTGACGACGGGTGGCTGTGTGCCTGCCACACCCTATGCCACTCCCCTCCTCCCTTCCAACCACTCTGGCCCTTGTCTCCGTTCCTCCAGGATGGGAGACTCAGCTGAGCCAGCAGAGCTCCAGGCTGTCCGTGGCTGGGTGGGGAGAGAGAGTCACTATGATTTATGACTCCCCTCGCCCCCAGTGTGCCCCCCCCACCAGGCCCGGTATACTTACTGCCTAATGGAAGCCCAGCATAGGGGGAAATAATTCTGCCAGGAGCTAGCTCCAGTGACAGGAGCAGCTCTCATTGCCTGGCGGCGAGGACGAGAGAGGGAACAGAGGGAACTCAGGCAGAGGCCAGAGGCAGGCACATCGAAGGCTCTGAGAGGACAGGTAGGGCAGAGGTGCAAGAGAGGGTGGCACCACCTAGCAACCTAGCCCCAGTCCAACCTCTCTAGGGGAAACCCCAGAGGTGAGGCAAGAGCCCAAGGGCCCAGTTGCCCACCAACCTGTATATTGGGTGTGGGAGAATTGGGACAGAGGGAAAGGGGCCCAGCAGCTAGTGTGGACCATCCTGTCAGGGGTAGGTTGAATGGGATCCCTGGAAAGTCACTCCCCAGGGGATTCCCTCTCTTAAGCTGCAGGTGCTCCTTGAGGTCCTTGGCCAAGCACTGAGGGGCAAGTGGGAGGAGAGTCAACGGCACCCCAAGACCTTGCCGTGCTCCTCTCCACTGGTGTCTGCCAATCAGTGTGCCTGACCTCATGGTGGTGGGAAGGGAACAACTTGGGGTTAAACCCCAGCTTCACCCCCAACTATGAGCCAGACCCAACTCTCCTGCCCCTCCTGTTCCTCATCTGTTACAGGGGACCATTCTTCCCACCCACCAAAAAGATAGGGAATCAGAAAATTTGGGTTGAGTGAAATCCTAAGTGAAGAGGAGGCACTGGCTTCAGGTCAGGGGTCTAAGGCCCCTGGTGTCTCTTTTGGCTCCTGGCACCCACCAGGCTTCTAGGCAAGTATATAGATGGCTAGTTCTTCTGTGAAATGGGCAGAACCAAGGCTACCTCCTGGGCTCCCGGCCCCCCTCCCCAGCCCCTGGCAAGCAGGTATCCCTGACTAGCCCATGAGCTGCCGCCTCCTCACACCAGGTGCTGCACGGAGGTGCGTGTGGGTTTGGAAGGTGTTGCCCCTGGCTGGGGGCCCAGCAGCCATCTGGGACCTGACAAGCAGGAGGAAGAAAACAACCTGTGCCTCTTGCAGGACGGAGGTGAGGCTCTGTCCCTTCCCTGGAACTGGAGTGGGCTGTGGCCAGGTGTGTAAGGAACTCTGCCAGGTCACCTGGCATCTGGCTTCCACAGACACCCATGAGTGCCTGCTGTGCACCAGGCCTTTCATGCCTGTGATGGAGGTAGGCTGGGCCGATACCCACTTTACAGACAAGAAAACAGAGGCCCAGAGTCTTGATGCAGCATGCTCGAGGACAGCACGGCTTTTACCAGGAACCGCTTTTGAGAGTGTGCCTCAAGCCAGGCCCTGGGCTGGGATCACAGTCGTTCCTCGCAGTTACCTTCAGGGGAGGGACTGCTTGCCCCATTTTATTGGTAAAGAAACCAAGATCCAGAGAGGTAATGTCCCTTGCCAATTGATGTTGATGCTGAATTATGTCCTGGTTGTGCCTGGCTCTTTCCACTAAATGCAAGGGCCTTGCCCTCCTGGTGAGACATGGGGTGCACTCAGCTCAGGCAGGGCTCCCACCTCTTGGTCTAGACTGGAAACATCTGTCCACTGTCCGAGTTCTGCCGCGGGAGGGGGTACCGCACTTGCCTGCCTGCTAGCCAAAGCCAGAATAGGAGGACAGGGATACAGATCAGGGAGAAACCCTGCTCGCCTCTACCACTTTCACTTCTTGAGTATCCAGAGGCCACCTCTGCTTCCTTCCAAACCCAGCCTTGTGGCCCCTCCAAGGAAGCCCAGCTTCTCACTGAGCTTTGTGGAGGGGTTAGCTTCCCTGTGCCTTTCCTGAACACTCCATTCCCAAGCATCCAAGAGCAGCAGGACAAGTTATGTACTTGTAGAACATCCTTTTAGAGGAAGAAGTCTCAGAGAAAGGAAGTGACTTGTCCAAGGTCACCAGATTTGGGGCATCCCAAGGAACCTTTCTGGAGTTGCTGCAGAGAAAGGACAGGAGGAATCCAGGATGGGCTTTGCCTAACTGACTCTAGCCCACTAGAGTGAGGGTCATCCAGTCCCCCACCTCACCCCAACATTGCTTTTTTCTTTTGAGGTTGATGCCCAACTGGGCAGAGGATCTACCTAATGGGTCAGGATGTCTCCCCAGAGAACTCAGCATCCAAAACCCCTCCTCCAGCCTGCTCTAGGACCCTCCTGTCACCTCCCTGTATAGAAGACAACTGGCAGAAGTCGAGACAGACTGAGTCTCAGGGTGGGCAGCTGTGTAGGACCACGTGAGCCAGAAGTCCCCAGAGTCGCACAAATGAGCTGGGGTAGAAGAGGCCTAGCCTCACCTCATGGGCAGGGTGGAGGCAAGGTAAGTGTAGCCATTCATTAGAAAAATAATGAATAATTTTAGACTTGTTCAGCCCTCTACAGTTAATAAAACCCTTTTGTATCTAAAGAAGAGTGCACTGTTCACCCCAACTGAAGATTAAGAAACTGAGACTCAGAGAGATGAAGTGGTTTGTCCAGGGTCACGCAGCCAGTTCATGCATGGGCAGGACTTAAACTTCAGCAAGATCAGTATGAGTTGACTGAGTGCCCAGGCAGACCCTGTTCTGATTACTTTCACATATGTGACTCTCTTTATCTGAAAAACAGGCCTGGTAGATTTGTGTAGATCTTTGCTTTATAGAGGAGAAAATTAGGGTACAGAAATACCCTGTGGGGCACAGTCCCTCAGCCAGGCCTGACATAGAAGAGCAGACAGCTCAAGCAACTCTGTCTTAGATAGGGGAGATACTGTCTGCTGGGGAGGCCCCTGGAACAGCACTATCTGGCGTGAGTCAGAGCTTCTAAGAGACAGACAAATCTTTGTCATCGTCCCTTGTGTTGGGGAGAGTAGGGGTCATGCACAGTCAGGGGTGGAGGCTCTTGTGCCCATTCCCTTCCATGAAGCAGTATATGGGTGGCCCCTGCCTCCTGCTCAGAGGTCGACTAATCCACTTCTGCCAAATGTCTCCCACACCCATTTCCATGTCTGAGATCCCAGACTCCATGGAAGCACACCTGAGACCTGCAGCGTTCCTTTTCAGGGGCCCCACTGTTGGGGAGCAAGTAGGGGTGCTCAGGTGCCTCCCTTCCCACCACCCCAGGGAGAAGGAAGCTGTTGGTGGAAGTGAGAGGGGCAGGCTGGGCCTGGGAGTTTAGAGGCCTATGATGGCACTGGGTGTGGCCTATAATCCCCCTGGCTGGCTGCCCTGTTCCCTAATTAAAGTGTCCTTTTGAAAATGCCCTCCAGTCCAGGCCTGGCACTGCCGGGTGAGGCAGGCACCTCCCAGAAATCTCAGTGGCTTTCACACCTTTTCTGGAGGGCCTCTAGTCTCGGGACCTTTGGTCCTCTAGGTGAGGTGGGAGAGGGTCACATGAAAGTGAGGAAGGAGCTCAGGGTGGTGCCCGTTCCATCATGGACAGTCTTCCCAGACCCACCTCTCCCACACCCCTGTGCTGAAGGCAGAAGTCCCTCCTTGTTCAAGAGCCTGGAGAGCCGGGATCAAAGGCACTATTGAAGAGGCTTGTCAGAGCGGGGGACGCCAGGGGCAGAAGTGGGGGTTGGGGGAGGAGAAGGAGGTAACAAGAAGACTGAGTCACCACGGGCCAATTGTGGTGAGTGGGCAGCGGGTGGCTGGAGCCAGCTTTTCGGGCTGGGAGGAGAGCCTGGCCAAGAGGCCCAGGAAGGGGTGGGCCACGAGGGCAAGGCAGAGGCTGCCTCTGCCGCCCCAGGACACCTCTGCTGTGAGCAAGCCGGTTGCCCCGCAGTCCCTTCCGAAAGCGTCCTTCTGGTCAGGGTGGCAGAGCAGCCAGCTAGGCCAGTGCTGCGGGACCCTGGGGGCTAGAGTCTCTGAGTCTTTCCCACACAGCAAGTCCCAAGTTGACAGGGCTGGGCGGAGGATACAGTGGGAGTGGCCAGCGGGCAGTTCAGGGAAGCTGGCCATCAGGGAGTTTGAGGTGCTCTGTTACTGAGGCAAGTGACCCCCAACCCTGGACACTGTTTCCCCAGTTAAGTGAGGATGAACAAGGACTAGTCACATCTGGGACAGCAGAATCTTTTCTTCATTGTTGGATGGGTAGACTGAGTGCAGGCCGGTGCTGAGGAGGAGTCTGAGGCTGTGTCCAGGCCTACCACAAACAGTGGTCGATCGACAATGTCTGCCAGGCTCAGGCTGGACCAGGCTGCTGTGTATTTGCCCCTGGACTAGACTCTCTGTAGCTCTTCCACACTAACATCCTGCGATTCTGAGGCCTATGAGGCCCCCCACATCCTGGCTCTGATTCTGGATCCTGAAATGCCAGTGGAAATGAGAGTCTCCGTTTCTTCATCTCTAGAGGGAGAGGATTCAAACACATGACTTTCAGGATTCACTAAGCCTGTCTTGGTGGCCCATGCTGTGCCCAGTGCAATAAGGAGCACAAGAGAAGTGTACTCTGTTCTAGAACCTCCTCCCTGTCTGGGCCTGGCTTGAGCCCTTGATCTGCCCCTTCTGGCCTCATGATTTAGGGCAAGGTGGTTAAGGCTAAAGTTCAGTTAGTAAAGTAGGGACAATGGAGCTTGTGCCCATTGTGGGTACCCAATATGGGGGCGCTGAATAAAAGGGTGGTAAGAGCAGCCCATTCCTGCCTGACCTGGGAATTTGAACAAGAGTGGGATGGGGGGAGGTGCGAGGACAGTTTCAAAGCAACACAAGCACAGACTGTCAGCTCTCCACTCTCCCTAGACCGCAACCCCAGCCTGAGCTGGCTTCTCCATAAACTCGCCAGGCCCTCCCTCTAACCAGCCCCATAAAAAGGGAGCGGGGCAGGAGGGAGTCCGGCAGCAGACTTTGTAATTTGGCTTGGAGGCGGTTCCTGTTCGTTTTAACCAAGCTGTAATTACGCCTGGCACCCGACACCCCCTCATTACCGGAGCCTGGAAGGAGGACTCTAATTATAGCGTGCTGGGTCCCGGCTGGAGTGGTGGGGGGCCGGGCAGAGCTGGGGGCTTCAAGGCCAGCACACAGCCCTCTAGGGTGGGGCCACCCTGAGCCATGGGTGCCCTTTCCCAAGGCTCCTCATTTCTTTTGCTTCCAGAGCCATCTATGGGAAGGGTGGGACATAGATCCAATCGAGGCCTGTTCCTCACAGAGCAGAGGATCCAGAAGGAGCCCAAGAGGTTCTTCCATTCATGCAAGAAGCATTTATTAAACATATACTGTGTGCTAGGCTGGGGCCAGTCGTGGGCACACAGTCCCTCCAGCTAGGATAGTGTTCAGGCAGAAAGCACCAATGAGGCCATCCTACTGCTGGGAATATCTGAATGTGTCCACACTAGAGGACAAATAGCCACTGTACTGAACCTTAAGTTTAGAGGTTGGGCATGGCATTTAGAGGCTCCAGTCACTGCTCCAGGACACCCCCACCCAGCGCATTTGGCACAGCATGAGCTCCAGGACCCAGCCCCAGAGTCCACATAGCGGGTTCAATTTAGTTGTGACTAACTCCATGCATCTACTCCCAGCACCCAAAGGTCTGGTGAGGACCCAGACATTAACAAGGAAATACACAAATGAGTACATAACTTTAAAAGGTGATGCAGACCTTAAGAAAAGAAATACCAGAGGAAGAGCCAGGGCCCTGGTGATGTTGGGATGGGCACAGTTAGGGCTGGGCTCTCTGAGGAGGTGACCTTTAAGATGAGACCTGAAGACCTGAACACAGATTGGGATTCAGCCAGATGAGGGATTCAGCCAGGTGAGGGGAGGCAGGGCAGCATTCCAGGTGTCTCCACCGAAGGCCAAGAAAATGGCAGACTTGCAGTCTGGGCATCTTACACCTTGAGGTATCCCCACACTGCGTGAAGCATAGACGGCAGCAGGATGTCTCCTCCATGTGTACAGAGAGCTTTAGGACCCTAGTGGTGGGAACTTTAGGACCCTAGTGGTGGGTGTTGTTGAGTCTGTAGACTTGTTCTCCAGGCCCAGCTCTAACAGAGTGCTGTGTGACCTTAGGCCAGTCACATCCTTTTTGGGCCTGGGCCTCCCCATCTGTCCATAGGAGGCCCCTTCAGGCCACAAGCCCTCAGTTCTGTCCCTACCCCTGAGGATTTGAGACTGTGACCACCAAATCCTATTTAAATGCTACTTTTGGAGACACCCCACCCTGTGAAGCACCTGGGCCAAAGCCCAGGTGGGGGTGGGAGCCCGGCACTCCGGCTGAGAACTCCAGGCTGTCCCATCGCCTTCCCTGAGTTATTAAGAGTTGCCCGGAAGCAGACACAAAGGGAATTGTCCTGAGCTAGAGTCAGCCCCCAGCCCCCCAGCTGAGAACAATCAGAGAGGAAAACCAAGGCCATTTGTCCAGCGCACAGTGCGGCAGTGACGGCGGCTGGGAAGATGCCGAGTATTTGTCAGCTAAAATTAGCCACCTACTAAACCTTTACATCAAGGGCAATCAGAAGCCCTTATTGTTTTGAATTGGAATCCCAGGGGACTTGGGAGCAGGGGGTCTCAGGGAAAGAAGCATGTGACCTGGACCTGGACCAGTCAACACCAAGCCACCCCTGGAGGGTTCCTCAGAAGAGGAGCAAGCCAGAGGACAGAGGACAGACAGACAGGGAGGGAGGGGCTTCTGGCTGCCTGAGGGCATCAGCGTGGGTAGCTGACGCAGCCTCTGGCTCCCTTCTGGGACGTTCTCCTTTCACCAGTGACACTGATTGTCTCCTGGGCCAAACTTGGGGGTCTAAAGTGGAGCCCAGGAAGCATAAGAAAATAACCCTCCATCCTCTCTGGAGGAAGTGGCCAGAGTGGGCATCTGTACTCATGGTGGGCCCCTGAGTTCCCACCACTAGGGTCCGAAAGCTGACTAAGGCTCTTTACTCTGCCACCGAGTGACTGTGTGACTTGGACACATACTTATCCCCCCAGGTGCCTTCCGGTAAAGCATGGAGGTGGGTCTTAATACCAGCCTCACAGCAATGTTGGAAAGATAATATAGATGCTGTAGATAGTTAGAATGGTAATAATACAGACAATGCAGCTTACACTCACTAAGTTCTTTTGATGTGCCGGGACTGTTCTAAGCAATTTCTGTGTATGATGTGTTTAATCCTTCCTAGAAATCCTATTTACCCCCATTTTGCAGATAAAGAAACTGAGGCTGAGAGGCTAATTTGCAAGAGCACAGGTGATGGCTATCATTATGGTTATTACCACACACCTGAGTCTGATTCAAGTGAAGGTAGCCAGCACCATGCTGCCCTGTAATTCCTTTAGTTCCTTTTGAAAGGTCTCCAGCTGAATCATAGAAGCACTCGGGGGAAAGGAACTGACCTGCGTGAAGCACCATTATGTGCACTAAGTGTTTCAGATTTCTGTTGGGAGGCAAACTGGTGTGGATAGCAGCCGTACCTGGCAACTTGTTGGAAATGCCTGTTCTTGTCAAGCCTGGTCCCTGCCCTGGTGAATGGATCCTGCACAGGGTGGGGGAGGGTGGCCTCGGCACTCTGGGTTTTACCTCCAGGTGACCCTGGTACCCGCCGCAGTTTGAGTCACTGGTACAGAGGTTAACAAGTATGGGCTTAGAGCAGGGAGCCCCAGATTACAGTGCTGCAATCTTATTTATTCTGTGGCTGTGGACAAGTTCCTTAACCTCTCAGTGCCTCAGCTTCCTCACCTGCTGTCATAATTAGAGTCCCTGCCTCGAAGGTTCTTGTGGGGATTCAGTGATGATGTACACCCAGTGCCCCACATGGTTCGATCAACCTGTACACCCAAGCTGGTGCTGGTTACCCATATGTCCTGTCTAAGGGGAAAGGTGGGTGTTCGTGGTGGGAAGCCCATGCATTACGCTGGAGTGCTGTTACCCTTCCAGAGCAGCCTGGCAGAACTGAGTTAGGAAAGGTACCCATACTCCCCCTGGGCTAAGAGATTGGGGACTGACAATTGAGATGACTGACTCCTCCCCACTGATTCCATCTTCTGGGAGCCATAGATGCCAACCAAAGAGACAGGTGAATTCCGTGAGGCTCTTTCCTCCTCCCCTTTCTCAGGGAAAGAGCAAAGGCGTCTCCAGGGAAACCAGCTCTGAGACTTACAGTCTGAAGACAGAGTGATCCCCAAACCCTAAGCTCGTGGTGTCCGGGGCCCTCGGCAGATGGCCTTGCCGTTTCTCGGAGCTTGTCTTTGTTGTCTTCCTTGCCACTTACGTGTTTTTGATGGCTCCTTGAAGGCCTCTTGGGAAACATGCACTCCTCTTCCATGCCTTCCTCCCCAAGGGGAGACTCTTGGGACTAGGCAGCTAGTACAGCTGACAGGCCTTACCTCCCTGCCCAGTCTCTGAGAACCCCAGCTTCCTGGTGAGAACCCCTCCCAACTGTCCTAGGTCCCCCAAGCCACCCACTTGTTTTAGTGTCCTGCTGCACTTTCACTCCTCTGGCCCTGATTGTCTCTGTGAGGAGGGCATAGTAATGCTATGCCCATTTTACAGATAAACAAACTGAGGTCCTAAGAGGCAAGGCAGCTAGCCAAGAGTCACCCAGTGAGTTGGTGTTGCCCTGGGACTGTTCTAGTGTCTTCCTGGTGTACTAGGATCATTTTGCAAAATCTTTGCTCTGTGAAGGGAGTCAGGCTCAGAGCTGTGGTACCACTCCCCTAAAGTGGCACGGTGATAAGCTGGGGTTAAGTCAGATCCAGATGACTCCAGAACACATGCTCTTCATATAACTTCATGCAGTGTTTCAGGCTCTTTCCTCCCCTCTGCCCTCTTGGGGCCCAGCCACTCCTCCCTGGGGGAGAATCCTGTTGTGGTGTATGTGGCTGTGCACCCCCTCTCCTGACCTCGCACCCTTCCTCTGGCTCTAGCTTGGGTCCCGAGGTGAGCAGACGGAACCCTGAGCCCAGGAGGCCCAGCGATTACATCAGCAGGTGCAAACAAGCAGGCAGGAGCAGGGCCCCGTGTCCCACAGGGCTAGGGTGGAGCTCCATCCGCCCCACTTGATTCTGTTTCATTCCCTCCTTCCAGCTTGCATCAGCCTTTTGCAGCTCCGTGTCATCACGGAATGAGCTGGGACAGGGCAGGGGATGGGAAGTAGGGTGGTTGGCCAGCACCTCAAATGCAGAGGAAAACCCTGGAGCATTTAGTCAAGATGTCAGCTCCAGGATGGCGCCGTTTCTTACTGCAAAAAGCAATAAAAATCAGCAAGTGCACAAGGCTGCTTAGCTGGCAGAATAGTATCACATTTCTGACCTTGATATTTTCAGCAATCCTAGGGGTGAAACAAAAGTGGTCCCATTTCCCAGAAGGGAAAATTGAGGTCCAGAGGGAAGTGGCTTACCCAAGGTCACCTCATGAGCCACTGAGAGCACCAGTGCATTTCAGCCAAGAATATGAAGAATTACAAAGTCTGGAGAATGAGAAATCCCTAAAGCAGTGAAGGTGGAAGTGGTCAAAGTCTGCCTCTGGGAGAAGCTGGGCTGGCTCTTAACTGTGAAGGAGAGAGCAGGAGACAAAGCTGTGGGTTCGTTTCTGAACTGTTACTGGGTCAGCAGGCAGAGGGACCATGACTGTGGGCCAGACTGGACGCAAACTGAGCTTGAGCCTAAGAGTCAAGATATCTGGGTCCTTAACCTTGAACCTTAGCTGGGAGCTTTCTGTTGGTGGGACTGAAGTGTGGTCATTGCTCCCAGGCCCCATCCATAGGGGTGTCAAGGGGAAGCACTCGGGAAAAGTTCAATGAATGAACCGGAGTGAGTCCCTGCCTGCCACCTGTTTCCCTTGTAGTGCACCTGAGCAGCCATCTAGACCTTCCCCTTGACAGTGCTACATCTCTACCACCGACAGCTCAGCCGGTCACCCAAGCCCAGGGCCAGGATCTTCCCCACTGGAACCAGAGAGAAGTAAATGCAAGAGTCAGGATGCTCACATTCCACTCCTACTTTTGCTTCCAACCTGCTGTGTGACCTGAGACTGGTTACTCTCCACCTCTGCTCCCCAGGGTATTCCTGGGAGCCAGAATCTACATTCCCTGGGGCCCATGGAACCTTAACCCCAGTCCTGGCCTTGTGGAAGAGGCAGAGCTGGAGTGTCCCTGAGACCAGAAATGAATGACCACCTTCTTCCCATATCCCCAGGGCCCAAGCAGGAACCCAAACGGCTTCCTGGTTCAGAAAGGTCCAAGGAGAGGACCCACACAGCTCTGCCCACCCACGCCCGCAACCCCACTCCCCACTGCAGGGAGCTCTCAGGCTTCTCTTTCTGCCCCTCTCCCCACCACTCTGTCTGCACCTCCCTGTTCATCTCACCCCACTGGTTCCTGAAAGGTACCGCGCCGTACCTTTCAGTTCCATGTCCCATTTCACAGATTGTTAAGGCCCAGCATTCAGAGCCTCCTTTTCCTTTTTCCCTTGCTGTGATTCTTTTTATGCCAATGTGATGCCAAGATACCAGGGGTGCTGTAGTCACTACCTGGCCATTGACCTTTGTACAAGTCTTTGCTCCTCACTGGCCTCAAGGACCACCTGGAAGTACAGGACCAGCCTGCCAATCTGTGGCCCAGGTAGAGCTGCCTCCCGGGCCCTGCCAGGAGCCCACTCTGGCACTCCCGCAGGGTCCAGCCTGACGTGGTGATAGGGATGACGGCAGTGCACAGAGATCACTGTCATTTTTCTACATTGCAGTGTTTGGCAACTGTCTCCCCTGGAGCACCATGATGTTGAGGAAGAGAGAGAAGTTGGTGCCTTGGGCGCTCAAACAATAGGCCTGACCCCAGACTTTCCAAGTCAGCAGGAGGATAACTGGCCTGGAAGAGCAGCAGAGACGTAACCACTGCCCCATTAGGCAGCCCCATGGTCACGTGCCATACCCATGGGCGTTCTGACATGTCCGGGAGTCAGGGACAGAACACTGGATGTCTTCCTGCCCAGCATCCAAATGGGCAAAGCCAACCTGAGTCACTGCCCAGTGGCTTCCCGCGCCAGCTCTGCACCCTGTGGCTTCTCCAATGACCCGAATATAGTGTAGGGACAGTCAGCCCAGCTGGCCTGCGCCCGTCTGACATATGTGACTGCTGGGAGAGGCGCCTGGTGCATGCTGCTTGTGGTTTACAAGTCCTCAGTCAACAGCCTTGAAAGGAAAACATAGGCTATGCAGCTGCATGGGGGGGAGACCCCATTAAGTAACGAAGTATGTGTACCTTGAAAAAAGCCTGAGGGGACCAATGTCCAGTGTTAATTCTGGTAAACTAGGAGTGGGAAAGGGAGTTTTTATTTTTCCTAAATTGTAATCAGGAAAGGCCATGGGGAAAAAAGTGTTTTCATTAGAAGTTTAAAGGAGGATTTTTAAAATGAAGTCCCCCATCTCCTTGAAATCCAGTGCCAAGTTTTCTCTTACTGGCTCTGCTGCAGATGCTGTGTGATCTGAGGCCAGGCCACAGCCTCTCTGATCTCCAGCCTAAAGGACAGTGATTAAATAGTCTCAAAAGTTCTATCAGTTAGCAGCAGCCTATAAGCTAGGGTTTTCAAAGGGACTAGCTTCCAGGGCCTAGATCCACCCAACCTGTGCCCATCTCCTCTGGCTATTCCTTTCTACCACCACCTGCTACCCAGCTGTTCACAGAGAGGCTGGGTGGCATAGCTGGAGAGAGACCTGTTCCTAGTAAGCCCAGATAAATAAGCAAACAAGATTTCTAGGCCCACAAGGAGTTTGCCTTCCAGAGAGACAGATATCAATCAAGCACACAAATATACAAAGAAGTTAATTCCAAAGAGATGAGCATTGTCAGGATAAAGAAAAGGCAAACAAGATAATGTAGAGATAGCATCAGGAGAGTAGGGGTGACCACACTGAGTGGCCAGGGAAGGTGCTTGCTGGGGAGGTGGTAAGTGGTATTTCAGGTTAAGTCTCCTGACTGAGTCAGCCTCAGGAACCGAGAGAGACAGGGTTGGGGGAGGGGTACATTCCAAAAGGAGAGAGAAGCAAAGGTCCTTAGGTGGGAGTAAAAAGGCAGATTAAAGGGCAGGAAACGTGCCAGGGTGGGTGGGCAGCTGGGAGCAGTGATGAGGGTGAGCACCTGAAATTTGAGGGTTCAGTTGGGACCTTACTACAAGTGCAAAGTGAAGCCATTAGAGGTTGTCAGAGGGGAGTATTTGTTTATATTTTGCAAGATCACTCCAGCTGCTGAGAGTGGATTTGAGGAAGTGAGAGGGAATATAGGGAGATGGTGCGGAGGGGTCCAGGCATGAGGACATGGACTTGGACACTGTGGGGAGGTGGTATGGGCTGTCACCCAGCTCTGGCACCAGGCAGCCTTCAGGTCCATCAGCGCCAAGGGCTAGATGCAGGGGAAGGGGTTGCCCTGAGCCACTGAGTGTTTGTTGGAATCTGAAATTGCAATGCAAACTCACTCCATCCCAATCCTGGAGGGGGAGATGGCCACATGTAATAACAGGTTCCTCGCAGGTATGCCACTACCACTGCCTTTGAGCAGGGACATAGGGGCCACTGCCCCAGGCTGGTTGTGGGTATCTGGAGAGCATGTAGCAGTGGATTGTGACACTGGTTGGAATGGCTGGGTCTGTTGATGCCAGTTTGTGTTTCTACGTGTGGTGTCTTGGGGGGCTCTGCCCCAGGCTAACAGTGGGCCCTTCCCGGCCACAATCTGTTTGGCTGGGGCATCCTGAGTGAGGCCCGGGCTTGGGACTTGTCAGGCCCACAGAGAAGGGAGGCCAAGTGTTGGGACAGAAGCTGAGATTCTCTTCTCCTCCAGCAGGCTAGTGACTTCTGGGGAGACTCATTTGCAAAATGGGCTGAAAAAATAGCTACTCCTAATTTTCTGTCAGGGGCACTATGGGCAAGGAGGCCTGTGCATTCACAGACAGAACTTTAGGCTTCTGTGAGTCTGAGCATGTCTTCTTTGAGCCTCAGTTTCCTTATCTGTGAAATGGAACACCTGCTTCTCACAGGGTTATTGGTTATTGTCTGGAGTATGATGGGTGAGAGCATTTTGCTCCTTGTCTGGGAGAGAAAGGGGAAGCAGAATCTTCCCTCCTCAGGGCCTGACCTCCAGGCATGGTGACACCCCTGGACCTGGGACTCAAAAAGAGATTTAAAAATAAGCCCTAGAAGAACCCAGATCCAGGCCCAAATCAAAGGAACCCAGAGTCCAGAGGAAGGGAAGGGTCTCGAGGGAGGGTGGGGCCCGCGAGAGTGGAATACTGTCTCCCCAGGTACCACTGAGAGTCAGGATAGACCCCTAACCTGGTAGCCATAGTGTCCTTGGGCTCCATTTCTGGACCCTGTGCCAACCCTGGGGCCTTGCCCCCAGCCTCCTATTAGCTCCATCACTTGCCCCTGAGTTCTTTCAGGTGAAAAATTTCTTAGGATTAACCAGACACCCTCTTCAATGCAGGCTCCTGCACCAGCTGGCCATTTTGGTGAGACCACTTCCTGTGGCCGGCACAGGAAGTGATGTCACGAGCACTGGCAGGTCTGCAGAGGGTATGGGAAAAGGGCTGTGCGAGAGGTCTCCTTTGTTAGGAATAACTCAGCATCCCCCAAGCCCGCCAGTCCTCATTTGTCATCAGTAACGGCCATTGTAACCGCCTCTGAGGGGGGCCCTGCCTGAACCCCACAGCAGACAGGAGCCAGGGCCAGATGGAAGAAGGGCTTTGTGTCCAGGGAGGGGTCCTTCCATGTGGATTTGTGTGTTTTTAAAACATAATAATAAATGGGCTCCTCGCTCCCCGCTCCCCACTGAGCACATCAGCAGCGCAGTGAATGGCAGAGATTTTCCATGCAGTGGGAGGTCAAGTCTGGCGAGAATTAGCCAGTGTTGAGGGGCTCGAGAAAGACTGTGATTGCTGATGATAAATGTGCCCAGCGTGGGGTGTTTCTCTCTCCCTCCCCTCCTGCCTGGCCCCTTCTCCCCCCAGCTCTGCCCCTCACGCCAACCAGCTCTGGAGACCAAACCCTGCTCAAGTACAGCTGCATGCCCCTGGTGCTGAGCCTGCGGCCCAGGCCTGGCCTTGTCACCCACCGGAGACAAAAGGCATGGTGGCCTCCATATAAACCACTGGGTCTCAAGCTGAAGCCTCCACCCTGGGCAACAGCCCTGACCAGATGTGGACCCAGCTGAGGCACATGGTAGTGAGCTTCGTCCCAGGCATAGGAAATGCAGAGTCCAAGCCTTTACCAACAGCCCTACTATTACTATGTCATCCCCCATTCTTAGCCCCAGTCAGAAATTAATGCCTGACCCAGCCTGGCTATTAATTTGCTGTGTGATGTTGCTTTAGTCCCTTCCCTTCTCTGAGCTGGTGGAATGCAGGGTTCCGGGTCCCTCTGAAGCTTCACTTTCTATGCTTCTGGCCTACTGAGGTTCAGGTGTTGCTAGGCCAAGGAATCTGCCAATGTGGGGTTCCAGTGCCCCCCCACACACACAGCTCGGCCAGATTGGGCAGCTCTCCCTGGTGCATGGCATTGCCCAGTTACTAGAGCACTTACTTCCCCAGTTGACCTTTGCACAACACCTCAAAATTGACAGCAAAGCAACTGTTTTTCCTTTTTATGGAGAGGGAAATGGAGACCCCAAGAGATAAAATGACCTTCCCAAGTATGCATGGCAGCAGAGTGAGGATTATTTTAAGCAGGCCTGCTTGCTCTCAGGCCAGCCCACCCCTGTCCTATCTGAGTCCCAGGCTCAGGGTCATGGTGAGGGAAGTGGGACCCTCTGGCTCTCTCAGCAATTGGTGAGTCTTCCCTGCAGGAATGTCTGCATGCTGTAGTATTAGCCCCTCTCATCTCTCGGGCTTAGCCCTGGAAAATTGAGTATCTTTGCCTTTGTCCTGAAGCCACTTCCTTCTCCCCCAAGGCCACTGGCTCCTGCTTATTCCAGTGGCTTAGATTCTGACACATCTTAAGTCTATGGTCTCCACCTCCTCCCCATTGGGACCTCCCACCTGTCTCCACATCGGGCATTGCCCACAGAGGAGCACTTAGCCTGGCACAGGGTCTGCTGTCAGGTCGAGACTGGCCTTGGGTCCTACAATCTCCACACCCCTCCCTGAGTCCCTGACACCATGGAACCCCCAAACTAGATATGCTGTGCTTCCTGCCTGCAGGAGCAGCTGTCAAAATTGCTAAGGGGCTTTCAAGCTGCCTAAAGCCTGGAAGTGTCCTCCAGATGCAGCCCTGGCCACCTCTTCTCATGTCTCACATGGGTTTTAAGCAAAAGGAACTTGTCAATGAGGAGAACAGATTGCTGGTGAGGGGATGCAAAACTGTCTCGTGACTATTCAAAAGACGAGACAGCTGAGCACTCCAGAGGCTGGAAAACTGTCACAGAGCAGAAGCACAGTGTTGTGTAACCTCAGAAGTTAAGGTTAGAGCAATGGCTGGATCCTCAGATAGCAAATTTCAGCTGAAAGTAAGGAAGGCTTTTCTGATAGGTCTGTGGAAAGGAGAGCCTGGTTGAGAAAGGCGGTAGTGAGTTTCCTGATCCTGGAGGTATGTAAGTCAGGGTTAGATGAGGCACTGAAGGGAGATGTTGGATGAGAAGTCCCTTGAATCTGTATGTAATTGAGACTAGCAAACAAGAGACTCATACAGGGGAGAAACATCCATTAGAAGTGATCTGAATTCGGGGTCTGAATGGCCCCACAAGAGCCCCCCGCCAGTGGGCACTGGGGGTCCTTTTAGAGCTGAAACCTGTGTTAGGTGGGCTGGGAGAGCCCAGCAGCAAATGGTCCTGCCTTCTTCCTCCCTGGGTTCCCCCTATATTGTGCCCTAGAACCCCTGTATGTGCAGGGAATCATATATACCAATGACAAGAAAGGTGACCTCACTTTAGACAAATCTGCTTGGTGAAGAAAAATGTACTCAATGAGACACTGTCATACATTAACAGATCCCCATAAGGCATCTTCAGATCTCCAAGTTTTATAACCAGAGTAGGGCTTGAGAGGCTGACTGGGCCACCTCACTGAATTTTACAGTTGGGGGCACTGACCCCAGGAGAGGAAGGCCCCAGAGCAGTGCCAGCCCAGCAGGGGCACAAACTCCCAGCTCTGGACTTTGGTGTCTCTTTCCTACATTTTGACTCTGCTTACATTTATGCAGGGAGCCATTCTCTCGCCTACCTCCACCCTAGGCGTGCCAGGCCTTTCTCGTATGCAGCTTTAAAAGCCTTCCAGAGACTGGGAAGTAAATGAGCTGGGCTGTTAGAAAAAAACTACTTTATGTGGGACATTTTCCCACCAGCGGGACTTCTGGATCTGGCTGGGCAGTGGCAAGGTCTCCTGCTGCTTAGGTGTTTTATTCTCTCTGGTAAAGATGAACAGCTGGAGGGAAGCCAGGGAGATAAGTGACAGAGAGGTGTGGCTCCAAGCCCAGCATCCTCCCACTGACTGGGTGTGAGGTGACCCCACAGCAGTCCCTAATGCCCTCTCCCCATGTCTTCATCTGTAAAATGGGAAGATAACTCCTACTGTGTGGGTTGTGAGGACTAAGTCAGGTGAAATGTTTGAAACATCTGGCACATAGGCCACAGATGCCAAGTTCCAGAAGTCAGATTCAGATATCCGGCCTCCTGGGTTTGCTCCCCAGCTCCGCTGCTCCCTGGCTTGATAGCCCTGTGCCAGGTCCTTAAATTCTCTTGGTCTCAGTTTCCTCGTATATAGTGTGGGGGTGACACATAGAGCTGGGTTCCCAAACTGTATGCAGAAGCACCCCTAGGTGGTGCAGAAAATTCACAGGGGGTGCTGTGGGATATTTTAATCTTCAAGGAAACACAGCAAGGCTGGACCATTGCCAGACACTGCTACAACTGCTAGCTTACACTTTCAACATTACATCACACTTCTTTCCTTTAGATGGCATCATAACTTTGCAAAGCTGGGATTTTGGCATTTGGGATTTTGGCATTTGGGACTTGGCATTTTGGCATTTGGGAGTACCCTGAAATACACGGGGTGGGGAGGGGCAGTGCCCATTCTCATTCCAAGGTTTGAGATGTTGTAAGTGCCCAACAGGTACTCACGTCCCCATTAGTAAGTCACATGGCTATTTTTAAGAATGGAATATAAATATTCCTTTCAATTTATATGTATAATTTTTTTAAATGGTACTGAGTTTCTAGGATATAAATACACACATGCATGTATACACACACAAGCTGTTGAGGTCTAACTATTTAATAAACAGAACTCCCAGGGATTTCTTTTGGCCTTGGGGTACCTTGAAAAATTAACAAGACACTAAAGACCAAAGTTTGGGAACCTCTGTGCAGGGTTGTAGTGAGGTTCAGTGGGCTGATCTGAAATGCCCTTTGAATACGCCTGGCTGGCTGAGCACCAGGAACCTCGAGACTCGATTATTCTTCTCCCTCCAAGCTGGGTGATCCACAGGACAGACTCAGGGTGCTCCTCATCCGGGACGCCTGTGAGCCTCCCTCTGCCATTGGGGCTCAAGTCAGGGCCGAGGAGGAGGGAGAGTATCCGCTGGCTGGGGAAGGGGGCTCAGCTGAGCTGCTGCAAGGCCCTCACTTGCCCCTGCCCCTTTAATTTGTATTTACCAAGTACCTACTGCATGCCAGCCACTATGTAGTCTGTCCGTTTTCCCTCTGACCAGGAATCTCAGGTCAGGCCTGGATTCTTCTTCCTCTCGTCCTGGCAGTGCCTGGTGGGGGGGGGGGGGGGGAGAGGGCGGGGGTGTTGGCAAGGGAGCAGTAGTTACATGCAGAGCCACCCAGTACTGCCATGACGAAGACGCCCTGGTGGGGATGCCGGGCCGTGTTCTGACCAAGGCGGAGAGGAATCTTTGCGCCAGGGCTGAGAGAAGGGGTGGGGTGGTGAGGGTGGGGCTGTGGGGCCACCAGACTCGGCCGCTGCACTAATGGATGTCTAATGTTTACCTTCCTCAGTCTCGTCTGCGCCTGCTTTATAAATGAGCCGCATTAAGGTTATAAAACAAAGTCATAAATACAGCCTGCAGAGAGCCAGGGTAGCCGTCACCTGGGGTGGCATGGTGGGAAGGTAGGGCAGCACACCACTGCACCCGCAGGCTGCCAAATACCTTCTCTCATGGCCACCATCCCGGAGGGAGGCCAGTGCCCCTATTTCATAAGGGAGGGGCCAGTAAGGCCAGTAGGGACTGGGTCAGACCCAGGAAGTCTGAGTCTGAGGTCTGCCATGAATCCCTCAGGCCTGAGAAGGGGGCAGGATCCTGGTTCAGGAAGGTGGGCATTGGTTCCAGTGGGCTCCCTGCTGCCCATGTCCCCTCTTAGCTTCTCCCTGAGCTGCCTGGCCTGCTACCAGCTCTCAAGCCACAGGGAAGCCAATGTCCAGATTCTGGGCACTGCCTTTTCTCCATCAACTGACTACACTCCCAAACCCTAGAGGCTGCCAACTTATCTACAGAGAATGTATCTCTCTGCCTGGCAGAGGGAAATGGGTGTGGAGGAGCCTGGGCTTGGCCCAGTTTTTCTGCCCACTAACCAGTTGGCCTTGGGTCAGTCACTCTCCTGCCTTGGGTGGTCTTCAGTTTGCTCAATTTTGAAAAAAGGACCGTCCAAGCTTTGTTGGCCCTTTGGTGAGAGAGACCCCAGAAGCTGTAGTATCCCCACCAGTGTCAGGGTCTACTGGGATTCTCAGGTGTGGTGACACACCACAGTGTTATGAAGATGCCCCAGGGGCAGGCAGTGTGCGCAGCATCCCAGACTTTGAAGTCTGTTTCTTAGGTTCAAACCTTGATTTTGCCTCTTGCTATCTGTTTGCCTTTAGGCAAGTTGCTTAACCTCTCTGATCCTCAGTTTCAGAAACTGCGGGCTAATATACCTTACAAGGTTGTTGCAAGAGTTAGTAAGTTGTTCCAGGGCAGGGAGCGGGGCACCTGGGGACCACCCTGTTACAAGCTGACTACCTAAAGTACTGAGCATGATTGTTTGTTATTTCGATGCAGCAACTGTACCTACTGTGTGCTAGTGCCACCCCTTTCCAGATTCTCATGCACATTTTTTTCATGTAATTCGAAAAACAACCCAGAGAGAGAGAAAGAGTATTCACTTCCTTGCCCTCTTCAGAGACCAAAGAGTAAGGTCAGAGTTAAGGGGTCACATAGAATAACCTGGATGGAGCTGGAGTCATATCCCATCTTGCTAGCGTTCCCTTTGCTCCTCCAGGTCACACCCCCCCCCCCCCCACACACACACACACACACACACAGCCTGCCTCCCAGAGCCCAGAGCCAGTGACAAGCTAGGCATTTTCTCAGAGCTCTGGAAGCCCCTGCCCCAATCTTAGCAGGACTTTGTATCCCGGGAGAGACAACAGAACTTGGGCTTGTTGGGCTCATTGCCTTCCTTCTGCTCTTGGAAAACCAAGTGTGCCCTAGGCATCTCTCCCTAGGGCCCAGGATGTCCCCATTAAGGCCTCCTGGAATGGGGGTTTCATGGTGGGGGTTGTGTAAACAAGTGCATGATCCCAGGGACCACGCAGGCCTGCTGGGACTCCAGCCGCTCTGGTAACCAGCCAGGGTGTTGGGGCAGCAGCAGGAGGGCTGGCTAGATAGGTGTGCCTTGCAGCTGAATTCTGTTTCCTTTGGAGCATTTAGGAGGGAGGATGAGCCCCCCACCGCTTGTCCCCAGCCACCTGATTACTCTATGTTTGGCATATGGATAGCCGATTTTCCTAAGTGGCTTGCAAACCAATAGCCTGGCCGGCCTGGTTTCCCTCCCTCTTAGCGCTGGCGGTGGCCACCCCCTCCCTTCCTGTTTGTCTCACCTCCTGAGGTGCTGTTCTTTCCAGGGAGGCGGAGGGCCAGGCTTTCCACTCAGCCCCCTTTGGGGAGGAGATTGCAGAGAGCCTGGCCTCCCTGCGTTCCCAGCCTCTGAAGTTTCCTCATCCGTATGGAGGAGGGTGTGGATTTGGCTGAGTCTAGAAAGGCTGAGGGGTGGGTCAGAGCTACAGAACAGAGGCGAGGAGGCGCTGGTAGAGGTGGCTAGGAAAGGGGTCTCTCCCTCCTCTGTGTAGTGGTCTGTCTGGGGCTTCTTGAGGAGAAGGTCTAGAGGGGGATGGGAAAGGTAGTGTGCCAGCTAGGGGAGTTGGGGAGTTGCTGACCGGTGCCACTGCCCCTCCTCACTCCACTCCCCTCACCCCACCCCATACCCCTGAGGGCCTGGCTTGGCTCCCTCTGTCCATCAGCCTGACTGGCTAGGGCTGTAAAGGGCAGCCATGGCTTCAGGGCAGAGCTGGCCTGGTTTGAGCTCCCGCCCGGGCCCCATTTCCAGCCCTTCATTACTGTGGCTTCACCACAGGAAACTGGAGGGAGCTGGGCGGGGTGTGCATGGATGTTGAGGTGGGCCAGGGATGTCTTTGCACCTCCTAGGCCCCCCTGATTGCTCCATCTGTGAGAAGCAGAATCCCACAGTACTGCAGCCTCTTCAAAGCAGGGTGGGCCAGGGAAACTGAGGCCCCAGGAGAGCCAAGCCTGGCCAGGTCACAGTGGGTAACTCCCTCCACCTCTCTGCCCCTCTGCCTTCCCTACCCTCTCTCTCAGCATGGGCCCCCCTGCAGTGGGGTGGGGTGCCACACTCTCAGCCTCACAGAATCCTCCCTCCACAGGCACTGATTCCGGCAGTGAGGTGCTCCCTGACTCCTTCCCGTCAGCGCCGGCAGAGCCGCTGCCCCACTTCCTCCAGGAGCCACAGGATGCCTACATCGTGAAGAACAAGCCAGTGGAGCTGCGCTGCCGCGCCTTCCCGGCCACACAGATCTACTTCAAGTGCAACGGCGAGTGGGTCAGCCAGAACGACCACGTCACGCAGGAGGGTCTGGACGAGGCCACCGGTGAGTCCCCCCACAAACCCCCAGGACTCCCGAGGTGCAGGGGTGGGGGGGCTTGGGTCTGGCTCTGCCTTGGGCTCTGTATAAGACTTTACACAGCACAGTGCCCTTCCGGGCCTCAGTTTCCCCTCTGGATCAGTAATTCCCCAGATGTTAGACACACATCACAGGCTGACTCTGGTGACCAAGTTAACTACCATGAACCCCTTTCTGATGCTCCCTTTCCTGGCTTCTTTCCATCCTGCTTACTGGAGGTGGGGAGGGAGAGAGGAGTACATGCACATGCACATGCCTGCTGTGCTCTCAGATTAGGAGGGGGCTCAAAGCCCTTTTATGCCCCTTGCCCTCCCAAACCCCAGATCATTCTGAGCTTTCTATGTGTGGAAAGTAATACTGTTGAATGTTCACAATCATGATACAGCTCTTTTGTAGAAATTGATTTAGGTTAAAAAAGGTTCAAAGTAAATCATCATGTGGGTGGTGCTACAATGTACCCCAAATCCTGAGAGAAAGAAGAGTGGCTGAGAGTGGGAATGGGTCAGCCCCTCCCTTTCCAGGCTCCTCATGCATCCCAGAAACTTGCTGCCCTGTGGTGCCCCTCAGGCTAAGAGGCCTCTGCTGTCCCCAGGCCCCTGTGGCAGGTGCCTCAGGGTGGAAAGCCTCTCCCAGGGCTCAGGATGGAGGGGGCATCAAGCTGTGGGTCACCTTCAGGCAGCAGGCCTTTAGGCAGCCCCAGCCAACCCCAAGCTCAAGGTGGCCTCTGCACTGCCTTGGCTTCTGTCTCGTTTTTACTGTCTCCTTTTGGGTCCTTTCTTCTTTTCAGCCTTGCCTTCCTTCTGTCTCTCACTCCTCTTCCTCTATTCTCCTACCCCTCCCTGTCCTTCCTCCCCACCCCCAGCCTATATCAGGGTTAGCTGTGTGGAGCTGGACAGAGCAGAGGGACAGTGTGCCCTGCCGTGATCCCTCTCAGACCTGGTGGTTATTAGTAATGGTGACAACAAGGCTCTTCTCCCTGCTACCAGACATACAAGCCCAGCCAGCCCTAGAAATTGGGGCACCGTTGTCCCCGTTAGCTGGAAAGAATAGACAATGGTCCTGAGGCTGCTATCTTGGCAGCAGTGTGGCTGATTCCTGCCCTGGCCCTCCCTGGCTCTGCCTGAGGCCCACGACACAGAGGATGGCAGCAGTGGGCCAGGAAAGGCAGGTCAGGCCCACATACCAGTGCTTCTGCCCTGGGCCAAGCCCGAGTCCCAGGTGGCCACTTCGAGTGGCCCCCAATCCCAGCAGCCTCCTCCCTCCTTGTGTTCCCTGGCACCAAGCCCCAAGCTCCATTCCTGTGTAGAGCCCTCACCATCAGGAGGGGGCACTCAACTGTCTGGGCTCCAGTGTAAAGGCCCCTTTCCCCCCACAATACAGAAGAGGTAAGGCGATCACCCACTGGGAGAGGGCCAGAGAGGGTTAGGGCAAGACCCCAGAGAGCAAACCTCAGTTCTGCTGACAACTTAATATGGGAATTTGGGCCCACCACCTACCTTCTCTGAACCTCAGTTTCTCCAAATATAAAAGAAAGAGGCTAGATGAGATCCAGATGACCTGCCAGCATTGATATGTGTCCAACCTGGGCTGGGTGCTGTGGCAGAGTCATTCTGTGACTCATTTAGAGTTATCCTGAGTCTTTTTTTTTTTTTTAATTTTTTTTTTAAGATTTATTTATTTTTATTTATTTATTTATACAAGCACTGGGTACAGTCAGAAGCGCAAGAGGGTGAGAGAATTCACCAGAGCCAGAGCGGGGAGCAGAGCAGGCAGAAGGACCGAAGTCCACTGCTGAGGGGAGCAGCGGGCGGCAGGAGAGGTCCGCGCGCCACGTGGGACCCTCCTCTGGTGGCCGGGGAGCAGCCGGGGATCGAACCGGCGCTGCAGAGGCCGCGGGCAGCTTCGCAACCCAGCGCTCAACCGCTGCGCCACCGGGGAGGCCCTATCCTGAGTCTTTTAACAAGGGAACTGAGTAAGGCTCAGAGAGGCTAAGTAACTTAACAAAAGTCACACAGCTGGGTGAAGCCAAGAGTCAAACCTGCCCAGCTATCCAGTCCTACATTTAACCACAGGCCACAGACCACTATATGCACAGTCGATAGTCCTGTCCTCAGAATAGTCCTGCTTCTCAGAGACCATGGTGTCCTATCCAGGTGGGTTCATCCCTTTCCTGACTATAGGAAACTGTCGAGGGAGGGTTGGCAGAAGACTAGGTGACACCCCCTCCCCCCAACTCTGGACTGGACGGGTGGATCCAATCATCCAGACCTGGCAGAGAGCCATGGAGAAGCCAGGGGCTCCCAGGAAGAGGAGCTTCCCCCCAGGTCTAGCCCCACAGGCTCTCTTCAGCTATTTTGGAGTATCTATTCTGTACCAGGCCCTGAACCACAGCAGATGATGGGGTGAAATCCACCTCACTCTCCTGCACTGGGCATCTATAGAAAATAACACAGATAACAGTTGGTGTTGTGGGAAATTAGGCCAGGCAGGGGAGAGCAAAGCCAACAGACCAGGTCCAGTGTAGAGGAAAGAGTGCTGAGCAGTACTCTGAGAGCTGGAGGATGTAAGGCCCAGCCTGAAGCTGACAGTGACCAGGAGGACACGGAGGGGGGTTGCCAGCAGGGCACTACATGTACAAAGGCCTAGAGACCAGAAGGGCCCAGGGACCACGAGAGACCAGAGGCACCCAATGAAGCTGCAGTGGCTAGAGTCTGGAGAGACTGGAGGCTACATGGAGAACCTGGGTCTTCGTGTTGAGAGGGGTATGACTTGCCATTTTGTGCACTTTGAGAGCACACACTGGCTGCAGGTGGATTGGATGGGGGACAGAGAGCTGGCTTCAGCCATGGCAATGTCCAGATGGTGACTTGGGCTAGCGTGGAGACAGAGGAGAGATAAATGGAAATGAGAAGCACTTGGCAGAACCACCAACAGGACTCAGGGGACAGGGGAAGTGGGAGAGAGCGATGTCACAGTGCCCTGTCCCTGGCTTGTCCTCAGACCCTCAGACCTGCCTCTGACCATGCCTCTCTCCACAGGCCTGCGAGTGCGAGAGGTGCAGATTGAGGTGTCTCGGCAGCAGGTGGAAGAGCTGTTTGGCCTAGAGGATTATTGGTGCCAGTGCGTGGCCTGGAGCTCTGCAGGCACCACCAAGAGTCGCCGGGCTTACGTCCGCATCGCATGTACGCATCCCTGACACCCCCACCCGTTGCCCTGGACCACCTGTGACCCCAGGATTTCTACCGCTTATTGGGCTCCCACCTGTGCTGGACGCAGCACTTTTTCATCTACTTCTGTATGAGATAGCTGCCAGCTGCCTTCCAATCCTGACTCACCAAGTGCTTAGGGCGACCAAGGCAGGGAGGGAACTATATCCCTCACAGAACCCAGCCCATTCCACTTGGTGAGACTCCCCCTTTGGGAAGAGAAAATTCCCCCGGTAAAGACCAGGTGTCCCCCATAAATGATCCGTTGGTGTGTACTGCCACCTAGTGGCTAGACTGGGGCACTTCAGGCTTCCCCTCTTCTATGCGGCCTCCTCCCTACTGCACCTGACTGCCTGTACCCTCCTCTCTCTTTACCCAGACTTGCGCAAGAACTTTGATCAGGAGCCTCTGGGCAAGGAAGTGCCCCTGGACCATGAAGTTCTCCTGCAGTGCCGCCCACCAGAGGGGGTGCCTGTGGCTGAGGTGAGTGGGGTTCACCAGGAATGCTGGGCAAGGCAGGGACCGGCCAGGCATGGTGAGACATGATGCCTTAGCCTCCCAGAACCTTGCCCATTTCACAGATGGGCTATCAAGGCCTGAGAAAGAGAAGGGAACTGCCTCCCTGCAGAACTCAGCACATGCCAGACCCCAACTGGGCAGCTCACAAACGTAACCCCACAGGCTGCCAACAGGCTGGGGCAGAAGCCCCCAGGTCTCCTTGGGCTCAGTCTATTGCAGAGGAAGAGCCCTGAGCATACACACTTTCTCCTCCTGCCCCACCAGAACCCATGACCCCAGCTTTTGGGATGCCGAAAGGTGTATACTCATCCCAAAAACTGACCACCTCTTCCCTTTGCCACATAACATTTGGCTCCCTAGGCAGCGCTCACCTGTCCCTCTCACCTTTCCCGCCTACTCTCTGTCCACCGTAGTCAAGGTCAGAGCATGTCTCAGCCTCACTGTCGGGAGCTCTAGTAGAATAGGAGTTGGAGGCAGATCTTGTACTTCTACCTCCATCTCAGCCCCATGGAACCTCAGAATCTTGCTCTGGTCACTTAGCCTCCTCCCCATCGTATCTTCATGCAGTAAATGGGCCCAGACAGATGCCCTAGGTGGGAGCTACCGCCCATTGATCTCCCACCTGTCCTGGACACTCAGCACACTGTCTTCACAGCACCCCTGCAGGGTGGGTGTCGGCATCCCATGATACCATGGGGAGATGGCGCCGGGCAGGGCGACCCAGCTCATGGCAGAGCTGGGACTTGACCCTGGTCTGCCAGACACAGGGACCATGTTCGCCTGCCAGGCCTCTAACCCTGGCTAAGGGTGTCAGTTAGAGGAGATGCTGACGTAGGTCTTTCTGTGCTACTAGCTTATTTAGTAATTACTGCAAGCCAAGTGCTGTCCTCCACACTTTGCTTAGTCCTTACAATAGCCCTGTGGGGTAAATGCTGTTCAAGTCCATCTTTCAGTTTTTAAAACTGAGGCTCTGGTCTAAGCCCCTTCCCCAGGCTGCCCAGTAGTTGGGTGGCCATGTTAACCCTGTTAGGTGTCCTGCATAGTGCTTTGCTCTGCCTCACTGTTTCACCACTGTGCAGTGGACTTGGATAGATTGGACTGCTTTTCTGTTGATGGTCTGACCTCCCTGCCACTCCAGAGAGGGCCCATTCCCCAGGAGGCAGGTGTGCAGGCACCAGTCCTCACCCCCTAACCCCACTCCCACAGGTGGAATGGCTCAAGAATGAGGATGTCATCGACCCAACCCACGACACCAACTTCCTACTCACCATCGACCACAACCTCATTATCCGTCAGGCTCGCCTATCGGACACGGCCAACTACACCTGCGTGGCCAAGAACATCGTGGCCAAGCGCCGCAGCACCACAGCCACAGTCATCGTCTATGGTATGGGCTTGGAGCAGGGGGAGGGCTCCTGGGGTTATATGGCCCACCTGACCCACCCTACCCAGAGGTCGTCTGTGTCCTGACAGAATTAAGGCTACAGCCCAGACCTGTAGGCTGTTCCCTGTCGCCCCTTGCTGTGCCCTTCGGTGGGAGGGGCAGAGCCACAGAAAGGGGGGGCCTGTCCCGGGCTCCAGTCCCAGGCTCCCGTCGCTCAGGGTGACCAGACACAGGGGCCATGATTGCCTGCCAGGCCTCTAACCCTGGCTAAGGGTGTCAGTTAGAGGAGATGCTGATGTAGGTCTTTCTGTGCTACTACCTTATTTAGTGAGTGTCAGCCCCTCCAGGCCTTCATTTACTATTGAACAATGGGGAGGGCCATAAATAATGACCTCTGGATCCCCCACAATCCTGGCGATGGCCGCCCCGGCCTCCCCTCTGGCATCTGAGTCCCCAGACTGGCAGGCAGGAAGGTCTCACTAGGAAGGGCCAGGCCTCTGTGGAGGGGCCTCATCAGGAATCAGGGATGTGCTTTGGAAGGCCCAAGGGTCCCAAACCAGGTCAACCGGATGACTTCTGCTGCCCCCACAGTGAACGGCGGCTGGTCCAGCTGGGCAGAGTGGTCGCCCTGCTCCAACCGCTGTGGCCGCGGCTGGCAGAAGCGCACGCGGACTTGCACCAACCCTGCCCCACTCAACGGAGGAGCCTTCTGCGATGGCCAGGCCTTCCAGAAGACCGCCTGCACTACCGTGTGCCCAGGTAAGGCCCTGTCAGGTGGCACCCTCCCTTCTATGCTGGGGTATCTATCAGAATAGCTGTTCTCTCCCCATCACGGAGAGCAGGTGCTTGACCCAGAGCCCAGGACTGGCTGACCAGGTCCACTAGATGCCACAACCCATGACCTCTTGTTCTACCCTGGGCTGCTTGAGAGACTGACACAGAGGCTCTGAGCCTCAGTCTGAGGGCTGGACTCTTCTGCCCTCCAAGCCCAGGCTTCACGGTGTCAATCCCCAGGCAGGAGCCCTGAGCTGCTGGGGTCAGGGAGCCTGTGCTCCCTCACTTAGCAGTTGGACACACCTTCACCTCCAGCCCTCATCCTGCAGCAGTCTTCTCCTCCCCGCTGCCTCTTACTCTGTCCCGTCTGCTTGTCTGTCCCTGCACATGTGGCTGTGTTTCCGCCCTTTGGCCTCATGTTTGGGTGAGTCGAGTTGTTTGCCCTGGGTTTTGTCTCTGTGTGTCTACCAGTGCCCTGGGCTGCATCTGGGAATGACCGTGGGCATCTATTTGTGTTCCACCTGGTGATATTTGTTTTTAAAGATTTATTGATTGATTGATGCATAGAAGAACTGGAGTGCAGGCCAGAGGTGAGGGGGTTAGGAGGATTCACCAGAGACAGAGTGGGGAGCAGAACAGGCAGATCTACAGAAATACACTGCTGAGGGGAGCAGCAGGCGAGAAGAGGTCTGCTGTGCCATGTGGGTAGCTCCCTGGCCAGGGATCAAAGTCAGACCACAGAGATGATAGTGCTAAGACTTAACCCCTAGACCACCAGGGAGGGCCCTTTTTGTCCACCTGGTACACTGCATTGCATTGTCATGGAGTTGTGTGAATAGGGCATGGATTTCTGTGTATGGCCTATGTGTGTCTTGGGTTTCTCTTTCCATGCCACAATGTGTGTGTGTGGGGGATGGGGGGTGTCTGTGTGTGGGTGTGTTCTCGTGTGCAGGTATATTTCTCTGTTCTGCACATACAACCATGTATGTGCATGTGTTTGGTCCATGTGCCGTGTGCTGTGCTCCCACAGTTGATGGAGCCTGGACGGAGTGGAGCAAGTGGTCAGCCTGTAGCACTGAGTGTGCCCACTGGCGCAGCCGTGAGTGCATGGCGCCCCCACCCCAGAACGGAGGCCGAGACTGCAGCGGGACATTGCTGGACTCCAAGAACTGCACCGATGGGCTGTGCATGCAAAGTGAGTTCTTGGGAAGGTGGGGGCTGGGGTTGGGACTCTGCAGCAGGATGAGGGGACACCCCAGGCCAACCATCCCCAGCCCTCAGTGCCTTTGGGGTCTGTGCCTACCTCCCATATCCATCATCTCATCTGCACCATGTCCCTGTCACCCTCTCCCCTACCCTTTCCCTGCACCTGTGTCATTGTCTTTCCCTTTATTTCCCTCGACAGATACGAAAACTCAAAGTGACCCCAAAAGCCACCGTAAGTCCCATTTCATCGCTGTCCTCTTTCCTTTGGGGGAATCCCTGGTTTCCTTGCCTGGTTTTCTAAGGTGTGAGGGGCAGGGCAAGGCAAGGGACAAGGAGAGGTGAAGATGCCCCTCCCCCACTGACCCCCACATTGGACTCCCCAGACCCAACACTTACCACAGTTATGGGCAGACGGGCAGATCCTGAGCTGCAGAAAGGCCCTAGGACACCATCTTGATCCTCCCATTACAGGAGGAGAAACTGACTCTCAGAGGGAAGGGACTCACCCAAGGATCCAGCCAGGATCCGAACCAAAATATTTCATGGCCAAAGCTGGTGCTCTAGCCTGATGCCCTTGTCCACCCCAGTGCCCCTCACTATCCTCCAGCAGCTGAATTGAAACTTCCCATGTTCTCTGGGTCTCCCGCTGCCCTGCGTCAGCCCCCAAGGGGCTCATCCTCCAGCCCCCAGGGGCTATACAGAGCTGCAGTAACACCAGAGCAATAAAGCCACTTGAGCAGATTGGCCTGTAGTAATTAAACTACAATTTCCAAGTGATTCTGGAATCATAAAAACAGCAGCGAGGCTCCCAGCCCAGCTCACTGGGGGGGCCAGGCTGGTGACTGATTAAAGATTATAAATCACCAGGCAAGTGGCCTCCAGTGTCAGGAGAAGCAGAGCTGAGCCCAGGGAGTCAAAGGCCCCAGAGAAGTGGGAATCCAACCCTGAGCGGCCTCCTCTTGCAGTTCTTCTGCGAAGCCCACAAATGAGGGCTGGGCCCAGCAGGTGATGGACACACAGAGCCGAAAGCCAGGCCCTATCTTGCTGTAGGCTGAGTCCGGCACCAGGGCAGTGGTGCTTCAAGGGGTCCAGGCAGGGGAGAGAGAAGATACTTCCTGGAGCCCCCAGAAGAAGCAAGGGGAAGCATGGCCCTCCTGGCTCTGCCTGTGCTGTCCCATACTGGAGCCACTAGCCACATGTGGCAAGTTAAATTTCTGTCTAACTGAGTTGAAATGAAATGCATTTTAGAACTCAGCTCCTCTGCCACATCAGCCACATGTCAGTTGTCCAGGGGCCAAATATGTGGCTAGTGGCTGTCCTGTGGGGCAGCACAGAGATAGACTATTTCCATTGCTGTAGAAAGTTCCACTGGGCAGCCCTCCTTTAGACCCTGCATCTTTATTTCAAGCCGTGCAGCAGCCTGCCCTGCTCCCCACCCAGAGCACCCTCCAGCCCAGCAGCCTGCCTGGGGGAGGGATGCATAGCCATGGTTTGCCTCCCTTATTCCCTCCTTCACCTGCTCTCCATCCCATCGCCATGCTTCTCATTCCTCCTACTCCCCTCCTGCCCCCTCCCTTCCACTCTACCCTCAGAGCACAGGATGGAAGCAGAGCTCAGAGCAACCACTTCAAAGGTTTCTGGGAGCCTGGACCTTTGGTCCTATGGAAACTGCTATGAGCTGTGGTTCTAGGCTTAAATCCCAGCTCCGACAGGACCAACTGTCGCCAGATTCCCTTCACCTCTTCTCACCACCCTGGGAGGGAAGCAGGGCAGGGAAGGTGCGACCATTCTACTTATAGAGACTGATGCTTAGAGGACTTGAGCTCGCCGGCCCATCCTGGCAGGGCTTGGACCGGAACCCGGCTCAGCACCAACCTGTCCCGGGCCCTGCCTCTCCCCGGAGACCCCAAGCCCCAGGGTCCTGTCCCTCACATGGCCCTCCTATCCCCACAGTCCTGGAGGCCTCGGGGGACGTGGCACTGTATGCGGGCCTCGTGGTGTCCATCTTCGTGGTCGTGGCCGTCCTCATGGTGGTGGGGGTAGTGGTGTACCGCCGCAACTGTCGGGACTTCGACACCGACATCACCGACTCCTCTGCCGCCCTCACCGGGGGCTTCCACCCGGTCAACTTCAAGACTGCAAGACCCAGTAAGGATGTGGGACCTCCTGGGGTGGCAGGTGGTAGTAAGGCTCCCACCGGGTCATGGCAGCCAGCCAGCCAGTCATACCAGAGTCGGGGTTCCTGCTCCCTCCCAGGGTTTTCTAGAGTTGGTTCTGAGGACCACTATGTTGGTGAGTATGGATTAGAGAGATGCAGCAAAGGAAAAAGGTGGCCCAGGTTGGTGAGTCCCCAAAGCATCCTACAGTGGGTGGCAATTGAACCTTTTGCAACTGGACATATGGGTGAGATTTTGCAACAGGAGGACCCGCGGCAGGAGCAAGGGTAAAACTGGTCCAGTGAGATGCTGCTGGGTCTGACTGGAGCCCCCATCCCTGCAGACAACCCACAGCTCCTGCACCCCACTGCACCTCCGGACCTGACAGCCAGCGCCGGCATCTACCGTGGGCCCGTGTATGCCCTGCAGGACTCAGCTGACAAGATCCCCATGACCAACTCGCCCCTGCTGGATCCCCTGCCCAGTCTCAAGATCAAGGTCTACAACTCTAACACCACTGGCTCTGGGCCTGGCCTTTCTGACGGGGCCGACCTGTTGGGAGTCCTGCCCCCTGGCACGTACCCGGGAGATTATACTCGGGACGCCCACTTCCTGCATCTTCGCAGTGCCAGCCTCGGCTCCCAGCAGCTCCTAGGCCTGCCCCGTGACCCGGGGAGCAGCGTCAGCGGCACGTTCGGCTGCCTGGGCGGAAGGCTCAGCATCCCTGGCACAGGTAGGCCCCTACTCTGCTTGTGTGTCAGCCTGGCTACAGCATGACCTCTCTGGACAGTTCATCACCCACCCCCCAGGGCCTAGGACTCCCTAGCCCCATTTCACAGATTGGGAAAGCGAGGCCGGAGGAAGAGATACAACTATACAGCAGAAGGTCTGGGGTCCAGGTCTGTCTGCTTCGCTAGGGCAGGGGAACCTCGGACAAGCCACTCTCTCCATTTAAGTGAGAGAGGTGCCCCCTGTAGGTCAACAAGCCTACAGAGTGACTTCCTGGGCTCTAGCAGCAGGAAGGGCAGGGTGCCCAGCTCCATGGCAAAGGCAGCAATCAACAGTTTCCCGATGGCATTCACTGAGCTAGGGCTAGCGCTAGCACTGGTACCTCAGACTCCAGGTGTTTATCTCTACACCCAGTGCAATGCCAGAGACCAGGCTGGCTGTGCTCAGTGGCAAGGCCTCTCCCTGCACCCCGTCCCCAGACCTCTCCTACCCTGTGCAGATGACCACCTGAGTCAGGAGATGTTCACTCGCGTTGCCCACTCCAGCATGTTCACAGTGCCAGCCTCAGCTCCCAGCAGCTCCAAGCTGGGGCCACCTCTCACTCTAAGTTCTTGTACTCCCATCACCCCATTCCTATTGACCTCTCTCTCACCCTAGGGGTGAGCCTGCTGGTACCCAATGGAGCCATCCCCCAGGGCAAGTTCTATGAGATGTACCTCCTTATCAACAAGGCAGAAAACACCCTGTAAGTAGAAGCTCCAGAGAGGGCTGCCTCCTTTTCTCCCATCTGGGGCTCAAATATCACCATCTCTCCTTGTAAGACTGATCCTAAATTCAGATATAGTCTTTTAAGGAAACATGGATAGCTCTAAAAGGCATTTGACAGGCTGGCTACAATGTGACAAAGGACTGATGTCCTCCTCGGTAGAGGTTTTAGGGATTTCACTAAAAATTAAACATCTCAGTATGAGAATGGGCAAAATGTATTAACAGGTGATTCACATACACTCTTATACCCTGACTCATACAACGACACACATGCACATACAAATACACACACACACACACACACACAATGGCCAATAGGTTATAAGAAAGTGTTCAGCCTAATTTGTAGTCAAAGCGATAGTAATTCAGACAGCCATGAAATATTGGGAGGTGATTTTGCTTTGTGAATTTGCAGATTTTTCTCCAATGCTAACACCTTCCTATTGGCAAGCATGCAGGAACACGGCCCTCCCGTGGCATGCTGGTGCGAACACAGATTGGTACCAACTTTCAGAAGGCAGCTCAGTGACACCTATCAAAAATAGTCCAAGAGTGCAGAACCTTTAAAAATGAAAGCAAAGATTTAGTGGTGAGACTGTTACAATGTAAAGTAAAAATTTGGAAAGTCTCAAGGTCTAAGCCACTTTTCTACCTCTCCTTAAACCCCTGATCCTGGGCTGGATGCCTGCCCTCCACCAGCCTGAGAGCAGAGCAGAGGTGGGAGACGGCCAGAGCTGGACCCTTGCTGAGCTTCAGCCTCCCCTCACTGTCTCCCTCCTGCCCTCTGCCCTGCCCCAGCCCGCTTTCAGAAGGGACCCAGACAGTATTGAGCCCCGCAGTGACCTGCGGGCCCACGGGCCTCCTGCTGTGCCGCCCCGTCATCCTCACGGTGCCCCACTGTGCCGAAGTCAATGCCGGTGACTGGATCTTCCAGCTCAAGACCCAGGCCCATCAGGGCCATTGGGAGGTGAGGAGCCCTGGCTGGGCGAGCCAGCTCGCTGAACTCCCGGGGACTCGGGAGGGAACCAAAGCCCTTTTCCTCCTGGCCCAGCCTGGACGGACCCCTCTAGGGCCTTGGCTGTTTCCCATCTGCTTCACCCCACTCCCACTCTGCAGGAGGTGGTGACCCTGGACGAGGAGACCCTGAACACCCCCTGCTACTGCCAGCTAGAGGCCAGGTCCTGCCATATTCTGTTGGACCAACTGGGCACCTATGTGTTCACTGGTGAGTCCTATTCCCGCTCGGCAGTCAAGCGGCTCCAGCTGGCCATCTTCGCCCCCGCTCTCTGCACCTCCCTGGAGTACAGCCTCAGGGTCTACTGCCTGGAGGACACGCCCGCAGCACTAAAGGTAAGGCCCAGCCACAGGTACTCAGACACTGTGGGTGCATCCCCTCAGCCCTTGCCAACCAGCTGCATAGTGCCTGCCAGTATCCCCTTCCTCAGGATCATGGTACCTTCCAGGCACCCCTCTACCTCCATCAGCCTCATCCGCTCGTTCCTCAAGTGCTGGAAGGGCATCAGACCCTTGAGATAAAGAGATGTCCTCGCCGAGTCCCAGCCTAGAGGGGGAAACAGATGGGGAGTCACTGACAGAGGGCTAAGGGAGCACCATACTGGGAGGGGTGGCAGGGCCTGGGTTGTTGGGAAGGGGGTCTGAGAAGACTTCGCAGCAGAGCTGACCTTAGACCTGTGCTCTGACCGACAAATGGGAGTTCCGGGCTGAGAAGGGGAAGGGGCGTTCCAGGAGATCGCAGCTCGTGCTCAGGCAGGTGTGTCCTTCCTTGTGAACAGGTGCGCAAAGGATATGAGAGAGTGAGGAGAATTGGGTGGGCTCAGCTTCCCAATAACTTGGCAGCCATGCCAAGGAATTTGGAACCTGTCCAGTGGGAAGGTGCACAGACCTGGAGACCTATTCACAGGTGCTCTTTGAGCTGTGGCTACACTGCCAGGGTGGGTAGATGAGAGGCAACTGGATCCTGTGCCAGGATGGGTAGATGAGCGGCAACTGGACCCTGAGCTTCCTGGGCAACAGGCAGTGTCCATGGCGAGGAGCAAGGGCTGGACTGTTTTGTTGGTGGAATAGACATAACCAGTGACTGATGAGATGGGCGGGGGAGCAAGAGGAGCCGGAGCCCACAGCCAGGCTTCTGGTGTATGCTAACGACCCGATAGCACCCCTAAGTGGGGCTGTGCCAATGAAGGGTGGTCTGGTGTAGGGAGGGAAGGAACTCAAAGGGACCAGAGTTTGCCACCTGATGATGGCAGGTGTGGAGTCCTGTGTTTGTACCACTCAGTCCACTGTCCCTTCCGCCTCAAAGTCCTAGTCCATTCTTCCACCCTGTGCCTAGCGCCCCAGTCTCATCTGGACTCATCTGGAATTAGGAAGAGCATAAACCCTTGGCTCTGTTTAAACTTCCCTTTCCTGTCTCTATCCTTCCATTCACCTCTCCACGAAGCTTCGTGGTCCTCTCCCAGAGTGCCTTGCCTCCTCCACCGCGGTCTGTGATGCCTTCCAGTAACTTTGTCTCCCAGTCTCATGCCACTTGGCTCAAACTCCAGGCTGCAGACTGATGCAACTTAGGTGAAAAGGCCTCCGGGGAGGGTGAGAGTCCTGCTGAGACCAGGCTCACCTGAAATTCCATGAGGCCCGTAATGGGTTGGAGACTCCTGGGAAATGGTCTTGCTGCTTGGATCTCTCAGCCTGAGGGCACTGGCTGATTCTCTAGTTTTGGTCAGAGAAGGGAATTCAGATCAAGAGGGAAGTTGCCATTTTTCAGCTTGATGGAATTCTTTGTTGATTCACTCCCCACCCATCCATCCATTTGTACACTCCGGTCAACAGTCACCTGTTCCTCCAGATATCTTTCCATTTATAATCCGTCTGTACATCCATCTGTCCGTCTCCGTGTATCCAGTCATCTGCCTGTCTATTCATCCACCAATCCATCTATCCATCCAGTCACCTATAAATCCATTCACCCATCCATCTGTCCACTGTATGTTCATTCATCCATCCATTCATCTCCCTATCCTGTGAGCCAGCTGTGAACACTTAGAAATGCCCAGCAGTGTGCTCAGATGAGTTCTTGCCCTTGAGGTGACAGCCTGATTGCATCCGCCTGCCCTCCCTTGCCCCAGCCCCTAAGCTTGCAGCAGGGAAGAGCCCATTGGTCAAGTGTGATGGGCTCCCCTTCCATTGTCCCCCGGCCCTCAGGAGGTGCTAGAGCTGGAGCGGACTCTGGGCGGCTACCTAGTGGAGGAGCCAAAACCTCTGCTGTTTAAGGACAGTTACCATAACCTGCGTCTCTCCCTCCACGACATCCCCCATGCCCACTGGAGGAGCAAGCTGCTGGCCAAGTACCAGGTGAGGCTGGGCCAAGGAGGGGAGGGATGGGGCTGGGAAGAGGGCACACCTGAGGACTGCTCAGGGAAGACCAGTCCCCCTTCCCTAGTCCAATCCCCCTTCCCTCTCTCATTACCCTCTCTGTGTCGCCCTCTCACCCCACTCTCCACACTCCAGGTCATCTTAGGCATATGCTCGCATGCCACAGCCACACCCACACGCAAATATCTGTACACATCATCATCAAACGGGCCTTCCCATCTCTAAGTGTTCATGTCTGGGAGACCATACAAACTATCTCTGATGGTCACATCCCTCTGCCCCCCAATCTGTGTGACACCAGCCCCAGATACCCATGAAAACACACACTGACCATCAGACTATGCCTTTCCTGCACACTCCTTTCTTGGAAGGAGCACTGTTGACCGGTTCTTCCTCTGCCCATCTGGGTGGAGAGGCCTGGTCTCTCCCCCCTCCCTGTGGCTGACCCCATTACTGCCTCAAGGGCAGGGTAGACTGTGCTCTTCCTTGACCCTGACCCCCACATCCTCCCAGGAGATCCCCTTCTATCACATCTGGAGTGGCAGCCAGAAGGCCCTGCACTGCACTTTCACCCTGGAGAGGCATAGTCTGGCCTCCACAGAGTTCACCTGCAAGATCTGCGTGCGCCAGGTGGAAGGAGAAGGCCAGATATTCCAGCTGCACACTGTGTTGGCGGAGGTAAGGGCTAGAGGACAGACAGCCGTGAGGTTTGCAAACCCCAGACTACCCAGGGGCACAGTGCAAAGCAGTATAAAGAGCTCTGGGTGTAGGTCTAGATCAGGCTCCCTAAGAGCATCGTGTGACCCCAGGCTAGTCACTTCCAGGTGATTAGACTGTGACCCACCTCTTCCTGTGAGCATTAGCCCAGGGAGACATCAACAGGATGCATGCCAGGGCTGGGGTTGGGTACGCCTCTCTGGCCCTCTGGCTGACCGTCCCTGGAAAAAGTCCTTTTGGATTGAGCCGCTGGAGCCTTCCTGGAGAAAGTGGGGAGTGGCCATGGGTTCACAGTCCCCAGGCAGGAAGCCAGAGAAGCAGATGCACAGGGAGTACTCTGCCCCTCACACCATTGCGCTGCCTTTCCAGACGCCCGCTGGCTCCCTGGATGCCCTCTGCTCTGCCCCCAGCAGCTCAGTCACCACCCAGCTGGGACCCTATGCCTTCAAGATCCCGCTCTCCATCCGCCAGAAGATATGCAACAGCCTGGATGCCCCCAATTCTCGGGGCAACGACTGGCGGCTGTTGGCACAGAAGCTCTCCATGGATCGGTGAGTGCAGGCTCAGGTACACCCCACCCGAGCCAGGCACACTCCCCACCTTCTTTTGGACTGAAGGGGTTGTGCCAGCTGGTAGGCTGACCTCTCAGGATCAGATGGCACCAGAGGCAGTAGAGCAGGAGCCCAGGCTTGGACGTGCTAAGTCTGAGAAGCCGCTTCCTGGAGCGTGCTCTGCTCAGATTTTGGTCACTGAGAATCAGATAAAACCCACACCAGCCAGGGTGCACACCTCAGTGCTGCAAGCTCAGGATGGAGCACATGCTCTGGAAATGCTTGCCAAGGGTACAGTGACCCCTGAACAGCGTGACTTAAACCTTGCTGGTCCACTTACCGTGGGTTTTCTGGTGAATGGTGGAAACTTGCCTCAGTGAAAAATACAGTCTGGTGCTGTGAATGTGTTTCCCGTTCCATATGATTTTCTTTCTTGGCTTCCTTTATTGTAAGAACATAGTATGTAATACATGTAACAAACAAAATATGTTATTTAACTGCTTGTGTTACCAGTGAGGCTTCCAGTCAACAGCAGGCCATTAGCAGTTAAGTTTTAGGGAGAGTGAAAAGTTCTATGCGGAGTTTTGACTGCATGGGAGGAATGGCATTCTAACCCCCTGGGTGTTCAAGGGGCAGCTGTATGTCTTAGTGTCAGAAGTTTGCTCGAGAACTTTAAATGCTGGCAAAGTATTTACTAATCCTTCACTGAGCAGAAGTCACCTATGAGACATCTAACTAGAAAGGGGTGGACTTACAAAGACATCCAAGGCTCCCCTTGCTATCAGGGTGCGCATGGGCAAGACCAGACAGGGAACAGGTGGGAGGAAGAGGGGAATGAAGTGCTCGGGGTGCTTGGGTTGGCCGTCTCCCCCAGGGCTCCTGTCTTTTAGCGGCAATAACAATGATAATGAATGATGAGCAAGAAGACAGTTTCCATTTTTGAGTGGAGGAGACTGAGTCTCAGAGAGGTGCAGTGCCTTGCCCAGGGCCACACAGCCTGTAAGCAGAGGATTCAGATCCAGGATTGTGGGGCTCCAAAACCCACAGGCCTCCCTCCTCCTGGTGCTTCCTCCACCCCCAGCTCTGGGAAGGTCTGACGTTCAGGGAACCCAATTCTCTCTTTTTTCCTCAATCAGGTACCTGAACTACTTTGCCACCAAAGCGAGCCCCACAGGTGTGATCCTAGACCTCTGGGAAGCTCTGCAGCAGGATGACGGGGACCTCAACAGCCTGGCCAGTGCCTTGGAGGAGATGGGCAAGAGTGAGATGCTGGTGGCCATGACCACTGACGGGGACTGCTGAGCTGCCCTAGACAGCTGGTAGGGACTGGCAGGAGGCGGGCACAGGGAGGCCCAGGGTGGCCTTCTGCAGGGCAGTGTAGCCTCTGCCTTCTCTGCCAGGTCACAGCCGGAGTCGCCCCTGCCTCCTCCTCCCCTTGCGCAACCCCCACCACAACCAGCCTTAGGAGGCCTGAGTACTCCGCTGTTTCGAGACCCCGTGTTCTCTGTCCCCTGCTGTCTCTCCCGCCTCGCCTCTGTGTGGAAACTGGAATGAGGCTGCAGCCTCCAGAGGCAGGGGAACAAAGAGGTGGCCCTCCCTCCCCACCTCAGCCCTAGGACTTCTGGGTTCTGTTTGTTCAGTTTCCTTCTTCATTTTCTTCCTCAGTTATTGATTTCTCCTTCCTTCCTCAGCCCCGCTTCTTCTTTCACACTATTTTTCTCTCTGAAGAGTTAAGTACAATTCAGACAGACTGCTTTCTCCCATCCAAAAGCAAAAAGGAAAAGGAAAAAAAAGAAAGAAAGCTTCAGACCGCTAGTAAGGTTCAAAGAAGAAGAAAAACACCAAAACCACAAGGGAAAAGAAAAACCCAGTTTCTTAGGAAACGCAAATGATTTATTATCCAGATATTTGGATAAGTCCTTTTTAAGAAAAAAGAAAAAAAAAAGAAAAACAACACAAAAAAATAGAAAACTCTTTTCTTGGGTGTGGATGAGTGTGGGCACACTCGTGGTTCTGGCCAGGAGCGTGTGTGCGTGTGTGCGTGCGTGTGTCAGGAGAGAGACTGAGCAGAGTGCACTTGGCTGCTAATGTCTTACACTAAATTCTCGCCAGGCCTGTTTTCCCCAGTTGTACAGGGCAAATGGTTTCAGCTGGGTACCTAATTTCCCTCTAAAATCATAAGCAGTCATTGAATGCATAAAGCCAAGGAGACCTGAGGTCTGGAGTGGGGTGGGGGCCTCCCATGGGTCAGCCTGTAAGCTCCTCTGGGCTCCTGGGAATGCAGATTAAGAGAGTCGGGGTGGAAAGTGTGGGTGGGCCAGCTGTGAGCCTGGGAGAATGTTTCCACCAGTGCCACGTCTGGGGACTCTGGAGAGAGGGTGTGGCATAGAAGAGGGGCCCTAGCAGAGAATGTGGGAGATGAGACTCCCACATTCAGCAGCTGCCTCCAGCCAGGTGGCTAGAGCAGGTTGGCATCCTCTAGAAGCCCAGGAACCTGGCTTTTCCCAGCTCAGTTTCTCCTGCAAAACAGAAGGGATGCATCCGAGGGCCTCCCTAGCTGCAGAAGCCTGAGCTCCTGGGCCTCGGTACTGCTCCTAGGAGCGTGTTAGCAGTCAGCCCTGCGGCATGGGAGGCTGCGAGGCTGGGTGGCCTGGCTGTGCTTTACACGCCAGCTCAGAGTGGAAGAGGAAGGGTGGAGGACTATTTTCCCACCTCTGATCTCCACAGGCACCTCCCTTCAGTCCTCATCTCACCCTCCCTTTGCAGTCTAAGTGACCCTGAAGGAAACCAAACAGGCAGGGTTGCCAGAGAGGGATTGACACCCCTCACCAGCCTGTTCCAGAATGTACCTTGGGTCAGCACGGTCTCTTTTAGGCTAACTGGCCATGCTGGGGCCAGGACCCCAAGCTGGCATAGAGGCCCCATCAAAGGCTTCTCCTTGGCACCCAGGACAAAGCAAATGCCAGTTCCCCCTGACAACTCTGGGCACTGACCCCAGGACTTGCCCCAGCAGGTCTCCAAGCAGCCGCTCAGGGGGACCCGCCTGGGCACATCCAGGCCTTTGAAATCCTGGTCTCCTGGAAGGAAAGCAGGTTTTAGGACTGCAGTCCCAGCTAGCATCCTGGTTTACCTGTCCTAGACTTGAGGGTTTATGGGGTTTCTCACATCCACTCATCCCCCTGGGGTGTGGGCTGGCTGTGAGCAAACAAGGACCTGTTTAAAGGTTTGAGAGAGGATCCCTTTTGTGAGGGCTGCTATGCTGGATGAGACGAAGCCTTCACCCCAGGCTTCAGGCCCTGTGGCTAGCCTCCCTAGTCACTCCTAACAGGAGCCTTGTAGGCCTGTGCAGTATAGCATGGCTTAGAGGCAGCCTGGAGTCCAAAGACCAGCACTCAAGCTCCAACTTTGCCATTAAACTGCTGTGTGACCCCTCAGCATGTGATTGCTTTCTCTGGGCCCCATAGCTGCTGTCCAAAGCCCTTTGGGTAATGACATGCTTTGATTTTAGTCTTCTGATGGAACCCTAGTGAGCAGAAATTGACCATGGCCTGTCATGCCCTTCTCCTGCCCTTTCCTGCCCTCCCCTGCCCTGCTCTCAAAAGCCTGCTCACTCCAGCACCCTGGAGGGGCCTCTGGGTGGATGAGGTCAGGCCAGTCACTCATGTGCCATTTCTAATCTGATCTTCAAAAACTGTGTACCAGGGCCTGGAGCACAGAAAAAATTGGCAGGAGCCTTCTGGGAGGGTTCAAACTGCCCAGCTTTATAGGAAGGCTGGGAAAGGATTTGCTGGCTCCATCAATTTGCTGAGTCTCCTGTGACTACACCCCCTCTCTGCCTGCCTCAGGGTGAGAGTGAGGTTTCTCTTATTTGGGTCCAAGAGGCAGCCCCACATGGCCCAGGTGCCTTGAGAGCTGCAGATCAGGTGCTGGAGCCGGGCCTGCAGGGCCCTTGAATGGGCGTTCCGTCTCTCCTCTCCAGGGTGTGTTTGCACATGGTGCATGTGCATGTGCCCTGTGTGTGTGCTTTTATCCACAGGCACATCAGGGTGCACCCCCTTGTGTGTGTGTGTGTGTGTGTGTTGTTTGTGTGTGTGTGCTTTCCTCACGTCCCAAGCTTGGACGCCTAGAGGTTGGCGGGTCTGTGTTCTGCCCTCTCTGAGTCCACAGGGTCAGTCGGTGTATCTTCTACGTGCCTCTCCCTCTGCCTTCTCTCGAAGTGCCCCTGGCTCCAGAGCTCCGGGGCAGGGGTCCTCATGAGGACTCGGAGGACCCTCCCCATCTCCTGGATGATCCAGGGCTCTCTCCTCCCCTCCCCCAGCCCCAGGCAGCTGAACCAGTTCCCTCGGCAGGCCCTCTGAAGGGAGGTGACCAGGAACTTGAGTGCAGGGAGCAGCTCTCCTAGGGACAAAGGGCTGGATCCCCTGCCTGGGCCACGGACATCATTATATGTTCAGGGGAGGGGGTGTTTGGGGTTCCAGGGATGACCCCAATCCCACCTCTGTTTATTCTGTAAACGACAACCTGTAAATAACGTTTAGCATTCCTCTTGTAACAAAATTAATTTTTATGAAATAAATTATATTTCCTAGTCTAATAAAAAAAAAATCCAGGTTGTATTCTGCTGTCTTCGTGACTGTCTTTCTAAGTAAGAGTAATTAGGAAATGACCTTCCTGCTTTCCTCAAAATTTGTGAGTTTGAAGGGGTAGCCACGGTCAGAACTCAGTCAGCTCAAGCTCAACTGTCTCTTTCAGAAGGGAAAATTGGCTCAGAGAAGGACAAGAACTTGCCCGTGGTCACACAGCAAGGTAGAGCCCATTCTGGCTCTGGGTCCCCGTCCCTGCTCCCTGAATCAGTGCCCTCAGTGCATTAGTGTTCATATGTTCAGGGGACAGCCCTTTGTGCCTGCCAGTGCCCTCTCAGCTATCCCGGCAGCATGGGAGGCTGGCTCAGCCAACACCTTCCTTGCTAGGAGTTGAGTGGGGGCAAAGACAAAGATGAAGCCCCGATGTTCCTGTCTGCCTGTGAGAACATCAGAAGGGTGTATCCAGGCTGAGGCTGAGGTTAGTTCAGTGCACAGCCCACCCCTGGGACATACAGTAGCGTGCAGGCAGGCTGGGATCGCGTGACTTTGAGCGCACGCTGTCACGCAGGCTGGGTGGGTAAAGGCACTGGACGGGCACCACATGTAAGGGAGGGTGGGGCTCTTCCCACATAATCAAATTACACAGATTTGTGTGTTTACTGGGAGTGTTTCCAGCAGATGGCGCTGAAGGGTCTTGTTTCAATAAAAGCAACATACTGGGTCCTAAATTACCCACAGAATGAAGTATCTTGAGGGGGTGTTTTTCCTCTAATTTGCACGAAGGTGCAATAGGACCACAGCGGTCCTGTTTCAGGGGGCCTCCTCTGCCCTAAGGATCCCAGACCTGGGACCAGTATTTCCCAGCTTCCTCTGCCTGCTCTGTGAGTCCATTCTGTGGTCTCTTGGGCCCAGTCCTGGAAAGGCATGATGTCCATCCTGAGCACATTAAAGGCTAACATTCCGTGTGGTTTGGCCGTGGAACCCTCTTTTGATCCTCTCATGCCTTGAAGGATTTAGTTTCTACAGATACTCCAAGCTGTGACTTTCAGGGACCCGTGGCTCTGAGGTGTGTGCCAAGTAATGCCTGGCAGTGTCCCTGGGGTAGGATTTACCTGTGGGCTACCGCCTCTGGGAGCTCATCACCCAGTAAAGGAGGCAGGCCAGGCAAGGCACATTTGCACACATGTACACAGACCCACCAGCTCAGGTTGCCTTTGTTTGCCGAGGGCTCAAATTATCCCAGTTGCCACATTCCTCTGTGTGTGTGTGTGTGTGTGTGTGTGTGCGCGCGCGCATGTGTAGGGAAAGGGGTGTGGCAACCAGGAAGGGTGAGGCAGAGTCA
This sequence comes from Talpa europaea, assembly GCF_964194135.1. NCBI lineage: Eukaryota > Metazoa > Chordata > Mammalia > Eulipotyphla > Talpidae > Talpa > Talpa europaea. Next base: position 42,492,621 of record NC_140077.1, on the reverse strand, counting down.
GTGTGGGACAGTTATTTCATCCAAGTAGCTCCATAGGCAGGCAGTTTGGGGTTACCCCAGAAGTCAAGGCTACCCACTTAACTGCCTTACCCTCTACCCAGCATCCAAGCAGAAGGGCTCCTCCTTGCCAACTGTCCTTTGGTGGGGTGCAAAGAATTCTGACCTGGGAAGCAGGGGTTCTTGTGTTCTAGTTCTGGTGCCGTGTAAGTCACTCAGCCCCCTCAGCCTGTTTCTCCTCCCATGAAGTATGGGGCCTAGACCCTTTGCTCTGTAGGGACTCCGGTTGGCATAGTTCTGTTACTTAGGGTGTTTTGTTTCTCCGCAGAGGTGTGACAGCCCCCCTCCCTGGACCCTTCTCTGTCACATTCCCAAGGGGGGTTAAGGAAAAACCAGGACTCAGCAGAAGAGGGGCTGGCTCTGACTCCATGACCAAGGGACTGCCCAGTGAGGTGACAAAGCTGGCCCACATGGCCAGGCAGCCCACCAGCCTCAGGTCACCCACTGCCGCCCATGCTTGAAGGGTTGGCGGGGCAGCGGGCAGGCAGCTTTCCCTCCTCCGCTAGGGGCCATGGGAAGAGAAATCCATTCTGCCCCAACCGCTGGAGGTCAACAAGAAGACTTCATCTTGTTCCGCTCAGCAAATTGTTAAAAAAACATTTGTCCATACTTGACTGTGGCTTAAAAAAATTCAAAAGATAGAAAAGACAAGGTAAAAAGAGTAGCTTCACGCTCTCTTTCCCTCCCCTGAGCCAGATGAAGACCCAGAAAGGCACTCATTACATCTCTTCTATGTCCTCTCAGGAAGATCTCTGCATATACAAACATGTACTTGCTCATGTAAATATTTAAATATAATGGATTTGATCCAAGAGTCTCAACCCCTCGAGGTAGAAATATAAAATAGTTTAATTTTTTCCAATAAGTGCTTGAAAATTCATTTTGTCAACACCAGCTTCCCCACTGGAGAGCAGCTCCCTTAACGACGTCTCAACGGAGGTCCCTAACTTTCCCCACTCTTGCTATTATTAAGACAGTTTCATTTTGGTTACTAAGGCTCAGCCCATTCATCTTAGAACTCCATCCTTAAAGCCCTCCTTGGGTCTCCAAGTCGGCCCCTGGGCCTGAGACTGCCTGCTCCCCAGCCTCCCGCTGCTGCCCTCTCTTCCCTGTCTCAGCCAATGACTCCCGGCTCCCAACGACAACATCTTTCCCTTGGAGCGCAAAGCTACCATCAAACCAACTCCTTCACGGGGCACAATTCTCACATCAAGTCTTCTTAGAATGGGCACTGGAGTGTCAAGCAAGCTTCTCAACCATAATCTCAGCCTGGGCACACATTCCAAGGACAGGAGGAGTTTGAGATTAGAAACTCCCAAGTCCTGATTTCTCAAAACACACATTGGCCTGGCAGGGAGTGGGGTTCCATGCTTGCTGTTCTACAGCTCGTGCAGCACATTGTGGGGCCCCTCCTTGGTACAGGGCTGGGCAGCACACACCAGAGCCTGTCGTCTAGAGGGGAGTAGAGAAACAAATGGGGACGGGGGCATGGAAGTTCAGAGAAACCCTGGTGAAGCCCGGGGTTCCAGAGAGGCTTTCTGGAAGAGACCCTATTTTAGAATTTTGGAGTTGCATCCCCTGAGACATAACTTTTTAATTATGCAAAAAAAGAGAGGCTTTTTAAGCAAAATTTTGCAGCAACTTTCTTTTATGAAACTTCTAAGAGAAGGTAGCTCCATAGGAAGTTGTAATTTCAGGTTCACACAGATCTGCTCCTTGACCTTGGGATGGACTCACAGAACACTGGGCCTCAGGGTTTTGTAGGCCAAGGATCAGAAGCAAAGGACTCCAGGATCCAGGCTTCTCAGTCAGGTAGATAAGAGAAGCATCTACATCAACACTTCAGAGACATGTGCCCTCTCAGCTGTTTTTTGAAACATAAGTCTGTCTCAGCACACCATTCACTTCCTACTCTTGTTAGCTTTTTGGGTAAAACAGGAGGTTTTATGTGTGGTGAAATGCCCTTGGCCTCAGTGCAATAAGGGCAATAGGGAGAAGTAGAGACTGTGGCTAACTGGAGACCCTTGAAGTCCACCAGAAGGGAGTGGCCCTCATTGGAGCTTAGATGTGTTTGCTCTAGCCTCTTGCTTTTAGAAACCAGAAATCAGGTCCATTTGTAACTGTTGGCTCAATTTTTAAAAAAAACACTGATTAGGCCAAACGAGACCCACCCTGTTTATGATCTGCTGGGCAATGCAGAGCCATGGAAAGGTTTTGAAACAGGGAGGGTCAGGGTGCTCTGGTTCGGAGGTTCACTGGCTGGCACAGGGTCCTGAGTCCCTAGCCCTCTATACAGACAGCCAACATGTCCCTGCTTGGCCACTGCTGTCCCCTGGTTACATCAGAGGAACAGTGGCACCTGCCCCAGCTCCCCTCCCACATCCCTTCATGGGATGGTGGCCTCGGCTGGTCCTCCTCCCAGGAGCCTTTCCTCCCTGATGAAAACCAGGGCAGGCTTAGCTGCCAGGCCCACGAGTCCCAGCAATTCCCCTAATGCCAGGTGCCCAGGGACAGGTGGCCAGTACTCAAACCAGTAAATACTGTGATTACCCAAGGTGGTTACACTGGGCCGAGCCACTCCTGTGGCTGAGCTGGAGGGCTAGGATGGTGTGTTACAGGAAGTAGTTGAAGTGATGGGTCAAGTCCTAGGTTCAGGAAGATCTATATCACAGACTTCTAGGAGGGCAGAGGTGGGGTCCACAATCTAATCCATCCAGTCTGATGCCAGAACTCCTGCCACAATGGCTGAGATGTGGACTTATCCAGAGCTATTCGAGTTTGTTCAGACATGGGGAACTCACTACTTTATATTACTAGGAATAATAGCTGGCATTTAATGCATTTGTATTTGATTTTACCTTCAAGAATCACTGGGAATAAGTCTAAGTCTACCACTCCGTTGCAGCTTTTTAAGACATTGGAAAACAGCACTCATGGTCCACCTTGGTGCCTTTTCTCTTCCGCCCAAATGTTCCCGTTTCCTCACAAGACTTGATTCAGCATCCAGGTGCCTCACTGGGTCCCTTAGGTTGCCTCAGTTTCTCAGCACCCACAGGGGAATAATGAGGGCACCCACATCACAAGGCATGGGAGGCATGAAGCCATCAAATCTGGGAAGAGCCTCGCACAGGGCCGTGGCTCCCGGGAGACTCAGGAAACAGAAAATTGTCGCAGCTCAGCTGGGAACTTAGCAGGACAAGTTTTGGCACCCGCCTGACCTGGGTTTGATCCCAGATTCCATCATCTTTCAATGCAACCTTCTGAAAAACCCCTGAGACTGCAGATATTCAAACAACAACATGGGAAAGATAAGCCCTTCTTGTGGCCTTAATATGTGGATTAAATGGGATGCATATAAATATTTAGAGTAATAAATACTAGTCTTTTTTCATTTTGTCTGTATCAGCATCAATAACATTTGCAGGTGTGTCACTGGACTATTATAATCACTTCTATTCTGCGTTTTATACTTGTATTTATACAACCTAAACTTGCCCCATTAAATAACAATGAAAAGGAATAGTTCCTTGCCTTTGCAGGCATCTGAGAGCACAAAGCAGTTTCAAGTGTGTTATGTCAGTGATACCTCCTGTGTTCTTCTTATCCTGTAACCAGGAGAGGCTGTTGGGTCACATGGCTTGAATCAGTCCTCTCCTGACTCCTGGCTCCGTGGTCCTGCCAAAACCCACACAGTGGGGACTACAGGCCACCTACAGCTCCACCCCCTGACACAACAGACCCTGTGGCCTTCCCTAGACATCTTCACACCAATCCCCTCTGTGATCTCCACAATCAACACCCCATCACCACTTCTAGAGGCAGGGCAGGCACTCTCCTCCTGGCTTTACAGATGGGCAAAGACAGGCCCAAGGACAATCAAGACCTGGCCCACCTGTTTTGAATCACAAGGAGCCCAGGACCCTCCCAGTGGAGAGAAAACTTGTGAAGATGGAGGCTGTGGTCAGATATGCTGGGGCCCCAGAGTCCTTGGATACCTAGACCCAGGTACAATCCTGTTCTAGTTTCTAGGCCTGCCAGATGGCCTGCGTCCAAGACCATCAATAAAGAGGTTCTTCCCTGCTCAGAAGCAACCTTAAAGAAGGCTCCTCCCTGAACTGGGGGAAATGGACCAGCACTGGGCAGGGAAGGTAAGCTGAACCAGAGAGAGTTCTCTCAGCTCACATCCTACTGAACCTGCCCTCCTCCTGCAAAGCCTTGGGGTTTCACGTTCTCTCACGCTCCTGGCTTCCCTTTCTCTCTGTCCGTTTCCTTGTCCCCTTTGCAGGCTCTCCCTTCAGCTCAGTCTTCTTCCCTCCTCCTGGTTTCTCATTCAGCTACCACCTGTAACAACAGCCCATCTTAGTTCTCCAGCCTCAGCCTCTCCCTTGAGCTCTTAGATGCCTACCTGACACCACCCTCTGGAGCCCGGGGCCCTGAAAGGCACCTTAAATGCAACACTCCAAAGTAAAACTCACAATGTGCCACCACACAGGCCCTTTGCTAGCATTTCCTGTCTCGGTAGCGTCGCCATCACCCATTCAGGTGAGCAAAGTGGGACCCTCATCATTGTCCTCACCTCTTGCACCTATCTCATGCCCCTCTGCCCATTCCATTTCACTCTCACACCAAGAACAAATCTTCACCACATAGAGACCAGAGCCCCACAATTGAACCTCATCCCTGCCTGACATCAGTGAACCCTGAATGTCCACAAAATATCAGACACAGACCCTCTTTCCTGTGGGAAGAGGGACAAAACTAGGGGCCTCTCTGATGGTGCAGGGGTTAAGTCTCAGCACTATGAAGCTATTGCCAGCCACTGCAGCTTGAGGTCAAACCTCAGCCAGGAGCAGCAGACCTCTCCTGTCTCACCCACTGCTCCCCTCAGCAGTGGATTTCAGTAAAATCTGCCTGTTTTGCTTCCCATTCTGTCTCTGGTGAATCCTCTCACCCCCCGACCCCGCCCCTCTACCTCTGGCCTGTACCCCAGCTCTTGTATGCATAAATAAATAAAATAAATCTTTAAAAAAAAGAGGGACAAAACTAAGCCACCTCACATGGGATACAAAGTCCTCACACACACCTAGACACAGTGCCCAGAGTCCCAGACAGGAGCCCTGCTCCAACATCCGCTGATCTGATATGTATCAAGAATCTCCTAGAACTCTTGTCTCTTGGGCACTATGGCCAGATCAAATCCTATGCCAGTTCCAGTCAGTGCTCCAGTGGGACAGTGTGAATGCAACCACCATCCAGTAGCTGAAAATTGGTGCAACTAGGATCAGAAAGGACCTGGCTCCCTAGACTGTTAAGAATCGCAGATGCCGATCACCATCCTGGTACCCCTGGCACAGAGCTCCTTTCTCTAGAGAGGTGGGAGGTGGCAGGGCCAACACTGGGGCACCTCCCCACATCCCAGCCTGACTTTGCTTCCAAAAGGGTAACAACAGGGCTTACAGCTATATTCTTAACAGGAGCAATAGAATGCTAGTGCCACTAGGAGATAAGAGACAGGGAAGCTTACAGTATTGCTCAGATGCTTCTCAAGTGCTGGACCAGGGGCTCTTAGCTGGCTCACGGTAGAAGGAAAGATTCCTGATGGATGGAGGGAACACAGAGGGGTCAAGGACTGGAGTGTCCAAGAGGTCCAGAATTTTCCCAGAGGGAAAAGTTGAACCACACAGAGCAGAAATGGACATTAGAGGCAGAGTAGGGGGCTTGAGTTGGTGACTGGAATCAGAGAATTAGGGATCAGTGGTAACTGATGAATCATTCTCTCCAGGAGCTGTGTGTCCTGCTTGGGAGCCCAGTAAATGTAAAGGCAGGAAACTCAGGCCCAGAGTCTGCCTGAGATCCCTGCAGTAACACAGCAATGCCACAAGATGGCAGCATTGGCCCACACACCAGTGCCTGGAGCCTTCAGGTTGGGCGTGTGTGAAATAGCCTGGCTCTTCCAGTTCCTCCATGTACAGGTCAGGGAACTTTGAGTGAGTCAAGGACAGGGGAGCTTGCATCATTCCTAATCTCCCAACCATCTGTGATGGAGCCCCTCACGGGGCTCTGGAAGCAGAAAAACATCAAAATTCTGAACAACACACTCACCTCTCCAGATCCCAGTTTCCTCGGGTGCAAAATGAGGCTAATTAAAACACCTACATTTTGGATTCTAGAAGATGATCCCTGTGGGGTAGGAGTGGGGGTACTGGGAGTAGGAGTTCGTAAACACCCACCTTCCTTAACAGCAATCAGTACCTTACAGGGCACCTACTGTCTCCCAAGCCCCTAAGCTGACATGATCACTTCCTTCACAGATGAAGAAACTGAGGCTTGATGTTCCAGGATTCATCACCAGCATTCAAGCCCACGTCTGTCTGGCTCCAGTTCTGTCTCCCATGCCACGTGGCCTCTCCATCAGGCCTTCATGGTCAGATCTAGGCCTTGGCCTCAGCCCCCAGCTGTCTGGGGCCTGGAGGCAAGTCCCTTTGTAATAGCAACATGGCTTCCATCCAGCTCTCAGAATTTCTAGGGCTTTCCCAAGGAGTAACAGGGTGCTTTTCTCAAAGGGCTAAGAGTTGTAAAATACCAATCCATTGGTAAGGGCTTCTGTTTGAAGATCTGTTTGGAGTTTTTCCTAATCTCCCCCTCTTCCTCTTCCCCTCCTCTCTTCCTTTCCTAGTCTAAATCTCCCCTCCTTCTTCAAGTGTATTCCAGAACAAAGTGTGCAAGGGGTGTACAGCACTTCTCCTTTACAAATGTGTTTCCTGATCTTGTCTGACCATGCTTGCAAGAAGGTATGGTTGTCATCAACTTTGCTCAGGTGCAATGGCCCGAACTCAAACTCCCCAGATAGAGTGGGGGACCCTCAGACAGGAAAGTGTGGCACTCATTCCTAGGCACCAATCAAAAGAGACCTACTCAGCCTGCCCAGAACCATGGCAGACCAGGGGACAGGACCCAGTATCACACGTCTGCCCACACCCTTCACTCCCCTCCTGTCCCTGGTCCTGGAATGTCTGATTTGTGTCTTTGTTGCCTCTCCACCTCCCCCTTCTTGACTCCCTCTTTTCTGATTATGTTAGGGGAGATGTTTGCATCTTCTCATAGCTGACTTTCCCAAGGGGAAGAGACTTGCTCGAGGTCACTCAGCTGGTGGGAGGCAGGGTCAGAATCAGAGAGCAGGATTTCTGATCCCGCTCCTATGCTCCTTCCCAATCCCCCAAAGCCTGTAACATTCCCTAGGAAGCTGAGTGTGCCTCATCTAGTCCTCAAGGTAGACAACACTGCCACCATCTGTCTAAATCCTGGAGAAGAGCCCATACTAGCCAGGGAGCAGCCCAGCAGGTGCATCTCAACCTGTTTCCTCCAAGTCTTTCTGTCTTTTTGAAGGAGGCCCCTCTTCCCTACTGTCCCCAGCGCCTGCCCAAACTCAGTCATGGCAGCCAGCGAGTCCCCAGGCAGCTGGTGTCTCCTCCATTTGGTGAAAGTCCCCTCAGAGCAGTGGCTCCCAGTGCCTCTGATGCCCTGAAACTGTCTCACACATTCACACACGTACACACAACAGAGAGGGAGGAGGGCTGGAGTGGAGGGAGGGGAGAGGGAAAGGGCCGGGGGAGAGAGAGAGAGACAGATTTAAATGACTGTACAGCAAGCAGGAGTTTGCGCAGAGAAAAGCTGCCAGGTGACAAAACCTTGGACACCAGCAGGACAGGATCACCAACTGGGGCTGGCCCAGGAACAGCCCTGAATCCACCCGCCTCAAGGGCTTTTGTCACCCTTGTTGTCAATGGCAACAACTTAAACCTGCATAATAGTCAGATCTCTGTTTTTGCCTGGCCCTCCTGGGAACCTCCCACAACTCCAAGCCCTCTCCCCTTTCTTCTTTAACCAAAGTTATTTAAGGAAGTGACGTCTGCCATTTTAGTGAGTTAGCTTTACCGGGTCTCCCCGTGTTCTTAAACTTTGGGGTTTTGTCAATCTGTCCTTAACTTATTTGCCAGCCTATGAGAACCCAGACGGGAAGCAAAAGCTGGTGGCAGGGGTCAGGTCTGGGGCAAGAGGGGTGCCTGAGAAGGCCCCGTTGGGGATCAACAGGGGGAAACCAGGAAGAAGAGGGGGCTGCATTTATAGAAGCTCCTCTTCGGAGTTTGGGGGGAGGTGGGGCGCTCCTCCAGGTCCTGGGGACCAGCTTTAAAGGGGAGGGCTGGGACGAGGGGTCCCGCCCCGAAGCGAAGCAGCGGCCTCGGCTGCCGGGCCCGGCGTCGCCGCGCACTCCGGGGCCGAACGGGCAGGTCACCCGCGCCTGGGCGCCTCGTCTTCCCGGCCTGAGAAGCGGGGCGCGTCCCCAGCCCGGCGCGACGCGCAGGGAGAGACAAAGGGGCGCGTTTGCCCGGGGCCGGGCGCCGGCGTCGGCGGGCGGGCGGGGCGGGGCGGGCGGGGCGGGAGGCGGAGTCCGGCCTAAGGCCCGGCGGAGCCCCGAGTCGCAGTGGCCGCGGAGGCCGGGGAGGCAGCCGGGTCGGCGGCGACGCGGCGCGACAGTAAGTGCGGGCGGACGTCTGGTGCGGGCCCGGCCCCGCCCTGCTCTTCCGCCTCTGGGTCGCCCCGGACGGGCGCTGCCGGCGGCCTTCGTCCCGCGCCCGGCGGGGGGCTGCCCCCCGGGAGCCCCGGGACCCCAGCCCAGCCCCGCTTCCTCCCCTACAGCGTGGGCCCTCGCTGTACCCCTCCCCGGCGTCCTGCCGCTTCCTCCTCGCGCGCGCCTCACCCCTTCACTTCTCTCTGTCTTTCTCTCCCAGATTCTTTTCTCTCTTCCTGGATTTCCTGAAGCTAAAGGTCACCACCTGGATACGGGAACCTGATATGGCAACTCAGCCCAAGTTTCTAGAAGGCTGCTGACTCTTGGGGAGCCTGAGGCTGGGGGTGTGCGCCACCCCAAGGCCGATTCGGCCATCGCCTCGGGAAAGCTCTGTTTCCTGGCAATACTTTCCCACCCGTTCACTTCTCCAGCTCCCGCCCCCATTTCACAGATGAGGAAAGGAAGACCTGAGGGGAGACTGACTTAGGTCAGCTCTGAAACTTCCTTGGGACCAGCACCCAGCTCCCAGTGCAGATGGTGGCAGCAGGTGGGGAGATGCTTCGTAGGGGCTTTGGGTCCCCCCAAGTTTGCTTCTTTTTCAGGGGCTACCCATTGCTGCAGGTCAGGAGGGAGGGAGTAGGGCCCAGCCAGGCCAGTTCCTGCAGGTGCTGAGGAATAGATCATGCACCAGGCCACAGCCAGCTCCCCTAGGGTCAATGAGGGTGCTTCCTTACCTTTCTTTACTTTCTTTTTTAATCCAAAAGCCAGCAGCTAGCTTTCATAAAGAGTAATAAGACTTTGCTCACTCCAGTGCCTGGCCTGTGACCTGGGTTAGAGAAAATTCTTGGTTCCTTTAGAAGCTTGGTCAAGGCTGAACGGTCCCGGACAAATAGATGTCTGGAGCTGAGAAAGGGTCCAGAATGTGGGCCCCTGCACTCACCGGTAGCTGGAGCATCTGGAAGGATCCACTTGCCCTTTGTCTAGGGTACTGGCTGGGTCATAGTGAACTTTTTACTCTTTCATGTTTTTAAATACTAATTCAGAAATTGTGCGCATATGCACGTGCCCCTGTGTTTTTGCACACCTCCCAATGTGCCGACTGTCTTTTCCGTTAGGGCTGGGCTGGAAAAGGGCTCTGCTTAACCAGAGGAATTTAAAAAAGGCTTGCTGACTGGGATGCTCCAGGCCTGGCCTCCAGCAGCCTCTGTCCTGCGTACCCCAGGGTACGTGCCCAGTAGAAGAGAGACTATCCTGGCCCCACAGAGTCCATTCCTCCAGCAAACACTGCTGAGGGTGACCTGCAGTGCTCTGTGAGGCCTTCAGGAAGGACTGTACTTGCAGCCAGCAGGCTTGCGTTCACATTATAGCCAGCCTCCTCCTGGGGAGGCCAGGGTATCTACATGGGCCTCAGACTGCTTAGCTTTGTAATTTTACTCTGGCCAGTTGGTTGCTGTGTGACCTTGGGCAAGTTACTCAACTTTTCTTTCTTTTATTCTTTGGACTTTAAGAAACTTTATTCTGAGAATTTCAGTTGACAACGAAACCAAAGTATGACAGTGTTATACTTTCTAAGTAACTGTAAGTCATTTATGATCATGGAACAACATAATAAATTCTTGAACTTTGAATTACTGACCATTTTGTAGTCCATTTTATCGCTAGGTAAGATTTTTTTTAATTCAACAAATAATTAAGTCACTAGCACAGTGTTTAAGGCGTTGTGCTCTGGTGATACAAGGACATTTTCTATTCCAGAGAACCTTACAAACTTGTAAAAAAAAGTTTATTTGGATGCAATAGCAAATTTATTAATTTTATTTTATATTTATTAAGTATTATATAAATATTTCTCTTTTTATTAAATAAAAAAGTCAAGTTCTTCCTCTAGATGCTAAACTTTTTTAGGTAATTTGGGCAGGAAATTAACATTTTTAACAATTGAAGAAACATTGCTTTATAACATTAAAAGTTTCAGATGTGCATCACTGAAAATCAACGTATGTATATATTACATGACATTTGCCCCTGAAATACCCAACCTTTTCATGCCCCAGATTATTCACCTGTGAAATGGGTGTTAGAGTAACACCTGCCATGCTAGCGTGTTGTTAGGTTCAAGTGCTGGCACAGATCTTGGCTTGCATAAGTACTGGATTTAATTTTAACTACTGGGAATTCTTAATCTTTGAATGTAGGATTGAAGGCTCGGCCTCCCCACGGTATCCGGAACAGCCCTACCCACGATATGTCAGTAGCAAGATATGTAGAGTATTTTAAGCTAAGGTCAGTGGGAGCCATGTTCAAGAGGAATGTTTGCACTCCTTAACTACCTAGAAGAATGAAAATTGGAGTCTTACCAGAATTAGGATTTTTACCAGAAATAACTTTGCTGTCAGAGAAACCTATCTATATGGCAGGGCAAACATGTAATTATAGAACATCAGGTCTTTGTCATGTAAATCACCTTCTTCCCTCCTTACAGCAACAGAACTAATCCTATTCTACGTTTTATTTGAAGCCACACTAGTACCAACCTTAATTATTATTACCTGATGAGGAAATCAAACAGAATGACTAAACGCCGGTATAGACTTCCTATTTTATACCCTAGTAGGGCCCCAGTCCCATTCCTTAGCCCAGGATATATACCCTCCTTTTGTCCATATACTTTAGAATTTACATCCATGTAGATTTTCATTTGTATGTAATTATATATGATCTTTCTATTACTAATCTGTCTGATCTTAATTTGATTGACTATCAATTAAATGAGGGGTAGGGGAGACATTTACTCTGTCCCAACAGGAAAAATAAAGTACCTTTATGGCCTTATTCTTTACATCTGGAGAGATGAGGCAATAATTCCTGTTCTGCCTAATTCTGAGGAATGTCATGAGGCTCTCCTAAAATAGCAGCTAAGGCTCAGTGCCCAGATGACAGGGCGTGCCTATCTCACCAGGGAAGAAAGGTACTGGTCAGCTTGGTTTGATGCTAAGTTAGGCTCAGCCTCTTATGTGAGCTGAGATGTATTTTTTTTTTTTTTTGATTTGTGGGTTGAGGGGGAAGTTAATGCAGAAGTGACTACAGAGTGCCCCATTCTCAACATTATGGAAATATTTCCCATTTATCAAGCTGCCACCACATCCTAGGTGCTATATAGAGCATAGAAGTAGGCATGCTACCTCACAGCCAAATTCAGCAGCCAGCCAGCCAGGTGACAAGCCCAGGATGGTGAGGAAGATGCTGATGTTTGTTCAACAGCCATATAGATAGGCCAGGCATTGCCAGCCAGTTACAGTTACATAAATATTGTAAAAAGGCTTCCCTTGAGTTTGCAGATGGGGAAGTGGAAGCTCAGACTAGGGGGATTTGGCCGAGAACATATGGTAATAGTTACTGGCAACTTAGACTCTTCCCTTTGTCTTAGGGGCTACCACGGATTTGGGGTGGCTTTCTCCTGGTAGGATGTGATGAACAGAGGTGGTGACCCAGGAGCTGCAAACCTAGACTTGGTCATTTACCTGCTCTGTGACCTTCTGCTCTTTGGATCTCTCTTTTCCCACAAATGAAATGAGGGAGTGGACTGTCAGATGTCTCAAACTGGCTTCTGGAGTCACCTCAAGACAAATAAAATTAATTTAATTTTAATGCCTTTATAATTTTATTTTTAGATGGGAAATAAATTTATATCACTTAAAATTTAAAAGAATATGCAGTGAAGGCCTCGCCTTCTCTGTGAGGACCTCCCTCCTCAGGGAAAGCCACTCTGAAAAATGTCTTTTGTGTCCTTCTAGAAGATATATATATATACACACATGCACACACATACATATATACTTACATACACACATATGTATACTGTGTATATTCTCCTCCCCATTCACCACATTCCTGCTTTTGGGGGCACAAACAGTAGCATACTCTGCACACTTTCCTACTCCTTGCTTTTCTCATGAAGTTGAAAAGAGTATAGAGAATATTCTCTATCCATTATGGTCTTAATTCCTTTTGATATGACTGCAGAGAAATTTTACTGCCTTGAGACTCAGTTTTTCTTTCTGAATTAATTGCCGCAGTCTCCGCTATGCCATATTGCCTTACTCTCATCCAGCCCCATACTTGCTTGCACCTATGCTGTCCCTGAATGGACATGAGTGGAGTGACCCTGAGCTTACTTACAGTTCTGATATCCTGTTTTTCTCCCTGATCCTTAAGTATGAAACTCTCTATGTTTTGGTGGCCCTTTAGACCCCAGGCTGGTATACAACTTGGTAGGATGGGTGAGTCTCCAGCTGTGATCAGCCTGTTTCTCATCACCTGCCCTCTTTCTATTTCTCTTGCTGCTTCAACAGTGGCCATTGTCTCGGAGGACAACTTTCATCACAGTTCAAACTCCACCTACAGAACCTCAAGCAGCTCTCGCCTAGCAGATCAGGAGGCACTGCTTGAGAAGCTGCTAGACCGCCCACCGCCTGTCTTACAGAGGCCTGAGGACCGCTTCCATGGTGCCTACATCATCTTCTTTAGCTTGGGCATTGGTGGCCTACTGCCATGGAACTTCTTTGTCACTGCCAAGGAGTACTGGATATTCAAACTTCGCAACTGTTCCAGCCCAGCCACAGGGGAGAAACCCGAGGACTCAGACATCCTGGTAAGGCATGCTCCAGGGAGACGGTGGGAACAAGCAGCCTGGATAGATTGAGGGCACACTTTTCTTAGGTGCACCATTCCAGGGAGGTGTGCAGCCAGCTGAGAATACGGTTATAAACTAAGGTGTGTGGAATATAGTAGAAGCTTCCATTCAGTCCTAAGACACGTCTTAGCCTGCAGATTGCTTACTGTTTAACTTAGTTGGAAGATGCAAGTGGTGATTCTATGCAGTAGATTTAGGTAAACCAGAGTCCAGAGTCCATGCCCCAGGGCTTTAAAAGGGTGGAGCTAATAACAATAAACTATCTGTAAGTTACAGAAAATTCCCAAATAGCAGTGGTTCAAACAAAATGGAAGGTAATTTTCCTCTTAGGTTCAGGTCTGGTACAGTTAGCCGAAGGCTGGTGTGATGGTCCAGTAGTCAGAAACTGCTCCACCATGGGTAGCTTCCATGTCCAAGAGCTCCACACAGTCCAGGATGGCTGTTGGCACTCTAGCCATTATGTTAGCAGAAAGAGGAGGAGAGACATGAGAACATAAGAGCACTCCTGGAGTTAACACACATTGCTTCTGCTTACCTTGCATTGGTCAGAACTTGCTCAGGTGACTTCATGAGCTGCAAAGGGAGCTGGGAAATGCAGTTTTAGTGTAGTCTTTCTCCCGGAGAACCAGATACACACCTGAAATGGAAGGTTTTGTAGTTATGGAAGACAGGGGGAAAAAATCCTAAGGGAGAAGTAGTCTTGTCACCGGGGGAGAGATTGCTGTAGCTTGGAGAAGATGGGCTTGAAGAATGGGAAGGTAGAAGAAAAAGCCTGGCAAAGGCAGCTGGGCAGAAAGTTCAGATGTGTGTGAGGAACAGTGAAGCATCTAATTTTGCTCAACTAATAGGTAAATAAGGCTTGAGATCATTGTCCGGGCTTGAGTCATTGCTCAGACCTTGAATATCAAGGTGAAGTCTCTAAATTGTGTTGGCTTGGCGGTGGTGTCGCCCCCGCTCCTTCCAACACACACACACAGGGCTATGCACTTTCTGAGGTGACTTTTCTCTAGAGGGGCAGCACTAGAGAAAAAATATCCTACCAGTCATCAAAGGGATAAGGAAGACTTTATTCAAGACTACTGAGAGAACGATCAGGCTCAACTCCACATTCTACAAAGACAAGGGGGTATTTATAGCCAGAGAGAAGAGGGAGGGGGACAATGGATTTCAACAGAAAATGACTGACAGGAGACATCAAGGGCAGGGGGTTCTTGTTATAGGTAACCTAAGGACATAAACACAGATTGTGGGGGGACCAGGAACTTGATCAGACGCCAAGGGTAGGAGGAATTCTTGTTAAATTGACATGGCAGGATTCTTGCTAAGGCTGGCCTGGCAGGTGGAAGACAGGTCCAGGGCCAAGGTTGAGGCCCAGTTTAGAAGAGGGCTCAGAGGTTTGCTCAGTCTTTGTGAGGAGCCTCAGTTTCCAAGGCTGGTCCTAGTCAACGTCTGCTTCACTTGAAAGCTCACAAGTGGGAGAGCAGAGGCATCTCTGAGGGCATGCCAGGATGGGGGTTGCCAGCTGTGCTCCCCAGGGGTGCCCCAGGAGACAAGATGGCTCACTATCCCTTCCCTGAAAGCATCCATGAAATCCATGATGTAACCCAGAGAGATTGCTCAGTTTTGTAGGGATGGATCTGACACATGGATCTACACACACCACTGTCTGCCCCGGGGACTCCACTGCAGCTCCACGTTGGAATCAACCAGGGAGCTTTAAAAAAAACACCTGTTTGAGCTCCATCCCAGAGGTTCTGATTGAATTAGGTAAGCTAGGGTATGGACACGGGTATTTTAGCAGTCATACCTCCCTCCCAGTCATTGATTTGGATCCACTGCAGGGGCCCTGTTACTGTTAACTGGGTAATTCACAGACCCCTCAGGGAGCCACAGCATCACAGGTGTCAGCCTTTCTCTGCAGCAGAAGAGGTGCCCTGGGAATGGACTGGAGAGGAGTAGTTCAGAGCCTCCTATTTGAGGTGTGGTCTGTGGGCCAGTGGCATCCTGGGAGCCTGTTACTGATATGGAGTGTTGGGCCTCACCCCAGACTGCTGAGTCAGGAGCTTTGGGCTCCCTGGGCCCCAGGGAACTGACAGGCCAGTAGAGTTGCAGCTGCTCCTGGAGGCTGATCACGTGGTTTCCCATCCTGCCTCTTAGTGCTTGGTTCTCTGCCTCCATGCCTTTTTCCGTCTTGTAACAGAGGCTACTAGGGCCACTGGTTGTGAGGATGAAGTAAATGAATATGCGCAGAAAGCACTTAGCACAGGGCCTGGCTCCACTACTGGAAGTGCTGTATAAGCCTTGTGGTTATTATCATTTGGGGGATGGGCCCTGCTCTAAGCTGCATGTGGCCCTGGTGTCTTTCCCGGCTTAGCTGGGCTGCTTTATGACCCACTTTTATTTACCAGTGACTCAAGCGTCCCAGCTTTCTGCCGGCCTCAGTAAATCATCCAGCCCACTTGGGCTTCCTCCAGAATATCCCTGTGTGTCTGAGCCAGCCCCCAGCCTAGAGCAGCCTCCAGGTCTAGATTACATGTGTGCCCCTGCCCTGCAGCCCCTGTGTCCACCACCCTCACCCTCAGGATCAGGCTGCACTGGACAGAGAGGCAGCGTGAGCCCTCATATCGTGGACACGTGCCGTGAGCTGCTCTCAGGCAAGGCGATCCCTTCCCAGCTGCAGGCACTTAGAATTCCAGGCCCCACTATGATGCTTTATTGCCTCTTTCCAAGTGCTGGCAGGTGCAGATGTAGTACCTGCGGCTGCCCGGAGCTCCTGGCTCTTGGCATCAGAGATGAGAGACCTGTCACCCCTCGATTCATGGGCTGGGTTTGGGAAGCAAGCATACTGGGGCGTTTCTGCGTTTTGTGGGCCATTTTTCTTTGCCTAATTCCTCATTCCTGCCACCCACCTCCCCAGTTCTTTCCCCCTCTCTTCTGGATTTCCCTGTGAGAAGCTGCTAGGTCTGCCCTGTCACCTGAGGACTATTTTGGGGGGAGGGGGAGGGAGAGTGAAATAGTCTGTCTCCAGCCACCACCTGCAACTCAATTAGCTGTGAGTCTGGATTTTTGGTTTTTCTGCACTTTCCTATTACTCTTTCTCAGGGATGGCCACCATTGGATGGAGAGTTTGACTCAGTAGGAGTGTTTGCACTCACCCCTCGCCCCAAGCTATGGCACTCTTAGGTCACCTCCCACCCAGGCTCTTTTCCTTCTGCTTGGAACAGTTTTGGATGTGGCTTACAGAGTGTCCTGCTCCCCCTGCCCCCACATCTCTGTTCTTTGGAATACGAACTTAGAATGAACCCACTATAGACTGTGGGCTCAGAGCCACAACAATGGGAGCATCAAGGAGGAGGAATTGATATGAAAGGATGGTGCAGGTGGGAGCTACAGTGGCCACTGGATTCTCAGCCTGACTCTGGGCCCACCTGCTAGCAGGGTGTTAAATGCAATTTTTTTTTTTTTCTCCTTAACCTGTTTTTTTTTTTTTTCCTTCCCAGCAAAAAAATCTAGAAAATCAGAGAGGTTTGGTAACCTGCCCTGAAGCACATAGCTAGGAAGGGCTGCAGACAGTTTCACAGATGACAGACAATTGCACACTTGGTCATACATACTCAGAGTGAGA